>NC_136063.1:2056722740-2057322740 GCF_964261635.1 Lissotriton helveticus | reverse complement strand
TTCTGACAACCATAAAACATGACAACTTTACTCTCCCTGAATAAGAGTATATCTCTAGAGTCGTGTGAAAACAAAAGACAGCTATTTCACTCAGTCAAAGGTGCGTACTTAGTTTCACCAGATTGCAGAGAAAAAGAGAGACGGGCGTTTTCAATAAAAGGTGTTATTTATTGAGCAGTCTCTTTCCTCATACAAGAGAAATGAATTGCTACAATTGCAATACTTATAGTTAAGTAAAGTGTATACAGTAAAAGCAGGATTATGAAATAATACTGTAAAAGCATGGATATGGTTTCTTAGACATATGATACTTTAAAATGGATAAAATAGATACATACATATATACATTGGCTAATCGTACTCAACTGGTGCTTCTAACTATGCCTACCCCGGTGTACCTGACCTAAGCCTAATATGTGGGAAGGAGTAAGTAAGTAGCAGTTTAAGTTAAGTTTGTTTTGCCAAGAATCTGACTCAAGAATTCTCTGTAAGGGTTTAGTCAGTTCAGTACCTGGGTATTAGAAGGCAGGAGGGCTGGTATCTCTCTCTCAGGACTCGGTATCCCAGTCACCCGCAAGGGTAAGCTGGAAACGCCGGAGGCTGGATTTCTCGGCAAGAGAAAAGACAGCGTCTTTCTCAGCGCGTCAAAAGGGAGGGGCAGCGTCCGTGGGCTCTCGCATCAGCTGGGCTCTCGGGCAAGTAGTAGCTGCTCCAGATTCATCACCACCGTGTGTTTGCTTAAGGCAACGTTGGTATATTTATACCTGAAAGGTACCGGGTTTGACGTAAGGCTGGACATAAGACGTCAATAAATATGTCACTAAGAACTGGTCGTTCTTACAGTGCTTTACAGGAGTTCTCGGACGAGATCAAAACAAAGCAGCGGGGATTTCCCAGGTTGCTGGAAGCTTGGATTTGTTTAAGAACTCGGTGTGCTTTCTAGGGGGCTGGAGGAATAGGCTTGCTTACTGTGACAGCATGCGCTATGACTGAATTATGAAATGGGTTTCTATGCCGTTGTAGGGATATTATTGATTTATAACCGCACAAGGGCAAAGAATAGGAATATCGATTCAGGTACCTAGATAAACACACTACACCCACTCCACGAATTCATGTCCATAATTACTAAACTAAGCAATAGTAAACATATCTAACGGTGCATGTGTATACCGAGCCACCCCAAAATAAATTTTTTGCATCTGAAATGGCATATGCGAAATACACGAAAAATGAGTATAGGTACTGTACGCTTTCAAGCAGTGTAATCATTCATTAAGGATGCACATATATATCAGCATGAATGATTTGTGAAAATTACCCATGAAATGGCTCTTAATACAGAAAAGAAAAAGTGCGAGACCATTTCATCACATATAAATACAGTTATTTGTAAATATGCTAGAGGCTGAGGTAATATATTGTCTCGAGAGTTCCTAAAAAATAGAAGCTCTGTTCTCTAAGAATAGTTCCACTTTAAGCAGAGGATGAGTGCCAAAAAAAGGTAAATATTTTGGAATCGAGAAAAAAATAATTTCGTTTTTTCAAGGGAAGAAGTCAAAACAGTTCCAAATATTTTCAGAAGCTTTTGTTTTTCAAAGCTGAAGGCCGAATTCAGAGTTCAGGGAACGCTGAGTGCTCGATTTGCTTAAAAGTTTATTCTTTTTGTTCAGGGGAGAACATCATTTCAGACAGACTTTCAAAAAAGCAGTTTACCGCTTCAGGTGAAAGTTCGACCAAGTTGGAAAATGCCGCAACTGTGCAGTCGTGAAAATGATTGCTATCATCGATGACAGGATCAGCAGTGCTCACAGAAGGTCGTACCTGGTTGATGCTGCTCTCATCTTGCACTTCACTACCCTTCAATCGCAGTGGTGAAGTCTCAATGAATGCCGTCGTCAGGATGGGTAACCGCTGGGGACAACACGATGCATGAGCCTTTACTGGGCTTAGCAAAGTATCTGTATCCAAAGGTACTTCTGATTGTAGTGTGAGACAGACGTCTAACACGCATTCTTCTCCGCACAGCATACATCTTAACACAGGTAAGAAACAGTTCTGCCAGATGGGTCTGAATGAAAGAAACCAGGTCATGTTCAGATCTCTTAGCCGGGCTAATCCAAGGACTTTAGTTATGCGGTCCCGATAGCGTATAGCTAGGATCGTTTCTTCCATTGTTGCTGGAGTCTTGTCTGTGACATGGCTTGCCATAACGAAGCAGGAGATTCAAAAATAAAATGCCTGCTACGAGTCCCAACAGGAGTGGAAGGCCGCCAAAGAGTGAATGGACAAAATTAGGAAAGATGCCCAGGACTGCTTTGAAAGGTGTCAACAGTCCCGAAAAAATTGTCTTAAATACACTCGTGATACCATTCGTATCAGAAATGTTTAAGATTTCGTTTAGCATTTCTGCGAAGTGTAGGGGGCAATTTGTTGATAAAAGGTTATGTATCTCTGCCGTTGTCCTTGCAACTTGGAGATCATACGTTTCTTTTGATGACGTCAAGTGCACAGGCGTCTGTAGAAGAACAGACTTCATTCTGCTTAAAGTATCAATTCGAATAGAAGAGATTTTCAAACTGGGCCAAATTTTTCCCTCCCTGTCTGGAGTGTCGTTTGGATACAATACTTTCATACAGCAAGTGACCCTGGGCTAAACGCTTACCAGATAAGCTTTTCCTGGCACCAGGCCACAACATCTATGGTCCACTATTAGAATGTAGCTCCCGTTCGAAAGCCATCTAAAGAATGGCTCTATTCGAGTTGTAGGTGTGCCAAGCTGGTGACATGAAAGGTTATCATACTGGCCTGCCTGTATATACTTTTGGCAGTATTGAAATTGGAAAGTCGTTATCGGAATAGTTATTATCCCGTGTATTATCCATTCAATGACAGGTCGTTCTGACATTGTCAATGGTAATCTCTCAAGTTTTTCAATGCTCAGAATTGTATATTCTGCTCCCTTTTGTGCCAAGCTGATTTGTATATCAGTAAGGTTAAAGATAGCGAATAGTGACGTTGTGTTGATAAAACGCCAAGGCACGTAGCCTGAACGCAGATTTTGTAACGTCCAGCCAAGCTGTACAATAGAACGCAATTGGGACTGACCATGTTGTAACATTAGCATGTCCTGCTCTAATATATCGATTGCAGATGATACAATACTGTCCAGTGAATATATTCTGGAAGACAGAGTCATTAACCCATTGTCCACAACAGAAAGTGATTTTTCCAAATTAATACGGTCAATTTCCCGTATTTTCTCTGCTGTTTTAATCTGAGTTTCTTTCCAAACTTCGTTATAAGCTGCATATCTAGAGGCCGCTATGAAACGTTTTTGACGCTGTTTGCGTGGTCCCATAATGAAATCACGCAAGTCAGCACCTTCTTTAAGTAAAGTTAAGTGTTGCTTAATTTCTGCCAGTGTGGATGTATGTAGCCATTCAAGGCAGAGTTTTCCTACACTGTATGTTGTTACTATCCCTGGATGTTGTCGCTGGGAGTATCTAGGGTCTGGCCTGGTCAATTTGAACTCCTGTATTTTGTTCAGGTATCAATCTTGACAGTTATTTGTGTCTGTGGGCCAGATCAAATATTTCTTCCAATCAGGATGTGTTCTGTTTTGATTAAAAATATGGGATACGTCTATCTCAACATCTGTAGTGCTATAACTGTCAGGTGTTGGCTTTGGAATAGACGGTTTGTTTAAGTCTTTAATTTTGGCTAGGCAAAGACAGGTTGTTTGTTGAATTGTGTCATTCAAAAAAATAATTTGTTCTGGGATCATGCAGGCTATGAATAATGATTCCATACCTTGGACTTGCCAGTCTCTGGTACCCCAGATAGTTTTTGTTTCAATGTTATTTTTCCAAAAATCAAAACCAAATGTATTATTTTTTTCAAAAAATGATTCTGAATAGATTAATTTTGTATTTGTTAGCATGGTTTTCATTCCTGTCTTATTTAACAGTTTGAAATAAAATGTTTCTGCTTCACTTGTGTTAAACCCTGAGAAGTATGGGAATTTCTCATAGAATGTTTTTGAACTACCTTTTGGTGGAGGTGCACAATGTTCCCATTGATTATAATTTAAAACATTTCTAGGTTGAGCAGATTTATGCAAATAATGGTTACCATAGTGGTTGTAGCAGTACATCTGTTCATAATTTGATGAACTCTGTAAATAATCATGATCTGTAAATTTTTGCTGACATAACTAAGTCTGACATCATATCATTAATACTTTCAAAGTCCCAATCATCAGAGAATGTACTCGGTTTTACAAAGTCACTTAATGAAACCTTAAATTGATGAGGATACTTCAAGAGCTCGACCGGGCCATATATATCGTAATCTGTTTTGTCCCATGCTACCCCACCGGGTATCGGATTGGCTGTGAAGTTTACTGAAGAAAGTTCTATTTTCTCGATGTGTGAAGACTTGTGTGGCTTTAGGACCAGGTTGATATTGTGGCATGCTGTGTCCATTGTAACATATTTTCCGTCAATGAAGTGTCCCAAGCATAGCACCATGATGAGCCAAAGCAGAAGGAAAAGTACACCTAGCACCACCCAAAATTCAATCCATGGGGAAATCAGATAGGTTTCTTTTAGTCGATGAAAAAGTTCTTTAGTTTTGCCTTTAAGAGTTTTTGTTTGCTGTTCCTCAGGTTCGCTCCGATCCTCAGAAAAGTCATCGAAGTTGATGAAGTAGCCAGATGCAGTTCTGTCAATTATTGGAATCGCTTCTGGATTTTTCTTTGTTTTATTAGCATAGTCTGTGGCTACATCGTTGTAGACAGGTGTTTCTTGACGAATTGTTGCAATTTAGGTTTCAAGAGGCATAAGTTCCATGGCTTTGTTGCATAGTCCTTGTTGATTCACTGTAGGTTTATCAAATGTGATTAGTCTCTCAGTTTGAACCTCTTGATTTGTAGCAAATTTTTGGTGTTCTGCTATTTCTTGGGAGTCCACTTGGCCTACTACTTATTATTGGCCACATGATTGTGGTTTAACCAGGTCGATGGATACAACTCGGTTCTCCTTTTTACCAGCAAGGGGCGGTAGTACAACTGATCTTGTCCCGTTGACAGCTAAGACAGGTACTGCTTTTCTGTAAGAAGGCCCAAATTCCTTCTTCACCGCGATTTTCTCTCTGACCAGATCCCTAATCTTTGGAATCCAGACAGGCCTTGCTGGGACAGGTGGTTTCTCTTCAGTGGCTGTTGGCTGTTGTTTCAACTTTATGTTGCTCAGGTCTTTTCTTGTTTCATTTAAGTCCTGTAAAATAGCCAAACGATCTTTGATATCAAAGCATTTTCTTTCTACCACTGAAGTCTGACTATCGAGGTCCTGGATATGCATTCTAGTCCCGAACAATAGTTCGTACGGACTGAAACCTTTTAGAGAATTTCTTGGCAGATTGTTAAGACTACGTTGGACACTTTTTAAATGTTTGACCCACCCAACCCCCGAACCTAATACCTTTGCCGTTATAGATTGCTTTATGTCTCGGTTTTTTCTTTCCACCATCCCATTTCCCTCAGGAAGGAAGAGATAAGATTCCCGCAATGCAATGCCCATGCTGGTCATATCCTCCTCATAAGCTCGAGAGCTAAAAGCAGGACCCTGGTCAGAATGTAGCATGCCAATTGCGTCTATGCCGCTATAGACTCGCAAATCTTTTATAACAGTTCAGACGTCAGCCGAGAGCTGGGGTCTACATTTTAAGTGAATCTAGTCTTAAATAATATTAATAGGACGCATTTTTTCTGGGTATTTTGTATTGGTATTACTGTGATCTCTAAAAGAAGGGCATTGGTAGTACTCCGGGCATTTCGCCACTGCGGTCTCTGTTGCAGTTTTGACAGTAAAATGCAAATTTGTAGTTTTGCAGGCTCATTCCAGGCCACCAGTATATTTATTGTAATTCTTTCAGAGACTCCTTAATCTTAAGGTGTCTTAGACCCTCACCCATATGTGCGTCTGCCACTAATAAGTTTCTCCTGTTCGTGTTTGGAATTACTCTATCCCCCACTCCAGGGATTTGAGCAAAAGGAACGGAGTTTGCATCGATTACGTATGTATAATTGAGTGGATAGTTGACAGGTAGCGCTGCACAGTCACTTTTTGATGACGTTTTTACCGGCAGCATCGTTTCCCCGTCTACGTATTTTCCTGAACGCTTTTTTGTAGCTACGGAAGCCGGCTTAGTTGCTTCCGCTGTGGCTGTCTCAGCCAATGAATTCCCTGAAACGTGAACGCCATCACGTTCATGACTCAATGAATGTATCACATGAGTCTTTGGTAGTTCTTTCTGTAAAAGAACTACCTGTTCCCAAAGCGATTTTTGCTTTATTGTGGCACCTGTGTCATCTTTGTAACCGTTTTGAACCCAGTTCTGCAAGTCGTTATTGTATGATTTGACGCAGTAATACAAATCGCACACTATTAGTGTCGGGAATTCGCCATCGGCATTATCTAGCGCCATTTTTAATGCTATTACTTCAGTTTGTTTATCTGAATTATTTTCTACAGAGTGTGATTTTGTTACCAGAGATCTCAATTTACCTCCGTGCCATACGTATTTAACAATCTCGCATGTGGCGTTATAGGCTTGTTTTCCCCAAACTGAGGGTTGTGCATGTCCGTCTGTATATATTACACAGGCGTACTGTTGTATTGGCCGAATGTCGATTGGCAGAGGATATTCTCTTTCATATTCTAGATTATTTAATTTTTTCATTTCCTGGTCAAAATAGTATTTCACTTTGTCTGTAGCAAGAGAATTTTCCCATTGTATCCATTTTGGATTTAATGCCACAGTAGGTAAATTACATGGGCTTGTTAATGCCTCAAAGGCTGATTCTGCTGTTCTAACAGTAATCTGTCTGCCGTCAGCTTGGTCTATTTCTTTTGCTACAGCTGTTTGAACCGCATGACCAATATTTTCCTTAATACTGAATGTTTTTTCAGCTTCTGTGTACAAATGTGATTTGTATGCTATTGGTACCTTTTCCCCCTCATTAGAGGTCACGTATGTGAATCCGCATCTTCCTGTGATTACCCGTATTACAAGGTTGCGTGTGTTATCGCGTGTTTGCAATTTTGTTTTAGCTAACATGTCTGTTTGCAATGATCTCAAAATCTGTGTGTGTTTTTGAGTCCAATTGATTGTTTTAAAATCTGGTTTTATTAGTTCATAGAGAGGTTTAACCCTCTCTGCATAATTTAGAATGTAAGTTCTTCCGAAATTCAGGAAACCTAGAATTGATTGTAAGTTCTTCAGCGTTCTTGGGGCTTGGATTACCGCGCACTTCTCTAAGAAGTTGTCTGCCAGGCTTTTGCCTTCACTTGATAATTCATATCCCAAAAACAGGACAGTTAGATGGGCAATTCGTGACTTTTTAAAGTTGAATTTGTAACCCTCTGCTGCGAACCCAAGTATTATGGTGTTCGCTCTTTTCAAGTGAGTATCCAAGTCATCATCTGTTAGATAGATGTCATCGACATAAGATAATGCCTCATCATCAATCATTTGTAGTAACTCTGTTACTCTTGCTGAGAATAATCCTGGGCTGTTCTTGAACCCCTGTGGGAGTCGACAGAATTTTTTCCTGCGAGCCCATTATTGAGAAAGCGGCCAAATACCTGCTTTCAGGTGCTATGTTTTGACAAAAGAATCCATTAGAGATGTCTAATGTTGTTTTGTATTTTTTTGGGCACAATGTTATTCATTAGTGCTGCACTGTGTGAGTTTTGTACTGCAAAAGTTTGCAACATGAGTTAAGGTGTCTGTAGTCCAAAACTAGACGATATGAATCGTCTGGCTTGGAGACAGGAAACAAAGGATTGTTCATTTGAGAGGTGCATGTTTCAATCACCCCCTGGTATTCAAGTTGATCTAAGATCTTCCTAACCTGTTTTTTAGCTTCTTGCTTAATTGGGTACTGCCTCTGTGCAGTTGGTTGACATTTTAACTGGATTTTGTGAGGAGGAGAGTCCTCATCCCATCCAACATGGTTTTATATAATGCAGGAGCTTGGGCTACTGCCCACTTTCTTGCAAGTGTATATTTTTTATGAATTGGAATGTGATTTGAGAAGGCAGGCATAATCATTTCTTCGCCATGAGGGCACTCTCTGACAAACTCCGGTGGCCAGTCTTTTTTTGCTTAAAGGATGTCATAGCCCTTTGAGAGGTTATCCCAAAATAGACCCCTTATTTTCCTAGTCTTATCTCCCTCTATACGTAATGTTATTTCGTATATTTTATGAGGTTTGCTAACTCTGGTGTCTGCAGTTTCCACCTGAATGTATTCATTCGTGTCCACTGTCTCCAGATGATTCATCAGGATCTTGCGAGCTATGCTCACTTCTGCTGCGCTGTCTAGCATTGTCTGAGCCCACTCTCCGTTTTTCAGCTGTGTCCTCAGGATCCTCGGCATGTTTGACTATTTTAATACTGGCTACCTTCTTTTTTGGAAATTGTAGTTTTTTACTTTGATGAGCAGGTTCTTTTTCTTTGGACTTGACCTGCTCTTCCCTGTGTTCTGACCGTCCTCTTCTTTCCGATTTCTGCGAGGAAGTCTGAAAAGATCGAGAGGGACGTGTATCAATATCTTGATATCTATCAAGTTTCTTCAAATTATCCCTATTTCTAAGGTTGTATCTTTTCTCAGAGGGTTCCCTCTGGGGAGACTTGTGTCCCTGGTCCAGAGATCTTTCTCTCCGACGAGGAGACTTTCCTCTGGACTGGAATCTTTTTTCTTTGGGAGTGGATTGTTTATTTCCATCCCAGTTCTTTTTTGGAGTGTTTAGATTATTTTTAATAAATATCTTTTCAGGATTTTCAGTTAGTTGGGGTTTTACTGGTTTCCCACCCAAACTATCTCTTCCTAGCTCTTCATAGGATTTTTCTATGATTCTGGCAAGTTCAAATGGTTGTTCTGCTATATCTGTTTCTTTCAATTTCTGACGGATCGCCACAGATGCTGCTTCTCCTTTTATGTTAGATAATAATAAAGCTGAGACCTGCTTGAAGTCTTTCAGTAATTTCATACCCAGAGTTAAAGCAGGTTCTTGACCGTATTCATTTTGAATCTGTCTTAGCACATCCGGTATAACCGCCATGGACGGAACACCATTTGTTTTTGTGTAAATGGAAGCAAAGACTGTGCCCCAAGTGTCACAGTCCTCCACATGTGGTGCGATTCCCATTGGAAGGCAGATAGTCAGAATTCTGTGTTTCTCAGTAGGAGTAGTATCCGAAAATACTGCCTCTATTTGAGTGATTTTTTGTGCTAACCAGAATGGAATTTGTTCCCGTTTTGCGGGTACTTTACCCAGACATGACTGTATGTTCTGTGGTGTAATTTTGTTTGTGTTCTCCTGATGAGGGGTCAGCTGTGGAATGTTAATAGCTGGTTGGACTGTTGAAGTCAGCATTACATATTGGACTAATTGTCTATGTATTTTAATCAGTTGTTTTAACTGTACCAAAAGTTCTGGTATTGACATTTTTTCAATGTCGGGATGTGGTGTGTAGCTGGCTAGAACCGGCCACGTTGCTCCTGGTCTCCTAGTGGACCGAGCCTGGTGATGTGATTATTATATTTTAGAGCGCCTTTAAACCAGAGCAGGTGCTCTTGGTATTTTAATGGGATTTTTACCTCCTCAAAAGGAGTGTAGATATCCGGTGGTTCCTCTATTTTGTAATAGTGGAATTCATGTGTGACAGCGTTTGCTTCTGGAAAGTTTATCCATGAATAGAATACCTCTGTCTGCCGATATTCATGTGCCTCAATTACGAATATGACTGTACCACCTCTCGATGTTAGTCCATTTTCTATAAGTTTAAGTGTTATAGTTTTTCTCATGTTGACCGGGATGAGTATTGACTCCGGGTCTTGCTGTAGGAGACTTGTGTCTTTCTCTAGGAGTTGAGCTGCTATTCTAGCTGTCTCCCTATCTCCTTCACCGTCTGACATTTTACTGACAGGAAGGTTTTTTGTTGCAGATCAAGTTTTCAAGGAAACAAAGATTAGGTGCACAATATTTTGGAACACTGTATCCTTCAACGTTGAATAAACCAAAACTATACATAGAAATCTCTTCCTACTAAGTTCCGGCGGATTTTAACATTTGACCCACTCCAGACGTCTTTGGAGTATTTACGGGAGAAAGGGTCTGTGTGAAAAAGCACGACTGAGTTACTCTAACGTCTTGCGTTAGATTTATCGCCTTACCAAACGTTGGGCGCCATGTAGTGTAGTTCCTATAGTCCTAATAGGCTCTGCGCATTGGAAAAATATCTTCAGTAGTGTAGACGTAGGACTGAGGTTAACTAGGTCTCTACTGACTATATTAGACTTAAGTTTTTGCCAGCTAGCTCAAAGTTCACTAGAAACTTTCTCGAATAAGCGAGGAGGAGTTTAACCTCCCTGGATAGACAAGAAGGGATTTAGTTTCTGACAACCATAAAACATGACAACTTTGCTCTCCCTGAATAAGAGTATATCTCTAGAGTCGTGTGAAAACAAAAGACAGCTATTTCACTCAGTCAAAGGTGCGTACTTAGTTTCACCAGATTGCAGAGAAAAAGAGAGACAGGCGTTTACAATAAAAGGTGTTATTTATTGAGCAGTCTCTTTCCTCATACAAGAGAAATGAATTGCTACAATTGCAATACTTATAGTTAAGTAAAGTGCATACAGTAAAACCAGGATTATGAAATAATACTGTAAAAGCATGGATATGGTTTCTTAGCCATATGATACTTTAAAATGGATAAAATAGATACATACATATATACATTGGCTAATCGTACTCAACTGGTGCTTCTAACTATGCCTACCCCGGTGTACCTGACCTAAGCCTAATACGTGGGAAGGAGTAAGTAAGTAGCAGTTTAAGTTAAGTTTGTTTTGCCAAGAACCTGACTCAAGAATTCTCTGTAAGGGTTTAGTCAGTTCAGTACCTGGGTATTAGAAGGCAGAAGGGCTGGTATCTCTCTCTCAGGACTCGGTATCCCAGTCACCCGCAGGGGTAAGCTGGAAACGCTGGAGGCTGGATTTCTCGGCAAGAGAAAAGACAGCGTCTTTCTCAGCGCGTCAAAAGGGAGTGGCAGCGTCCGTGGGCTCTCGCATCAGCTGGGCTCTCGGGCAAGTAGTAGCTGCTCCAGATTCGTCACCACCGTGGGTTTGCTTAAGGCAACGTTGGTATATTTATACCTGAAAGGTGCTGGGTTTGACGTAAGGCTGGACATAAGACGTCAATAAAGATGTCACTAAGAACTGGTCGTTCTTACAGTGCTTTACAGGAGTTCTCGGACGAAATCAAAACAAAGCAGCGGGGATTTCCCAGGTTGCTGGAGGCTTGGATTTGTTTAAGAACTCAGTGTGCTTTCTAGGGGGCTGGAGGAATAGGCTTGCTTAATGTGACAGCATGCGCTATGACTGAATTATGAAAAGGGTTTCTATGCCGTTGTAGGGGTATTATTGATTTATAACCGGACAAGGGCAAAGAATAGGAATATCGATTCAGGTACCTCGATAAACACACTGCAGTTTGGGAGCGTTTTATACCCCCTGGGGCTCAGAACAGCAGCAGTCTAGTCATTGGAGTTACTCTGTTGTCCTGGGTTCAAGGGTGAAGTTGCAGGTCCAGTTCTCTTCCCACCCAAGCAAGAAGTCAGCAGGCAGCATGTCAGCTCAGTAGGGCAGCAGATCTTTCAGAAGAGTAGTCTAGAAGAGTGGTAGTTATTTCAGTAGCACAGCAGTCCTTCTTCCTGTCAGAGTACCCACAGGTCCAGAAGTGTATAGAAGAGTTGTATCTGAGGTCCAGAGTGGTCCAGTATGTATACCAAGTTGTATCTCGCAGCAGCGTTCGATTGGCTGCTCTGAGGCTGCTAAGTTGTGCACTGCAGGGAGCTGCTATTTGCGGTGTCACTTTGTTTTTAATATCATACTTTTTTCAATATTTGCACTCACTCTTGGATGCTTAGGAGTGTCAGTGCTTGTCTTCTTCCTGCCACGTTCTTGCCACGCTACTTGATTTGCAGGGTCTATCCGTGCAAGCGGGCCCGCCATCTTGGAGTTAGCGGTCTAGTTCTTTTGTGTTCTTCACGGCTGGGCTCTATAAAGATCGACGCTGGCGTGTGCATGCAGCGTTCGATTGGCTGCTCTGAGGCTGCTAAGTTGTGCATGGCAGGGAGCTGCTATTTGCGGTGTCACTTTGTTTTTAATCTCATAATGTTTTCAATATTTGCACTCACTCTTGGATTATTAGGGGTGTTAGTGCTCGTCTTCCTCCTGCCACGTTCTTGCCGCGCTCCTAGATTTGCGGGGTCAGTCCGTGCGAGCGGACCCGCCATCTTGGAGTTAGCTGTCAAGTTCTTTTGTGTTCTTCACGCCTAGGCTCTATAAAGATCGACGTTGGGTGTGCCCGCAGGGGACGCACGCAGCGGGCGCGCCAGCGGCGTGCCAAAGGCAAGCCAATCTGCGCCGATTCACGCTAAGGTTGCGCTCAGCGCCAGCCACGCTGCCCTTTTCTGTACCGGTGTGGGACCGGTTGGGGGGTCTAGCCCTATAAGCTATACCGCGGAAGAGCTTTATCATATTGGGGAGCTTGGTAGAGATAAGGGGGTTCTCCAGTTTGCCGAGGCTGCTATTCCTACCACAAACTTTCTGGAGAAAGGTCTGTTATCTTGTGGGCTTTTAAATGTTAGATCTTTGCCTAAGCATAGTGTGGAAGTCTAGCTACTGCTGGAATGTCATGAACTTGATATTCTGTTTATAACAGAGACCTGGACTCACTTAGATTGTGAGGTTGACCCCGGATGGGCCTGTCCGCCCGTCTACAAAATCTGTCATAAACCAAGATTGAGTGGGAGGGGGGTGGGGTGGGGTGATTTATAAAGAGTCTTTGAACTTGGTTGCTATTGACATTGATAAGATGGTAGGATTTGAACTTCTTGGCATTGCCATTAAGAATAACCTTGGTCATATTTTAACAGGTATTATTTGCTATGGACCCCCTGGAGTGTTTACTGCACATCAGCAGCAATCACTTTTGGAGACCCTTACCAATATGGCAGCTACGCACCATAGATTGGGGATATTGGGCGACTTTAATTTGTGGTTAAATGGTTCCCTTGACTCTGGCTACTGTAATGTTCTTTACTCCTGTGAAGGCCTTGGCTTTTTCCAACAGGTGCCCAAAACCACCCATAAGGGCAGGCACCTTCTTGACTTAATTTTTTCAGAAATCCATTATCTTACCATGGGAGAAATATTGCCGATGGACTGGACTGACCATTTCCTGATCAAATTCTTTGTGAACTCTACTATTCACAATACTCAGGCAGACCGCTTCAAGAGCAAATATGTGAAATGAATGAAATGAAATGAAATGAAATTTATAACGCGCAACTAAGCCCGTAGGCATCAAGGCGCCTAACAAAGTAAGATCAAAAGGCTGAAACCAAGCTAAGGATATGCCCTGGCAAAAAGCCATGTTTTGAGGGCCTTTCTAAAGGCCTGCTTTGATGGGAGGGTTTTAATGTCAGAGGGCAGGGAGTTCCACAGCCTTGGAGCTAAGGTTGAAAAGGCTCTGCCACCCCACCTGGCTCTACGAACACGGGGGATAGAGAGCAGGGCTTTATTGGCCGAGCGCAAAGATCTAGAAGGGGTGTAAGATTTTAGCAGATCCCTTATGCCTCCTGACTTGTTTGTGGCCAGGGCCCCATAGATCAAGCAAAGAGACTTGAACATAATCCTGGCATCGATTGGAAGCCAGTGCAGTGCTTTCCTAGCAGCCGTAGCAGAGGCCCGCCTAGGCAGATCTAGTACAAACTTTGCCGCCGCATTTTGCACCATTTGGAGTCGCGTTATATGACTCTTGTTAATGCCAAGATATAGGGCATTGCAGTAATCAAGTCTTGAGCCTATCAATGCAACTACAATTTGCTTTCTAGCTGGGGGGGACAGGTAATGTTTTATTTTCCTCAGAATGTTTATTATACCCCAGCAAGTAGAAATGGTCCTGCTTACTTGCTGACCCAGCCCCAGATGAGGGTCAATCATGACTCCTAGGTTCCTAGCCAGAGCAGTGGGTGTGGGGCACACTCCCAGGGATGAGGGCCACCATTCCGCTGACCAAATATCCTCCTTGCCTCCGAACACCAGAATTTCGGTCTTCTCGCCATTAAGCTTCAATGTATTGCAAATCATCCATTGAGCCACTGCCTCCATACAGTGTCTAAAGTTGGAGGCAGCCGAGATGACCGGCTGGGCGAGAGACATCATTATCTGTGTGTCGTCGGCATAGGAGACTACCTCCATCCCGTAAGATCTAATAAGCCTGGCGAGGGGGGTCACATAGATGTTAAAAAGGGTCGGACTTAATGCCGACCCCTGTGGGACCCCACATCGCACAGGGAGGGATGGAGATAGAAACTCCCCCAGCTTAATTCTCTGTTCCCTCTGGCCAAGAAAAGAGGATAGCAGACTAAGTGCCGGCCCCTCAACCCCTATCTCCCTCAGCCGCGATGTTAACACTGAGGGAGACAGGGTATCAAACGCAGCCGTAAGATCCAAAAGGATAAGGAGAGTGGTCATGCCCTTATCCACCCTGGTACGGATGTTATCAAGTACCGTGGTAAGGGCCGACTCCGTGCTGTGCTCTCTCCGAAATCCATGCTGCGAGTGCTCTAGAAGGCCAGAGGTTTCCAGGAAAACAGCCAGATGCTGGTTCAGATGGGTTTCCAACATCTTTGCTGGGGCTGGGAGCAGTGAAATGGGGCGGAAGTTTTTGAGAACACCCGGGTCCAAGGTAGGCTTTTTTAACAGTGGTTTAACCACCGCTTTTTCCCATTGTGGCGGGAAGATCCCCTCTCTCATTGCCCTATTCATAATCTCTAGCAGCCAGGGCAGGAGAGTCTCCTTACATTGTTTGAGAAGTTTTAAGGGGCAAGGGTCCAAAGGCGACCCCGACCTAGTCTTCAAAAGGAGAGCTTCAAGTTCCTTCAGGGCAAGGGAGGGAAAACTAGAAAAACACCCTACCGGTGTCACCTCCAAAGGTGTTAGTGGAGGGACCAAGACGCTCGGAGAAGGAGATAATGCTGACCTCTGAAATTCTAAGGCCGAATAGATGTCCACAATTTTTGATTGAAAAAACTGTGCGACATCATCACAGAGCTGCTGAGAACTGACCACGGGGTCCGGTATTTTCAAAGAGGTGAGCGTGTCAACGATCTTGAATAGCTCTTTAGGCGAGGAGAGACTGGAAGGCTCTTCAAAGTAGGAGGGGCTTGGCCCCTCTGTTTCAGGTGGATTATCACTTCTCTCCTGATAAGCAAGTTGAGGAGAATTATGCTTCTCTCTGCCTGAAGATTATCACTGTCTTGGATTCTTTAACCCCTTTGAAAAGCCATAGAGGCGGGGGTAGACCCTCGACCCCCCGGTTTAATGACAATCTTAAAAGGTTGAAATTAGCATGTAAACAGGCTGAGAGGAGGTGGAGACGAGGTTATAAGGACAAGGATATGCATATGTGGAAATCTAAAATAGCGGACTACAAGAAGGAGATTAAAAGGGCCAAGGTGGACCCTAACAGCTCCAGAAGTATTTTTAACATCTTGAATAGCCTCACCAGCCCAGAATCTTCTAAGAATCTGATTCCCCCTCTCAAGAACTGTGTGAGAACCTGGCTAGGTTCTTTCATGATAAAATTAAAACTATTATCGATGACTTGGGGGGATTATCAGCAACCTGTGGCTGTAGTTACAGAGACTGTGAATACTGCCGTTACCATGGAGAGTGGCTTAGAGGCCTCTGGCAATATTTCTGAGCATGTGACCGTTAACCATCTATCTGAGTTCATGCCCTTGGCAGTAGACGATTTTGGCAGGGTATCTAGTGGTATCCCCTGTGGCTCTCCGCTTGATCGTTTGCCTCATAAAATCTGGAAAGAGTTTGAGGTAGAGCTGTTTCCTCCACTCTGTTTGGTCTGTAACCAGTCTCTTACTAATGGAGTGGTTCCACCTCAATGGAAACAAGCGCTGGTGACACCTCTGCTAAAGAAGCCCTCTCTCGATCCAGAGTGCCCTATGAATTACAGGCCAATTTCTCTGCTGCCTTTTCCTCAAAGATTGTGGAACGAGTGGTTAGTAGCACTCTTTCCAAGCATTTGGAACAGCACAATTTGCTGGAGGAGGTTCAGTTTGAATTTTGGCTGTCCCATGGTACCGAGACGGCCTAGGTGACCGTTATGGATGAACTTTGGATGCGGGCAGACAGGTGGCAGGCAGCTGTGCTCATTCTGCTTGACCTGTCTGCCGCCTTCGATACGGTTAACCATTGGACTCTGCTGGGAAGAGGTGGGGGTGGGGGTGATGGGTTGTGATCTTCGCTGGTTCCAGTCCTTTTTACTGGGTAGACAGCAAGCAGTGTCCCTCTCTCCTTTTCAATCTGCCTTCACCGATATTTCATATGGCGTGCTACAGAGCTTGGCAATCAGCCTTTTTTTATTCAATATTTATATGAAACCCTTGATTGCGGTCATCAAAGAACACAATATTAATATTGTAAACTATGCCGATGACACGCAGCTGATTCTCTCCTTTGTGGGAGATCAGTCGACTTCATTGGAAGTGTTTCATAACTGCCTGCGCGTTACGACGTGTTGGTTGAAGGAGAATTAGCTGCAATTTAATGCAGGCAAGACTGAGGTGCTTTACTGCTCAGCGGACAGGGTCCCTCCTGCCTTGCCCAGTAACTTTTGGCCTACTGATACTTCGACCGCTGTTCGGCCAGTTAAAATGGCCCGTAACCTGGGCGTGATGTTTGATAATAAACTCACTTTGGAGGCTCAGGTTACGAAAACGGTGGCCTGCTGCCTCGCTATCTTGAGATCATTGCGGAAAATTTTTCCTCTGCTATCTACATGTAGCACTATTCTTAGTAGACTTGATTATTGTAACACTCTTTTGCTTGACTCTCCTAAGTTTCTTCTGGACAGACTTCAGGAGAATTAGTCAGCGGCGGGCAAGTTAGCCTTGGGGTGGCCCAGAAGGTCTTCTCCCTCCTCGGCCTTGGCGGAGCTTCACTAGCTCCCGCTGAAACAGATAGTTCAGCTTAAGTCCCTTTGTCTAGTATTTAAAGCCCTTCATGGGCGGGGGCCTGCAATTTTGCAGAGAAAGTTTGAGTGGTATGTGCCTGCGAGAAGTCTCCGGTCATCATCAGCGAAACTGGTCAAGATACCGAGGTTCAGGAGAGTCAGGTGTGGTGGTAGATCCTTCGGGGTGGCAGCTGCAAAACTCTGAAACGAACTCTCCTTGGAGCTCAGACAAGTCACTGACCTCCTTCCGTTTAGACGGAGATTAAAAACCTGGCTGTTCCCCAAAGCTTAGTTGCCATCTGCTGTTGGTACATTCTTCTGCTTCAGTCTGAGTTTGCTAAGCGCCAAGATGCCTGTTACGTTGCAGTGTGCTCTACAAATTAAATAAATACATAAAATAAATAAAAATCTCTAAAGTGGGGAGAAGCCTCTAGAGGCATGCCTTTAAAGTGTGCCCACCCAATTCAAGTGTAAGTGGTGATGGGCTCAGCTTCTCGTTCCCATCCTGCCAGTGATGGCCCGTTCAGTCACACCTAAGCTCCCCATTGTGTAGGGCTATCTGGAAGGAATGTACAAAGCCCAACTGTCAACTACATCCAGTTGTGTGAGTTATTTTATTCTAGAGACATGTGTCAGCATTAAAAGCAAGTTGGGCACTTCTACTGGTGTGGAATTGGCCGGAAAGTACTGCAATTAAAGTGCAAATATGGTCAACATGTTTCAACCTTTTTTGCTTTGTTTTAGGTCGTCGTCAGGACCAGGTGAATCGAGTAGGGAGGTCGCCTGGTCCTACCTAAACCTAAAACAAAGGTTGAAACATGTTGACCATATTTGCACTTCAATTGCGGTACTTTCTGGCCAATGGTGAGACATGACTTTAGAATAAAATAACTTACAGAGTACATGTAGTATACCTTTTAATCCACTATCACTTGCACAACTCACATAAATTACCTGCTCCGCTGCAGTCACAGGTGACGAAGCACACCTGAGTGGCACCAGGTTGGTGAGTGAGAGGTTTATTCTCCATTCTTGATCACTAGGACACTGTGTCATGGGGATACTCCTTCATTTGTTTTTGTAGAAATCAAACCCTAGGGGATTAGGAGTAGAACCCCAATACAAAAAAAACGTAGTCTCCCTTTGTTCAGTACATAAGACAACAAAAATGCCAACTTTATAAATGTGGCAGTTTCAACATTGTAATAAAATATCTGACTGCACCATATGTTAGAATTTTTCATTACAATTCCAGAGACACCAAACATGAAGGGGTCACCAATTCCCATTTGAAATTACACTGATAACATGTAATAAGGTACCTTCAATGTTATCCTAAGGGAGAGGTAGGCCTTACAATAGTGGAAAACAAATGTAAGAGTTTTTCACTATCAGGACATGTAAACCTCAAAAATGCATGTTCAAGTTTTTACATACACTACACCCTACCCATTGGACTATCCTGGACCTACGTTAGCGGTGACTTATCTGTATTAAAAAGAAAGGTTTGGGCCTGGAGAGAGGTTTATTCTGCCAGGTCAAAATGGCTGTTTAGAACTGCACATACACAGGCTGCCATCGCAAACCTGGGACATATTTAAAAGGGCTACTTCATCTACTTAAGTTCACAATCAGTGCTTCAGGCCCACTAGTAGCATTCTATTTACAGGCCCTGGGCACTGGTAGTGCCACTTCACTAGGGACTTACAAGTAAATTAAATATGCCAATTGGGTACAAGCCATTCTAACATGTTTTACAAAGATAGCACAAGATCTTTAGTGCTGATTAACAGTGATAAAGTGAGCAGAGCGTTAAGGTCAGCCAAAACAATGGATTAAACCCAGATCTGTTGACTGGAGGTGAAAGCTTGCATTGTCGGCATTCCGTCCATTATCTGTTCTGTTTGCATTTGTCGCCCTAAGGGGAAAGGGTATGCCTGGGCAAGGGTCCCATGCTCACTGCACCACTGGATTCAAGCTATCCTGGCTGATGTGGGTTTATACCCCGGAATCCGCCACAACATGCTTGTTTCCAGGCCAGGTAGGACCTGGCTTGGTAGTTTGGGCTATACTCTTACCTTGAGGAGCTGGGTCAAGACTGATTTGCATATGGCTAGACCCATACTGGCTTGGCGTAGTGGGCAAAAAAACGAAGTATTAAACCCAGATCTGTTGACTGGGGGTGTATGTTTGCATTGTCAGCATTCTGTCCATTATCTGTTCTTTTTGCATTTGTCACCCTAAGTGGGAAGGGTATGCCCAGATGTGGGTCCCGTGATTACTGCGACATTAGATTCAAACTAGCCTAGCTGATATGCGGTGTTACCCCTACACTGGTCTCAGGATGCTTGTTTCTGGTCCAGGGAGAATGTGGTTTGGCAGTTTGGGATGGACTGTTCCTGTGAGGAGCAGGGTCAAGAGTGATTTGCATATGGATGGGTCAAAACGAGGGTAGCGTGGTGGGCAAAGAAACAATGGAATAAACCCAGATCTGTTGACTTGGTGGTGAATGTTTGCATTGTCAACATGATCCATCATCTGTTCTTTGTGCAGCAAAAACAGGTCTGAAGGCAAAAGTTAGGGGAAAACCATGCCAAGGATGCCAGGTCTAACAATTTCTTTGTACTCAACCAAAATATTTTTTTTTACCTACCTCACTGGCAACTTTAGTCAATTTTCTAGGACCAAGCCTAAAATCAATGCCCACTGTTTTCTCTCAATCTAAGGATGTTTTGCCCTTTCCTAGTCATTTCAATTTTCCCTTAAATTCTTCTCACCCTGAATCCAAGATTTTCTCAAAATTACACTTCCATTTCAATAACTAACTAGATGCATTGAACTACATTAAACAGTGTTTTATTTAAAAAGTGAGATAAAAGAAATATTATGAGGTACAAGCGCAGATACCTAGATAAAAATCAACCAGAGCCATTGGAAAAGAATGATGCCCTCCCCAATCATAACATTAGTATTTGAACATTAATACAACTAGAATTATCTTCTTAAACAGAAAAGAGACACGTGGCACTTATTCACTGAAGAACAAAAATGCAATATATGTGATCAGATTCCCCAATAAACCTTTGTATATAGTAAAAATAAAATGAGAGTTATTATCTTGCACAGATAGAAATTGCAGTCAAACACATATTGCCACTCTTCTTGAGGATTTTCAAATAAGACAAAGCAATGAGAGGTACTGTTTTGAACAGTATTATAGGTGGTGCAAACGAATGACCATTGTGGTAGACAGGAAGATCTACTATTGCAGAAAGAACGCACTTGAGTACATAAATTGCACTGGCACGACTTTGAACTCTATTAAATTAACAATTTGTACCAACGATTAATAAGATAATTAAATGTCAGGCTACATCATCCCTACTGGATCCCCTCCACATGAAACATACATGTATAGTATACATTCATAGTGTTTCATGAAAGAGGAATCAAAATTTACAAAATCCCTTTATATTATGCTCTGGATCAAAGTCATTATGAATTAAATTATCTTTTCAGTGATAGTAAGTTTGAACTGACTTAAATGATATAAAAGGCTGATTAGGGAACGAGGCTTTAAACATTATTTAAATCAATAGCAGGATTTTAGGGCTGGGCCTTTTGTAGTAGGCTTCAGTAGTAATATGATCTATGTTTAAATATGAATTTCCAATATGTATTCACTGATTTGTGTTTAGCAATTGGGCTATTGAAATTAAACATACTTGTATATTGGGAAAACAGACTAAGGAATATCGATGTTATGTGCCAATATGCAATACTAAGATATTTAACATTTAATATTAATTGAATGATTTTAAATACAATTTTTTATTGATATATCGAAATTATAATAATGTTTTGATATATAATAACAATTAAAAAAGGGAATATTCAAATATAAGGGCATTCAGCCACATGATTTAGAATTCTCTAGATGTTCAATATCTTTGACAAAATATTTTTTCTCTAAAATACAGTGTTCTTGTAATCTCATTGAGCTGGTGTAGTAGTGTAATGTACCATTTACAGTCGTTCACAGTTATAACATCACAGACACACAAATGAGTAATTAAAACTATAAAAACTGAGGCGTTCTATAATGTATCACAATTCTGCCCATATTGGATATATGTAACATTCTGCCAATGTACAAATATGCCTTCTAAATTATGCTTTATTTATTTATTTATTGCATGACTGAACAACTAACGTTTGAGTAGAGATTAATTAATATGCCATAGATGGGGATAATGCTGAAAGAAACAATTACATGATGTATATGATTTGTACATACACTACAAGATAAGAACATATAAGAAGAAGGTTTGTGTTCACAATCACATGTTGATGCTAGGTGAGACATGTATAGGACAAACGTTTCAGTCTCACTACTACTAAAACATCCATACAGTGGAAATACAGTGGAAATACATGTTAACCGTCCTGATGGTGCAAACATTGAAACCCAAAATGTTTCTTATTTAACTTGTGTGTTAGCCTTGCATTGGCTATTGTAATTTGTCCTCCACCCCCATATTTAGAATATTTTTCTAACGGTATTCTTTTGATTGCAGGCTGTATTGGATTGCACTGAGTTATTTCATGTGACATCGACGTGTGTACTGTACTGTCCTACTGTATAGTATGCAGCTGCTGAATAAACATACGTTTGAAAAAAACGATGAAATACTCCAACGTATGTAAAATCAGCACAAATCATTACTATATAACGACTTTTGAGATACAGTTACAATGTTTTGAGATACACTGACATCAGTTGACTGCGTCCGAATTGTTGATTTTTCATTACCGGGTACAGAAGAGTATCTTTAAATTTGCACTGCAGCCGCATCATACGGCACGTTCTAGATACTAAATGCAAAGGTGAAATATGATAAACACCATTGCACATGCTCGAAATCCAGAATGGAAAGCATGTTTTGGTAGCAACTATCGCAGTTGGTAACTTTGTAAAATATAATGATGCTGCACATTTAAGCCTTAACACTGATGTCATGTTAATGTAACTTATGTATTTTGTTGTAAATTACATGGAAAAAGCAAATTTAGAGGTAGACGTGCCCAATATTCGTAACATCAAAAATTGCAAAATGTTACCAAATCACCCATAAAAATGTGGCCTTTCTTTGTCATCTATTCCCAATGAATGTAGATGTTTCCTTGTGGAGACATGTATTTCACGGAATATTACAGCCAGCTTCAGGGAGGCACTGTACACTTTAGAACAGGAGAGGGGCACATATAGTACCACGCTTGCTAATCTGATGTTATGCATGTTAGTTGAGAACAGTAAGGATTAATAGAAAGTTGTATTTTAGTTGATTCGATGTAAATATTGGCACATTTGAGGAGGAAAGCTATCTCGGTTGTTTTTTCTATCAATGTGAGTAGCTTATCAAAAGTGTTACAGAAAGTATTATTCTGAGAAATTAAACATTTGGCCATGGAGCCTTGACAGGTTTCAATACATTTAATCCAATGATAAGTTTGTCCCTTTTACACAACTTTGTTGTTGTGTGGTTTTCAATGACAGGCGTCATACCATTTATAGAAAAGATTCCTGCATTTTCTTTTTAATGAACCTTTGCAAACTGTTTGAAAGAGCAATCCCTAAGATTGTGGAGTAAAAGACATCTGCAATGATGCACACCCATGGAGGCCTGTTGTGTTGGTCTGAGTTGAGACAAAGGTATATATGTTTTAGTTTTAAGTGAAATTCGGTGTTAAAAAACTGGGTGATCTTTCTCTTACATTCCTACAGAAAAGTGGTTGCATGGTTGTATAAAGGACATTCGGTAAAAGGAGAGAATCAACAAAGCTTTGCTAGGGATGGAATCAACTATGGTTGTGTAATATAAAGCAAGTGTTCCTGTCTCCAGGTGTTCAAGTGTGACTCTGTTCAGGAGTGGACCCTTACCATAATCCACTTCAGGTCATGTGCTGTCTGAAGTACAAGTGATTAAATCCAGCATACAAAAGGCATATAAAAACTCTATGCTACATGAAGACTTCAGAGGGTTGAAGAAAACCATGAGGCCAGACTCTGGTAGTGAACTTCTTCAGGATCAAGGAGTCAGGATCAGCAAGAGGATGGAGCAAAGAATCAAGAAAAAAGTGTTGTTGCAACTCACCTTCCATCCGCACACCAGCTTTTATGTGATTAAAGACCATAAAAAGGAAATTACATCAAGCATCCCACTACAGAGTCACGAAGAGTTGATAAACCAAAAGAGGAATCAAGAAAGAAACAGTCATGATGGGAGAGGAAAAGAAAGGAGAAGGCAAACATGATCTGGTCTAGCTGTGAATCATCATGAACTTGACTAGCTGTGGAGCATCTTGAAAAGGCCACTGCAAACGCTCAGACAGGTAATTGTCATTTTGGAGCTGCAGGAGCAAAAAGCAGCAGCCAGGAGCCCAGAAGCACAGAGGACGACAGAGAGGACAGAGAGGATAGTTTGTTAGGTGGAATTTTGGAAAAGCCAAGGCTTAAGGAGCTTCCGGAAGGGCATCAAGTTGGGCTTCCGATGTCTGTGGGGAGGAAGAGAGTTCCATAGCTTAGCAGCATTGTAAGAGAAGGAACGCCCACCACTTCTTGGTCTTTTTATTTTTGGCAGTACGGCGAGTGATAGATTAGCCGAATAGAGGCTTCTTTTAGGGCAGTAGGGGGTGATAATAGATAGCCCTAAATTGAAGATAGGAGAGTTGCCGAGGAGCATAAGCTCCGTCTTATCTCCATTTAGTTTCAGGCACGGAGCTCTATCCATTTGGTTACCTTCTCCATGCAGTGGTCTAGGCCGCTGGATGACTTTTCCGGGTGGTTTAAGGCCACCACGAGATGTGTGTCATCGGCGTAGGTAACTATTTTTATGCCAAATGAACGGACTATCTATGCTAGCGGACTCATGTAGACATTAAACAGTGTAGGATTCAGGGAGGATCCCTGAGGCACACCGCAGCTGAGAGACATGCGCTTAGAAATGATGTCTCCTTTGAAAACCTGAAAGGACCTGTCTTCTTAGAGGGATTGCAGCCAGGTGCTGATCCCTCAATCATCCAAAGACTCCTGAGTCTGGGAGTCAAGATGCTATAGTTGACGGTGTCAAATGCAGCGCTGAGGTCGAGGAGGATAATAGGTGCTGTACCACTTTGGTCCATAATTTGTCTGGACTCTTCAACCACTGCTAAAAGAGCTGTTTCCATCCCATGTTGGGGCTGGAACCCCATCTGTGAGGGGTGAAGGAGATAGTTGGGTTCTAAAAACCTGGATAGGACTGAACTAACATGCCTCTCAAGGATTTTACTGAGCATTTGAAGGAGGGAAGTTGGACGGTAGTTCCCCAAATGATCCCGGTCAAGATTGGGTTTTTTAAGTGGAGCTTTCACCATTGTACATTTCCATTACAGGGGAACCACTCCAGAGGAGATGGAGGAATTGATCAGTTCAAGAATCACTGGGAGAATTGTTCCAGTGACTGAGGTCAAAGCATGAGGAGGGGCGGTATCCCTAGGAGAGCCTGATTTAACAAGTGCTGAGATGGATTCTAATGTTTTAAGGTCTTACAGAGGGATTTGTTCCGACAACGCTTTGGTGCAATGAGGTGGGGCAATTGTAGGAACCAGGTCTTTATGACCGTTTGTGAGGGGGAGGTTATATATATGTTTTGGATTTTTTCATGGAATAATTTCATTGCAGCGGGCAAGGGCACCATCAGCGGTAGCTTTTGGAGGGGGCAATTTAAGGAGAGATTTGGCGATGCAACAGCATAGGATTGGGACCCCCTCTAAAGTTACTTTAAGACCAGGGAAAAGAGAGGAAAGTATCTAACTAAACATAATAAAGTTCCCTCATGGTCTAATCATTTTTCTCATATGGCGTAGCTCATATCATTAATCAAACGGCCTTCAGAGTAACACAGGTACACAAATTTTTCTCATTCTTGGTTTTTATTTATTTTTTCTTTTTATCAAAGTGAAAGACTTATTTTCTTTTTTATTCTTACTATTTTTCCATTTAAATTCATTAATTCATTGATTGTACATTTACTTTACACCATTAAAATTCAATAAACAGTTCCATTGTTTCTTCAAATCAGTATATACATAGAAAAAAGACAAAAAAATGTCCTCAAAGAAAAGCAAAGATCCTGTCCAACACACACTTATCAACATACATACTTACTCATTCATACATATAATATACACTCCTATTTGCAACCCAAAACAATTTCTACGGTTGAGGTAACCCAGATATTAATTGTGTATTTCCACGCCAGGTCTACGCATTTTGGTGGACTTGACCACCTTCCTCAGGACCAACACAGAAAAAGTTTTCTCCTCAACGTGTGTGTACTGGATATCTTTGGTCTCAATGTAATCGAGTATATGACGTGTGCTTCTATTCAATCCCTCCTACACTCGAGACAGGATTTTTCAGTTACTCAAAATATATGTGCCCCCGATTCAATCAGGTCCACAAGTTAGACGTGGCTATATTCATCAGTATTTTTCTCGTAGGTCACAGTAAGAAGAATTTTTCTATAATGGGGAAGGCTCCGGTTTTATTCTTTTAAATCGCCGATGTTTTGCCCTCTATGGTTTACAGTCTCCAAGTCTTATCAGGTGTCAAATTATTTTCATTTATTTCCTTTTTATTTCCACAGACTCTCAGTCAATAAGCTGTATTGTCAGGGATTCCTCGTAGAGCCTCCGTACCTCATCTCCTCCCACGAAGAAGTGCCACGAGATTTGGCGATGCAAAAGATTTCCCACCCGGAGTTAGATGCGCGGCTGATTTCTTTCCTCAAAGTAGGCAGCTTGTGCAAATTTGATTTCAGCTTCATAGATTTTATTAGCCACCCTATACTTTAGTTTGCTAGATTCCACATAGTCTCTTCTCCAATTTCTGTCTAATCTTTTGCAGATTTGTTTACGTTCACGAAGCTTAAGGTAGTACCTTGGAGAGATCTTGGGCCTGACTTTTTTATATGTATATTTATGGGGAAGAACATCATCTAGAGAAGACTTGATCCAATTGTTAAATTTATCATTGGCCGAGCTGGGGTTTGGATCGCTAAGGGGGCTAGTTGCTTCGAGAGCTGAGATCCATTCTTCTAGGGGAAGCTTAGACCAGAATTCTTCTCAGTTGTTTTAGAGTGGCATTGCAGAAACACCTCAGATACTGTTGAAGACTCTTTTTGATACTGTTAGTCTGTGAATTAGATTGCATTAGATTGCGAATGGTAACCTGAGTACAGAGCTTGAAGAGTATTGAGGATAGAGCGCATTGAGTGCCAGAACCTAGAGATGCACTAAAAGCCTCTGTCTGAGATTACAGTGTTGGTGATCAAGTTGGCCGGAACAAAGAGGTCTACTATGGCCAAGATCACTTGATTTCCTGCTGAAGGCGGTAAGTCTGGTAGAAAGTGTGTGCCATGGATGAGGAGGAACAGACAAAGGGTGGAGAACAGCAAAAGGCTTATTGTGGACTGCCTTTGATTATACACATACAGGCCAGTATTTAACATAAAGCTCTGCATCCTTGTGATCTCTAGGCGAGGCAAGTTTCAAAATTAATTTCACTCAATAATGGCCTGCTACTGTTGATTCATGACATTTTTCCAGTGTTGTACAGCTTATAATTTCCCAAGTAAAACTATGCATTTGTTGGGCAGCATAACCATCAGAACTGTGTGAGACTGACTGCACGCTCAGCGTCCAGATATATTGGCCTAAGTTCACCATCTGTACCTCTAACCTTACAGGGTAGCAAATGAATGTGCAACTTCAGAACACGTCAACCCTGACTCCCCCAGGAAATCATGGCAACAGATCTAGAACCCTTTCACTTAGTTACTTATGCATACACAAAGAAATGCACAAGAAATACACTGTGAAACATTTCAATATTTATTGAATTATTGTGATTCTGGAGTAAAATACTTGTGCTGCAGTAATCAATAGAAGGTTTCATAATAATGTGAGAAGCATTACTAGAATGGTGAAAAAGAAACATTTCATCCATTTACTTATTCCAGAGAATAAATGCTTGCATTCAAGTACTATAGTATATTGTACTCCTACCTAGCACATCCTAACCTATCATTTCTAGGGTGAGTGATTCTGCCAAATTCCTGTAGGGTGATGTAACTCATTGTTACCTGTGGGTAAGTGTCATCGATCTGTCCGTCTTGAGGCAGAACTGAACAGCATCCCTCGCATGAGGTAAACAGGAATAAGCAGAGCCAGGATTCCGAAATGTATCGCCCTCTCAGTGCGAGCAAAATGCTCCTCTGTCTAAACAGAGGCTTGACATCATATGTATAATAACATCCTCCATATTACCATGAAAATGCCCCAGACAGGCTTCTCTTTTTTGTTTTATTGTGCTAGCTCTGTGGCCGTGCAGCAAAAACAAAAAACATTGAGCATAATGATCTTAGCCCATTTGCAGAATGTTCAGGATGATCTGATAAAGTGCCTACACAGTGGTAGTGTAAGCAAAACTGAGCTCAAAGAATATTATTCTGTCTGTGCACGCAAATAAATGTGTGTTAAATGTCATTGTGTTTATGGCGAAGAGGCAACTTAAAAACTTGAGCCTGTAAAATGTCATTTCTTAACCAGGTCTTATATACCCATGTGACGCCAGAACCCTTGTTCGAAGGCTCTTGGTTGAAATCAAAAAGGCCTGCTAGGAATAATCTTGATTCTGTTGGTAGGCCAAAGGTATTTGACTCTGTAGAACATCAAGGTCTTCCGGGGAGATCTCAGTGCAGGCTTCTCTCATGCACCATAAAAAGGTCATTGATACAGACAACTTTGTCAGGTGTTTCAGAATTCTCAACCAAAATGTCCCATCTAGACAAGACAGAGGAAAGATTGTTCTGGGTGCCAGGGATGTGAATAAATTAGAAATCACATTGAGAAAAGATGTACACTTAGCGAGCGTGTCTGCTAGTTCTACTTTGCATGCTCTGCAGAAACTGGAGTTTATAATTTCCATTCAAACCTTTAATAGCTTGACTGCTCCCATTAAAATATTTCGCCACTCTACATAAGCATGCTTGAGGGCCGAAAGCTTGCGTTCCAAAACAGAAAACCATTGTTCATATTAATTCAGAACATAGGAAAGATACATATTAGAATGTTCCAGGTTTTCCATCTCCTAGAGATGATATAGGACTGCTCCAACATCAAAATTTGAAGCATCATTAACTACTCTAACCTGCATGGGAAGATGTGATGCCTGAGAATAGGGGTGTGGGTGAAGACTTTCTTGAGAACAGATGCCTGGGCTTAAGGGAGTCAAGAGAAACATTTAATTAGATTCTCCTCCTTCAAAGTGGCACATATAGACTTAGTTATGTTGGAACACTGCTTTATGAACTGTCTATAAAAGTTAGCCAGTCCATAAAAACTCTGGCACTCTTTCATAGACTTAGGGGTCGGCCAGTCCCACATGGCAGACATTTTTAGAGACTACACAGATAATCCACTCTTTGAGAGACCATGCCCTAAATACCCCACTTCTGCTCTTTCAAACTCATCATTCTCTGCTTTACAGTATAAATGATTATCCTGAGATGTAGAAGGAAGAAACAAACATGAACTTGATGTTCTGGAAGGGAAGTGGAAAAGACCAGGATGTAATCCAGGTACAAAGCAAGATACTGGTTTAGGACATCATAGAATATGCTATTAATGAATCTCTGGTCAGCTGCTGGATGATTTGGATGGCTGAAGAGCATGATGTATTATTCATAGTGTTACAAGGGTATCCAAACAGCCATCTTCCACTCTTCAACATTCTTTATACAGAGCAGTGGTTAATTTCAAGGACATGTGGGTTTACGTTTTACATGTCCTTGTAGTGAAAAACATCTAAGTTCATTTATTACCACTGTAAGGCCTACCTCTCCCATAGATTTGCATTGGGTTACCTTACTACATTTAATATGTGCTACCTTGTGATTGGGTACAGGTAGAAATGTCATGTTTAGACTAAAATTAATCATAATTTTAAATCATCTTAAGTAGTAAAATCATGTTTGAAGTAACAATTCTGAAACCGTCACTTTTAGAAGGTTCACATTTTCTTGCCCTAATCATTTGTGCCTCCAGCCAGAGTCCTGGGTCACGTTCTTGTGAATGGCTCTGCTGTTGGGCCTGTGTGTATCCCTCTCTGACAGTGAGACAGAGGGGGACTAGATGTTTGCAGACTTGTCCATCCTGCCAGGACAGCTGGGGCTAAGCTGTTCCCGCCTCAATTTACACTTTATAGGGCTTGTCAATGCCACACACAAGGGATACTGATACTAGTCTTTTCTCACCCAAGACTTCTTTGAGCCTTTTCAGGAGAAAGGCTAGCACCAGATATAAACAATGGAACCTGAAACACCTATTCAGTCCACTCTTGGACTTGTGGAAGATGTTAGAAGGACTGCCTTGGCCTGTAGAGGCCTGCTCTGATGCTACCAGAGGACTATCCTGCTGCTTGTAGGACTGTCTTGCTGCTCAAAGTACTGCCTTGCTGCTTGAAGGAGAACTGGAGTTTCTCCTTGAACCTAGGACAATCAGAAGTGACTTCTAGAGATAGCTGGCTGGCCTCTTGTGTGAGCTACAGGGACATTTCAAGCTCCTGAGACCACGATTACTGCACCTGGCCTCTGCAGGAGTGAGGCCTAACCCCCAAGTGTTGTTGAAAGTGCTGAACCTGCCTAGCACAAAATCTTGGGACTGGCAGAAGATCAGGACCTACCTGTCAACTGATCCACCCAAGGTGGTATGCCTGACTTCATGGGCACTCCAGTTGCATTCTTCTCCACAGCAGCAAATACTGTTCAGTGGGACCTCACAGCAGCTATATCCAGCCTCCTGGAGCCCTCTTCAGCTACAGACTGCAGCTGTGCCCGCTGAATTTGTTTGTCTTCCCAAAAACATTCTAAGTCTAATGGTAAAAACCTTCACAGGCATGATGGCGACTGGCACCCCATTGATGATGATGAACTCCTCAGCCTGGAAATTCAGCTTTTCCTACTCAGACTAATTCCCCATCGTCTTTAACATCTTTACTTTGACTTCGTCCAGCAGCTTCCTGGCAACAGTAATTCCTCTTAAAACATAGCTTGCTGTCTTGTCTCATTGAACTCAACCTTCTCCTGGACTTTCTTCAAGAAACGTCCTAAGTCCAAAGGTAAGCTGAGAAAAAGCCCAATCCACCCTATTCTATCAGGCTCATGCTCCATTATAGTTGGCCTTAGCTTTTGACTTTGCCCTGGTCTCAACTGACTAGATTTATGAAAATGTTCTCTGTTTGTACATTGGTATGGGATTCTTCTTTTGTTGTGGTTTCACTTTATTACTGTTTTTGTGCTGCTTAAATACTGTGCACAATGCCTCTCAGTTAACACTGCCTGCTTTTGTAGAAAGCTACGAGAAGGTTAAACACAGCCAAATCTTTTGACTTTTAATGTTAACCCTAACAAAGATTGTAGTTGTTGCTTTAGTAGGGTTTTCGCATCCTCACCCAATAACCCAATTTCTTACACTTATCACTGCATAACATTTTTTTTTTGGGTGAAAATGTCTTTATTGCAGTTGAGCATTGTTACAGTCATAAAACTCCATTCTCTCCAATTATCAAATCACGTTACATTATGAGTCCGACCGTACATTTAGAGGCATCACTGCATAACATAACTCAAAACCGCGCAAGCTGCTATTTTGCGTGACTTAGTCAATTTTACTTGTGGACTTGAGTTGCCTTGCATGATGCAAGAAGAAATCAGGTCATTAGTAAATCTGAGCCTTAGTCTCTTTTTTAAGCCGTCTATTGGCTCAAAGCTGTGGACTGTGTCTTACACAGGCTCCACAAGGCTAGATACATTCTCACTGATATCCCACTGAAATGGATCTGCTGCTGCAAAGTAGCTGTATCCAGGGCAAACCTGGTTATTTAGCCCAGTGAGGTCACCCATTGGATGTATTGGCTTTGGAAGATTTTTCTGTTTCTTTGGAGACCTTGAATCCAAACCTGTTTTAAGACCCAGGATTTGAGAAGTGATAGTCGAAGTCGAGTTACCCACAGCCAAGGGTCACAGGACCTCAGAAAGAGCACTTGGGAGTCAAGACTCACTCCATCAGAGGCCTCCATAAGGGTCCAGATTAGGTTCAGTTGGTACTGGTCAGCTTGACACTTCAAGGACAGGCCTTTTACAGCTTGTTGTGGCACTGTAGCTCACACAGGCAGTAGCCAATTGACCCAGGGAGACCACTTCTTTGTCCTGGATACAAGTGGGAACACATTAAGCCTATCAAGTCTCTTCGCAGGTCTCAAACAGTAGGTGTAGTCCTTCTGTTTTCCTCAGGTGCAGTGTTCCTAAAAAGATGTCCCTGGTTGCCACATTTATGCCTTGTATTAGCTTATGTGTCCTTTATTTGGGCCAATCACCCTGGACCATTGTGGTGTTGCTCCACCTATCTGTGTGTTAGATCTAGATTTCCTGTTTGTGGATTTGTCTGCTAGCTAACTGCCACCCCACCTGTGATCGTTCCGTCAGGGCATGCCTAACTACATATTTCTGAGTCAGGGTTGACGTGAAGTTTACAACGGGTGAATTTGTCAATAAAGATGTGATTATGTTTTTATACATGAATGTCTTGTTACTCATATTGAGATCAAGTTTTTCAATATTAACAATACATATTCTGGGCTATTCACTAGCTTGATAACAGTTGGAAGGCTAGCACAAATGAGCTTTCAGGAGCCTCAGGCAGAGAAAGGGAAACTTTCAAAAAGTCTATTTTTCTTAATATTTATAAAACTCTGACTTCAACATTGAGTTGGGGTTTTAAGAAATAGAAAAATAGTTGTTTAGTCATGTTTCTAGCTGTTCCTTATCCTGAGATACCAACATTAATCCTTAATATTGCTTCCCAGTATTTTCTCTAAGGGCCAGCCAGCCTTCCCACAATGAATATAGCTTTTGGGTGATACTCACTGTAAAGATATGTTAACTTTACATTTATACATGTCCTACTTTAAAATACCATGAGACCTGCCTTATGACCCTTAAGCCTATATAGTGGTATCATAATATTATTTATAATGGGTTTTTTCTCCTGTAAAAATATCTAATTTTTATAGGTTGGGCCTCAGTTTTAAAATTACAGCAGCCAGGCTACAGTGGTAGGCCTGGAGTACTGTTTGCCTTGTCCAATAGTAGATGGCACAGAACTAGTAGTGCCTCCTATGGGGTGTGAAAGATCTTCTGACAATCCTCAGTCTGTGTGACTGTCTTGGGCTGTTTCTTGTGCAAAAGCTCTGTCACACGGTTAAAAATGGTGCCACACCCATTGACAAATCTGTAATACCTTGTCAGATCCAATAAAGCACTGACCTGGGTTGAATGTTGTGGAGTGTCTTAGAATGGAGGGGCATAGAGTGGAGTGGTCTAGGGTGGAGTGGCATGCTGTGGAGTGGAGTGGCATGCCATAGAGCGGGGTGGCAAATTGCATAGTTGAGTAGCGTGTTGTGCAGTGGAGTACAGTGATGTGTTATACAGTGTCATGCAGTGGAGTAGAGTGGCTTAAAGTGGAGGGGCATAGAGTGAAGTAGAGTGTTGTAGAGTGGAGAGGAGTAGAGTGGAATGGCATGTCCTAGAGAAGAGTCCAGTGGTGTAGAATGGAGTTACATGTTGTAGCGTGTAGTGGTGTGTTGTACAGTGGAGTGGCATGTCGTAGAGTGGAGCCATGTGAATTGTTGTAGAGTGGAGAGTTGTATCGCAGAGTGGAGTGGAGTTATGTGTCATACAGTGTTGTATAGTGCAGTAGAGTGGCACAGAGTGGAGTAGAGTGTTGAAGAATGGAGTGGCACAGAGTGGTGTAATGTGTCGTAAGTTGGAATGGCATGGAGTGTCATACAGTGAAGTGGTGGGTCATACAGTCGATTGGCATGTCAGAGTTTAGAGGCATGTTATGCAGTGGAGGGGCATGGAGTGTCATAGAGTTGAGTGGAGTGTTGTAAAGTAGAGTGGAATTTTGTACAGTGGAGTGATGCCATACAATTGGATAGAGTGGCATGCCATACACTGTTGTACATTAGAGTAGAGTGGCATGGATGTAAGGGTCATAGACTGTTGTAAAGAGTTGTACAGAAGAGAGGCATAGAGTGGAGTTTCGTTTCAAGGAGTAGAGTGGTGTGGCATGTCATAGCGTGGTGTTTTGTATTGTTTCTTAGTGTGGAGGGGCAGAGAGTAAAGAGGATTAGACTAGGCACTAGAGTAGAGTGGCATGTCATGGAGTAGAGTGATGTGTCATAGAGTTGATGTTCATTTCATAGAGTGGATTATTGTGGAGTGTTGCAGAGTGTAGTGTAGTGTAGTGTAGTGTCGTTGGGTGTTGTAGAGTGGAGTGGCATGTAGTAGAGTGTCACACAGTGCAGTAGAGTGCCATCGAGTGGAGGGGCATAGAGAGGAGTGGAGTTTTGTGAGTGGAGAGGTGTAGAGTGGAGGGACATGCCATAAAGTAGAGTGGAGTGGCATTTGGCGTATCGTAGAGTGCCTTAGTGTGAAAGGAGTAGATTGAAGTTGCGTAGAGTGTAGTGGGGTGACATAGAATGGATTGGAGTGTCATGTTGTATACTGGGGTGGCATGTAAGAGAGTTCCATGTTGTAAAGTGCCTTATAGTAGAAGGGCATAGACTGGAGTGGAATAGAGTGGGGTGGTACATTGTAGAGTGGAATGAAGTGGAGAAAGGTGTTATAGAGTTGAGCGGCATAGAGTACAGTGGGGTGTATGGAGTAGAGTGGAGTGGCATGTCATAGAGTGGCATTATGTGGATTTTCTTAGAGTGGAGCGGCATAGAGTAATGTGGTGTAGAGTGGAGTGGCATGTGGTAGAGTGGGGTGGTGTGTCACAGAATGGTGTTTTGTGTTGCACAGTGGAGTACCTGAGTGTTGTAAGGTGGAGTGGAGTGTTGAAGAGTACTGTGGAGTGGCATGTCATTGAGTGGCATGTTGTAGAGTGCCTTATAGTGGAGGAGCATAGAATGGTATGGCAAACAGTGGGTTAATATGTCGTAAAGTGGAATGAAGACAAAGTGGAGTGGCACAGAGTATCATACAGTGGAGTGGAGTGTCATACAGTGGAGTGGGGTGTCGTAAAGTGGATTGACGTGTTGTACAAGCGAGTGGCGTAGAGTGGCATGGAGTGGCATAGACTGGAGTGGCGTGTCATACAGTGGAGTTGTGTCATACAGTGGAGTGGCATGTCGTACACTGTTTTACACTGAAACAGATAGGCATAGATTAAAGGGGGACAGCATGAGGGGCATAGAGTGGAATAGAATGCTGTGAATGGAGAGGTGTGGAGTGTCAGAGAGTGAAGTGGAGTGACATGTCGAGGAGTTGCATGTCGTAGAATGTCGTAATGTGAAGGGGAGTAGAGTGAAGTGGTGTAGAGTCGGATGGCATGTCATAGAGTGGGGTAATATGCCATAGAGTGGTGTGGGATGTCATAGTGCAGAATGCTGTGCTGTATCGTAGAGTGGGATGTGGTGCCGTAAGGGGGAGTGGAGTGGCATGTTGGATAGTGCAGTGGCATGTTTTAGAGTGGAGTGGTTTGCCATAGAGTGGAGTGGAGTGGCATAGAGCGAAGGGGCATACATTGAAGTCACTTTTTGTACAGAGTGGCATGTTGTAGAGTGCAGTGGAGTGGCATGCACTAGACTAGTGTGTAAGGTGGTAGAGTATTGTGACTTAGAGTGTCGTGGTGTAGAGTGTTATGGCGTAGATTGGATTGGCATAAAGTGGAGTGACGTAGAGTGGAGTGGTGTAGACTGGAGTGTTGTATCATGTGGTGGAGTGGAGTGTCATGTGGTTCAGTGGAGTACAGTGGCTAAGAGTAGAAGGGCATAGAGTGGAATAGAGTGTGGTTGAGTGGAGTGGCATAGAGTGGAGTGCTGACTCATCGTGCACTGGATCGGCGTGTAATAGAGTGTTATTTTGTAGAGTGTCTTAAAGTGGAGGGGCATTGAATGGAGCTGCATACATTGAAGTGGAATGTCGTACAGTAGAGTAGCGTGTCATAAAGTGGAGTGGCATAGAGGGTCATACAGTTAAGTGGTGTGTTGTATGGTGGAGTGGTGTGTCCTAGAGTGGAGTAGTGTGTTGTACAGTGGAGTGGCATGTAGTGTCATAGACTAGAGTGTCATAGAGTGAAGAAGCATGCCATACAGTGAGTGGTGCCATATAATTGCATAGATTGAAAGGTCATATACTGGGGTAGCGTGGAAGCATGGAATGGCATAAAGTGGAGTGGCATGTTGTAGAGTGTTATGTTGAGTGTCTTAGAGTGGAGCAGCATAGAATGGAGTAGCATAAAATGGAGTGGCATGTCGTAGAATCAAATGGCATGTTCTAGAGTGGAGTGGCATGTCGTAAAGTAGAGTGGCATAGAGTGTCATACAATGAAGTGGCTTGTCATATAGTGGAGTGGCGTGCTGTAGAGTGGAGTGGAGTGGTGTGTTGTACAGTGGAGTGGCATAGAGTGTCATAGAGTGGCGTATGATTTCGTACATTGGAGTGGTGCCGTATAGTGAAGTAGTATGTTGTACACTGGTGAACAGGTGAGTAGAGTGGCATAGATTAAATGGGTATAACATGGTGTAAAGTGTTCCAGAGTTGATAGGCATAGAGTGGCATGGTGTGTCAGAGTAGAGTGGAGTGGCATGTCATAGAGTGGCATTTCATTGATTGTCTTAGTGTGGAGGGGCATATAGTAAAGTGGTGTCGATTCGAGCGGCATGTCGTATAGTGGAGTGGTGTGTCATAGAAAGGAGTTTCATGTTGTAAAATGTGGAGTAGCGTTCATTTTGTAGAGTGGTGAGGAGTGTTGTAAAGTGGAGTGGCATGTTGTAGAGTGGAGTGGCATGTTGTAGAGTGGGGTGGTGTGTCATAGAGTAAAATTGAGTGTTGTAAAATCGAGTACAGTGGTGTAGAGCTGATGGACATAGAGTGGAGTGAAATGTCATAGAGTGGTATGTTATACAGTGCCTTATAGTAGAAGGGCATAGGATGGAGTGGCATAGAGTGGGGTAGCATGTTGTAGAGTAGAATAATATTTCATTGTTCAGTGGCATAAGGTGTCATACAGTGAACTGGCTTGTGGTAGAGTGGAGTTGAGTGATGTAGATTGGAGTAGTGTAGAGTGGTGTGGCATGTTGTACATTAGAGTGGTGTCATACAGTGGAGTGGAGCCACATGTCGTAAACTGTTGTACAATGAAGTAGAGTGGCATAGATTGAAGGGGCATAGAGTGGAATAAAGTGTTCTAATGTGATGAGGCGTGGAGTGGAGTTGCTTGTCAGAGTGGTCTGGCATGTCAAAGAGTGGTGTTTCATAGAGTGTCTTAGTGTGAAGGGGCATAGAGTAAAGTGGTTTGGAGTGGAGTGGCATGTTGTGGAGTGGAGTGGTGTTGCATAGAGAGGAGTGGCTTGGGGTGTCCTAGAATGTAGTGCTGTGTCATAGAGTAGAGTTTTTTTTAGAGTAGAGTGGTGTGTCTTAGAGTGTCATACAGTGCTGTGGAGTATCATAGAGTGGAGATGCATAAAGTGAAGTAGAGGGTTGTGAGCGAAGAGGGGTAGAGTGGAGTGGCGTGCCAGAGAGTAGAGTGGAGTGGCATGTCATAGAGTGGCATATACACGAATGTCTTAGCGCAGAAGGAGCAGATTGAAGTTATGTATGAGTGGAGTGGGGTGTTGTAGAGTGTAAGGGTGTGTCGTATACTGGGGTTGTGTGTCATAAAGTGGAGTGGCATGTCATAGAGTGGAGTTGCATAGAGTGGATTAGAGTTGTGTAGAGTGGAGTGGTGTAGAGTCGAGTGACATATTGTAGAGTACAGTGGAGTGGCATGTCTTAGAACAGTGTGTCATGTGGTAGAGTATTGTGGCTTAGAGTGTAGTGATATAGAGTGGTGTGGCATAGATTGGATTGTCAGAAGTGGAGTTGTGGATTGTGGAGTTATGTAGAGTGGAGCAGCGTAGAATGTTGTCTCATAGAGAGGAGTGTCATGTCATGTTGTGTCATACAGTGAAGTGCAGTGCAGTTGCATGTTGTAGAGTGGAGTAGAGTGGCATAGAGTCGAGGGGCATAGAGTGGAATAGAATGTTGTAGAGTGGTGTGTAATAGAGAACACTGGGGTGGCATTTCATAGAGTGGCGATCAGTAAAAGGTCTTTGAATTGAGAGACATAGAATGGAGTGGAGTAGAGTGAAGTGGTATGTCATAGAGTGGAGTGGTGTGTAGTGGAGTGGCTTGGTGTGTTGTTTAGTGGAATGGTTTAGAGTGTTGTACAGTGGAGTGGCTTGCCATAGAGTTGAATGGCATTTCATGGACTGGCGTATCATCCACTGGAGTTGATTGGCATGTCATAAAGAGTCTTTTGTCATATATATATATATTTTTTAGATTTCAATTGAAATCACAGTACTTTTTATAAACCTTTGCAAGAGAACAGCGATACTTTGTAAACTTTTTTCGAATATAGAAATCAACCATAACCTCTTTTGCATACCTCTATAAAGTTTTCTAAACTGACTCGGTTCTTGCTCTACATCAAAAGAAGACAATGACCTATATTTCACATTAAAACACAGAGCAAAGGCAAAGTGTGATCTAAGCAATATGGCTTCCTTTTCCTTTCGCAAGTGCTTTCATTTACCAATCATATTGTGTTTTGTCATCGTCATGTAAAACGGTATGCGTGAAGGTAACACGATATACTGCGGCTCAATATATCACTACGTTTTTGTCCCTTGTTACTTAAAATTACTGAATTGATTTAGATCATCTACCAAAAGGGACTCTTTCCACATCATAATGTATATAAATGCTAAATGTCAGGTACATCCGTTCAGCCATTTTACTGCTACTTCTGTCTAAAGAGTCTATAGAGAATGAATTGCTGAAAAAACATGTTTTGGTACCTCCCCTTTTTTCTTTCAATCCATTTAATTAATCACTACTGAATGTTTCATTTTCAGCCAATTTGGACAAAAGAATAGGATTGTAAAGTTTCATAGAGATTCATTAAACGGCGAACAGCAAGCAAAAATAGGAGGAATTGCTAACTTTGGGAATCCTAACTATAACTAAATAGTGGCTACAACTAATCTGTAATGTATATATTCTTAAGTAAATATACATATCTTTTTTATTTTTGTATATTATTTAAAATACCCAACATATTGCATCTTACATCATCCCCAGCTATCCATTTCATTATGTTTGATAAATTAATTATATTCATATTTCACGACAGAATAATTAATATATTCATGTGAAAGATATAACATTTATATTACCAAATATACAAAGTCTTAGTTGATCCAGTGTTTTGGTAGAGTCACAGGTTTATTCAACCTTCAACGGGACACATCAACATTTAAATGCTTGTTTAAGAACTGATTTCTCTTAGGAGTTCCAAACTTAACTACAAAGATAACCTTGATCTAATTGATTCAGACCTCCTTGTAATCTCTCAAACAGATTCTTCCATACTGTTTGCAATTATAGGATATCAGTCAGCCATACCTTTGCTAAAAAAAATGTCTGCAGCTTTAATACGGTTAAGTCAAGCATGCATTGGTCGCTCTTTTCCTCTGCATTATCATTGCCTTTTACGGTGTCTTTATATTTACGTCTCTCAAGGCCACCACTAACTTCAGTTTTGGGCTATATTGTCAATTCTACATCAATCAGCACCACCTCACTTTATCTACTTGCTATTGATATCTCATATCCGAATTTGATTTTTTTGCTCAAACTTAGTCCTTTACATGTCTCTTTCTTTTATATTGAACAGACAGCAGATTCAGTCCTCTTCTAATCTACTTCAGGCCCAGGAGTGTTCTGAAGTAGGTGATTGGAGATGCCACATTTATGCATGGTACAAGCTAGTGGATGGGAATGACACCTGTGCATGCCCTAACCAATGGGTAAAAAGTTCCTGCAGTGTGCTCTACCCACATTTGGCATTTGAGAGATTGCAAAAGTCTTCAGCTACACTCTACTGGGTTCTGAGGTCTAGGGGTGTGTGTGGGGAGTGTACACTGGTAATCCTAGTGTCTTCCCACATTTAGCGGTAAAGGTCAGTTTGAAGCAGCCACTGGACACACAATATACTCAGAAACAGAAGTCTGAGCAGGGATAATCAGCAACCGTACAGTGGATACACAAGAATTATTTTGGTGCACCGCAATGTGTTATATGTAAACCCAGCAGCTCTGACATGCAGGATACTATTAAGTCAAAATAGATGCTCACAGCTCTATACCCTGCATATTCCGTGAGATTCGACTGAGTCATCACTGCTCATTCTGGTCAGCCTATTTGTTCCTGGGAAGCATTTCACACCTTCTTCACACCTATACAAATGCTGATCCCTGGCAGGTAGATGCTTGAGAGCAAACGTAAATTAGCCACCAGAAATGTCAGGCAGAGAAAAGTTACTTTTCCTTAATATTTATTCAATATCCAATTTTACCATTCAATTGGATCTTTAATAACTATTGCAAATTAGTTGGTTTGGCCTGGCAGTAAAAAAATGGCTACATGTCCTCCCATCCTGACAGGGCGGGCAGGCATGCAGTCATTTTTCAATGGACTTCCTTGATGGGTCTGTCAAATTGTTTCCCAATGGTGTTTAACATCCTCTTTATATCATCTAGAAGATTGTGTATGAGGAGTTGACAAACACCCATCCAGCAGGGTTGCTATGACAATACCTTGGCTCTCTGGTTAATTAAAGGGAAATTCCGACTTTAAGCAAACAAAGTATTTATTGTTTTTATTGACTTTTTTAGTGGCTTCAACACTATTGACTGACTAACACTGGACAAAATTATATTTTAGAGGCATCCTGAGTGGTTTAGTGAGAGCACATTTTGCGTTACACTTGAATAATCTATTTAGGGGTGTTATATGGGTCACAAAATCCAAAAGGGCTGGGTGTGACCCTCCATGCCAAGGGCAAAGCTCCCACTCCAAAAAGTGCATAAAAGGGTTTTTGCGTATGAAGACATATTGGGGGTTTGCCCTTAATCTGCCCAATGAGGTGAGCAGAATGCCCCTATACTCCAGGGAAATTAAAACAGAGGAGTTGGGGCAGCACACTACCTCCACTGCAACAGGGGGCAATACTGTTTTTCGGTCCTCCCCTTGGGGTATCTGGGGGCAAATACCCTCAATATGCACCCCTGTAGAGGGTAGAAAGCCCACTATACACCAAGGATTTTACATTTGGGCAAAGGAAAGGGGTGGTGAAGTGCCACTGTGGCATTGGGCCATACTCTGATCCCAAAAGAGGGAAAACATTTTTTCTGCTCACATAGGTGCAGAGACAGGGTTTTTCCCCAATTTTCCGCTGGGGCAGAAACAAACAAAAGATGGCTTTGTTTTTTCTTCGTTTGCCCTAAGTTGGCAAGGTATGCTCCGACGTGAGTCCCTTGCTCACTTTGCCACTGGAGTCAAGCAAGCCCGGCTGAAGACGGCTGTAATGCCAGAAACCGGTCCTGGGAAGCTTGATTCCGGTCCAGGGAAGACATGGCTTTGCAGTTCGGGCTGGACTGTTCCCATGAGGCACATGGTCAGACTGATTTGCATATGGCCATGTCTGAACTGGGGTGGCGGAGTGAGCTAAAGAACGGTGATGGATTAAACCCAGATCAGTTGACTGGGGGTGAGTGTTTGGATTGTCAACGCTCCGTCCATCACCACCTTTGGTTCAACCCTGGCATTGAGCCATCCCTTTCTCAGAAGTGGCAATAGAGTCACTCTACCACACCAGAGCATCTAGGAAGTCTAGCTTGATCGGGGAGGTTGACCCTTATCTGTCCCTGGGGCGGGTTTAAAGTCCACTACAGACCAGGGATTTTATCTAAGAACAAAGCAAAGGGATACGGGTGCCCACCTTGGCATGTGGCCATAACCCCACCCCGAATGGGACAAACTAGTTTTGTTGTGTAGGAATCTAGGACCCGAGTGTAATTTTCCCGATTCATGCCCATATATAGGCATAAATTACCCGATCATTACCATACTTAGACTGAGCCTACGCAGCCCAAATACGGCATGGCTACTTCCACTAAGTTCCGAGAATCAACAACGATTTCTTAGAAAAACCCGCCTTCAGCAGCTAGGGACTTCCCCTCGCCTGAATACTAATTTATCTAGGAAATCATGGAGTTTTCAAAGAACTGAGTCTTTGAGTGACGTTATTATGTCCAATCATACGTCAAACTTGGCACCTTCAAGGTATAAATATGCCTACATTTGCCCAGACAAATACACGGTCGTTTGGAGCAGCTCGACTTACTACTTGCCCAACGCCCTGCAGCAGCAAGTGCCGAAGGAAGCAGACCCTCCAGCTGACGCACTGAGAGATGCTGTCTTTTCTCCTGCCGAGAAATCAAGCTCCAGTGTTTCCAGGCTACCCTTGTGGGTTGCTGGGAAATCGAGTCCTGAGAGAGAGATACAAGACCTCCTTCATTCTTAAACCAAGGTACGGAGCTGATTAGACCCTTAGAGAATTCTTGGAATAGATTCTTGGCAAAGAATACTAAACTTAAGCTACACCTCATTTACTTCTTCCCTTATACTAGACTTAGGTTAGGTACACCGGGGTAGGCGTATTTTAGAAACACCAGTTGGGTACTTTTTGTCATTATTTTATCACTGTCTGTATTTTATGTATTTTATGTATTTTATGGCTTAGAAACCATATCATGCTTTTACAGTACTACTTTATAATCATTATCGTATTATATGCCAGTATTACAATGTAGCAGGACATTTCTTATGCTCGAGAAAGAAGACTGTTCAATAAATACTTTTTATTGAAAACGCCCGTCTCTCTATTTTCTCAGCACCTCTGGTGAAACGAAGCATGCACGATTGACTGAGTAAAATAGCTATCTATTTTTTCCGCGACTCTAGAGATTGATTTCTTATTCTTGGGAAACAAAGTTGTCATGTTTATGTGGTTGTCAGAAACTAATCCCTTCTTGTGAATTCGAGAAAGTTTCTAGTGACCTCTGAGCTAGCTGGCACTCACAATTAAGTTTAATATATTCGGTATAGACCAAGTCGACCTCAGTCCTACATCTAAACTGCAGGATATATTATTTGAATGCGCAGAGTCTATTGGGAACATAGGAACTACACTACAGCTTTTCTCTGTCTTCTGGGGGGCACAGAGGGCACTTGCCTCTAATTTGCCCCAAGTGTGGTGGAAATTCCACTCGATGCCAGTAATATATTTTAGATAAAATAAGTATGGGTTCTGGCCAATCTTAACATCATACCTAAAGACTCAAACATCTTTCTTCTCCCCTGAAGACTAAAGCATGCCCATGTGTATGCAAGCAAGAGGGCATTTAAAATATTTTGGGTGTTGCTTTTACATATGTCACCAAACATCAAAAGGAGTTGGAAAACACAGTATCGTATAACAAATACTCTAGTAAAAAAGTTTGTGCCTCTCAACAGCTACTTTCGGTCACTGGCATGTCATCCCCACTGTCATACTAGTAGCCCATAGCGTCATCATTGGGTCAACCCTCCACCAAGAGGAGATGTCTCGAAATGCAGAGATGGTGTGGGATCTAAGACAGAGAAACTGTGCTCTGAAATACATTAATTGAAATAATAACAAGGATAAGGTTAAAAAAGAAAGAGATGTGTGTAGGGAAGTACTAGATATCCCTCATATCTATATGAACATATGGTTAACTTGTTTCAGCCTGCTTGCACCCATACAGGTTGATGGCTTTCATCAGGACAGTGAAATTGATTGGATCCCTATTTTGAGCCAGTAGGGACATGGCCAGGTACATCAGAATGTATATTTACTCTGTGAAGGTTAGGAGAAGACACTGCCCTCCCCTGAAAATAGTAAAAAATAATTTCATTCATTCCTACTGTTCTCCATATCATCATTATAAGCATCTATGTAGCTTAGTATACCAGATTACTGAACAACCCATTCAAGATAAACATCACCATTTGTATGTACATGGCACAGTATGCAGTGAAGGTGAAAAATTAAATTATTAAATTCGTTATTAATGGACACAGAGAATAATATGACTAAGTGTGGTTTTGCTTTAGAGGTGTATATGTGATAAATTAATCAATTCTTGCTGTTTTATAATGCAGTATTTAAAGAAGATACCCAATGATGGCACACTTTTAGTAAAAGCTGCCAGAGAAGCATGTATCACTAGTGCTGAATGTACTTATGGCTTTCAAAGCTCACAATTCTTAACTGATGTATTATATTGAGCATGCCGTCATTGTAACTGCCTTGTTGCAGTATATGCTGTGTTCCTGAGTTTGTCTACTTTCGAAAAGGAGAACCAGTATACAGTCTGCAAAGGAAGGAGAGTCTGTAATGGCACTCCCTAATGAATCTACAAACAAATGTTGTAAATACCATTATATTATAAACTTTGGCCCAGATGTAGGTAAATCTAATTGACCGACTCATAAATACCGAATTTTACCGATTCGGTATTTATAAATCCGTAAATTTGAAGGTGGCAGATATAGGTAATTTGTAATATACAATTACCGATTCTGTAAGATTCGGTATTTACCGATTCGGTAAATACCGAATCGGTATTTTCTATTGATTCCTATGGGCTTTGAAGCCCATAGGAATCAATGGGAAATACCAATTCGGTATTTACCGAATCGGTAAATACCAAATCCTGGCAGGGGGAACGGGGTGTCACTTTGACACCCTGTAGCACCCCAAATGCAGGCTTGTGTACCATGTGGCACACATACATGCCCTAAGGGCATGTCTGTGTGTCACATGGCATAGGTGTACATGCACAGATGTGCATGTACACTGGAATTCGGTATTTTACCACCCAATATGATTGGGTGGTAAATACCGACTCCTAAAGGGCCTGTGGCACTCTTTGAAGTGCCAGCTACATCTGGAATTACAGAATCGGTATATTTACCGATTTGGTAATTTACCGAATCTGTAATTTTACCAAATCGGTAAATATACCGATTCTGTAATTTTAAGCCCCCTACATTGCAAAACCCAAATACCGGTCGGTAACGGCCGAAATCGGCCGTTACCGACCGGTATTTGGGCTCCTACATCTGGCCCTAAATGTCTATCAGGCATTTTTGTATTGTACTAGATGCTAGGTACCTTTTAAAAGATGGGGCAGGACCCCATCGGTTGTGTGGGGGAGGCAAACTAGTTGCACTCCTTAAAAAGGATAAAGAGTTATAGTTAGTCAAACAAGAACTAAATGACAAAAACACTTGTGCAAATGCATACGGCAAGAACAGGAAGTGCATTTAAATAAATAGGTGATTTGTAAGACCTACTATTGGCTCTGGTTCTCTGTGCTTATTCAGTACCTCCCAACCTGAATGTTAGTGGCTCTTTTTATCTTGCTGTACAGGGAAAAGAATGATCACCAGGTGTTGTTTGTAACTCGCGTAGGCTTCAATGAAAGTAAATACTGAAGACAGACTTCAGAGTGAACAAAGAGAGTCTTTGCCTTGCCGGTCGTGAAACAGAGCAGTGTGTCCAAATTTACAAAAAGACTTTATACATATCTTGCTCATATACTGATTTTTTGATTTTCACTGTACATGACATTTTGTTTATAGTATTACTGAAAAATTTAAAAATATAAACGTATGCAATTGATCCCCAATGCAATTGTGGTCCCAATGCAAATGTGAGCAGATGTGGAATACTACACTCATGAAGTTGTTCTAAGTTCAAGGTACCTAGGTTAAGATGCTTTTATTCTGTTATCAATAAAGGGACCTATTGGGGCGTGGCAAGTAGCCAAAGAAGATGGCCGCCTGCTAAAGTGGCTCGGGCGTTCAGGACCTTAAATACCAAATATCCTGTTCCACATCCGTCCCCGGGACATACACACCTGTGTACTGTTGTCAGGAGAGAGCTGCGAGCCCATGACTGCTGATCCGGGCTGCGAGCTCAGTAGAACACTGACACCAGCGTAGCTGGGACCCAGGGGCCTTGCAAACTGCTGGCTGGCATGAAGCAGCGGGCATACGTGCGCCAACGTATTCGGGTAAGGGGCCGGCGATGTATGTGGAGGGTGCGACCCACTTGCAACAAGAACAGACCCTGAGCCATGAGCACACCACTGGTGGCCTGGTCCGCTCTGCGTGTGTTGCCGACCTAAAGAACCTGCATATCTGTGGCCATGAGGCCCAAGAAGACCGCAGCCTTGCTTTGCTAGCCTGCCGAGGTGAGAAGACATATTCTTTTGCGGGCCTGCACTAGAAGCAGAGGGCCCGATCCCCTGCCGCAACGGAATATGACCTTGGGCGTGACTCCCCACTGCGGAAGACTTCCCCGCGGCGGGAGTGGGGGTGCTGTGCAGTGGACCCCTGACGTGCTGGCCCCGGGGCTCGGGATGGCTGTCAATGACTTTACCTCCCTTGGGTGATGAGAGAAGTGGGGGGCACTACATAATCCAGCCTGGCCAAATACATTCACTAGAATCATTGCCCTGGAGGGGCCATCGTGATCAGGGGCACTATAACCAGCAAGTGATTTGCAGCAAGCCCTTATAATACTGACACTTGCCACTGTAATCAAATGGCTAGCAACGGGCTGCGGGGTGTCCCCATAACAAACACGCCCCCCTACGCCACCGTAGGGGGGGAAATTGAAGGCCACTGGCTCCGAAGCAAATGGACACCCTTGCAGCTTGTGCCGGTTCCCCTGACCACCCTGTGCTAAGACGATCAGCGCACTAACCTACCTAGAGCCTGTGACCTCCCAGATTCTCCTAGTTGGGTGACGGACCCACAGCAGAGCGGGAAACCCAACTGGCCAAGCAGTGTGTACTGCGGTAGGCGGCGCGAGTACCGTTGGGCTGTAACCCTGTGACCCTAGGACCAGAATGGCATCATCCAAAGGCAGTAAATCGACGCACCAACAGAAAATCAATACATTTGCCTCCCTAAAGGCTGGGAAGGGGGTCAAATAATGTCCAAACTGGAACAGCACACGCAAGCGCATGGTGGCGTACTGGTATAACCCACGCTCCAGGATGTGTTGGTCGCCATTAATGGGGTCTGCACTTCATTAGAGGGCCGCATTGATTCCGTGGCCACTGATATCTCCCTCTTCAGAGTTGACCTCCGAAATATGGACTCTCAGGTGAAGGAAGTAGAGAGCACCACCCAAGAACTGCTCCCGGACTTATCGGATATGGGTAAGAAAATTCTGGAATTGCAGCACAAGATGAAACTCCTGGTGTCCCAGCTCGACGACTATGAGGGGAGGTCAAGGAGAAATGCCATTCGTATACTGGGGGTTCCCGAGCGGGCAGAGGGGCAGGCTGCAGACCTCTTTGTCAAAAATCTGGTGATCAAACATCTACGGGTCCAGAGCTATCAAATTATTTCTCAATTGAGAGAGCTCACCGGGTCCCCGGGGGTAGACCTACACCTGGGGCACCCCCGCGTCCTATCCTGGCGAGAGTGTTCAGCTTCTGGGATAGGGATGACATCCTTCAAACGGCCTAGAGTGCACCCCTCTTTGATTTGAGAACAGCACAATAACTTTCTTTCCCGATTTCACCAACAAGGTCCAAAAACAGAGATGCTCTTTCTTGGAAGCTAAAAAGGCCATCAAGTATTGCAAGTTCAAATACGCTATGTTGTTGTCCAGTGAAACTGCGAGAGGAGTCTAATGGCAAGAGCTGGGTTTTCACAGATCCTGCCGAGGTAATGGATTGGCTCGCTGAATGAAGGACACTGGGAGATGGTGGATACTGAGACCGAAAACAGCGCTGAAAGCCTAAGCCAATAGTATCTCCAACGTCCCCCTGAGCAAGGGAACAAAAAATATCTTTTGGAAATAAACGTAACGGACTGGGCATCCTAGTCTCTAATGATGCTGTAGGACCGACTGTCTTGATGGTGTCCAACTACCACAGAGTAAAGCAGAGCGAGAGGTGGACCTGACGTTAACAACGAAGTCTGCTGTCCCGCCAAGGGGCTCCGCCCTTGAACAACGTTGACTATTCTCATTTTGTGGGACGCATAAACCTCGCTCGGGGAATGTAATGAGTATAATTTGTGTTATATAACAGTTCCTTAGGCTCAATTGAAATGTTTTGTTATTTGGGATGAGAGGTGTGGGTTAGGTCCACGTTTTCTCCCACAAAAGGGTTGGGTGGGCGATGGGCACTCTGCTCTGTTGTGGGTAAGGGTTACTTGAATCTGTCTAGCAGAATGATAGCGAGGGGGTGGAGGAAGGTTTGGGAGTGGGGAGGGGTAATTTCTGTAGTTGTAGTTCTATGTAGCAGTGCTATTTTCATATAACAGCGCAGGTCACAATATATGCTCACACTGAGTTGACATGGGATTCAAGAGAGACACCTCTGTACATTAATAATAGAACATCCACAAACTACACAATGGAACAGACCGGCTTACAGTTATTTTGCATGACCACTTACATAGTGCGCCAACAGGGTACGGCCGGTAATATAATTCCCACACTCCGACTTCACACAGGTCAGTTGTCTGTCTACATATGGGACCACAAGTAGATCTTAAGTTCCTCACTTGGAACGTTAATGGTCGGAGGGATAAAATACAATTAGGGATAGTTCTCCAATACCTGAAGAGACAGGCACCAGATATCGTTCTACTTCTAGAAACACATCTAGTTGGTAACTCCTGTGGGGCCTTGAATAGATGGGGATATCACCTCACCATACATGCGGTGTTTACATCGGGTTCGCGAGGGACAGGGGTATTCCTACGTAAAGGCTGTCCATGCATGATACACTGGTGTAAATGTTAACAGACATTGTGATTGGCCTGGCGGACACACTGGTGCTCCTCCATCTGCTAGCCATTTTTGCCTATTGCGCCATCGACACAGGTGAAAATACCTGGCGGAGTCAATGGCTCTGTGATGGTCTTTCGTCCATTGAACTGCAAGCATCTAAACCCTCAAACAGAGGAAGGTGATGCTCATCTGCATTCCGAGCACGCATCTGCATTAATCTGCATTCTTATGCATCTTCCTGGGCAGGGAGGAATGGGAAGGCCTTATACACTTTAATTAGTAGTCACCTGTTCACACAAAAAACACTGATTCAACCCACACAGATAGCTTGGAAGAGAGAACTGGGTTGCCGTTATAGATCTCCCTTGAAGTCACCCCTTACATCAAAGGCACTTTTGGGTATATGTACTGGGGCTCTGACTCTACCAGATCAGTACACTACTGGAACTGGGAAGAACAATGCCCTGAGTGCACGAGAAATTCTGCTGCATCGCCCTTCAACGCTGATGAAGAGGCTGCTCGACAACAGTCGATCCATGTATTTCAACGAAGACCAACAACGATGCAGTGACCAGACTGCATGGAAAAGATTGACACATCGTGCCCTCGACATTGATGGTTTGCTCCATACAAGGTACATTTTTGGAGAACCCTACGTGGGTTCTGTTGCCAGCCTGCCCTCCATTATGGTCAGCCTGAATTCTGGATTTGCACTGGTCCCTCGCGACCTCAAGTAATCTTTTTACTGCTAGTGACTTCTAAGCACTCTTTTTTAAAAAAACATTCATATCTCAACTTCTACTTATTGGATTGTTGTAGCGTTGGTCTTATTTTACTCAAACACATTTTCTATATTTTTTTAACTTGTGTGGGGTCTTTTTGTGGTGTTTTCATTGTGTTACTGTATGTGTGTGTTGCACAGATACTTTACACGTTGCCTCTTGAGTTAGGCCACCATATGTCTGCATTTTCATGAGTTTTGTTGAGAAATACTGGCTGTGGGACCCAAGCTTCTCAGACTTCAAAAAACACATTATCTTCTGGCGGCATTATATCGATGACATCCTCTGCATTTGGCAGGGAGAACAGGATCACCTAAGAAGATTTCTACAGAAAATGGTTGATAACACATGCAAGATTAAAACAATGTATCATTTCTCTAAAACCAAAATGATTTTTTGGGCCTGACTTTTTATGTTAAAGATAACAAACTTTATAGAAAGGACACAGCAGTCAATGCCATCTTACGGGCTGATAGTTTTTTTTTTGTTAACTTTATTTATTGTTTTCGAGAAAAAGAAAACAAACAAAAAGAGGAAAAATCATTCCAGCAGTAACTATGGAGTACACACCCTGTGGACGCTACAGCACAAACATTGAACAATGCAATAGTAAGTTAACTTCAACTTGTCAATAGTTACACATATTCTGCAATCCATCAATTTCACGCCATAAGGAGATATTATTCTTCCCGGAAACCTCATTATATAACTGGGTATAGCAACATTCTTTTGTAGCATAACCATCCAATATTCCATGTGAACCCCATAACAGCAAACTTCTCATCCCACCCCAGTGTGAGCCTGCTCTGCCGGGGATTCGTCCGCTACAGATTTTCTAGTAGGTATTGTCAAAATGGTCCCCAAATATCTTTAGGTGCGCTTTTTATAGGCATCAGCACGTTATAGCTTTCTGGTTGTGTGGAACAATATGCTATATCAGTGTACCATTCCACAATAGTAGCTGTTATGAAGTTAGCACACTAGTAGCTGGGAGTGGGAGGAGCTAGGGGGCGAAAGGAAGAGGAGGAGTGAACACAGGAAAGGGTCAGTTAGAGCAGGGACAAGGTAGGAGTGAGATGTAGAGAATAAAGCTCCTGTGAACATTATAATAATTGTTGTGTTTATTGTAGCTGGATGCTACAACTGGCGACGAGGGGTGGGATTGAGCAAACCCCACTGTGCAGAGCCTCGAACGCCTTGTCCCTAGCAGCTGTCGCGCTGCAAACGCACTGCACACTGGAAGTGTGTGTCCCGAGTGCGAGCCTAAAAGAAAGCAGGAATCGGGAGCCCACTCCGACCCTGTGGAGTGCCCCAGAGGTGTGGACGACGCCCACGACGTGCCGCCAGTAAGCGCTGATGCGAGCGCTGAAATCTGTGTCCAAGCGAGATTGGACGTCGGAAAACCTCACGCCCGATGCGTGAGGTTTAGGAGGCCATCGGCGGAAGAACGCGGGAACTGCGGAGGCAAGTCGGGAGCCCACCCCGATCTCACCTGATGTCCATGGTGTTGGTGGAGAAGTGAATCCTGGCGTGGACTGCCCCAAAAGCCGACCGCCGGTGAGTGCTGAGTGCCCCCGAGTGAATGAGCCTGGAGAGCCAGCCTCGTGTGTGCCTGCAAGGACGGCGGCCATCTTGAAGTCAGGCGCTGGAGTGAAGACAGTAAGGACAACCCTGTGCAAGGCCACGGCGGCCATTTTGAAGTCAGGCGCTGGAGAAAATAAGCATTGGCACAGTAAACAAGCATTGGCGACTACGAGAAACAAGCATTGGCAAAATAAACAAGCATTGGTGACTGAATGAAACAAGCATTGGTAAAGCAAACAAGCATTGGCGACTACAAGAAAACAAGCATTGGCAAAATAAACAAGCATTGGCGACTGAAAGAAACAAGCATTGGTAAAGCAAACAAGCATTGGCGACTACAAGAAAACAAGCATTGGCAAAATAAACAAGCATTGGCGACTGAAAGAAACAAGCGGTGGCATTGCAAATAAGCACTGGCAAAGACAAGTGAGATCGTTGCAGAATGTCCGAAGAAGATGCTCAACCTCCACCCAGTGGATCACTGTTGCGAGCACCCGCTCCTATCAAGGTAACAACGGAAGGGAGCATGGGCCCCAAATGGCAAGAGTGGCTGGAAGAGTTTGAAGATTATATTGAAGGTTCAGACATCACTGATGAGAAAAAGAAACTGATTGCTCTGCGCAACCTGGCGGGGCGAGAGATAGTCAAGATACTCAAAGACCTGCCCGCTGCTGACGTCGATACTTATGTTAAAGCGTGTGAAGTCCTGAACAAGAAGTTTCTTCACAAGAGAAATGTGGACTATGAACGACACACATTTCACTCTGCCAGGCAAGGGAAGGATGAGCCCATGAGTGCCTTCATGGTGCGTCTGCGGAGACTAGCCAAGTACTGTGAATTCGATTCTTTCTCTACTGACGCTGCCATCAAATCCCAGATAATAGACGGATGTCATTCGGATCAACTAAGGAGACGACTACTGAGGAAACCGCATGGATTGGATGAAATAGAGGAGATGACACGAGCTTATGATCAGGCGGAGAAGTACGCCGCTGTCATGGAAACGGAACACAAAGGGAGTCATGAACAGGCGCGACGCGTACACGCCAGAAGTGACAGTCGGAGAAGCTCCAGAGATAAACAATGGAGATCACACACATCCTCCCGTCAAGAGCAATCAGACTATCAACGTCGAGAACCATGGAGGAAGGAGAGACGACAAGAAAGAGTGAGAAAGTGCTACCGATGCGGATATGATTACCCTCATGTGGACAGCTGCCCGGCCATGGGCCAGAGATGTCGAAAGTGTGGTCGCACTAACCACTTTGAAGCGATGTGCGGGGACTACAACAAAGAGAAGCGAAGTGGTCACTCAGGTACCACACGATCTGACACACGAAGCAGAGCTACAAGAGTGTCGCGGCCCGACACTCGAAGACACCATGCGCGAGCTGTCCAAGATCAGACGGAGCGGTCCCCTGAATCGTCACATTCTAGCAGAGAGTCACGTCGGTCTCGGTGGGAAAGGAGGTCACCTTCCAGAGAATCCAGACCTTCGTCCCGAGACTCTGTTTACACCATTGAATATCTGAATTTGGCAGCAGACCCGGACCAGCTTAAGAGATACCCTCGGCTGGACATTAAAGTTGGAAATCACGAATCAAAGTTTGTATTAGACTCTGGTGCCTCCTTGAATTACATTCCAGTGACTGAATATGAAAGGATGAGTCCACGACCTCCCCTGATATTCGCACCTGTAAGAGTCTTCACGTGGATGGCTAAGAAGCCACTTCCCTGCCTAGGGAAATTCTCGACGACACTTACACACGACAACACGACCATTTCAGCAGTCATCCATGTTATCAAGGGCCCTGAAGCAGACTGTCTTTTGAGCCTACCAACTGCTGAACGACTCCACCTGGTGGAAATTCTCTTCAGAGTTAGCGACATCCGAGATGTGACTCGCCTGTTTCCCAAGTTGTTTCAAGGCCTGGGCAAATTGAAAGACTGTCAAGTGCGATTGCACATCAACGAACAAGTCAGGCCTGTCGCCCAACACCCTAGGCGAGTACCATTTCACCTACAGGCCGCTGTTGAGGAAGAGCTCCAAGATTTGTTGACTGCGGACATCATTGAACGCACTGATGGCCCGACCCCATGGGTTTCACCGGTCGTCATCGTTCCCAAAAAGGGCACGGCCAACAAAGTCAGACTCTGTGTGGACATGCGCTTGCCCAACACTGCGATAGAACGAGAGCGGCACCCGGGGCCACACTTGAGCGACATGATCGCAGCACTCAACGGAGCCACTGTGTTTTCCAAATTGGATTTAAATAAAGGTTACCATCAACTGGAATTGGAAGCAGGGTCCAGATATATCACTACTTTTGCAACTCACCTGGGGTTGTTCAGATATAAAAGACTGAGTTTCGGTGTGTCCTCGGCGGCCGAGATATTTCAGGAAATGATCCGACAGGTCATTCAAAATATTCCAAACACGCTCAACTATAGCGATGACATCCTTGTCTATGGTTCTGATGTCAGAGAGCACGACATTGCGCTCAATCGTGTCTGCCATGCCCTATTGGCAGCCAATTTGACTCTGAACAAAGAGAAATGCGAGTTTCACCAGGACACGCTGAAGTTTTTCGGTCACATCTTTTCTGGTGCTGGCATGAAACCTGATCCCGACAAAATCATGACATTGAACAACACCAAGAGTCCCCGGGATGTGGGCGACCTCAGGTCGTTCCTGGGAATGGCCAGTTATTGTGCTCGCTACATTAAAGATTACGCTACAATCAGCCACCCCCTCCGCATACTAACCAAGCAGGGTCAGCCGTTTGAATGGACTCCCCAATGTGAGCAGGCATTCAAAGAAATCAAGAAGGCGGTGGAATCAGCGAATCACTTATCATATTTCAACCCAAAGCGGAAAACCGAAATAACTGTAGATGCAAGTCCGGTAGGTCTGGGAGCGATCCTGGCACAATATGAAAAAGACACAGATCAGCGCCGCATCATTGCCTACGCGAGTCGTAGTCTGACTGAGCCGGAACGAGCCTACTCCCAACCTGAAAAGGAAAGCTTGGCCGTGGTATGGGCCTGTGAACATTTTCATGTCTTTATTTACGGAAAGCATTTCACCTTGATCACAGATCATCAAGCTCTCATCACCATCTATGGAAATCCAAGATCCAAGATGCCACCGAGGATCGAAAGGTGGGGCCTACGATTACAAGAATATACCTTCACTATACTTCACAAACCTGGGAAATCTGAAAATCCTGCGGACTACATGTCCCGGCATCCTCTCCCATCATCAGCTTCCCGAGCTTCCATTGCGGAAGAGTACATTCATTTTGTAACGGATCAAGCTCTTCCCCCAGCTATCCCTCTGGAGACTATTCGGGAGATGACGGCCCAGGATGTCATCTTGCAGAGAGTCCTTCACAAAATCCGCAACAATAGATGGAGGCATGATCCTCAAGACGATGAAGCTGATTCTTTGACTCAACGTGAACTACAAGCCTTCCGGCATGTGAGTGGTGAACTGTCTGTCACGACTGATGGCATATTGTTGCGTGATCAGAGGATTGTAATCCCTACACAACTGAGACAGGGAGTGGTTGCTCTTGCACATGAAGGACATCGAGGAATAGTATCGACCAAACGAGCACTAAGGGAACGAGTGTGGTTTCCGTTCCTTGATCAACTAGTGGAAGTCACCTTAAAAGATTGCCATCTCTGCCAACTCACCAGCAAGGGTGACCCTCCAGCTCCTTTACATATGACCAGCCTGCCCAGTGGTGTGTGGCAAGAAATCGCCATAGACTTTTATGGACCCCTGTCATCGGGCAAATATGTGCTGGCCATCATTGATGAGTATTCCAGGTATCCCATTGCCTGTTTTGTGTCATCTACGAACACTGCCAGTACCCTCAAGGTCCTCGATGAAGTCTTTGCAGCGTGGGGAGTTCCCAAGATCGTTAAATCAGACAACGGACCTCCTTTCAACGGAAATGACTTTGCTGCTTTTGCGAAACACCTTGACTTTCATCACCGCAGGATCACGCCTCTCTGGCCACAGGCGAATGGGACAATTGAGAGGTTCATGGCCACCCTCAAGAAGACCTTCCAACATGCTACCGTGGAAGGGAAAGACTTACAAACAGCACTCAATGAAGTTCTTCGAGCTTATCGTACAACTCCTCATGCTACGACTGGCAAATGCCCGGCGACTCTCATGCTGGGACGTCCCATGAGGAATCGCATTCCCACGTGGGATGGAGCCCTGGAAGTATCATTATCTGAGATGGACTCACGGGAAATGAGAGCCACTGATGACCGCAACAAAAGAAAAATGAAGGCCTATGCCGACAACCGGAGGAGAGCACGGTCATTATCATTAAATGAAGGGGACAGTGTCATCGTCAAGCAAGATATGCAGAAAAAGACTGACTGTACATTCAAGGATGAACCACTGGTGGTCACCAGAAGGCAAGGGACTATGGTAACTGCGGAGTCCGAGCAGCGGCGAGTTACGAGAAACATCTCGCACTTCAAGAAATTGCCAACTGATACCTCAAGAACCATGGGTAGTGACACACATAATCCCCTAGTTGAAGAACCACAGTCAAATGGTCGTGAGAACATTGCTCCGATCCTTGAGACATTGAATACTGATGGTCTGAGGGCCAGGTCGCCACGACCTCATCGTGACATACGTCCACCCAAGAGACTGATTGAGGAGATGGACTAAGAAGTCAGTATGCTCTGTTTGTTTTGTTACAAAGGGGGAAGATGTTATGAAGTTAGCACACTAGTAGCTGGGAGTGGGAGGAGCTAGGGGGCGAAAGGAAGAGGAGGAGTGAACACAGGAAAGGGTCAGTTAGAGCAGGGACAAGGTAGGAGTGAGATGTAGAGAATAAAGCTCCTGTGAACATTATAATAATTGTTGTGTTTATTGTAGCTGGATGCTACAGTAGCTAAGGGACCCCTCATCCATCTCATTGCCACCCTGCTTTTGGCCAGAAGTACGCCAATGGCCCCAGTTTGCGCACACCTTTTGGTATGTGTTTATCAAACCCCAGCAGAGCAACCAGCGGTGATTCTGGCATTGAGTGATCCAGCATCTTAGACTGGTCCACGAACACCTCCCCACAAAACATACGTATTCCAGGGCATCCCCATCCTAAGTGTGTGAAGTGTGCATCTGTAGCAGTGCATTTCAGGCATCTGTCATCCTCCCTCAGACCGTATCTGCATAGCCTCGCTGGTGTGTAATAGGTTCCATGGAGATATTTAAAATGAAGCAGTCTGTGTCGACCATTCAATGAGATCGATTTGATGTTACTGAAGCACCAAGGCCACTGTGCCATAGTCATTTCAATCCCAAATTCTTTCTCCCACTCCAGCTGAAGTTTTAATCTGAACACACTGTTCTTTGAAAAGTGTATAAAGTATTGTAATGCAGTGTTGTGGAGATTGAGTTTGTAGCAAGTATGTCAGAGGTTTAATCTCTGGTGGTTCTTGCATAACTGGGCCTAACAACTCACGCAGAGCCCTATGAAACCTGTAGTACTGAAAAGCGTCCAGCACATTAACCCCTCCAACTTGTGCAGCTACCTGGTCCCATGTTTTAACAATCCCTACTTGGAACATGTCACCCATGCACATTATGTCCAGCTTAGCCAGAGTGTGCATCGTGGCTTTCTCGTCCTTAAGTGGGAGTCAATCACACCATTGCAGAGCCAATTCGGAAGAGTATATTAATTTTAACTGATGCTGATTTAACTGATGCTTGCTAGCTATTTTAGATAACTGGTAACCGGTACAATTCACAGGGTCTATTGTGCACGGCGTGTACCATGAAGCCCCGGTCAACAACTTTGGCAACGGGGCAGGGGAAACCATATTATCTGCTATGAGATGATGCAGCAAATTATTAGGGCATGTATCCAGCCATGGGCATGCATCGCCTGAGCAGCTCAATTCCATGTCAGGTGCATTCAGCCCGCCCTCAGAGTATGGCTTCATTAGGATATCTCACTCAACACGCGGCTTATTCTCTGCCCAAACTAACCGTATCAGTAGTATAAGCAGATTGAGGAAAAAGGACTGGGGTAGACTAATGGGTATATTCACAAAAAAATTGAAAACGAGGAAGCACCACCATTTTAGCCAGAGCGACACGGCCAAACAGCGACAGCGGAAGTTTAATCCACTTTTCCATAACCTCTCTTAATCTGTGCATTGCACAGCCATAATTCTCTGACAATACGATCTCTGCATCGGTGTGTATTTTTATGTCCAAGTACCTTACCGGGTCTGTGGTCCATTCCAGGGGATAAGTGGTTTGCATTGGTATGGTGCCAGCAGTTAACGGAAAAATAATAGATGTATGCCAATTGATATTGAGCCCTGAATGTTGACTAAAATGCTCCACTTCTTGCAGCATTGGTACCTAGTTTTGGTACGGGTTACGAATATACAATAGACTGTCGTCTGCATACGCAGAAATAGTGAGATTGTAGTTCTAGGACCGAATACCCCCCTGAAAATTACCCTCCCCAACAGAGAGTACCCAGGTGTAACACACATGAAGGCAGAAAAGTGGTGATATTAGACAGCCTGCTACCGCCCACCCTTATCATTGCCATCTAGGCATCTGGATAACTATACTACATCTCATTGTAGTGGTAGTGCAATAAATCGAAAATCTCAATGGAGTTACAGCATAACTTTTACGATTAGGTATTACAAATTATGGTGTGTGTCCAACATGCTTTATAGTAGAGTGCAGATCCCCTAAGACATTTACGGGGCCGGTGTACCTGACCCCGACAGTCCCTCCAGTTCAGCGCCCCCTGCTAGGGCATCACTCTCTGCCGACGGTGATCGAGTTCACCTGTTCAACTTTTCTGCGCTATACTTTTTGAGGTCCCTCTGCAACTGATTAGGATCAGCATACAGTTTGGATTGGCCACCAAAATTGACCTGGAGCCAGGCCGGGTATAACATTGCATAATCGAATTGAAGTTTCCTTAATTTGCACTTCACAGGGCCACATTTCTTACGTGCTTCTTGAACAAGAGGAGTGACGTCTGGGAAAAGGGACAATTCAGAGCCTTCATATTCGAGAATTGTCAATTCACTTGCACGCCTAAGAGTGGCATCCCTGTCCCTATAGTTAAGTATTCGAACAATCAATGGTCGGGGTGCTGCACCTGGAGGTGGTCGAGGGCCCAACGTATGGTGTGCCCGCTCGATGGCAAGGACTTCAGAGTATGTTCCATGGCCCAACAGTTGTACCAGCAGCTTCTCACAAACGTTTCCATGTGGCCAATGGCTGTGGACTCCGCCTGCCCTAGTATGTGCACGTTGTTGCACGGTGTTGCACAGGAATGTGTCTCGGTGTTGCACGGGAATGTGCCTCGAGATCTTTGGCCTTGTCTTTCATCACAGCCACTAATTTCTCCAATTGTTTTTGTGCGGCCCCTTTTCCCGTCTGATCATCTTCAGTGCCTGAGATCCTGCGCTCCGTCATGTCTATCCTTTCTGCGTGCTTGTCTACCCTCTCAGACATTCTATCCATGCGGTAAACCAATGAGTCTACCTTGGCATCTAAGGATGACAGGCTCCTCTGCATAGCCCCTGATATGTGCCGTATGTCCCCGTCAAAGGCTGCAGGGTCTTCTACCTGCTCAGCCATTGTAAAGTTGTGGTCTTTGTCTCTGTGCCTGGACAATTTATTTTGTTCGAAATGGAGTTTCCACTGCGTTTTGTCGCCTTTACCCATATCCCTCGTCGCAGGTTGACACCCATTGATGGGATGGGTGTGGGCAGCAGTCAAGACCGTCAGCTTAGCAATTATTAGTGGGTTGGGTTGTGCTCAGGACCGTGTTGCACCTCACTGTGGGACAGCTCAGCAAGACAGTTGATTGTTACTCCACGTGGCAGCAAGGCCCAAGCAAGTTCTCCGTACGTGCACCTCTTCCTAAGGTTCGGTGTGTGCATCAATCAAATATACACACTACTATGTCTAGGGCTTGGCAGCGCTGGCACGGATCTTTGATCCAGATGAACCTGACCTGCGCTGGCTAGTCCACAGGGGTGCACGGCGTATATTACCAGGTCCTCTGTGCTAGGACACCCCAAAGTCATGCAGAATCTTCAGCCCCACGTACCGCCAGAGGGACCAACACCAGACCTCCTAGTAGTGCCTCAGGGCCAGGATCTTATGTGGAGCACCCCCACGAGGGCCACGGGAGAAAGAATGATCACGGCACCGCAAACCGCAAACCTTAGCTAATTTCTGATGATCTAGGTGTCTCTTTGTTATTATATTTTCTGTATTTTTCTTAATTGGTATGGAAATTTGACTGTGTTCTCTTCTTTAGTTTAAAATTGGTGGCACTGTTTGAACTTAGCATGCCCTTCTCTGCGGATTGCCTGCTGCTTGTGTAATAGCTATCAGGGTTTGAGAGCAGTGTTTCTCTCAGAACTGTGTTTTGACCTAACCTGAAGTAATAGCCCCATTTCTGACAGTACCAAAATGTGAGCAGGGATATATGTACAATTTCAGTGATTGAGGAATGTAGAGAGGCAGGCTTTACACCAGATATTAGCTGCCTCCTATCCATTCATTCCATCATGTACTTACAGCTTCATAGGCAAAGGCTGTAAATTCAAAATTGGCTGTAAGCTTTATACCCTGTGTAAATCAGGTGGACACTGGATAAGTGCACAGTGTGAAGTGAGAGGAATGACCTCATCTCTAAACCAAACTCAAACAAGGGCCATTAAGATCTTTGTGGGTCAAATTATGTTTTACGGTCCAGTTGGTAATCAATAATAAAACATCTGCAAACTCATCTAGTGCCATTAAGGAAAAATCATTACCAACCAACTCACATAGAGCTTTTGATGGAGAGATAATGATGATGGAGACATGCAGCTTAGAAATTTGCTCACACAGTTAAAAACTATTTGTAGGTGTCTTAAATCCCAAGATAATCTGATGGGCATGTGGAAACTGAACACTCAAAAAGCAGTTTTGCTGAATTTATATTGTGAATAGGAGTCTATTGTTTGGCTGGGGCACAAATGAAATTGTGTTTTTAATCATATGCCATAAATTGTGTGCGTATAGTGCTAATTTGAGACCAGTGGCTGTGAACGGTTTGGGCTAACTGATGTCCTAAGGAGTCAAAGAAGTAGATCAAGAGAATTTTATTGCCTTAGACGGTGTTAAATGACAGTGGTAGATGGTTGTTCCTAATTGAAACTTTAAATGGATGTGCTGCTTTTGGTTGACAATTTAGGAGCACTTTACTGGCATCCCTAAAATATATACATAACAGAACAACATACAACACTGTAAAATACCACAAATCAAAATAACACAAACTGCATGATAGGGATGACAACAAAACATTGAAAAGAGAACACAACACAAGAGTCACACCAAAACACAACAGCAGCACAATGCAATATAGCAGCTCAGATATACAAAGCATCCAATACCATATACAAAATCAGCATCTCAACATAATGCAACACAACAAACATGGATAAATATTCTTACCATAAGTTAGCACCGCCACAAACCTGCTTTCATAATATGGTGGTAAAAAGTGGTTGCACAAAGCACGGCCTTATTTACCACCACCAAGGATAAGGAGTAGTACCAGCAGAAAATGATATTTGATCTGGATCATATTCACTTGGATCTGAGAGTGAAAGACACATGCAGATGGCTGTTTTTGTACCTATCATAAGCTGAGGAAAAAATATACATGCTCGCCTTATGTTCAGTGACATCCCACCTACCTTTAGCTAATGGTTACTGCCCATGAAATATATAAACAAGCATTGGCAAGCCCAGGGTGAGGGTTTTTAACCGCATGCGCGCCAGCGGTTTTCCTGCTGTGCGCTGACTTTTGCGGAAAACCACGTTACAAGACGAGCTCAGCTCGTCATGAGCGTACGAAAGGCGTAACTCATGACGAGCTCAGCTCGTCATGAGCGTACAAGGGGTTAATAATTTAAATGTTTATTCAGTGATTTGTGAATTTGTGTGTGTAGTTGTAAGCATTAGTCAATAGTATTAAGAGGTGATGGTTGGATAGATAGACATGGTAGTCACTTCAAAGGGAGATTCTCTAATGACAACTTCCCCTGAATATGAACACCATCTTAGAATGGCAATAGGTATCATTGCTCGTATATTGTGAGTAACAGTCCATTGCCCTTTAGATGTTTTATGTTTCTCAGAGAATGTCTTTAATGTCTATAGGAGTAATTTAGGGTTTGGTGAAGCTGGACAGAGCAGACGTACCACCACAAATAGGCCATGCTACTGCTAAACCAAACTTGTTGTTCCTCCGATGTTTTTAGAGTAGGAGGAAGCACTAGTGTTTTTCCAGCAGAGAGTCACAGCAGTTTATGTAGAAGTAGTAAACCTATTCAAGATTTGGATTCCTGACCCACAGGTCTGAGTTTAGTGCACTAACGAAGAGTAATGAACTCCTGTGAATTCGATGTGGGTGTGTGAGATTGTAATTTCTGGGTTACTGACAGGGTCATCTTGTTCTTTAATAAGTTACAAAATCAAGAATCACTAGAAACAGAATATTAATTTCAACACATTTATTTTAAAATCGTTGTTTTAAAACTCCTGAATCTAGTGAACAGAATATTGTTTGTTAACATCACAGAAGATAAGAATTAAAAGCAGCTAAGAGTTATCATGAACAGTTTAAACAACAAGGACCAATTGTTACACCACAATTTGTAGCCCTTAACACCCTCACTGTGCTATCTCTAGGCGCTATGCTAGTTCAAGCAGATGAATAAATGATAAGTCTATTTCTTGAGTTTCAGAGGTGGGGTGCATACCTATGGCAACAGTATTTGCTGTATGTTCAGAATAGCTTGCCAGATATTTCGAGCACAAGGGCAAGGAAACCGTGCCTGTGAAAGAACACAATCCTGGTACTGTAAAGGCAATGTGCTTTGAAGAACCTCTGTGAGTCTTCCTGGAGACTTCTTCAGTTATGGTGGATTCGGATCTTGTTCCCATCTGTTTATGTTTATATGTTTATATAGCGCTCGATTGCAGTGGCGTCTTGGCGCTGTGGTGAGTGAACAGGATCAATGCACTGTGTTAACGGGGGCCTATGCAGAAGTAAACAACCATGTTTTGAGACCCTTCCTAAAAAGCTGCAAGTTTGGTTGAAGTTTTATGGCCAGAGGGATTTTATTCCAAAGTTTTGCCGCACCTTGAGATATCGCCATGCCTCCCCATCTTGCCTGTCTGTGCTTTATGATGCTAATAAGACTCAGACTAGCAGATCTAAGATCACGTGTGGGAATATAAGGTGGAAACAGTCTTTGAATGTCCTCAGCACCACCACCGTATATTGCCTTATGCACATGGCATAAAGACTTAAATTCCACCCGCTGTTTAACAGGAAGACAGTGTAGCGATTTAATTCCTGCTGAAGTTGACTGTCCTTTGGGTATGCCCAGAAGTATTCTTGTTGCGGCGTTCTGTATGGATTTCAATGTTCGCATTTGGGACTTGTCAATGCCCAAAAATAGGCTATTGCAATAGTCTAACTTGGACCGTCTTTTGCAACTCTTGTGAGATGAATGAAAAGATTTTTCTCAGGGTTTTAGTAGAAAAAAACTGGAGGAGGTGAGACAATTAACCTGGGCAGAGAATTTGAATTGGTCGTCAAAAATGACCCTAAGGTTCTTAACCTTGGTGACAGGGTGTGGGTATTCTCCAGCCTCAGTTGGCCACCAGGACTTATTCCATAAGGGCTGGCCCAGACCAAACTCCATCACCTCCGTTTTGTTTGTGTTAATTTTCAGGAAGCTATAGTTCATCCAGGTCATAATCTCAGTGAGACAGTTGTGAAATCTGGCAGCTGTGTTCTCAGGCTGATTGGTGTTAGAGATGACAAGTTGAGAATCATCGGCATAAGAGACCAGGGCAAAACAATGCCACCCGACAAGATTGGCCGATGGGGTAACGTGGATGTTAAACATTGTCGGGGAGAGAACGGAACCCTGTGGGACACCGAATGGGAGTTGGAAGCTATCCGATTGCAGTCTGTCCGAGAAAAGCCCCTGCACTCTTGCCTCCAAGAAGGAGGATAGGATGGCCAGGGCAGTAGCCTCTACCCCCACATCCCTCAACCGCTGCACCATCACCATGTGGTTCACAGTGTCAAAAGAGGCCGACAGATCTAGGAGCATGAGCACCGCCCCACCATCCACCACCCTGCGGATCTCTTCGGTTGCGATGATCAGGGCTGATCATCTGGGTGTGCATCTGGATCTGTTCTCTACCCTAGGGAAACATTCTCTCTGCCTCAGTGATCACTTCATGAGGTTTTTATAGTATTGGCTATAGATCTTTCCCCTAAATTGTATTTCCACTTTTAATTATGGACATAACCTGTATGAACGAGTATGGCAAAAGTGTGTCAATTCAGAATACATTGTTTATATTATACACTCAGGGTCAGATTTACAAAGGCTTGCGTGACATTCATTATGCAAAATGGTGCAAGTAAAAGGAAGTTATTAAGTCATATCTATTATGTGTCAAAGTGTGTTGTTAACATGATTTCTTTTGTCCTGCTGAGGTGAAATGTCTGCGTTGTGGAGGCATGGGAGTCACAGATTAAAATGTGTGCAAGGGGGATGTACCTATGCAAATTTAAATACAAGCATAAAGTAGTGTGATTCATAAGCAGAAGCAGTGTTAGGAAGTCCCACACAGTGAATTGTAATGCTGGCAGTGCACCAAAATGCTGCGTATGGTCCTCATAGGTGTAACTGGCTAGTGAATGACCTCAATCTACAAGAAGCAAACCCAAAAAATCGTTGGGAAAATAATGCAGCCATGGAGATTATTTTTTTGCTATTGAATTTTTGTTTGCCTCAACTTAACATTCATTGAACATCCTAACATCCGAGGCAAACAGGGTGACAGGCACTTTTACCAACTGGATAAAAACGGCAGTAAACACTTTAGCCCCAGAAAAATGCTTCATTCCAAGCGCAAGAAAAATTCTGAACCGATAATGTTTTGGCTTCTTTCGATCCTCCTAAAATAGGACAGATATCCCAGGTAATCAGATCATTGAAGTCAGGAGCACCCACAGACCCCTGCACCCCAAAATATTTCAGATGGCACCTGATTTCATCAGTGAGCAACTCAGCAGTCTTTTTAAATAAATTATTAGCTCTGGCATCTTCCCTGATGCGTGGACAGCGGTCTCAATTCTTCCTCTATTTAAGAAACCCAATCTGTATCCCAGCAAAACTAGCAATTATAGACTAATTGCAAGGATTTCTTTCCCCGCTAAGGTCTTAGAAAAAATCCATAACACCTAATTAACAGTCTTTATTTCCTCGGCGAACCTGTTAGATCCCATACAATATGGTTTCCGACAGGGGCACAGCTTGGAAACCGCCCTATTAAGGCAGAAGAGGAGCTACGAGCAATATTGGATTCTGGTGCAAAAGCCGCCCTGATACTCCTGGATCTATATCGGCGGCTTTTAACACTGTTAACCATGATATCCTAATCGGAAAGCTCCTAGAGGCAGGAGTTAAGGACGCTGCCCTTAATTTGATCAAATCATATCTGAACAATAGGTCTCAATATGTTCAGATTGGTGACTTAGTCTCAGAGCAGTTTACGCTCCCCTTTGGGGTATGGCAAGGCTCCTCATTGAGCCCCACGTTGTTCAACTTGTATGTGATCCCCTGGCTGATATAATTAGGCAGTTCGACTTTTCGTTGGTCTTCTACGTGGACGACACTTAAATAGTGGTGTCCATTTCAAGCAGTGTGGAGGAAACTGCAGATCGTTTTAGCCAATGCATGGCCCGCGTAGACCAATGGATGAGTAAGATCTGCCTAAAGCTCAATGGAGGAAAAACAGAGGTTCTCCTGTTGGGCTCCATCACATCCTATTGGTCGCAGAACTGGTGGCCTCCCAGTATGGGAGTTCTTCCTGTCCCGGTCCATAAGGTGCGGATCTGGGTACTATTTGTGATGATCAATTAACATTTCATCATCAGATTAATAAGGTCTCATCGGTGATCTTCCTGACACTCAAGACAATCAGGAAAATGTGCACTTTTATCCCTCCAAATGCATTAAAAACACTGGTAACGGTTCTAGCCTTGGCCAGACTCGATTACGGAAATGCATTGTATGCTGGCCTTCAAAAACAGCATCTGCTAAAACTCCAATCGGCGCGGAACGCGGCCGCCCTACTACTGTTGGACATTCCCAAATTCCAGTCTATCTCCCAAAGCCTGAAAAACTTCACTAGGTCACAGTGAAAAAGAGGATAGATTTCAAATCCTTATGCCTAGCATGCAAAGCTATGCACGGGGCCGCTCCCTTGTTCCTGAAACAACACTTCACCTGGTACCATCCAGCTAGAAACTTAAGATCATCACAGAGTAAACTCCTCCAAACCCCAAAATACAATGAGGTTTGATGGGGAGGCAGAAGTTTTGTTCTGAGCACAGTGAAACTATGGAACTCTCTCCTGATGGACATCAAACTCAGCCCCACATTCTCTCCTTTAAAAAATCGCTAAAAACCTAGCGGTTTTCCAACTTAGGCACAGTCTCTGTTATTCTTCGGCAAACCTTTCTGCCCTTGGGCATTTGTGCGCTATATACATTTAAAATCAAAGGAGAAAGGTGCAGATATTTCACCAAAGGCTCAGGCTCATAGATTTCAGGGATAAGGAAATTATTTTGCTATCTTATTACACCATTTGATCAAGGCCAACATCTTAAAGTTATTGGACAAGATTTATCCTAGTCTTGAACCTAAAACATCTCGATCACATGACATTCAAGTGCGTGTAAAATTGTTGACCTTGTAGCATATGTCCATTTTGGGAACATTTCAGTAAACCTCAGCTCGCTTGGCAGGTAGTTAACAGTGTGCATTTTATTCTTTTCTGAAAATTGTATTGGATGCCATATTGAGGATCACCCCTCAGTATCTTAACTTCCCAAATGACAGGCAAGAATAACTTATCATGGAGCAAGGATTCTATGAAATTGCTGGCTTCCCACGCATTGTAGAAGCCATTAACAGCACACATGTGCAATTGGTGCCACCAGCAGATACAGTACACATATACCACAACAGAAAGCACACATATTCCATTGATGTGCAGACAATTGTGGGCTATAAAGGTCAATGTATAAATGTTGCCATATTTCCTGGTAGTGCTCTTGAGTCCTATCTTGTGGAATTGCCTGCTTAATAAACATTTATAAGAAGGCTGATATGGAAGTTCACTCTTGATTGGTAACTACAATATTTCAAAACTATCTTCTAATATTATAGCAATACATGTCTTGCTGTACGTCTACATAATTGTTATATTTTCATCAATCATAATGTAAGAGTTATGACAGTCAGACCACGTAAAACATTTAAGCATGACTTGTCCCTGGCAAATGAAAAAGTAGGTTGTGTCTCCAGATTTGAGTATCTGGGCATAATACTTGATAGCAGATCATCATTGTCTCCACGCAGTGAGAAGAGAAGGATTGTGATCCAACATCAAGCCTCAGCAATTTATAGGAGGTTCCAAGGAACAGCTTTGAGAGCCTTACTCCCAGCACTCATATTCATCAAACTGAAGACCCAATAGACAGCCTTGTAGGAGATGAAATTTGAGGAAACAGCAACCCAGATTCTTTTATCACTAGCGAAAACAAGTTTGTTTGCTGATTACTCCATCTCCGACTGAGTACTCCTCTAATATTGATGCTTTACGATATTGACTTAAAAAGACTGGGAGAAGTAGCACATTGAAGGCCCCTCCTATACTTGGTGAGGCTTTGGACCACTGAAGAGTTGAGGCCGTATCTGATGACAGTCGAGGAATTGTTAGCCCTTGACAAAGATCTCACCTTCCTGTCGTTCGAAATTTGGACCTAGGATCGTTCTGGTCAGAACCTGTCTCAATGATGTCTACTTCTAAGCTGCAGCTAAAAATCCATTATTGGAAAGATATTTAAACCAGTCTCTCTTCTAGTTCCTACGTTGGTAGGCAAACCAATTCCTGATTGCTTAAGATCGTTCCTCTTATGAAACCTTCTTTGACCTCTCTCTCCAACACTTAGCAAAAAATTTATTTCTGTAATGTTGCTATTATACACTGGAATTGGGGTCACTATGGAGTTCTAACAGGAGTGACGTTCATTTATCTGTATGTACTATGTGTTTGCTGTCTGCAAATTAAACTATACACCATGTGCTATTTTTTTTTCAGCATATGCAAGGCCTAGATGGAAATAGATTCAACCACTGTGCAAGTATTACGGCTTTCGGAAATACTTTAAGGCATTGAGAATCTTGAATAGTGACACATCAATTTAAACAGTTTTTGCAGTGATAAAGTTTCTATTTATGGCAGGGATTATAAGGAAATCTAATGGTCTAAAATGCTAGACCAGGAGAAATTGATTGCATACACTGGTTGCGTTTTTGCACATGTACATGTTTTTTTGTTTTTTTACTGCTTGCTGTGTTACGAGGATTGTTTTTATATGCTTTAAAGAATTTTTGTGATAGGCTTGAAAATATTTTATTTGGCATAACAATTTTGAAATACTGTATTTTAATGATTGTTTTATTGTCTGTAAGTTTTATGGAGTCAATTTTCCGAAATAAGCTTTTACTTGCTAATGTAAGATCTAGGTATGAATAATATAAATTAATGTTATTAAACAAACTCACAAACATATTTACTAGTTGAAAAAGTAGATATGCAATTGTTATTGTTCGTGGACTGTGGGTTATCTATTGCCAGCTCATGCACCGTTGTTTCATGCTGCAGGTGTTTGTGTGAGTCACGGCAATGATGGTATTATTGCAGGACTTGGCTTTATTGTGAACAAACAAAATTCTAAAAAGTCAATTACTCTTTGTGTCTTGAACAATACATCATGCAAAGGAATAAGAAATGTCATTAGTAAGAAATAACCCTTCTACATTTAACGGCGTGGTCGTGGTGTTGTACTGTGTTGAATACAACCCATGTTTGCTATGGTCTTTAAGCCTCAGATCTTCAATCAAACCCAGCTTACATGCATGAGAACCCACTCATGGAATGTATCCCACATGTAATCAAACATAACGGAAGGCAAGTCAACGTATTCTGTTAGATTTATTTGCTAAACCATGCAAGGTTTCAGAAATCATAACTTAATAAAAACTGCTTTCATGTGTCTAATACATTTTGTAGCGCATCATTTTGGAATATGCATTTTTAATCCAAGCATTCTGTCTATCAGTGCTAGTATTGGAATAGGTATGTTATCTTAGGTGATAACGCTATCATCAAATATTATAATATAATACTGTATATAACTGGAAGTGTGCTGCTGGGCATGCTCCGCCTAAGGAATGCATTAATAGCTGTCATACAATGCTATTCAATTTGCTTCCTCATATGCAATTTAGAAAATAAGGCAAGGACTCTTTTAGGATGTTACCTTGAGTCACTTCATATTAAACAATATTTCAATTCTTGATTTGGCAATGATAATGCAAGCCTAACAAAAAGTCATTGTAAGATTGGGACAACATCATTATGTGTATTCTAATTATGTATGTATTTGTCCTGGCCTATCCTGTCTTTAGTCCGACGGATTGCTGACACAGAGCAGATGCAGTGTGGGAAGCGAATAGTCAAACCACTGGGAGAGCTGCGGAGCCGAGACGCCGAGCCACCACACCCCCGTGTGGCCGAGCAGCCTGCTCCAGCCTTGGCCCCCAGCCGTGCAGCCTGTGCCAGCCTTGGCCCCCAGCCCCCCGAGAGTGTGGTAAATATGGGGCCGACGGGGCCGACCGGCAAATTACTGTCGGACTCCCGCGACGTGCCAACAAGTAGTCCCCCGCAGGATTTTCAACTGGCCTGCGTTGTGCACAGCTCGCACAGACACCGGCGCAGGCACTATACCGGGGGTCGTGCCGGCCACTGCATCAAGGAGAAAAAGCAAAGCAGGACCCTGGGGCTGCACTACAGCAGCATCAAGATAGTAGCTGCTAACGGCCCTTGCCCCCCTCCCTCGCAGAAGCGCGATACTAGGAGGTGGCGTGCCGCAGAGTGAACCACAGCGGGCAGTGAGCGGAGTGGATTGGGGCCCGAAGCCTGGAGCAGGTGGAGAGGCCAGAGGTCCATCAGGCCGGGTTTCTGAGGTCAGGTCTCAATAACCACAGTGAGTACAGCAACTGACAACACCCAGGAGCAGTAAAGGGAGAGGGGAAGAAAGGAGAGGATAGGTGAGAGCCCGTAGTGAGAGGTGCGGGGTGCGAGGAGGGCAAGCAACTACCTCCCTCGTAGAATAAGCAACAACAGTCCAGAAACGCCTCAACGCTTATTATTCAGATTTACACAGATTTACAGTTAGGTGGGAGGGCGAGCAACTACCTCCCCCTCGGAATTGGCAATAATTCAAAAACACCTCAACGCTTATAACTAGGATTCACACAGACTTACAGCTAGAAGGCAACTATGATGTCTGGAAAAGAAAGAAAATTGCTAATAAATTTAAGATCACAGAAAAAACAACTAAAACAAAACAAGAGGGAGAAAATGGGGATAGCAGCAGAGGCAGCAGCCCGCCTGGACAAAAAACTAAACGTGGGAAGTTAGAAAAGAAAGATACCAATGAAGTCAATGAGACCCTGATCTTCCCTCAACACATCCTTACCAAAATTTTAAATCAAAAAATCTCAACTACACAGGAAATGAAATCATTATCAGAATCAGAATCTGAAGAAGGAACAAAGATAGAGGCAAAAACAGACACAACAGCTACCTCAAGCTTAGGTCCCGACACACTTGATCTGATATGCATAAAGGGCTCATCACAGTCAAGAAACCTCAGCTCATTTTAGCCCAAGATATACACCAAGTTCTCATTTCTAAAAGACCCAGGGACCGTAATATTCTCAAAAACAGGACCCTAATAAATAGCCAAACAAGGGGAACAAATTAAACTGCTGCGCTAATTCACTCAGAAAAATCTCCCCAATCCAACGGAAGAGGAAACATCAGAAGGAGTATACAACAAATTCAACAAAATCCAGAAAAAATGGAAGAAAATGACAAGTTGGAATCTATTAGGGGGCTTACAAACAAAAAAGATAACTGATACATCAGTCATGAAGAACAAATAAGGGCAATTTAAATTGAGCAAAGGCAGGTGAAGCAGGAAGTTGCGGAGAGCACTCTGCTCATCCCTGATATCTACAAAGAGCCCTCACAGACCCCAAAGGCTGCCACAGAGGGGAGAGAGCCTGTAACCCCAGAAACGGAACATCTGGGTAGGTCGCAAATTAGAATAGACACCAAATTTAATCAAACACTCTGCCAGGCAGAGGAGACACAAGCTGCCTCTAAAACATGCAAAGCATTGCAACAACTTAGTCCCTTGCTCACTTTGCCACTGGATTCAAGCAAGCCTGGCTGAACACGGCTGAAATGCCAGAAACCGTTCCAGAGAAGGCATGGCTTGGCAGTTCGGGCTGGACTGTTCCCATGAGGCACAGGGTCAGACTGATTTGCATATGGCTTGTCTGAACTGGGGTGGCAGAGTGGGCTAAAGAACGGTGATGGATTAAACCCAGATCTGTTGACTGGGTGTAAGTGTTTGATTGGTTCAGATGCTCCGTCCATCACCACGCCCTTTTGTACCGATTTGTTCGCCATAAGTTGGCAGGTTATGCTCAGACGTGAGCCCCTTGCTCACTTTGCCACTGGATTCAAGCAAGCCTGGCTGAAGACGGATGAAATGCCAGAAACCGGTCCTAGGAAGCTTGTTTCTGGTCCAGGGAAGGCATGGCTTGGCAGTTCGGGCTGGACTGTTCCCATGAGGCACAGGGTCAGACTGATTTGCATATGGCCGTGTCTGAACTGGGGTGGCAGAGTGGGCTAAAGAACGCTGATGGATTAAACCCAGATCTGTTGACTGGGTGTGAGTGTTTGATTGGTTCAGATGCTCCGTCCATCACCACCCCCTTTTGTACCAATGAGAAACCTTAACATCCCAAACGTCTCGTGGTAAATCTAGAGACAATAGAGTATCAGAATGGAGTAAGCCTCTCCTTCAAGAAAGTAACTATAACTTAAACGGCGACATGTCTTTTTTAGCATCACAAGAATGGGAGGAATTAGTTGCGTCGTTCAGTCACGACCAAAAAACACTAACAAATTGTGCAAACCCAGAAACAAAGCTAAACAAAAAAGACCCAGGACTCAATCTGGGCTGCACTATTGAGTACAATGCAATATTCAACTGCAGCACTGCAATATCAATCTCACAAAATGGACCTTCAGTTAACAGTAATTCAAACATTAGCTGACTTTACGTCAGGGATTGACTGGAAATTAGCCGACTTGAACGGACTAATAAAACGAGGGCAAGAGGAAGCACTTAAGGATAGGTTACAACAACAACAATGCACTTGCACTCCAATAGTGGACAAACTACTCACGCTACCATTAATACTGGGTGATTTACTATCTATCATGAAACCAAAAAATTTTATCCAGAATATAGTGAGTGATGGCCCGACCACCTACAGGGAAAATGAATTAGAACCAGAAGTCTTGGAGACAAAAAAAACATCTAGAGATCCTTCTCCAGTAGGGAGAGAGATTGAACGGAACAACAAAAATGAATTATTTGACAAAGATTCCATGACAATGAACACTCGGCGAAAGAAAAAAAGGAAAGGAAGGATCAAGAAAACAATTTTTCAGAGCAAGCACCAAGCAAATCAACTTCCTCAGCTCACATGCTCTCCAGAACAAGCAGTAGAAGAAGGATCTAGGGAGCCAACGACGACACAGCTAGGAGATTCCTCCCCTTCACAAAAAACACAAAGAAGGGATAGTGGCACTCAGGAGGCTCCGAGTATAACCCCTGGTAGAGAACATATAATAAACATTAACCTCCCGAGTTACCAGGATAATGATCGTAAGAAAAGCGCCTCTAGCAAGGGCCTACTAACTAGCAAAGCATCAACTGAAGTCGCCCAACACAAAATAACGAAGCAGGGTAGCCACATACATGGTGAATTAAAAGAGCCTCATCATTTATTAAGTACAATTTTCCAATATGGCACAATGGTGCAGAATATTACCGGGAAACCCAAGGAGATAACGCCTATGCTGCAACACATCACCGATCGTAGGACAAAAAGCACCAATAACATAAGGCCAGAAGAGCAAACTACAACTAATGGTGATATCCCTCAGTACACAAACTATGAATTCTATAACGAAGAAGAGATAGACACCATAATCTTCTCTCCCCACTATAAATCAATGGGTAGAGGAGACATTTTAAACAGAGGAAATGTGCTAAGACTTCTGCAATCAATTCCCAACCTTGTGAATATTAACACCCTGGACCTACTGTCAATTGAATTCCAGTCAAACAGCAGTCAGACCAGTCTAGAGGTTACAAAAACCAGATGGAAAACGCCAGAGATAGCAAGGAGAATAATGCAGGAACTAAATACCTTCCAAAGTTGAGGGATAGTCCTGAAACTAGTGGCAAAACTACCATACCCAGCCCCTTTTTTAAGATCAGCTACTAACAACGAAAACAATAAGTCTTCCTCAATTCTAAAAGGAGCAAGGGGTAACTCTCCAACTCCAGGTCAATTGGCATTAACCCGCTTTTCGCCTACGAGCAACTGGCGGAGCATACAACGAACAATAACACCGGCTCAACCAAATTGACATGGGAAGTCTAACTTTCAAAATCCACAACTGGCAAATAATGAGATTACCATGTGTATTTGGAACATAAACAGTTTAGAATCCAAATTAAATGACGAAGAAGTCCTAAATTACTTAAAACATTTGAATATCATCTTTATTCAGGAAACCTGGGAAGAAAAACCACCCGAGTGGTTCTTCTAGCTTTATTCCGGCAATAAAGTGGATGGGCTTTGGACGTCGATCCGGTGGCCCACAGTACCTATTTGCAATAACCCGAATAAACAAAACCTTTCCTATAAAGATCAGTATGACTCCTCCAAGTTGCATTCAGGCTTCGATAGTAAAACTGTTCCTGAATCAAAAGGCACAAAAGTTAGTAATGATAAACATTTATGTACATCCAAAACACAAATTAAAAACAGCTAAAGGACTGATTAAAGAACTAGAAAGAGTAATGGAGGAAGAGGACACCAAACACATCATCCTGGCCGGTGACTTTAACACGCACCCCCTAGGGGGAGAGTATGATGACGACACTGCCCAGGAACTTACAGACGCATGGGGAATTCCAACCCAAGGTCCCGTAAAAAAAGTGAAGCAAACACGGTGCTCCAATTTTCTTATTCAGGAGCTGGAACACTTAAACTTAAGATCAGTAAATGGTCGTTAGAAGGAGGACAACCCACCAGCTCCCACATCTCACTCAGTAAAAACATCGTCCCATCTGGATTTTACTTTTATGTCCCTATCCTTGTTAAAAATAATAGTCACTTTCAAAATAGGCAACAATGTATAGAGTGACCATATGCCACAGGCGCTGACGCTAAAAACAAAGACAGACTTACTACTGGAGGCAGATAAAAATATAGTTTCAGTTGAAGCAATAAATCTCAAGCGACTAAGATGCAACTCAACCAATATGGAGATAATTTCAAGCACAGCAAATAATATACTAATCCATGCTCCGGAAAACGCAGAACACCCGATGGACAGTTGGGAAAAATTCATCACATCATTTGGAGACAAAACTTTAACTGGGACCAACCTGAAACAGAGTAGCAAGGCTGTCAATTTAACAAAAATGGCTACAAGCCCTGTCTCAAAAAAAACTAAACAGATTATAAACAACACCTTAAGGCAACTTCGTAAATCACCGGCAGATCAAAAACTGCAGCAATCTCTCCGTGAATCTACGGCTCTCTTAAAGCGAAGGAGATGGGACAGGAAAAGATCATTGAACAACGATCTATGGGCTAAACTAATTTACGAATCGAACATGAAAAATAGCACCAAGTTCTGGCAATCTATTAACAGACTACAACGCTCAAACCATCCTGGCATAAACTCCAACATCTGCGAAGCTGCCTGGGTCGACTTTCTTTATAATCATTTTAAATAAACCAACTCTATATTAGCTTTAAGCACTAGCCAGTGCATTGAGAGAGTCATCAGTTCAACAAAGGAGACATTAAACCAAAACCACGTCCATTTAGATTTAAAATTCTCCCAATTCTCCACCCAACTATTAAGGGAAACGGACTTACCACTGACCCAAAGTAATGTTACAAGTACAAAAGAGAAGTCCAGTAGCCTGGAAACAACCTTGATTTGGAAACAAATAGCAAAGGGAAGACAGGCAGGGGCCCCTGGCCACAATGGCATTCCTCCAAAGTTGTACACACATGATCCTGAATTTTAGAGCAATGCACTAAAACCTGTCTTCAAATATGCACTTGAAACATCGATAATTCCACAGTATTGGAGAGGCTCAATCATAAGTTCGATTTACAAACAAGGGAAGAAGTCTGAGACAAAAAACTATCGATTGACAGCCCTCATAGACACCGAAGCCAAATATTTTGCGGCGCTTATTTTAAACGACTTAACAACTTGGACTTCAGATAACCACATTATTTCACCAACACAAACCGGGTTCCGACAAGGACAGGGGACAACAACAAATATTATGGCACTAATTTTATTAATGGATGCAGCAAAACAGGGGAAATACCCCTGTTTCTCTGCTTCATAGACGTTACAGCCGCCTTTGACCATGTGGACAGAACAAAGCTCAGGCAAAAACTACAAGGCATGGGAATACCACCTCCGCTTCGGGACCGGCTAAGGAATCTGCACACAAACACTTGGATAAGGATAAAGCTTGGTGCAGGGACACACGTATCAAAAGAAATCCCTACCTCAAAAGGGTTAAAACAAGGGTGCATCCTAGCCCCATCGCTTTTTAATCTTGCGGACTTACCGGGAGATTTGGACAAGTGTAAAAATCACGCACCTAAACTAGGGAATATAACTTTATCAAACCTGTTATATGCTGACGATTTGGTTCTGATAAGTCGAACCCCCATTGGATTACAGAATCTCTTGAATGTGACTCACAGCTTCTCAGAACGGAACGCCCTGAAAATAAATTACAGCAAGACAAGAATAATGGCAGTAAATCACCATGGAAAGAAAAGCTTCAATTGGTTCCTGGATGGTCATTGCTTAGATCAAGCACCCAGCTACAAATACATAGGTTTACTATTAAACCAAAACAACACTTTCAAACCACAGATGGAATGCGTGCGGAGGAAAGAGGTAATGGTATATTTGGCTATAAAACCTCTAAAGAAGCATCTGGCGGACCTAACATTTGATTCTTTAATAAAAAGTCTTGCAAGCAAAACTTCATCCTACAATAACATACGGTAGCTCAGCAATGAAGGGCAAATATGCAATAGCTGTAGAGAACACAATAACTAACCCTATCGAACCATCTTTCACCTCCCCAGGTATGCTTCCCCGGCCCAAATTCGGTTGGCGTTTGGGCTACAAAAACAATCAATCGAAAGAAGGGGAGCATATGTAAAATACTGGCATAACATCAAAGAAGCAGCAGAAGGATCCCTGAACAGCCAAATTTGGACAGAGTTAATCCGCCCCACAAAATCACCAGCAGGACTGACAGACCTCTGGAGCTTCACAGTGTCACACTCTGTATTAAAAAAAAACTTTAAAAAGGTAGCCCGACAATTGTCAGTCGCAGAAGATAAAAGCACGCTATCGAAACAATCTCATGGTTGGGTAGTACTGAATACAAAGGATCACTTGTCCTGCTTAAACCTTAGGTTTCACAAGTCGAGGAACTGGTATCTCCCAAACAAATATAACTCTCATACAAGTGTATTTTAGATGGTTCTTTAGCGGTATATACTGGGTACCCGCTTTTTTACACGTGTGTGCGTAATCATCGAGTTATTTTTTGTATTGTGCACCCTCCACCAGGAGGTTTTGCCTTTGGTTTAAGGCAGTAGTGATCGTGGAAAGGTGGGGAGGGGTTGTGGTGATGGTATAGTTAAAAAATCCGGACAGCCAGACTGAGTCAATTTTAATAGGTCTGGATTCGGACTTGGTTAAAAAAGTTATTGGTGCACTTTTTGAATTTGTAAGGGGTTCAAGTGCATTTCAAGTCTAAAAAGAGGTCAACATGTTTCAGCCTTTGGTAGTCAGAGGATCTTAGGCTTTCGTCAGGACCAATAGGGGTGAATAAATAGTGATAAAGCAAACGATGTGAGAAGAAAAAAGGTAAATTAACCTGATCCTTCGTGATTCAAGGTTTCATTGTACCTGAAAAATAAAGAAACACACACACAAACGACAACAAAAAGGGAGATGGGGTGCGGGAAAACACGTATTGTGTACAATAGTACCTTTTGGTTATTAAGGAACTAATGAATGGCAATGCTTTGCCTCATACTCATTTCAGGCGTCAACTCTTCCTTTGTCATACTTCGATAGGTAGGGAGGGCTAGTACTGTATTGTGGTGCCCATACTTTTATCATAGTACTGTCTCAGTGCGTGGTTTATAGTGAGAACTATAGATTGTGGCTGGTTCGTAGTTGCATTCATACTACATTCACACCATGCTTACTATCGCATATCAATCGTGTGGTTTTTAATTTTAAATTGTAATCATGCACTTTTCATGGTCAAAAATAGTATCTACGAGTCGTTGTTGCGAAGTGCATTGTGCGTGACTGTGATAGTGCCTAATGCGCTGCGTGCGCTTTTGCATACCTTGTTATGGATGAAGAATTACTTCATCGGGGATTGAGGCTGGTCGAGAGAGGTTACTAGGAGAGTATTGAGAACAGTTTGTTACAATGCGTAGTTTATACTTGCAGTTTTGGTTCTCGTGCTCCATACCGATTACGCGTAGCGTTACCTGAGTGCCTTCTAGCTCGGTCTTTGCCGCATGTGCTGGCTCTGCCTCTAATCCACCGGAACTGCTGGGAGGTGCGGTTCCGGGTGGGATTTTACACTCTGTTGCTGGAAATGGAAGAGTTACTTCCCGCATTACTAGTAACTGGTTATCCTCATCGGATTTCAAAGGGAAAATTGAATTAAAAGTATTTATATGAATGTGATTCTTCATATTAGATTATAATGAACAAAAGCCAAAATGAATTAATAAAACGAGTTGTTAAACCAAATTGGTCAGGTCAGTTCTGTGTGGATGTAAATCGGCCGGTTGGCATTGATAAATGAGTGTGACGTCAGAAAATCGTAATTGATGTCATTTTAAGAAATGTTATCATTGATTTTCATAGATTAGTTCTGGAGACATTACGTGGCGCTGTGTCCACTCATTCCTGAGTAATTAGTTATGCTGAGTGTAGGCTAATTTGGTAGAGAGCACTGGGTCCATAGGCTCAAAACAGATACCCAGGGCCTTAACGATTCTGTCCCTTGGTTGTCCCTCAACAGATGAAACACAACCGAAGCCCCATTGGATCATAGTACCTCAAGTGAGAACTCAAGTGGCCCTCTCAAACCAACTCATTCATAGTCTCATGACATGTTACCAAAGAGTAACCACCCAAGAGCCTTCACATACGTTTGCCACGCTCATGCCCATTTATAATATATGCTCTCTCTTAAAATGACATCAATTACGATTTTCTGACGTCACACTCATTTATCAATGCCAACCGGCCGATTTACATCCACACAGAACTGACCTGACCAATTTGGTTTAACAACTCGTTTTATTAATTCATTTTGGCTTTTGTTCATTATAATCTAATATGAAGAATCACATTCATATAAATACTTTTAATTCAATTTTCCCTTTGAAATCCGATGAGGATAACCAGTTACTAGTAATGCGGGAAGTAACTCTTCCATTTCCAGCAACAGAGTGTAAAATCCCACCCGGAACCGCACCTCCCAGCAGTTCCGGTGGATTAGAGGCAGAGCCAGCACATGCGGCAAAGACCGAGCTAGAAGGCACTCAGGTAACGCTACGCGTAATCGGTCTGGAGCACGAGAACCAAAACTGCAAGTATAAACTACGCATTGTAACAAACTGTTCTCAATACTCTCCTAGTAACCTCTCTCGACCAGCCTCAATCCCCGATGAAGTAATTCTTCATCCATAACAAGGTATGCAAAAGCGCACGCAGCGCATTAGGCACTATCACAGTCACGCACAATGCACTTCGCAACAACGACTCGTAGATACTATTTTTGACCATGAAAAGAGCATGATTACAATTTAAAATTAAAAACCACACGATTGATATGCGATAGTAAGCATGGTGTGAATGAAGTATGAATGCAACTACGAACCAGCCACAATCTATAGTTCTCACTATAAACCACGCACTGAGACAGTACTATGATACAAGTATGGGCACCACAATACAGTACTAGCCCTCCCTACCTATCGAAGTATGACAAAGGAAGAGTTGACGCCTGAAATGAGTATGAGGCAAAGCATTGCCATTCATTAGTTCCTTAATAACCAAAAGGTACTATTGTAAACAATACGTGTTTTCCCGCACCCCATCTCCCTTTTTGTTGTCGTTTGTGTGTGTGTTTCTTTATTTTTCAGGTACAATGAAACCTTGAATCACGAAGGATCAGGTTAATTTACCTTTTTTCTTCTCACATCGTTTGCTTTATCACTATTTATTCACCCCTATTGGTCCTGACGAAAGCCTAAGATCCTCTGACTACCAAAGGCTGAAACATGTTGACCTCTTTTTAGACTTGAAATGCACTTGAACCCCTTACAAATTCAAAAAGTGCACCAATAACTTTTTTAACCAAGTCCGAATCCAGACCTATTAAAATTTACTCAGTCTGGCTGTCCGGATTTTTTAACTATACCATCACCACAACCCCTCCCCAACTTTCCACGATCACTACTGCCTTAAACCAAAGGCAAAACCTCCTGGTGGAGGGTGCACAATACAAAAAATAACTCGATGATTACGCACACACGTGTAAAAAAGCGGGTACCCAGTATATACCGCTAAAGAACCATCTAAAATACACGTGTATGAGAGTTATATTTGTTTGGGAGATACCAGTTCCTCGACTTGTGAAACCTAAGGTTTAAGCAGGACAAGTGATCCTTTCCCATTCTTTGATTATAAGAGTATACTCCGGAGACTGTAAGGATCTTCTCTCTACCTCCCTACCCTCTTGATAATACATAGTACTGAATACATACAAAGCATTAAAACCGCAATCATACCTGAAAATCGGAATAAAAACAACCACAAAGAAAAAATTCTTAAAACTCCACCTGGGGATTGGTGCAATTAATCAGTTTCTTCTTGGGAGAGAAAAAGCGGTGATCAGCCTTGTCGCCTCTGTGGCTACGGAGTGGAGGACCTATTACACGTTATCTGCACCTGCAATAATCCAAGGGACATAAGAATAAGCCTTTTAAAACCTGTGTTCAATCAGTACGGAGTTAGGACCTGTAGACAAGCGGCACTGCTGTGTTTCAACCCAGAGAGAGTGCAGCTAATTTGTCGACTAACAATGTTTTTCGACATAACAGACAAGAGACTGAAAAACGTACGTACGTTACCCTTGGAACATTCAACAACAGAAGCTTTGCCAAACGGACTAATCCATCAAATAGAACAAGTGGGAGAAGAGTCATCAACGGAGCCAATGTCCTAAAAACTCTTCCTACTTTCATTAAATTTAAAATAGTAACAAGTGGCAAAAAAGGCTTCCCACAGTGATCTTCATTATAATCATTCCGTAGGGGGAACCCCTGACGAAGTGTTGCAAGTTGTCGACGGAAAACAAGAGTTAAAGCAATGACACTGAGGAGTCTCTCTATGTAGGCCACGGCCCTCTTTACAACAACACTGCGACCCACTGGAAAAAGGCTAAATGGAAGAGGACAAATAACTGTGGCAAATGTCCTCCTCCACCTCCTTATTTCTCTTACTTTTTTAAAGAGTAACTGAAATTTAATATGTGGACTAAATAACAGCATTTTTATATATATATGAACAGATGTTTATTACTAAGTTTTAATGTATGCAACAGTTTTAACTAATCATGCATAATAAAATTCTATTCTATTCCTTCCTCCTCACTCATTACCCCCTCTTCTTCTTTCTTCTCTAATCGCTTTCCTCCATCTTACACATCCTTTCGTTCTCCTTTCCTCTCTAACCTCCTCTGATCACCTATTCTTCTTTCTTATGCATGTATCACTTTCTCTTCTCATTCTTCCTCCCTGACCCCTTTCTTTCTTGCTTACCATCGCCTCCTATTCCTTCTGGGATACCCCTTTCCTTCTTCTTATCCATCACCCCCTTACTGCTCTGACCTTTCTCGGCCTCTCTGCCATCCAGGATACTCTTCCTTCTACTCATCACTATCACTTGTTCTTTCTACTCTAGTCCCCCTTTCTCTCTTAATCCAGCATCTTTTTGTCTTCTCAGCCCCCACCCCTTGCCGATCAACTGATCTTGCCCTTTTTGATTTGTCCCCAACTTTCTTTTTTTCTATCTTTCTCTACTCCCTCCACTCACCAAATATTCCCATAGTCTCCCTTCAGAACATGTTTCTCTCCTCACTTTTCTCCCCAGGTTTCCCATTCTCTCTTCCTTTATACCACTTTCTTTCCATTTTCTCATTCCCCATACTCTTCTTCCTCACTTTTCTCGTGACTCTACCTCGACGTCAGTGTTTTCATTCTTCTGCTTTACTCACGTCTTTCACGCTCCTCCTCCCTTATCACTCTTAATTACATCTGTATCACCACACTCTTTAATTACTCCAGTCTCTTACTCCATTTGTTCTTCCTTCTGTTAACTCTGCTCTCTCTTTCCTCCTTTCGTCTCTTTCGTCCTGTTTAATGACTCAGCTTTCTCTGCCCGTCTCTCTACTCTTTCATGTCCTTTCCTCCATTCCTTCTTTCTTCTCCTCTGTCAGCCCACCTCATCACATCTCCCACGTGTGCACTACACTCGCTTTCCATTCCATCCTTATACTCGTTTTTCCCCCTTCCTGCGCACTGCTTCCTCTCTGCCTTCTTTCTTACCTCTCCCCTCGTCCTCCATGATTCTCTTCATTTCTCTTCTTCCACTATCATGTCTTTTATTCTCATCCCCATTCCCACGTTTCTCTCTCTTCCACCCCTCTTTGTGTTCCACGTCTCTTGACTGCTTCACCTCCCATTCTTGCTATTCCTTCTATCTTCCATTTTCTTTCCTCTCTCCCTTTCTGCTCGTTTTTCATATATATTCTCGTTCCATCATTGTGCATTTTCTCTCCTCTTGCATACATTCTCTTTGTTCTTGATTGCCCCTCTTACTACTGATACTACTTTTCTTCAATTTTCTTCAGTGCATTTCGCATGCGGTTCTCAATATTCTCTTTCTTCTCTTCCTTCACTCTCTCCTTTCCTACACTTTGTGCCCTCCCCTTTCATGCTTTCCTCTGTGCTTTCACAACTTTTCGTTCCTGCCACTTCTTCAAATCTTTCTTCAACCCTCTTCTTGTTCCATCATTATTTGTCATCTCCTCTTCACCTACTTTTTTCCCTTTCTTGTCACTCCCTTCATCTCTTTTCTTCCCTTTATCTCTTTCCTTCAGTTTCTTTTAGTGTAATTTAACTTTTTTTGGTTCATGAATTTTCATGTTCTTTCCTCCCTCCACTTTGCTTCTTTGTTCTTTCCTTTCATGGTATGTATTTATAACTCATTACTAATTTGTTTCTTTAGGTGGTCAGGGATATGTGCTAATGCCATGGATAATGAAACCATGTGTGAAGCCACAACATGATGCTCAGAAGAAATACAATACTACCCCAAAAAAAGACTCACAATGTTGTAGCGAGAGCTTTCAAAGTTCTGAAATCCAAATTCTATAATTGAACTAGACAGGAGGAAGAAGGCTTTGTAGTCCATAAACTGTTTGAAAAATAAGTGTTGTTTGTGCAGTGATTCACAACGTATGTATGCAGAATAATTTGCCATGCGAATGTTAAACAGCAGAACTTTCTATAGACGAAATTTATATGTCTGGCCATGACATGATTCTACTGGAGGGAGCAGATATAGAAATGAAATTGTTGAGAATATTTTCAATTAACAAAATAATGCAATCATAAAATATATTCATTACATTAAAACAATGCTTCTGTGTGTGGTATACTGATTGCATACCTATTGGAGGTTTTACTTGGAACATAGATTCCTTACAGTCACCGTTATATTTTTCCACCAACTCTTTTGTAGTTTTGTTGTGGTGGCATTCACTTCACAATCACTGAAATATGACTTACAATATGCAGTCACCGATGCATCCTTACACCTATCTACATAGTTGATTCACAACTGACCCATTGGGTACCAATTTCTCAGATTCACGTATTATTTAATCAACATTTATTTCTCTTTCATAATATCACTTTAAAATCATAAAAACTATATTTTCTATAAGCACATTTTATTGAAACGTATGACTAAATATTGAATATCACTACTCTAACCCTAAAATATTCTAACTTATTTACTGACCTAACTTAACTAATCTTGCTGTACTACTTAAAACACTCATTCTAATAATTACTAATATCTAGGATCCCACAACAATGAGCTCCTACCCCCAGCTAAGATCTAAACAAATAATATTCCTATACACATACTGTGGGAAATTGGGTTACTGACTGAGGGGGCTGAAACCCTACTCAAGCAGCAACCAAAATTCTTGTCAGGGTGAAACACAATTAAACCTCAAATTAACCTGTGCTTAAACCTCTGGTAGCTTGGCACAAAAAGCAGTCAGGCCTAACTTAGACGCAAAGTGTAAAGTAATTATGCAGCACTTCGCACAGTAATAAAGTGAAGACACAACACAATAAAACTACTACACCAAGTTAGAAAATAGAGTAGAGTTGAATACATTATTTGGCATCAAAATATCTAAAATCTAATTAGTACAACCGGGGATATGCAATTCTAATGTTAAGTGAAAATAGTGCAAAGGCAAAATATAAACTCTGCTGGACTTGGACAAAGTCACAGGGTTAGGCTGACCGCAATGGAGTCCTTGCCGGATATCAGGACCAATTTAGGCCCGCTGAACAAAGTACCTTAAATCTGGATTGCAGAACATTTGTGGTTCCGAGGAGCAACGAGGTCCTGTGTCCGGAATGCTCCTTGCTGAGGCGGTTCCGATGCAAGTCTGTGAGGCAATACATTGAACTTTTTCAGTGCTGCTCAAATGATCACAGCTGGGTTATCAGAGCACCTCCAGGCCCACTTTCAAGGGCCAAGAATTGGGGTTACACCACTCTCACAGCACACAGCCTCCAGGTGCTGGGTTCAAAGTGATTGAAGTGCTGTATGGTTCTTACTAATTAGGAAGGTTCATCTAGACAAAATAAACGCCAAAATGCGGACTGAATCCACTCATATAATCAGAGTCTTTTGCCCAATTTCTAGCTTGCTCACAGTGTGCCATCTGGACCCCTAACCCGACAGGGTACCTGAAGGTTCATGCAACCTCAAAGCATGACCACTCTAATGCCCCCAAGGAAATCAAAGAAACAGATCTACCCTTTCGTTGTTACTTAGGCATTGCCCAAAGGTATACACCAGAAATACATTAATTGGCATTTCAACATTTATTGAAGCAATTGGACTCTTGTTTAAAATACATGAGCTGCAATTATTAGTAGAAGGAAACAAAACAGTGTTATCAGCATTACATGAATGGTAAGAAAAAAGATGAATAGTTTAAACATTATAGTTTTGCAATGATTATATTAATATATGTCATTATGATACTTCTACCTAACATTACCTATACTATAGAGAGCATAGTGAGAATGAGTTCTGCCAGATCTCTTGGATCAACCTAACCCCCCATAACCTGTGTGTGATGTATCAGGAAGTCAGTCTGGTGTAGAACAATCGCTGCAATTTGCAGGATAGGGATGGGAGTCAGCAGGGCTGGATCTCAGTCATGGACAAATGTTCCATGATAATCCATAGCGTATTTCTGATTCAGAGTTGTCTCCAACCGGGCAACAAAGTGCATGGGCAACATGCTCAGTGTACTTTATCCTCAAACACAATGTACCAGGGCTGTGATAACATACTGTTAATTCTCCACCACTATATGAGGCCTCTATTGATTTTAAAACTGCCTTCAATAGAGTGGATAGAGGGAGGCGATGGAAAAAGTTGTCAATGTGGGGTATACCCGAAGGCCTTTTCGGAGCTATCCTAAACCAAAACACGGGTAAAAATAAAAGTAACACCTGATAGAGACACCACCCATAAAATTAAGACTTCCACCTCAGTGAAACAAGGCTGCATTTTGACGCCATGTTACTATCATCACCTTTCATTTTGCTATATTTATTATTAGCATGTTTTCTTTACAGTACAATGTCAAGGCTGCCAGAAGCCTCTGGAGTCCCACTATGGTTTGGTCTAACAGTATTGTGTCATTTGCATACTATAAAGATTGAATTGGAGTTCTCAAAAGTTTTGGTGGAAATGCTCTCTCTCATGACAGACATTCAAGGAGGTCCGCCAGATACACATTGAAAAGTATTGGACCCAGTTTGCAGGCTTGTTTTAGACCCTTGTTGGTTTTGATTTTGTTGGTAGTCCAACCTGAGGTGACTTATTTTCACAACATGTATCTGAATATAGGGTGATAATTGCATTTAGTTAGGTTTGTGGGATACCCCAGTTATTTAGTTTTTCCCCCAGTCAAATGTTGTTTTGAGATTAATGTACCCAAGGTATATGACCTTCCATTTTTTTGTTAACGTGTCCTCTAACACTTGAGATATGCAGATCAGGTTACCATCAGTGTGGCAGCCCCTCTAAAAACCCGTTTGAGAATATGGGTTAATTTTTTTTTCTTCTGCCCAATGCTTCAGTTCTTGATATAAAATACTGGCATAACACTTCCCCTCTATGTCCAAGAGGGCAATCAGTCACTAGTTTTCCTGGCTTGACAGGGAGCCTTTTTTTTATAAATCGGGACTAACAGCGTGCCACGCCATGTCTCCGGGATGCCACCAACCAGTCAGCCTTCCTGAAACAGGGCAGTCATTATTGAGGCCCATTTTAGCGCAGCCCCTTTACCCACCTTTGCTGGGAATGTCGTTTGACCCAGGCGCACCACCTGCTCCAATCTGTTTGAAGGCATATGCTACTTGGGCTCTTGATATCTTGGGAGTGTCCCCTTCAGGAGGTTCTGATGGTTAGTTGTCTTCTTTGTTTTGCTTTTGCTCCTTTGGACTGCTGTTTCTTTTCCTGCTAATATCACTCACCACTTCAGTGATGGAGGGGGTGGTCCACATAGAGGGTGTCGATGAAGGTTTCTCAGCAGATGATGCAATGCTTGTTACAGTTGGCTGTAGGTTTGACTTGAAGCATTTATTCAACCAAACCCAAAATTTTCTTTGATCCTTGGATTTTAGAATTTCATGTATAGCTTCCCAACGCTGATCTTCAAGTTTCTTCTTACAGTTGTATCTGGTTTTTCTGTATTCCTGGTGGGTTGCCGTGGCATACACGCATAGTGTGTTATTATCATGATAATCTTTAGTGATCCTGCGCATGATCTTGTTTAGTGTTTGCTTTATGTGTACTGTTGCTTGTTGCTTCTCTATTGCCTGGCTTTATCAAAGTGGTTACATTTTCTGTCAGTTCTTCCAGAATTTGCTCCTATGATACTGTGCTAGTTTCACCATTTTACACTTGATGTCATTTGTCCATAAACTCCTCCACTTTTTCCTCGAGTGCTTCTTGATTTTCCAGGGTTCTAACTAATCTTCGCTGTCAATCAGGCTAATCTTTGGCCGAGGGTGCTCTAAAGCTGGAATTTCATAGGTTCAGATTGCATGATCTCTGGCTGAGGATGGTCTAATTGTACACCTTTGGTTGGTAGGTAAGTGGGCAATCAATACCCAGATGTAGGTTACTGAGATGAATGGATGAATCCAGGCTTCAGGCTACAGTGCTCAGGTCCCAATAATGTGGTGGCACCCAGATGTAATCTATGGTGGCCATCCTAAAGCATGAGGTGTGGGTATAGGCTGCCGGTGAGTCCATTTGCGATCTTCAGTTTAAGATGCGTTGGTCTTGTTTAAAGTGAGCTGCTATTCTTTCTCTGTGCTTATCAGGCCTTCGATACTCGCTTCATATCTCCAGTGTGGCCCACACTTCTTCGTTCATGGTAACAAAAGGGGTGTTTTGATCGCACTTCATGAGGTTTGTGTTGAAGTCTCCCATTATGATCCATTGGTTGCCTGGGAACTGAGCTGAGAGATCCCACATTGCTGGGAGCAAATTGTATAATGTAGCTTCACGTTTTCACCTGGCAGAGTGGAGGTAGATGCTGCCTAAGATGACTGTTGTTATCTCCCGGCTAGTAATGCCTAATTTGTAGATTGATGACTTAAGTAACAGGTAATCTCCTTGCCTGTTACTCAGTAGTGTGAATTGTGCTGCCACGTTGTTTTTCACATAAATAGATACCCCCCGATGGGTGACCCCCTGATAGCGATGCTGTTGATTTTGAGTTGTAAACTGTAAAATCCAGACATAGAACTGAATTCAGGGCCCAGGTTTCTTGTAGTGCAATGACGTCAAAGCGCCATTAAGTGATATATTGATGGCGTTTTAATTTCGTCATTATTGAGCCCATGTACATTCCAGGAGCAGATTTTTTAATTTGTGGTGAGGAGCTCTTTTTTTACATGTCTGAGTGTTAGGTGCTTGGGGCAAGAGCCTGGGAGAGCCAGGTCCAATATTGAGAATTCTTCAGATCGATTGTGAAGTGGCACCTGCCTCCTTCTTTATCCCTTGTGATTTGCAGGGATCTTTCTCTCAGTTGTGACATTCTTGGCCCTTCGCTAATACCGTGTAAGATGGAATTTGCTCTGGGTCTTGTCATATTATTGCGACTATCACTATGTAGAATTTCCTCGCTTGCTTTATCAATTTTTCCATTTTCTTTTACGAAAGCTGTGTACCGTGGGGTACTACTTCTCTGATCTGAATGCCCCAGCCTCCCACTTGGTTTATATTTCTTCTTAGGGTTCTTGTCATTTCCAAGTTGAAGAACATGATTTCCATTGCCTCATTTTTCTCATCATTGTTTCGGGGGCAAAAAGCCATGTAATCAATGTCAGTTGTGCTTATTTTCTCTAGACCTGGTAGGTTAGAACACAGCTTTAGATAGATGTACCCTCTGTAGAGTGGGTCCCATTTCCCTTGTGATGTATACTCCTTGTACAGTATCACCTTTGAGTCTTCTGGTCTCATTTTGATAATTGGATTATAACTTGATTTTCCTTGATGTGGTAACTGTCCTAAAGTGGAGCCATGTTTTCCCTACCTATAATCGGGGGGGGGGGGTAGCTTTGATAGGTAAAGACTTTGTCTCATGATAGGTTTGTTGGGACAATGAACTTTGATTTATCTGCCTCTTCCATGTTCAATGATGGACGGAATGCTGAATAAATCATACATTCACCCCCAGTCAGGAGATCTGGGTTAAATCCATTGTTATTTTGCTCACCACGCCACTCCAGTTCAGACATGGCCATATGCAAATCAGTCTTGACCCTGTCTGTGCCTATTGGGAACAGTCCAGACCGAACTGCCAAGCCAGGTCCTCCCTGGACAGGAAACAAGCATCCTGGGACCGGTTTCTGTGTAGTACCCGTCATCAGCCAGGCCAGCTTGAATCCAGTGGCACAGTGAGCAAGGGACCCATGTCTGGGCATACCCATCCCACTTAGGGTGAAAAGTGCTATGCAAACGCCTTCTTTTGCCTCTAACATACAAGCGAGCAGTATGGGAACAAAGAGAACAACAACACACATTGAGATGTGGAAAAATCTCTCACGTTTTAAAACTCTGATTTTTAAAGGTCGTCTTTAGATCCGGAAGAAGGTAACTGTGAGATTGTTAGGCAAAGAAGCTTCTAACAATGGGTGCATCATATGATGTTGTCGGGGTGAATGAAAGGTTGAATAACGTCACTGACATTTTGATTAGTTAATGCCCTTGCAGTCCCTGCCAACTGACTTATGTATATCTATTTGTTCCTAGTGTTACTACCAGTAGAATAAAGAGAAACTTTTTCTTAAAGCAAGCAGCTATGGAATCCAATTTATACAAGTGAGATTAAATAGTGAGCAAGACAGTCAGCCATTTTTCGTCTGCTTTTTTGACTCTGTAAATGTTTTCCAAATGCATGAATTATGCAAATGCTTATTGCAACATGTTTTTCACCTCATTCAGATTACTGGCGTATCAACATAACAATCTCCAGCCGGCAGTTCAACCACAGCTAGAGGAGAATAGCATGTTTGCTTCAATTGGAAAATGTTTATCACTCCAAAGGCTGCATTTCCTGACGCCCTCGGAATTGCAACAGCTACCCAGCATAACAATTATCTCCTTTCAGCTTTTCGAACTGTCATTAGCAGGACAACCTAATTATGCAAAGTAATTACAGTGTGCTACCTAATTATGATAAACAGTTTGCGATTATTTTGTTTTTGACTGTTCCGGGCCATACTCGGAGTAACTTTTAACATTGGTCATATTTTTGTGAAACACTCAGGCAGAGGATGAATAGGTCTATGTGGCTGCAGTGTCTAAAAAATTATTTCCGTAATCAATTTTCTTTTATCACGGGCTTTTAGAGGTAAAAATTAAACGTTGTCTGCTCCTGTTAGAAAGTGGTTCTCTTTTCAGCAGAATTTCTAAATAACATCTAGTGCTGCTGGGATTTCATGCATTCAATTAGGAAAAAGGGCAGAATTTAGGTCAGTGGTCGGAAAAGCTATGTATAATGCATGCAATTAAGCAATATTACATAAATTGCATGCTCAGCAAATAGGGAATTGTGATATATGTGCATATATACTCCTTTTTAGGGCTAAACAACATATAACTTAGCTGTAGGCAGACCTCTGTTTCTAAAGCATAACACGTAAGAGTGGGCTTACGATAAGCCTATTATGCATGATTGGATGGTTTTCTTGTCTGTCTCAGCTGTTGCATCTTGGTTTGATGCTTGTCTCACCCACGAGCCTTTCAGTCTCACCTTGTTCTTATTAGGTGAGTTGTATTTGTTTACTTTATATTTGAGGGGACTCTTTATATTTTATATTTAGCACTGTGTCTCACGACCCTTGCTTTCTCCTCTCTGTTGTCCCCGTGCACTCTTTTAATTCACTCCCCCGATGCTTTCTGTGTAAAAATACACATGTATACACATCCAAGACAAATTGGCTTTGCCAAGGCTTTCTTAACTTCAACTACTGGAAATGACAATCAGGAATAAAACACAATGTTCAGTCCCATTTGGAACTACAGCACCGCATTTAAACTTTGTAAGAACCATAGTATTCTATTCTCATAGAACCATTTCATCCCTCAAATATATGCTATGGGCTAGATTCACAAAGGAACGTTGATGTGGCAGAAGACAGACCTGTTTATTAACAGTTGTCTTTACAAAAGTCCGAGCATTGAATTATAATGCCGTTGTTTGCCACTGGAAAGAGGTTTAATACATGAAAGTGCATAGCTGCATAGTTCATTTCATGATTTGATTTGACTTGATTTACGTATATACATAGCGCTTGAATCATCCCATTTCAGCGCTCGCAGACTTACAAAAGGAAGCCCGGTCTAAAAAAGGGCAGTTTTCAGAGCCTTCCTGAATATCAGATAGTCTGGGCACTACCTTAAAGCTGTGGGAAGTTGGTTCCATAAGGAGGCTACCAGATATGAGAAGGTTTTCCTCCCATCCTTGCTTTCTTGATCCTGGGAATTTTAAGCCAAGCTTTCGAGCTTGAGCGCAGGTCCCTATGGGGAGTATATTGATGAAGCCTCTCTGCCACATAGGATGGTCCATTTCCCAAATAGCCATCATGTCCATCAGTGTCTCCTGACATTTAAAGTTTTTATCGAGACTTTCCAACATGTGATACGTGGATTTTGTTTACAATTCGTGCTCAGTTGTCACCAAGGTAACTAGTACCATTAGTTCACTAGTAGGCGGAGCTGTTGTTTCCACCATCTTGTTTAAAGGTTATTATGGACTCATTTTTAGCTAAGACAGATACAGGCGGGTCCCTAACTGCTGTTCCAGAGGATTCAGTAGGAAGGCCTTTCTTCATCTTATCCAAGTTACTAGATCCAGGACGAGACTGTATTCCTTCCCTCTCCAAGGACAATAAGCCCCTGATTAACATTGCCTTGTTAAATTCCAAACCACTCTTCACTGAGTAAGCTTCATGAGTTTGCCAGATTTTATGGACAGTAGAGTTTTAACCCCGGCTAAATGTCCGTATATAAATAAGCACTAAAACACCATGTGGTGAGCCCCATTTTCACAGGAAAACTAATAATTGGAATTATTTATCATATCCAATAAAAAACGACCCCCAGGGCATCATTGACTATTGCATACTAGAATTAGCACACGAGTTAAGCAGGACTCATAATAGGTCCACCTCATTAAAGAATTAGCCTACTGCTGGATACTGCAGATTCCACAGTTACAGTACTTGGGTACACCTACACCTCAAGCTTATGTTTGTATCTCCTCAGTGGGGTAACCCAGAATGATGTCCCCCTGCGGTATGTGAGGTGGGGCCCCTTAGTTTCCCATATCTCATAGATATCCATTGGCTTTGGGCTGAATGGGGGCCCTTTGAATGTTCTTGTAGAAAATGCCCCTAAGACAAGACAATTTCTACTCTCACGGCAGGTGTCTTTTTCAGGGACATTTTCTGTACGAACTAATGTCCACCATAATCACATGAGAGTTTTTACATGCACTACTTCCTTAAGTGAACTATTCACATGGGATGGATGCCAACAAATAAATAAGTTCCCCAAAATGTCCTGACAAATTGCAAATAGCATTTTTGCACACCACTGCTTTTAAGCATTCGAAAAGTTCACTCTATGCTGTTGCACATTTGATATGTGCTGATGGTAGTTTATCTTGCCAAGTTTCTAGTGTGAGGAATGGTGTAGGCAGGTAGTCATAGCCTGAGTAGGTATGCACTGTGACCTGTTAAACAAAGTTAAAAATTAGGATTACAGGCTTACAAAATCTAGGCACCAATGTTCTATGTTCATTTTCGGCAATCAGTTCTGATAAAGCTTTCAGTATAGATAACTGGAGGTACCTCTGGTAGGATTTGAGTTATGTTAGACTTAGGGACACGTTTATTTCCCCAACCCAAAAACGGTTCAGAATATTGGTGAATGGCAAGCTCACACATACATTGTTTCTACCATTGAGTAGGTGATATTTAGAGTTACCTTTATCAAGCAATAGTCAATCTGTACCTCAACCTTTTTGTTCAATATACATACATATCATTATAAAGACATGGGTGAACGCATAGATCGCCAGAAACTCAGTTTGAATGGTGCTGAAAAATTGATATCCGACCTGGAAGACACCTCCTCTTAATCCACTAAACATGGAGAAGGTGGAGAGGCTCCTCAAGACTGTTGTGTCCTGATGAGAACCTTCAAGCCGGATTCTGCCGCAACAACATCCACGTTATGGGGGGTGACAGAATCCATGCACTTGGGTCAACATTAGTTGAAATACTATTGATGGACTGTTGGACCTGGTCCTTTTTGTAGGTTTATCCCCAGGCCTTTTGCCTTTTGCCTCCTATTTTTCTGATCAGTTTTTGTTGGGATTAGGACTCTGGGCACTTTACCACTGATAACCAGGGCTAAATACCATTGCTCTCTTGTTTACATTTTGATTATAATTGGTTATTCAGGATGGGCATATTTGATTTACTGTTAAGTCCTCAGTAAAGTGCACTAAGTATGTCAAGGGCCTGTAAATCAAATGCTACAAGTGGACCTGCAGCATTGTTTGTGCCACATACATGAGTAGCCCTGTAAACCTGTCTCAGGCCTGCCATTTCAGTGTCTGTGAGTGCAGTTCTAAACTGCCATGTCAACCTGACAAGTGCAACTACTTGCTATGCCCTAACCTTCTCTTTTACACCCTTGGGCTGGGTGCAGTGTATTCATAAAGGTGGGACATGTACTGGTGTGTTTTACATGTCCTGATAGCAAAATACTGCTCATTTCGTTTTTCACCATTACAAAGACTAGCTCTCCTATAGGTTATCATTGGAGCTGCCTTGTATTCTTTTACAAGTGTAACTTTCAATTGGGAAAAGCTGATTTGGAGTTTGGGCTCTTTCATCTCAGGATTTATAAACACATCTTTTAGGAAAGGTGGTTTTTAAATTGTGTGTTTTAGAAAGCGGGATTTTTTCTTGTTTAATCACTGTGTGTCTCTGCCTGGCTGTGGAATCATTGTAAGGTTTATATTGACAGGGGCTTGGGTGTGCCCTGCGAATCCTCATGGCCCATCATCAGGCTGATGGGCCTTTCTGAGGTAGAGTGGTGGGAGGATCTATCACCTGAACCTGAATAGTGCTGTGCCTAGCCTTTCACAATTCTGTCTCCAAACTCATAGTGTGTCTCTGGACCCAAGACATGGCAGGACAAGAACTTGTGCACTACAAAGACAGTCCTTTGAAGAATGCCTATATTTGGATCAAGACGATGCTCTGTCAGTGAGAAGAGCTGACGATCTGTGAAGAGGAGTACTCCCCTTTGTTGTGTTTTGCTTTGCTGGATTGGCCTGCAGTTCCTGCTTCTGCTTAGGGGAGTTAAACAACTGGACTTTGCTTTGTATCCTGCTTGTGAAGTTTCTCCAAGGGCTTGTGTGTGCTTGCCTCCTGTTAGAAGTATCAGGGCCAGCAAAGACTTCACCTGCAGCATTCCTGAACTCCACTGCTGGGATTTCTGACATACCAAGTGGTGGCAGTTCCAGTTCTGGGCCCTTGGAGTTTGTTCCTGCTGCAACGCCCTTCCAGCACCTGTTTATCTGACGCAGCACTGCTACGCAGGATACATTTCCATGCACCATCACTGTGTAACCAAAGAAATCAACACAACGCCTGTCGGCGGGCAAAAAAATGCAGTAGCAAGAGTTCAGTGCATTCTGCCTCTGAAGTCCGAGACCCCCACACTGACTCCGATGCAGGCCCTGCTGTGCAGTTGAAAGAATCAATGTATCATGGGGCCGCAGCTGAAGAAATCAATGCAGTGTCTGTTTGCCGCTGCCTCATCACCCTCCATGACATTTGGATTTCGACGCATTGAAGCTGTGTGGCAGGCTTTTCTGATGCATCGCCTGCAGACCAGAACCGTCTTGGATTTCGATGCATTGCTTCCCCATCTGTACAAATTTGACACAACACTTCTCCTGCGTGCAGGAGAACTGATGCATCGTCTCCCTGTTGACTCAGGAACCAATGTATTGCTGTGTTTTCTGACACATCCTTACTCTGCTGCTGCTTTGCCTTGTGGATTTTGATGCATCTGACGTTAATGCTGTTTCCCCGCTCAAGGGGCGATGGTCTGACATACTGATGGACAACAACAGTTCTTGAGTACTTGATACTGTCAATGGTACTAAGGCCCCTGGCCTTACTGGTAACTTTTACAAAACCTATAAAAAATCTGCATGCCCCTCACCTGCTGGAGGTGTGTGCAGAGGAGCCTGAGGCAGGATCCCTTCCACCCACACTCCAAGAGGAAGAGATCATACTGCTCCTGAAGCTGGGTAAGACTCCTAGCCTGTGTTCATCATACTCTTTCTTTTTAATCATGCAAATATTACTTGCTAAGGTTAGTGCTATTTGCTTGTCTCTTCTTATGGAACACTTAATATCACCAGTGCAATTAGACTTCTTTTCACGCAGATCAACTGCCATCAAATGTGAAACAGCTTTGCTGTACTGAATTGAGAAGTTGCACTTCTTGACACTGAGAAAAATTGTGCCTTTCTCAAGTGGTCGTTCTTGAACGCAACCCTGAGTAAATTCAGGATCACCCATGGGATTCTGATTCACAATACGTTGCTTTTTGCAGAGCCTGTGGAACATATCTGCATTCATTTCCGATCTGATCTTTGTGACTAGGGGTATTCACCAAGGCTGTCCACTTTCTTCTTTGCTCTTTAATGTGGTGCGGACCAGGAATATCAATGTATAAATATCGAGGGACATAAATATCCACGCAAAAATATTGTGGGGAAGAAATATCGATAACAAAAATATAGTGGACAAGAATATCGACTGACAGGTAAGTAATATCGATTTCAAAAACATCGACATCTTAAATATCGTTTACAAAAATATAGTTGACAAAATATCGAATTATTAACAATGTTAGGTATTTTAGTGTTTTTAATGAGAATTGTTTGTCATTTTATTATATGTTTTAATATTTTACTAGTTATTAATTTATTTGAAGTTTAATTTTGTGTTTTTAGTTCCGTAGTGGCATTTGAGTTTATAGGGGAATAGGGTGGGAAGTAATTTAATTATATACAATTTAATGAATTATTAATGTGTTAATTGATTAATTAATAATAGTTTAATAATTAGTTGTTAATCAATTTCAATTAATCAAATAATAATTAATTATGGTCGTTGTTTAATTAATTGTAGGTGTGTGTTGTGGTGTTTATATGTGTAAATGGTATGAAGGGTGGTAAGTAATTATGTTTTTTATTGATTAATTATTGAATATTGTTAAATTAATTTCCATTAATAAATTAGTAATTATTAATTGTAATTTTGTCATAAATTTTAGGTGTGTATTATACTGTTAATGTGTAATTAATGATTTTTATTATCTTTGTTAATAATAATATATTTAAATTTACATATTTATTATGTTAATATTGGAAATTATATTTAATAAAAATGTTGAAGGTTTTGTTTTTTATTGTTCTTGGATCCAGTGCTTTCACTACAGTTGCATTCACTGGAGTGGGAATAGTAATGTTTACCCCTCCGCTATCCAACATTTCCCTACTGTTGCACTCCCTGGAGTGGAAATAGTCATTTTTACCCCTCAGCTATCCAACGCTTTCCCTACTGTTGCACTCACTGGAGTGGGAATAGTAATTTTCACCCCTACGCTATCCAGCGCTTTCCCTACTGCTGCACTCACTAGAGTGGGAATATTAATTTTTACCCTTACGCTATCCAGCGCATTCCCAACTGTTGCACTCACTGGAGTGGAATAGTCATTTTTACCCCTCTGCTCTCCAATGCTTTCCCTACTGTTGCACCACTGGAGTGGGAATAGTAATTTTTACCCCTCCGCTATCCAACGCTTTCTCTACTGTTGCGCTCACTGGAGTGGGAATAGTAATTGTTACCCCTACGCTATCCAGCACTTTCCCTACTGCTGCACTCACTGGAGTGGGAATAGTAATTTTTACCCCTACGCTATCCAGCGCTTTCCCAACTGTTGCACTCACTGGAGTGGGAATAGTAATTTTTAGGTCTCGGACCTAAAGGCTGCGCTTGCGCAGTCTGGGGTCGGAGAATTAATGTTGTTTAGTAGCGCTTTGGATCCCGCCTCCCTGCCCTGTCTCTCCTCCATTGGCTGGCTTCCTAAACGGAGGCCAGCCATTGGAGGAGAGAGCCGTCCCTCCGAAGAAGCTATGTCTTTTTCGGATTTGGGGGCGTAAGTTTTGCTGTTCTTTAGACAGTGACGTTGTCCGTCACTCAAAACAGCAAAACCACGCCCCCGAATCCGAAAAATATCGGAAGGTTGAGGCCGCCATTTTGTTTCCTTCGTAGTGAAGGTGAGCCATTCCTCGTTGTGCTTGTGTCCTTGTGTTCGTCCCCCCCTTGCCCCCTCCTTCCGTCCACTCTTGTGTTGATGGAACGGCAGTAAACAGTAATATTACGATCCGTGCATTTTCTTGGCCACTCGCCTGGATATGATTTAGGGTATGCAAAGTCGACGCCACCTGGCTTCTACAATGCCTCGCGCTAGGTGGGAGGCGGCACTGAGTAATGGGTTGTGCTTGCCAACATGGTGTAAGGACGGAATGCAACCAATGCAGTCCGACTGATACCGAAGACAGACAGGGCAGGACTTCAAGGTCTGTGAACACCTTCGTGCAGGTGCGCGCGGTCCTCTCAGGGCTTGGACCTGTGGTTTATGTTATGAGCAGATCCCAGTGCGGAAGACGAACCCGGGTGCACATTCCTTCCTGCTGACTTCGCCCGACCTCCCACCAGCGGTCGGATACCAGCGAGCCTGAAAGCCCAGCAGCCAGGGCCTTCTGATCCTGTGAGGTGATGCTCTCGCGCGCGCGGCGGCTCCCGCGCGCCTCATGGATCCACCCAGGCGTTTTTGGCTCGACAGGGGGGAGAGCTTTCGGTCAGACAAGTTGGCGGTTTGAAGTCACAAAACGTTCAGTCTGTGTCCTGCGGTCACTGCAGTGCTTAATTTGTGTTTGATAGGGCCGGGTCTACATAATACCACCACATGTCTGCACGTCTGCAACTCTGCATCTGCACGACATACAATTGGTCATACTGGCAGGCAATGTGAATGTGAATGTCAGTCAGTATATAACAGTAAATTACCTCAGACTCGGGGAGCATCACATATGTAATAATTTGCTTCAGGCGCCGCAGCACCGTGGCGGATGGCCTGGCGCCCTTCCGTGTTGCTGTTAATTGGCGGGCCGCAGGCACAGGACACTGATTGGGCAGGGGGCTGGGTTTGGTTATGTGCAGCGTGCAGGCAGCGTGTGAGTGTATTTTTTTCAGTATGCCACGCCCCGCACACAAGCACGCACGTCCTCGCTAACTCATTAGGGATTCACAGGCAGTTGGTTAGCCCACCGTGGAGTGCAGACAGCAGCAGGCCTGGGCCGCCAATTGCAGAAAGGCAGGCAGGCCGGTGCCTGGCCGCCCACTACCACCCAAAGTAATCGTAAGTAGCAACGCTGCTTTTTTTTATTTTGGACTGGAGCATGGTGAGTGGCGTTACAGTGTCTGCAACTTCAAATGAAAGTCAAGGGTGTGGTAGGCGTACGCTAGCTCCAGCTCCCGCTGGGTGATGAAGTCGGGCTCTCTGAGGTTAACTTTAAAGGCCCTGTAGGTATACAGTTTGCTTTTTGTTCGGCAGGAAACACGTTTATTCTTTTATGTGATCTGTTCTTAAAGGTGTGCATATATGTTCTGTACCCCTGTTTACAATGTCTAATGTACATAGGCTATACAAAAGCCAGCCCTGTCGATTTGGTCAATGCTTTTTCATTTTGAACTATACGCAACAGATTACATTTTTTAAGTTGCACCACCGTACTTTTCTTTGATCGAATTTCACTTCTTGTCAGATGTATTCCTGGGAAAGCCAGTGGGTCCGCCTGATGGACTCTTGGGTGAAAGTTCAGCAAAGCTTTTATCTCTATGGGTAGTGTGAGCAAAGTCCTATAATGAGCACCACAACATGCTAAATCAATTACCATCCAAGAAACGTAAAGCCGAGTTGTCTTTCAGACCCTGCTCTCATGATTTCATTCCGTGCGAGCACTATTCTCCAAGGGGTTCAAGTATTTCTGGAACAGGTGCTGCTTATCCAAAGGTGGTCCTGAGCACAATTGTTTGACACATCGACACCAAAAGTGCTTCTGATAGGAATTCTAGAGCAGGCCGTCATAATGTTAAACCTCTCCTTATTCTGCAGAAAAAACGTCCCCATGTTAGCAATGCACTTCTATTAATTACGGTATCAGCAAGTGTTGCCTTTCTACCACTTAAAGATAATGAAAATTCTCCAGCAAAAACCCCGAACCCTACAGAATTAGCCAATCAATTTATTGGTGGAATCTTACTCCGCAGTCTGCATGTATTTGAAAATTAGGACATTTGGCTCGAATGTCTTATTTCCTGAGGCTAGTCTGCACCGGCCACTGATACCTGTCATCCAGCAGACCAGCCTTTTCCTGGTGCTGGCAGTCAGTAGAGAAGACGTTTGCATGTTTCCCTCACCTGTGCCAGTAGGCCTCCCAGGCAGCATTGGGTCATGGCTGCAAGGCTGGGGCCACTCCCCCTAGGCTTGCAGCGGTACCGTAAAACATGGCTCCGAGGCCTACTGGGTACCCCTACCATGGAATTGTACTTGCACACGGACAGTGCCGACTGCAGAGGCATGATTGCTCAGGGTAGGCCTTGGAGAGTGGACTTCATAGCTCAATTGGTGGAAGTAGGTGGAGCTGAGAAAGTGGATGTGGCCTCCTAAAAAAAAAATTGAGCACCTGCACCTCATATTTTACAAATTAAGCACTGGGTCACTGCCGTTTCTTCGAGAGTTCCAACATTAGATGAAAAGTCTGCTAAAAAAAAATTGAAATTAAAGTTTCATTGTGTTTTCTCACACATGTGAACACACGTTTTTATTTTAAAGAAATATTTTTATTGCAACACAGACTGGCTAGGATAAGGTTATAACTGCGATTTAAACAAAAAACAAAACACCCGGAATTAGGAATAGATCTGCATTACTATCATAGGGGTTTTGGGTGTCTGAGGGGCTTTGGTGGAGTTGGGGCCCCGAGCCATTGGAGGCCGGTTTTAGAAGGGGCGATGCGCTGACACTATCAAGGGCACCTTGGGAATTATTCTAGTATCCCCAGAGGGGAAGTGTGGGTGCCCGGGATTCCGAGGTAGGGGTAAAAGAGAGAAGTGAGGGTAAGAGAGTGGAAGTTAAGGCGGGAGATAAAGGACGGAGAGAAATGAGAGCAGGATGGAAGAGCAAAGAAGGAGTCGGAGGATGGATGGTTAAAAGAGACAGTCTGTCTGACTCTGAAGTTGAGCCTTGTGTCCCAAGAGCTGCTTTCGCACTGCCAAAGACAACCAGCTTCTGCAAGGTGCCTATAGAAGTCATGCACTACGTTTTTTCTTGGCTATTCCCAGTTCTTGGACTGCCTTTTGTGCTTCACAGGTCTTTTGAAATTTTGTTTATTTGCAGACCCGAACTTTATCATAGGTCTATATAAAAGTAGCAAGGATTTCCAAATGAGTTGATGTCAAAAGGACTGTTTTTCGTCAACTTCCCTTTCCTTTCCTGGAAGAGTTGACGAGTCTATGCACTGAAATATCAGTTTGCAAAAGGGACATATCGCACGCCTTGATCACGGATGACTTTACAGGGTTGATCAACCTTGTCCCACTCACCCTTCGCCCTGAAATAGCTTCCTATTTTATGATGAAGGTGCAAGTATTTTCTAGTCCTTGGGCCTTTATTAAACAACCCAATGCATTCTGGGAATCCTAGTCCATGGTTGCCTCATTTAACCCTCTCCCCGAACCCACTCGCTGTCCTTCCCTCCCCTCTCCATACTCACAATACATTTTCAATTCTCACGCATTTAGCGTAGTCCTGATGGCATAGCATCTCGTTTCATGGTTTCCATCGCAAACTCCTACCACAACCCCACCCCCTTGCTGCCCCTGCTTCTCCCTGGGGTGTGTTTTTTTTACCCCACCTCATTTGCCCCCCTGTCCCTTGTGGCGTCTCCTCAAGGCATGCGTTGCACCACCCCCAACTCTGAATATAGGGATTACGTGGGGTGTAATTTAAAGGGCATTTGAATTATGCTATTCTATGGCCGCTGCGTTTTCTGCATATTTATGCACTTACTACACTTGCCACATAATCCTCCATCTGCTACATTAACTGCAGACTTCAACACAACAAAATGTACGTAGCTCAAATGGATCGAATGCCACATGGTTTCACAACGTTGCAGACCATTTGTGCCTGCCCACACCAATGACAAGCGAATCTCTCAGATGTCTTGCATAGTAACGTCAAGTATGGGCTGTCTGTTGCTTGTCACTGTTGGCTGCCGCTGGCAGCGAGCTTCTACCAGCAGAAAGAGTTATGGCCACTGGTGCCAGGCCATCCCGTGTCACAGAACACCTGTAAGCAACCCCGTTTCTAATGCTTGCTTGTGGCCACTGCCACCCTGTTTGTGCCCCTGTTTGTGCCGTTTTTCTTGCCTCTGCAACCCTGATTGTGCCATTTTTCTTGCCTCTGCCACTCTTTGTGCCATTTTTCTTGCCTCTGCCACCCTGTTTGTGCCGTTTTTCTTGCCTCTGCCACTGTTTTTCTTGCCTCTGCCACCCTGTTTGTGCCGTTTTTCTTGCCTCTGCCACTGTTTTTCTTGCCTCTGCCACCTGGTTTGTGCAGTTTTTCTTGCCTTCTGCCCCCTGATTGCACTAGTTTTTCTTGCCTTCTGCCACCTGATTGCACTTCTCTGCCACCCTGTTTGTGCCCCTGTTTGTGCCGTTTTTCTTGCCTCTGCCACCCTGATTGTGCCATTTTTCTTGCCTCTGCCACCCTGTTTGTGCCATTTTTCTATCCTCTGACACCCTGTTTGTGCCGTTTTTCTTGCCTCTGCCACCGTTTTTCTTGCCTCTGCCACCCTGTTTGTGCAGTTTTTCTTGCCTTCTGCCCCCTGATTGCACTTGTTTTTCTTGCCTTCTGCCACCTGATTGCACTCGTTTTTCTTGCCTTCTGCCCCCTGATTGCACTTGTTTTCTTGCCTTCTGCCCCCTGATTGCACTTGTTTTTCTTGCCTTATGCCACCTGATTGCACTTGTTTTTCTTGCCTTCTGCCCCCTGATTGCACTCTTTTTTTTCTTGCCCCTTGATTGCACTCGTTTTTTGTGCCTTCTTCCCTCTGATTGTTTCATTTTTCTTGCCTCTGCTCCCCTAATTTTGCCATTTATCTTGCCTCTGCCCCCCTGATTGTGCTAGTTTTCTTGCCTTCTGCCCCCTGATTGCACTCGTTTTTCTTGCCTTCTGCCCCCTGATTGCACTAGTTTTTCTTGCCTCTGCTCCCCTGATTGTGCCATTTTTCTTGCCTCTGCTCCCCTAATTGTGCCATTTTTCTTGCCTCTGCCCCTCTGATTGTGCTCGTTTTCTTGCCTTCTGCCCCCTAATTGCACTCGTTTTTTCTTGCCTTACACCACCTGATTGCACTCGTTTTTCTTGCCTCTGCTCCCCTCATTGTGCTATTAGCAATGTAAATGACAATGCCATTTATTTTTTTTGTAGGTGGCTCTGTGTGTAGGTGGCTCTGTCTGTGTGAGGGTGGCTCTGTGTAGGGTGTAGCTATTGGCATTGTAAATGACAATGCCATTTATTTAACCCCTTCAGCGCTAATGACAAGGGTAACTCGTCATGGAGTTTCCATTGATTTCAATGGAAAGTCAATGGAGGTCCATGAACACCCTTAGCAGCCAAGTGGTTAAAGATTAAGCTATTGGCAATGTAAATGACAATGCCATTTATTGATGATTTAAAAAAAAAAAAGAAATGTCATGAGCAATGCCAATAGCTCTACCTTTAATGATGCAGAGACCATTGCATTGTAAATGCTTGTTACTTGTTACAATTGGGGGTCTCTAGTTGGCACAGGTAGGTACTTGTGACAAATAGGGACCCTCTCCTCTAGTCAGGGTAAGGGAGTACACTCCTAAAATAAACCCAGCTCACCCCCTTAGTAGCTTGGCACGAGCAGACAGGCTTATCTCAGAGGCAGTGTGTAAAGCATTTGTGAACACATACAGTAATCCAATGACAACACTACAAATGGACACCACACAGGTTGCATAGTTATAAAAATAAGTATATTTTATATAGGGTTACCACAAGACCAATAAACGACAAAAATAATCCACAATACTATTAGAATTCAAGAGTTCTGGTTGAAAAAGCTTAAATCAAGGTTCGGTGTGAGTCGGTAGCCCTGTCCGGCTAAAGCGTTGTTGAAAAAACACAGAGTCTGACAAATCCAGCGGACCGCGTTGGTACGGGCCCACTCAAATGTCGACAGGCTCAGTCACAGTACCTTTTACTTGATGCGGCAGACACGGACGTGCGAGCCGGTTCCGGTGTTCGTCGCGGTGCAGAAAATAAAGCGTTGCAGGACGCGTTGTCCCTCGATGCGGTGCAGGCAGCGGCCCGTTGACCGAGTCGGTGGATCCAAGGCGTGCGTTGCAGGGCAAGACGGTGCTTCGCTGCAGTGCTCCCTGCTTGTGGTGCGGCGACACAGCCGGAGTTCAGGAAGTGGCGTCGATCTGTCCGCCCAGCGGTGCGAGTCCGGCGGTGCGTCGCGAAGCGTGCGAGGCGGTGCCTAATTCAGGTGCGTTCACAGGACTTGAAGTCAGCAGCAGTGAACGCGTCGGTCAGACAAGTACGAGTCGGGGTAGCGAGGCGTTGCACGTCGCAGTGTCCACTAGTCGCGGTGCAGGCAACGGCTCGGTGCCGGCGTCAGGACGGAGTCGGTGAGTTCAGAGCTTGCGTTGTTCGAGGCGGACGTTGTTCGATACGGTGCCTACAGAACACCGGGCCGGTCGTGAGAGTCAGTCACAGCTCCCTGCCTCTGTAGCCCCTGAAACAGCGTTTCCAGCAGCAATCCACAATGGCTGGTGAAGTCTACTGGTCCTGAGACTTCGGTCAGGGGGCAAGCTCTCTTCCAAGCTCTTGGAGATCTTTTCACAAGTTGAAAGTAAAGTACACAAAGTTCTTTCTCCTTTCTTTGGCATTCAGGCAACCACTGCAGGCCAGTCCCCCAAGCAGCACTTCAGCTTGGGAATAGTATCTCCTCAGTTTCTTCAGGTTCCTCTCCTCACCAAAGGTTTCTTCTTGTAGTGCAAAAGTGATCTAAGTTCATGTGATCAGAGTCCCAATATTTATACCCCAAAATGCTTCGTTCTCTGAGGGGAGAGGGGCCTGTGCCTAGTCCAAACCAGTTCTGAAGCACTCTGTTTACCAGCCTTCTCCTTTCCTTTCACAGCACAGGGCAGGCACATCAGACGCTCTACAGGAGGTGGAGCCAGCATTGTGGAAGGCAAGTACAGCCCTGGAGCACTTTGTTGGCAGTCTTCCTTCTCTTCTTTCAGTGTGCAGGGCAGAGACAACATTCGCATCCCAGGAGTTGGAGTCAGCATTGTGGTAGGCAGGCACAGCCCTTTTCAAGGTTCAGATGCAACTCCTCCCTCCCATCTAGATGCAGATCTCTCTATTCACCACTGGGCTGACTCATCCTGTCTCTTGGAATTCCCCAGCCCTGTCACTCACAAAACCAGACAAAGGAATACACAACCTCGCAGAGGCAGGTTTGAAAGGTTAAGCAAGCAAATACCTACTTTCTAAAAGTGGTAGTTGCAAACACAGAATGTTAAAACCCACTTTACTAAAAGATATATTTTATCATTCTGAGTCCAGGCATACTAAACTCGAATTTCTACCATGTTCTCTGAATCATTTAGAATTACAAAATGTAATAATTCTAACAGCCCATTCTGACCTATGGAGAACAGGTAGCCTCGCAATACTGAAAAACGAAAATGGCTGTAATTCACTATTAGGACATGCCTCACACATCAGGGCTTGCCCTACCTTATAATTACAATGCACCCTGCCCTTGGGGCTACCATAGGGGTGACTAATATGAAGAAAAGGGAAGGTTTAGGGACTGGCAAGTGGGTGCACTTGCCCAGTCAGCATGACAGTACCAGACTGCTCGCAGGCTCTACAATGGCAGACCTTAGACACATTTTACAAGGTTGTTTCTGTGGGTGGCACAACCAGTGCTGCAAGCCCACTAGCAGCATTTGGGATCACACGCCCTGGGCACACTCTGTACTAGGGTCTGACAAGTAAACCAAATAGTCAATTATGGAGTCACTAATTAATACATTCATTTACAATAGGGAGCACTCAAACTGTGGCACTGGACAGCAGTGGCACAGTGCCCTAAACACCAGCAAAAACACACAAGGCAACAGCAAAAATGGAAGGGAGACCCACACCAATGGTGCCAGGTCTAACATTACCGCTCTGATATCCAATGCTTTCCCTACTGTTGCACCACAGGAGTGGGAATAGTAATTTTTACCCCTACACTATCCAACGCTTTCTCTACTGTTGCATTCACTGGAGTGGGAACAGTAATTTCTACCCCCTCGCTATCCAACGTTTTCACTACTCTTGTGTTTATTTTGTTATTAAATGTATGTTTTATTCTATTTTTATTAGTTTAATGTGTTAATCAAATATAGAATATTTTATTTAATTTTAATTTAATATTTGTATATATGTGTATATTTTAATTTTATATAATTTAAAGTTTATAAATTAAATAAAGATAATAGTTAATAAAATGTATTTAAGTAAATATATGTATATGTACACATTTGTTTGTGTTTATATTTATTAAATAAAGTTTATTAGTTATAATTAGTTAAAATATATAAGAAATGTAATTTATTTTGTTAATAATATTACTATTAGTTAATTAAGTTTATTTAAGTTAAGTAACTTTTTATAGTCTATATTTTTACATCAATATTTTGTGTCGATATTATTGTACACACCTGTTTATGTATGGGAATTCAATATTTTGTTATCAATATTTTCACATCAATACCTTTTCAGCGATATTTTTACTATCAATATTTTAACATGGAACCCTTTAATGAAACTATAGACCTGCTGGTCCGGCATCTACAGGAAAGGCATCTTCATCACGGGTTGGTGTTCTGGTCAGGGCCTTAATTGATCTCCCTATATGCTGACAAAATACTTTTCTTCATGCAGCACCCAATGAGAATTTACACCTGCTTGTGTTGGAGTTAATTTGCTTGGGCAGCTTCTCTGGCCTGCTTAATAATTGGAAAAAGTCTGAGTTCTTTCCCATCAAGGAAGCAATGAGCGGATCACTGAAATATTATCGACGGTCACTTTATCGACTAGCAATAATATCGTTGAATAATTATCGACTACAAAAATATCGACTTTGTATACTTATTACACAAAATACAAAAATATCGACAAAAAAATATCGAGTATTTAGAATATCGAGTACATAAATATCGTCTTATTAAATATCGACTACTAATATATCGTTGTTCATGAAATTACACCTAACACTACAAAAATATCGACTACTAAAATATAGAGTACAAAAATATCGTTTCTAAACAAATATCGAGTTATTTTTTGTACCCTTCCATGTCTAAAATACCATATTAATGGTCTATAAAAGTCATTGCTCTATACAAAAAACATTTTACGTATAATACCTGTTACTTTTATAACATTACTATTTATCATCATTTGCTATACATTATATTAAATGCGTTCTATCATTAGAAAAATAATCTTTACATGTAACTAAAATTTTCATAATATTTTTACACTTACACATCTTTTATTTAACAACTAACCTGCTTTAATGCGGAAAGCACCACATACCACCATTCTCACATCAACAAACACACCAATTAACATAAAAAAATTCAAACTAGCCTATACAATCCTTCCTTTCATCCTACAACCAATCAAATCTAAGCACACAAAATACACATACTATAAAAGGGATAAATGCATTCTACCATTTGCTGCTGCTAACTCCATAGAAAGAAGATGCCAACACTCTGAAGATTTTGTTCCTGAACAAACATCTTTAAAGATCCAGCTCACTAGCTAATCATTCAAGTAAGTTACATTCCATTATTTAAAAATCTAAATTAGTAGTCTATTATTTTACTTATATCTCCTAACTCTTCCACTTATTTAATTTTTATCTTCTTCTACTTTTCTGATAGAAACTACTACAAAAAAAATCCTAATACATGCTCCTATTTCTTCCCCTGCAAAATAAGATAGTAAGTATATATTAATGGTCTGTTATACAACAACAGCTGTTTTTAAACAGTATTTCACAAGATTCATACTTAATTTAAAACATTTTATTCACAGATATTCAGCGATTTTCCGATTTCAACACTACAAATGTATAGAACTACACTAATTAAACATGTTTTTGTTAGTAAACAACCAATATTTAAAATGCTATTTTCTAAAAAACATATCTTGCATATTACATCTTCCCTACAGATCCAATAAAAACATCCTACATCAACTATACCAAAAGACAAGACTACCCTTGTAAAAAATTTAAGTATACTTCAATTTGTCTAAAACTTCCAATAAAAACAAGAACTATGTTCTTAACACCATGTTATGTATTTTATATTTCCTCTACAATTATTGTGAATACATCATACATCTATTCTACCTACAGCAAAGAAAAGTACATATTTAGAAGTTAGTATACTTTTAAATATTTCCAATTTCCCAACGCTTCAAAATACATTTTATCATATGTGACATGTATTTATTCTATCTTCTCTACAGATCTAAACTTTACTACCTTGATGTACTCCACCAAATACTACAACTCAACTATTTAAACAAGTAAGTATATGTAATGTTCACATCAAATGTAGTACTAAGCAAATTAAAAAACTGCTTTTTCCTAGGAAAAACGTTTGTTATGTATAAACATTAACTTAGCATTTCTATATTTTCATACCAACAGTAAATAAAGAAATACATACAAGAAAGTCCTTCAAAATACATTCTGCATTTGTGATTACTACTTTTAGTAAACGTAAGTATAAATACAACATTAATTATGTTAGCACCACTAAGTGAAATATATGTTATTTGATTTTGTTTCTTTCTACTCTTTCCTAGAACAAGTAAAACAAAATGACAGAAGGTGCAGAATTTGTTATGTCACAGAAAAATAAATTACTGTTATGTTATATGGGTTATGTTTATAGCCAGGAAAGACAAAGTGGTAGAAAGTTTTCTGGAAATGTACAAAATATTACTCAATCAAATGTTATGGAAGGGCTACTACAGAGGAAACTAATGTGCTATTTACCAGGGAACACAATCATCCCCCCAATATCACAGAAATTGAAATAAGAGATGCTTTAGAAAGTATAAAGACTGCTAGCACACAAAGTGATAGACCAACAACACAAATCCTTAAAGAGGAACTGTTAAAAGTCCCAGCCCATGCTTCAGGTCAACTACCCTCTATTGACTCCCTAAAACGCACAATTGCATACACTAAAAGACGCACTTCCACAACCCCACCCAACCCTACTACTTTTGAGGAAATTATTATTTCACCAGAAATGTCCATCACACACAATAAAGACAAATGTATCCTTTTTGACAATGAAAGCAGTATAAACAGAATCATAATGTTTGCAACTGCAAGTAATTTAAGAAAAATCCAACAGTGTCCCCAATGGATGATGGATGGAACATTTAAACCATGCCCAAAACCTTTTTATCAACTATATTCCATCCACGGGTTATACCATAACTATAACATCCCTTTCATTTACTGTTTGCTACCAAACAAACAGCAAAACACTTACTTAATTATTGATTTCGAATTAGCTATTATTAATAGCATTTTGAAAATATTTCCCCACACAGCAATCCAGGGTTGCTACTATCATTTCAATCAGAGCATATGGAGACATCTCCAAAAATCAACTTTAAGTATTTAGTACTCAACAGATAGCACCTTTGCCTATCAAATTGCAACATTGATAGCACTGGCATACGTTCCTGTTACCGATGTAGCGGAACACTATAATTTATTAATTGACAGCACATATTACAAGAGGAATGAAGATAAACTAACCCCATTACTGGATTATTTAGAAGATACTTGGGTGGGAAGGTTGCACAGATCTGGACATCGACGCCAACCCAAATTCCAAATCCCTTGGTGGAATGTCTATCTTAGTACTTTAAACCAAGAGTCTAAAACCAACAACAGTGTAGAAGGGTGGCATAATGCTTTCCAAGCTACCACAAGCAGAACAAGACCCACATTCCATAACCTACTAGAAGCTTTGATAAAAGAACAAAGCTATCAAGAACTAAGAATGGAACAATCTGTGACCCAAATTGGTCCAAAACTAAGTAAACAAACTAAACAAATGTTCCGACTACTGCAAAGTCAAGTCACACTATACCCTACAACTAGAGGATTAGAATATCTGGCAATAATAGCTAAAACCTTACTATAAAAATGTCGAGAAAATATACTAATATCTTCTTACAATAATGATACATATAACAATCATAAACATTTCAAAACAATTATAAATAATACATATTTGTTTTACAAACTTATCAAAAATTTGCACATTATTTCTGAACAAATATGCAATATTTATAATTACATCACACATACACATTACATAAAGATCGACATTTCCCACCCAATAAATAGAAATATAAAAATACTTACAATTTCTGTAGATGAAAGAGACGTAATGAAGCAAAATACAATCCATACAATCCATTACAAAGTACGAAAAATCCTATATGGGAAACCATCAAAAACCCGAAAATTATGTAAAAATAAAATAAACGCTCCAGGAAATCCCGAAAACAGTAGTGTGGACACTTTAGTATTTAAAGTGATATACACACAACTTTAAATAAAACGGTGACGCATACCAATGTATCAATCCAATACGAAACCCTCAAAAATCCCGAAAAAAGTTTAAAATTAATAAAATCCGCTCCTGGCAAACACGAAAAATAGGAGATACACGTAAAAATATAACCATAATAAGTCATACATTAGTATCTCCGAAAAAAACACGCTTCCTTCCATGTAGTTTTCATGCGAGGAACCGGAACCTGTAAAAAAACATACATAACGAAACCCACCCACAAATAGCCCATAAAATTGGTAAATACACTCACAATTAACATTAACCATGTAAGAAGACATTTCCTAACAATTCAAATAACACTAGAACTAAAACATACACGACGCATCTATAACGACGACATTACACCTAAACGCTACATTAACAAATCATACATACACACAAAAACACTACACAGTTCGATTATAACCTCAAACATTACCACTCAGTCATAAATGGTATATAACATTTACCTTACCTCTCTCCACACGAAGCAACTCCCAACCGCGAGCTTCTCCAGTCTTGAATGAAGCGCAATAACCTTACGCGGTAAAAAAGTAGTCCCCTTAAACCAATTTTGAAAAGGTATCATAGAAAATACAATGTTATAGTATAAAAATATAATACATACACATTGTTATTGTAACAAATTAATACAGTAGACTCATTATAATTTAAACTGTTAAAAAAATTTAAATTTCTTTAATATTAATTAATATATAGTAATTAACATATATTAATAATATTAAATAAGTATGTAACACTTGAAATAATATATGTAAAAAAATTATTTTTGTGTACATTTATAGGAATAAGTTTGTGTTTGTTTATAACTAAACATTATTAATTGCTTTGTAAATAATTAATAATAATAAATAATATAACTTATTTATTATTATTAATATAAAAATTATAACCATTTACTATATAAATAATGCCCTTAAATAATGTATTTTTATTTCTCTGAATGTATGTATTTCTGAAAAGAAAAGATAAATGTTTAAGTTTATTAATTAATATTAATAATAATAAATATATTTGTTATTATTTTTATTAATTAAAATTTTTTATAATAATGTCTAAGTATTATAAAAGTATATAATTGCATAAATAATCTTTTACCAATACCAGATATTATTATAAAACATATTATTCCCCTTTACAGTTATAAAGTTAACAACATAATATATTTATATGTATAATTTAAAAACAACATTGTCAGAAATATGTGAAAAAAAATGTCTTAATTAGTATTTCCATATCTTGAGCAAATATAATAATTGTCATGTTACTTTATAAAAATGTTTATATTAAAATTAAATATTTAATAATAATAATATATAATATTAAAATTATTAAATATAAATGGAAGAAACAGAAAAATAACTTGAATTTTATTTAATTCAATATAAATACTTGTTACAGAAAGTGATTGATAATAATATTTTGTTTTGACATAAAAAATGTTTTGAAAACATTTGGTGTGACAAATTAAAACATGTACATAAATGATAATGTGTTATTCTGCAAATACAACATTTCCAAAAATGTTTATGTTATATTTGATAGTGATTGTATTGTATTACACATGAAAAAATTGGAAAATTGTAATAAAGTTTTGTGAAAACATCCATTTTGCATTGTCTTGTAATATAATAACACACTAATGTAAAATTATATGCAAATGTGCTGGACACTGACCAATTAATAATTGCTATTCCTACTCCAGTCAAAATATTATCAGAGAAGTTGCTGGACACTGACCAATTATTATTTACTATTCCTACTCAAGTGAAAGTAATATCTGGAAAGGTGCTGAAGACTGACCATGTATAAATTAGAATAGCTACTTTAGTATAATGTTATAGTGTAAAATGTGTTAAATATTTATATATACTTTATAAATGGTATTAACATATATTAGTAGTATATTTTTTGATGAGTAGTTCAACAAATTATTATTAGCATACAAATGAGGAACTTTTTTTCACAAAAATCTTTCAATTATTTGTAATATTTATAAAAAGAAATTCACACTTTATATACACAAAACAGACCCTGAACCCTAAAAATACCCCTTTACCCTAAAACTGAAAAGTGTCCATGAACTCAAAAATATACTCCTTTACCCAAGAACTGGAAACTGACCCTGAACCCTAAAAATACCCCTTTACCCAAAAACTGAAAACTGACCCTGAACCCAAAAAATTCTCCTTTACCCAAAAACTGAAAACTGACCCTGAACCCTAAAAAATACCCCTTCATCCAAAAACCCAAAACTGACCCTGAACCCTAAAAATTCCCTTTTACCCAAAAGCTAAAAACTGACCCTGATCCCTAAAAATTCCCCTTTATCCAAAAATTGAAAACTGACCCTTACCCATTAAATATACCCCTTTACCCAAAAACTTAAAACTGACCCTGAACCTAAAAATATACCCCTTTACCCACAAACTTAAAACTGACCCTGAAGCTTAAATAAACCCCTTTACCCAAAAACTGAAAACTGACCCTGAACCTTAAATATACCCCTTTACCCAAAAACAGAAAACTGACCCTGAACCTTAAATATACACCTTTACCCAAAAACTAAAAACTGACCCTGAACCCTAAATATACCCCTTTACCCAAAAACTAAAAACTGACCCTGAACCTTAAATATACCCCTTTACCCACAAACTGAAAACTGACCCTGAATTCTAAAAATACCCCTTTACCCTAAAACTGAAAACTGACCTTGAAACATAAAAATACCCCTTTACCCAAAAACTGAAAACTGACCCTGAACATTAATTATACCCCTTTCCCCAAAAACTGAAAACTGACCCTGAACCTTAAATATACCCCTTTACCCACAAACTAAAAACTGACCCTGAACCCTAAATATACCCCTTTACCCAAAAACTGAAAACTGACCCTGAACCTTAAATATACCCCTTTACCCACAAAATGAAAACTGACCCTAAATTCTAAAAATACCCCTTTACCCTAAAACTGAAAACTGACCTTGAAACATAAAAATACCCCTTTACCTAAAGAGAGAAAACTGACCCTGAACACTAAAATTCCTCCTGTACCCAAATTAAATTATTTTATTTAATTAACTATTAATGATTAATTAACTATAATTAATAAGTTAATATATTAGCTAAATAGCAGTAATTAATTAAATAAAATTATTTATAATATTTATTCCCAAACAAATATTTAATAATAACAATATATGAAAAAAAAAAATTATTTATAAATAATTAAATCAACTAATTAATATTAATTAATTACTATTTATTTACTAATGATAAATATGTACCAAATTATATGAATTAATTAACAATTTAATATTTATTATTTACCAATTAATTGATAATTGAAATTTCTCACAAACATATCATAATTAATTATTTCTTTTTAATTACTCCCCACCCTTATCCCCTATTAACCCAACATCCCGCTCCTAAACATTAACTACAATTTATACTAATAACAAATATGAAAATATTTTAGCACATTAGCTGTAATTATTTTCATGTAATTATTAATAAATGTTTCCCCAATTATTTAATGAACTATAACAAAATATTATATATATAACAATTACTCTAAATAATGTTATTAACTAATTAATATTATTTATTTACCAATTCATTACTAATACACAATTTATACCAAATTATATTAATTAATTAACTAATTTATATTATTTATTTTCCAATTAACTAATTAATAAGAATTATTTACCAATTAATTACTACATAACATTTTATTACCAATTATATTAATTAATTAAATAAATAATATTATTTAATTTCCAATTAACTAATTAATAATAATTAATTACCAATTAATTACTACATAACAATTTATTACCATTTATATTAATTAATTAACTAATTAATATGATTTATTGTCCAATTAACTAATTAATATTATTTAATTACCAATTCATTACTAATAAAAAATGTATAGAAATTTATATAAATTAATTAACTAATTAATATTAATTATTTCCCAATTAATTAAAATATAAAAATATTTACAAACATATATTAATTAATTAATTATTTTAAATTACTCCCCACCCTTATCCCCTATTAACCCAACATCCCGCTCCTAAACATTAACTACAATTTATATTACTATTACAATTAATTTATATTTTTTCCCTTTTTTCAACATAATATCGATATTTTTTACTTTCACTATTAATCGATATTTTGTCATGTCGATATTTTTTAGTCGATATTTTTGGACTCAATATTTTATTATCATTATTGTAATCGATATTTTTAACAACGATATTTTTGTTCTCGATATTTTATTATATTCGATATTTTTTACTCGATATTTTGTCCATTCGATATTGTGGAGTCGATATTATGTCTGTGCACCGCAATGAGCCCATGATTGTTGGAATGCCCTCTTACGTGGAGCACTGACTCCACCAAATACCTAGTTTATGTACTCCACCAGAAGACAGAAACTGTTGTAAGCTTAAACAAAAACCCAGTTATTGATAAACTTGCTACGCAAGTGGAGAATCGGAATAAGTTGCCATTATTTATGGCTGGCCGCAGCCCTATGATTAAAATGAAAGTGCCGCCTAAGTTTCTACGTATGTTTACCGACATCCCTATTCCAATGACAAATTGATTTTTTTCTGTGCTTAGGACTCTTTTGATCTGTCTGACACAGATGGGCCTTATGCCCCGGGTCAATTGATAGGTATTGACTTTACCTTATTACAGTGGCGGTTGTGGGTGGCAGATGTTGAGCTTTATTTTTTGGGCGCACAATGGCAGTTTGCAAGGCATTGGTACCAAACAGATGCTCGCCTTCCATATGGAGAGAGACCAGGCTGGAGACATTCCCTTGTTCTTCCTCCTTCCTGCGGGGCTGCCTCACAGTCCTGCTGATATTCAGACACTCTGTACCACAAGTTGGGCTTTAAAAAAGCTGGGTGGGAGACTGCTTTCTTCTCCATCCATCCTTCTGACATGTAACCCATCGCTCCCACTTATGAAGGAGAGGTTAATGCTGTGTGCCCTGCTTTGTCATTATCTACCCACCTTGGGTGACCTGTTCCTACAAGGACATTTTATTACGCAGGTGGATAATGGCAAGCTCCACCACACAACACCATTGGACTGTTTCTTACTCTCCAAACTGCATTATACCTTGCATGATAAGCTCCCAGCCTTCCCAGTGGAGCCAGACAACTTTCTTCCACTAACCCTTACTATCACTACCCCTGACACTACAAGACTAGCGTCCAGGCTGTACCACAACAGTGTTGCTTTGAGAAGGAACACTGGGGAGGGGGTCTGGGATGCTTGGGAGAGAGACTTGGGGTATTCAATACCCAAGGCAATATGGCAGTACTGCTGTGGAGAAATGAAACTTGTTTCTCCTAATCATCACTACAAACTGCTACACTAAAAGCTTTTAGACCATGCATACTCCACGCCAGAGAGAGCATCCAGATTTGACCCTAACCGGTCCCTCTGCTGTTCCAAATGTGAAGCTGAACACCCTGAATTATATTTCTCACCTGAGTATGTCCAATGCTCCAAGCATCTGGACTAAGGTATCAATACATATAGCTGCCATGACAGAGACCCATCTCCCCCTTAGCCCTCTCTTGGCTCTCCTGGGCTATGTCAGTGATATCCCACTGGGCATCTGACATTTCACAGCCATGACACTGTTGCTCACTAAACAACGTATTGTGATGCACTGGGGCAGCAGATTTCCTCCGAAAGATGCAGACTGCCTGCATGAAATAATCTATTGTGACTCTAATAATGAGGTCCACTCAGTGCTGTAACCCCCTACGTTGTAGCTAAAGATATATGGGCTGCTCTGCCGAGCTATCTGCTATCCATGGACACCGATGCAGAATCTTAGTCAATGCACTTGAATATTGCTGTGTTTGCTTAGCCAACTTGTTAGTTTCATGTGGTATTTTGTATTACTGGCTTTGGTGCCAATTGATGAAGGATGTGGGAGACCTTGCACGAGCTGTGGTGTGGGGCAGACTACAAATAGGCATTCTTCCATTTGCCTATATGGAGATACCATCAAATAAGGGAATTCCCATTCACCAATGCAGATCCTTAGGAAAACGTGGAGGAATACAGTTAGCACCCTAGTTTCATTCAGGAGGATTGAGCATTGCAAGAGGGAAATGACGCTCAAGTAGCCCAACCATGGTGCACATGGATAAGACATAGACTTAATTCCCATTGGGATTTCTACCTTCCAAATGCAAGATAGGTTTGCTACAATGGAGAGGTATACATACCAGGGTGCTACACAATAGAAGATTCTGGGGATATGTACAATGAAGTGGCGGAGTGTGTCGTTAGCCTCCGGGGTTTAAGGACACGCTCTGCCACTTCGGAAACGCAAGGCTGTGCCATATTTACAAGAATGTGGTGCAGCCTTGTGTGCCCCTCTGCGATGGCGCTAAGTTTCACAACTTAGCGCCAACGCAGGCACCCTTGCACCAGAGTGCAAAGCTGTCTGTGTGCAGGGGAAGATTGGTTATGTGTAGGAAGGTGTCCCTTCCTGAACATAAACAATCCTAAAATGCCATTTCGTAACTTTCATGCGTGGTGCTTCACGGCATTTTGCTTTTTCCATGTGTGCTGCACAAGGAAGCACACATGGAAAAAGCAAAAAAAAGGAGAAATAATGCATTTGTCCTCGTTTTGCCAACTTAAGACCAAGTTTCAAGTTTCTTTATTTCCTGCATAGTTATTTACCTACCTTTTCGCTGCCTTATTTATTTATTTATTTATATTATGATAGCAATCTTCCGAATAAAACCAAAATAAAACCAGTTGTTGAATAACTCTTTACAGATATAATCAGACTTGTACTTTAGTCATAGTATATGTCCTTGTATAGCTAAATGCTATATATTGCAGATCTTCCTGGTCTTAATTGTGTCCCTGCCTCCTAATAACTCCATCCTTGTACATAGGGTGCAGCGTAAAATACAATGGATGTTGTGGTGGAACGCCCACCACAACACCCACTGCACGACCCTTTCATGCTAAACATAGCGTGAAAAGGTGCCTTTAAGTGGCTTAACGCTGCCTTGTACATAAGACAAGGCTCCTATCGCCAGGTGAATGTCACAAAAAGTGATGGCTACTTTCTACTGTAACATTAAAAGGTCAGTGAAAGTTTTTTCTGATTTGTAGCATTGAGCTCAGGTTTAAATGACTGAGACATTTGACTGGACCTAAAAGGTTAGTGACTTTTTACTTCTGGGGGCCTACATACACCCGAATTAGTACTTCACTTTCCTACAGTTTGAATACTTGCTTGTTTATGCACTTGTTTATTTGCATTGTATATTATATAGTATATATTATCTGGGACTGCAGAGTCTTAATATTTAGGAGCATTATGTGCGAAAAGTCTTGATAGGGTGAACATTTTAAAGATTACTAGAACAGGTGTTTAGCAAGTGTACCCCAGGCCCTAATGCAAGGAAGAAAATGTACCCCTCCATTTCCCAGTTTGATCAATTTGAAACAGCAACAATCTGGTTACAATGAGTCTCTCAGACGGCTGGGGCACGGTGCCACTGCACCTGCTGCATTATCAATAGCTTTGCTCAGGACATCTAACCTGGGCTTCTATTGGAATTCTATAACGCATATTAGCAAGCCCATTATCGCCGTTTTAGTGGCAGTTTCCTGCTGCTAAAACAGCTATAATTTTAACAAGGTTCTTGCTAATATGCCCCCAAATGAGCAGTGCTTTCGAATCCGTCGAAATCACTTAAAAACTGATGTTTGCATTTAGGTTACTTATTTGCAAGTCAACAAGGTGCATTGTGTAAACGAGCTCTGCACGTAATACGAGGTGGACATCTGATAATTAGAAATTAGAGTATTTTTGTTTTGAAATACGTAGATGTAGAGGGAGAAAGAAAATACAGGCTTTATTCTTGTTAAACTGGCCCTTGCCTTTATATAACACTTGCTGCCACAGCAGAAAAGCTTTTAAAATATTATATACTGTATTAACCAACACAATATATGTCATTTTATCATATTCCTAATGATGAATGGCTGACATGCAATGCAAGCGTGTGGCCCTACAGCACCCACAGAAATATATGCTTTAGGCACATTCAACCAAGACTTCCTTATTTACCTCTTAATCAAACCATAAGGCGGAGACAAACGAAGTTAGCAGCAGAGACAAGGGTCAAAGGCCATTTCAGTCCAAAAGTAGCCGTATTGCAGGTTTGTGGAACTGCCGGGATCTTCATTAACTTTACAATTAAATTCATGCAGCATAATCGTAATTTAATCAGAAACGGGCTATTTCCGGCCATGCAGAAAATTATATTTCCAAATTAGTGAGTCTGCCTTCCATAAAGAAATGTCAAAAGGAGAGCTGTAGCTAAAGATAACCACTTGGCAATACTTTTTTATTTATTCTCTTTGAGATATTGCAAACATTTAATTTGTTAAAGATCAGTCATTACATGGTTTGCACAGACAAAAAGCCTTTTAACCATCTATAACAATTATTCACTATAAGAATCCGCCACCCCTCAAAGCCTACTATGTGTCAAAGAGTTATTGCTTCATAAAATCATTGCTTCATAAAATAGCCGTGATTTGATGAAGGGGGTATTCATTTCAGCTTAATAGGACATGTATTATTATTCAGAAAGGTTGACATTCGATTGTGCAAACTGTAAGCCACTGCATATGTCCTTAACACGCATGAAAGTTCCTACTCGACGACTTTTGGCGACTAAATCGCCATTCTCTGGCTAATCATGCATATCAAAAATCTATATTCATAAAGCTCATGAGAGTACCTTGGGGATGATTGTTTTGTGATCCAACTTAATAATCATCATTTTATCGACCTCGGGGAGGGAGGTGGGGTAGTGGTAAAATCGAAGTGGTCAGTAAGGATTTCAACTTGTGGCAACAGAATCAAAGATAGACACCTACAACGAAATATTGGCTAAATAACTGAGGAATACACCTGGGAAATGTATAGTTTTTTTAATGAACTGTAGTGAATTGTTTAGTAAATTGGGGATGAGACAAGAATGCAGATGTGAATATATAATGAAAAGTATTTTACGGTAAGGGGACAAACCAAATATTTCATAGTGATTCTTGGAAAGTGAACATTTTATACAGTGAAAAAAATGTATATTTTAACATTTATGAAACACACTTTATGGTTAGGAATAACCAAATAAAGGGTTTTGGTTTTTTTGACACCTATAACGAATACAGTAGTCCACTAATCTATGAGAGTCAGATGCTCCTGGCGGACCTCTGTTTTCTATCCAAATATGATCTGTGAGTACCGTAAGCATTTTAGAGAAACATTTGAACTTTTGGTTATGTTTCATATGGTACATTGTTTCTGTTATTACAAATATCATTACTATACATTGCACCTTTGATAAAAAAAGTATTTGAAAAAATTACAAATCGGTACAGCTCCCTACGCTATTTGTTTTCTGACTCTTGCCTTTATATAACACTTGCTGTCACAGCAGAGAGGCTTTTAAAATATTATTACTGTATGAACCAACACAATATATGTCAGCCGGATTGTTTAAGCTTTTCGTTCATGAAGCCGCGGGATGCTCATATCCACCTGCCTAGAACATTAATGCAATTCTCGACCAAACATTATGTAAACTTGCTGTGGGAGAACGTCAGAGCTAAATCTGCCATAAGCAAGAAATGTATGCATATCAATATAAGTATCTTCAAATGCAGGAGCGACCAGCAAGGCTCAGCGTGGGGGTGCGGGGTGCAGGGGGACGCACACAGGGTGGCGCAGGGAGGGGTCACGGGGACAGGGATTTGGGCGGGGAGGGGGGTCAATAATTAAGAAAAAGTTATATAAAACCTATCTTTCTGCCGGCCCGGTCCACATCTTCACTGCTCCTCCTGCACTCCTGCCTCATGCAGGAACAGGAAGCAGGCAGCCTCCCTTCCCTCCCCTAAGACAATCACAACCCTCCAGTGGAGCATTGTGATTGGTCGGATTGTTACCCAGCCAGGGACTGTAGGGGGATGGCATGTTCTATTGCAGCCTGCATGGAGAAGTGCAAAGTGCGCATGACTGGTTTGGGCTGCCCTAGGCTCTTCCGCCCTAGTGAAGGAGCCGCCCCTGTTCATATGCCTTTACGTTTGTCTATAAATGGCAATTCAGAAATTTCTCCTAAAAATGCCACCAATGCACTTCATAACTCCCCTCCTATTATTTGGCAAAGAAATTCGGAACTGTATCACTTTTAACCTCTAGTAATTTATCAAATACAATATTTGATGTTTACCAGTCTGATTTAAGGTCTTGCTGCAGTGCTAAAATGGTGAGCATCAAATTATGGATGATGCTTAGAGTGTATTCTTTGCAAAATAGATTCTGATTCCTCAATATCCACGTCGTCTTCGTCTATGCAGACGAACAGATAACAGAAGTTCAATAACAAGTACTGGCTGCAGCAAATTTGTCCACAGCAAATATGTGCCAGGCAGTGGCAGCTACCACAAGCTAAAAGCGTCCCGCGTCGCGCTTCGGTGTTCTTCTTCCTGGTCCCAGGAGACACTGGGACAGCATACAAGACTCCCTGTGAAACACCCCCAAGACAGCACAAACCACCCTTCTTCCCCTCCCGTGGCCCTGACCCCACCCCTCCCTACACAACTCGACACAACCAACAGATGAAAAATAAAACGATGACAGAATATCCTTTTTTTTTTCATCCGCTGGCTCAGAGTCAGTGGGGCGATGCCCTGGTACCCGCGTTACCAAGCAAGGATGCAGTGGACCATATGGAACGTTTGCGCTTTACTTCAAGATGGTAATCAGCTTCGGCAAGTCTTGTGAGATTCTTGCTGACTTCTGGAGCATTCTTGTCTTTTCTCAGTTGTTTCGTAAAAGTGTCTTTCTAAGTCAAGCGGCATCAATCCAGGCAGCATCCAGACCCTGCATATGCTTTAATACTCATCCACTCCTGATGACATTCATGCTGCGAGCCCCGGAGTAGTGCGTCATGTGCACCAATTGTGCAACGTTCAGTGCATCTTAGAATTGCATCTTGACACTTCCAACCTCTCTGGCCATCCATGGTTGAATGTCATCACTTGATTTGCTATCCCAAACTATGACAACATCCTGGACATCATTTCCAATAATACCGTTCATCATCAACTGTATTTGAACAGAGTGGCTGAAAATGCTTAGTAGCCGCTTAGGTAGGTGAAGGGAATCAAACACCTTCTAGCTGAGATTAGGTGGCCCATACTCATTGAACCTATTTTCTCATCAGTCTCCACAAGGCCCACCTAATCCCAATCAAGGCAGCCCTTCATGCAGCAGCCGACAAGTACTCTAGCACACACAACTTTAATCATTGCAATCATCCTTCATTTACCAAAAATGGCTGTTTTATAAGTGCCAGGCGTATTTATTAACCTGTCCGTATTATGCACAAAATCCCTCAGACTTTAAGTTCCCAGAAACAGCTCAGAGTTAGGTCATTTCTAGAAGTCAGTGAACCAGCCTCAGCACACATTCTCTATACAAGACATCAATGATCAGTAATTAACCTATTCTGTCCGAGACCTTTACCAGTCATTCTCTGAATGTGAAAAGCACAGGGTTGCTACACAGGACACCAACATTCATTAAAACACATATCCCTTAAAAGCTTTCCTAATCGTTTCATGATGTAACTCAATAATTTGAAACTCTTTCCCCTACATCTTCAAAATATCACTTTGTAACTTTATTTAAACAAAACACATGAAATTTGTACCCTTAATGAAAAAACTCCCCAGGATCAAACCTCTACAATTCAAATCTCTTATATTCCTGATGTCCAAATACTTTACTCTCGTCCCCAGTGCCCTAAGTGTCCCTTTCCATGACATATTTTGGTGAGTTACTCTATATTTGTGATTCTGCGTTCTTCGCTTCCTTTATTGTTCTGAGGAAAATAGAAAGGTTATGAGTGGAATGCTTGGATTAATCTCAACCACTTGTAATGCCTTAGGCCAGATTCCAGACATCATTTTCTTGCCCATTAGTCCACTTTAGGCAGGGACCAGCCAGATTCAAATCACACTTGGTCCTGCTCCAGTAGTAAATGCCTAGTGAAACTTCCTGGTCTGTACCACTCCAGGGAAGTGCCCCAGGGGTGCAATGGGCATTTGCACCCGCTTTGCGTACCCCCGGGACACTTTGATATTACAGAAGGGGTCACAGATGCGTGTGCGTCCCCTTCTGTAATACGGATAGCGCTGGTGCACATAAAGAGCCAATGCTATCATCAGAAAGCATTACATCATTTGCATGGAGGCGTGGCCCCATGCTAATGAGAGAATCCATTTGCCTCTGCTCCCGCAGCTTATTACAGACACGTGTTCAGGGGCTAAGAAGCTGCCAGGAGGAGCACTGAAAGTGTGCCACCTAATAGGTGGTGCACTTTCAGTGCACCCCCTGATGGCAGCCCTCTAGAGGGGGAAATTGGACACCATGGACCCCTAAACCCTTTGCATGCGGGTGCATTCACTCACTGCACCTGCCTGCAAGGGGATCTCTATTCCCCTTTAAAGTACAGGAGCGTTGCCGCCTGCACAGTGATACATGAAGCGGCGTCAAAGGAGCCACTCCGTTTTTCACCTGAATGAGCTGCCCTGGGGGCAGTGCAAGCACTATAATGTGGAGCATTTTCCTCCTTAGCACTGGGTGGACCTTTTCAAAGGTGAACCCAGCGCTAACCAAGACAATACGCAACATAAGTAATACAGCCTCGGATGGGAAAACAAGCAAATCCAGAAAATTTTCAACAGATTTAGACTTCATAGGAGGGTCTGGCTTGATTCCTATGTCATTATGAGCATGGAAGCCACGTTTGGAAATACCCGACATATTTAGGGAAACGTAGTGGGGAAAGCATAAGGGTGTGGATGGAAAGCTTGAGTTAATGTCTATTTAGCTTGATTCATCTGGCACAGTGAGCACAAGGCCTTTACTCTACTACTCAATGATAGTCGGCATAGGTCGAGGCTATATAAAATCCTAAATAAATACAATATATATTTCTCGGTATGTTTTGATACCATTGATCAAATTGCAGGACTATGACATAAGATGCTAAACAAAACCAAGAGGAATAAGAAAACAGGTAAATAAACAGAGTTCCACGGTACAGTTTCAGAGCATCTGCTCAATAGTTTAATTTCCTATGTGATCGATAAGGTAAATGTGCTGCGGTGTTGCCACACACAGTTGGAGATGTGAAGCCTATGTTCAGGATGAGAAAAAGCTTGTGCAGAATATTCCGGATGTTTACATATGTGAGAGTTGTAGGGGAGCTGGTAGAGTCTTTCATATTCATATAGGGAATTGGCAGTGCTCCAAAAGTGGAATAATTCACTTTAAATTAAACACTTTCTTGTTAACTTTCTATATTGGTTTTCAAAAGATAGCATTTTCAGATGTTTATGTTAATATGTTTCATCCCTACCGTGTGTTTAATAAAAGTACTTTTGTAGTCACCGGACCACACTTTGTTGTATGTTAATCATAGCAACCAACATCATCTTAATTGTACAGGATTGACTTCAGAGTACCCATAATATTAATTGTCAACACAACGCCTTCAGAACAACTTGCAGTACCAATCCCATCCCTAGAGAATATAGAGCTATCAAAAATAAAATCAACAACAACCTATATCCAAAGCAAGGTCTTGTAATTACTGCTCTGTCAATCATAGATTCCCACTACAGTGCTCCTGTAAGAAACGTGGAAGGGCCAAGGAGGCCGCAGGGCTCACAATGTAAGGGGTCCCATGTGTGGCCACACTGGGTACGTCCAAATCTGCCAGTTTGAGTGCTAAGGGTCCTGCAGACCTGGCCTTTGTTGGTCCTCCACTCATCTGTCCCAAGGCGCCTGGTGCAGGTGGCATAGGCAAGCCATGTCTGCAAGCAGCACTTAGGCCTCATATTCCCCGAAGCTAGTGACCACCTCCATCCACAGGTCTGCAATGGGTATTTTGCAGCCCTCTACATTTCTCAGCCTCCAACACCGCTCCTTCAGTGACTGCCCAGTCCTCTGCCTCAGTTCACCTCCTACAGTGGGGGGAGCCATGTGGGGACTCCCAGTGACGAGGAATGTCTCTGCGGGCTATCCCCAATGCCACGTTGAGGAATCTATTACCAACTTTTTTTTCAGGTATATAGCCCAAGGGTAATGTTGCCCCTAGGAAGCTATGTTTAAGGGAGAAGGAGACTCAATGAGGTACGTATGTCGGCAAACCAGTTGGTTTGTTTAAGAAGCCCTCACCCACCAACCTAGTTGGTGGCATGCTTCATCATCGGGCCCACCACAGTGACACCAAATGTGTCCCGGGTGTGCTTCAACGCCAGTTTACTGCGGAGCTGGTATATTCGCTGAGTGTGCAGTGTAGTGAGTGAGAAGGTGAAAATAAAAAAAACCATACAGTGGGTCCCAGTACCCGAGGGTAATAAAATATACTTTAATTTACTGGGCCCCTGTTGGTTATTTAAAAGGCAGACGGACGTGTTGGAGTATGGATTATGACCTTCTGCGTCCTGTGTGGGCTACATGTTTCAGCCTGGCCATTTTTAATTTAAAACAGGCTTTACTCAGGACCAAGTGAGTATGTGATTAAGGTGCAATTTAATAAATAAACTAAATTATAGTGGTTGTGTTGTTTTGGCTATGTGTAGCACTCTCTAAGGTGCTATATATTTATTTATTTATTTATTTAGAAGTTTTCTATAGCGCTAACAAGACCCGAAGGTATCAGAGCGCTTCACAGTAGTGGGCATGAAAAAGAGAACAACATGAAACAAACCCAATAAAAGCAATCGGCGACAGACAATTTGGAAAGAAGAAAAGTTCGGACAGCAGGGCTTCTCAGTACTGGATTCAACAATAACGCATGGATTCTGAGACGTTTGCAGCTCCAAGTTATCCATAACCAAGGGAGCGGATCAGGTACAAGGATTTAAGTTGGCTCTTGAATTCTGCATAGGACGGTAGAGTTCTGATGTGCGGGGGGATGGCGTTCCATATTTTGGGGGCATTTCCTGAGAAAGAGCAATCCGCAGTTCTTTTCCTTCTGGTTTTTGGTAGGATGAGCAGCAGGGAATTAGAGCTTCTCAAGTTTCTGGCTTGGCCTGCTTTTTTGAGCTTGTTAGCCAGGTATTCCGGTTTGCCGGTGTGGAGGGCCTTGTGGGTTAGGCAGGCCGTTCTGAAGGTACTTCGCATTTCCACAGGGAGCCATTCGAGTTCTTTGAGAGCCGGGGAGATGTGATCATATTTTTTGCAGCCTGTGATCATTCTTGCTGCCGCGTGAAGTGTTGTTTTTAGTGGAGCCAGGTGGGATTTGGGGATGCCTGTTAGGATTGAGTTCCCATAGTCCAGTCTTGATAGAACTAGAGATTGCGTGGCTAGTTTGAGGTCCTTGTTGGGAATGTAAGGTTTAATTTTGTTCAAAAGTCTGAGGTTGAAGAAAGCGCTTTTCGCCGAGTTCTTGATGTGATTTGACAGGGTTAGTTTAGGGTCTAAGGTGAAGCCCAGGGATTTAACGGAGTCGGCTAGCGTGAGGTTACCCTTGAGAGCATCGATCGACTTTAGGCACTCGATGATTTGAGGGTTATCTTCTTTGTTTGAGATGAGGAGTGTTTCTGTCTTATCGGGGTTGAGTTTCAGGTGATTCTTTGTCAGCCAGTCTTGAACTTCATTTAGGACATCGTTGAGTCTCTGGATGTCTTTAAGAGAGGAAATTTCCAGGTAAATCTGCGTGTCGTCCGCGTAGAGGTGGAAGTTGATGTTGGCGTTCCTGAGTAACTTAGCGAGTGGTTCCATGTAGATGTTAAAGAGCTGGGGGGAGAGCACCGATCCTTGAGGGACACCCTTGTTGACTTGCTGGGTATCGGAGGTGAAGTTCTTGATTTTTATTAGTTGCGAACGGTTGTGTAAAAAGGAGGAAAACCACTTGAGAACTACCTCGCCAAGGCCGGCTCTTTCTTGAAGAGTCATGATGAGGAGCTTGTGGTCCACCGTGTCGAACGCTGCTGAGAGATCAAGGAGTATGAGGAGGCAGCACTTGTCAGCGTCAAGAGATCCGTGAATGTCGTCTATGATGTTCAACATCGCAGTTTCAGTGCTGCGGCCTTGTCTGAAGCCAGATTGGAGGGGGTCCAGGAGATTGATGTTGTCCAGGTGTTGCGTCAGTTGCAGGAGTACACAGCGTTCAAGTGTTTTCGAGAGTAAAGGGAGGTTAGATATTGGTCTGAAATTGTTCAAGTCAGTTGAGTCGAGACCGGGTTTTTTCAGGAGAGGAGTGACTTGTCCCATTTTTAGACAATCGGGGACCACACCGCTTTGTAAGGAGCTGTTTATGATTCTTCCCCAGATGGGCGCTAAGGTAAGCTTCATGTGTTTGATTAAAGATGGGGGGATGGGGTCTGAGATGTGTGCTGAAGGTTTGGCGAAGTGTGGCTCAGGGGTTAGAGGCAGCAGACCCGGAAGCTGAGATCGGTCCTGGACCAGGGTTCAATTCCCTGCCTCGGCGGGGTCTTGGGCTAAAAATTCCACGGACTCGATAATTCTCGCCCCGGTGCCTCCTTGACTCACGGGTTCACACTCTGCGACTCTGGGCAATAGCTTGCTTAATCTCCACAATGGCCCCTCGCGGCGGGATGCCTGGCTTTCACCTTGTGGATACCCTGCTGTCTCACAGGGGAATACCAGGAAGGGTTCCCTAAGCAAGCGCCGGGAAACCCACTGCGGGTAGCTGTGCGCTATATAAGCTCAACTACATTTACATACATTTACATTTGGCGGTCGAGATCAGCGCGATTATCTCAGTTTCCTGGACGGGGCGAAAGCTTAGCCAGGGGGAGGGAAAGGAGTCGGATGGGAGTGCCACTGGGGAGGTCGAGTAGCTCTTCTGGAGGTGTGGGTTGTTGATGTCTAGAGATAGTTCGATTTTTTGGACTTTATCGATGAAGAAGTTGGCAAAGTTGTCACAGAGTTCTTTGGAAGCCAGTAGGGTTGAGGGCAGGGGCTTTGTTGTTTGTTGTCTGATTATGTTGTAGAGTTCTTTGGGTCTGTTTTTGGATTTGACCAATGCCTCGCGGAAGAAGCTGGATTTCTTGTTTTTGATATGGTTGTTGTACTTCCTACGGGCTGATTTTAGTTGAAGGCGGAGAATGGCGGTTGGGTTGTTTCTCCACTTTCTTTCTTTGGTTCTTAGGTTTCTTCTTTCTGCGTTGAGGTCCGCAGTGAACCAGGTTCTGGATGGAGTGGTTCGGTTTCTTTTGAGCTTTAGAGGAGCTAGATTGTCAAGTATGGCGACTACCCCCGAGTTGTAGTGGTCGACGAGGTCGTTGGTCGAGAGGTGCATAGTGTTATTTGAAAGAAGAGCGCTTAGTTGACCTTCCAAGATGTCTTGGGGTACTTGGGAGAGGTTTCTCGACCATTTAGGCGGGACTTGCGGAGGTTTAAGCGAGATGATGGGGTGATTGATGTGGAATAAGATCATGTGATGATCTGACCAGTCAACTGGTAGTATGTGGTTGACCGTGATAGAATTCTTTTGGGCAATGATGGCGTCCAGTGTGGCTCCTTTGTAATGAGTCTCCTCAGTACAATGTTGGGTGAGGTTGTTCTCGTCAAGGAGGCTAGATAGCGATTTGATTAGAGGGTTGTGGGTCTCATTCCACCGGATGTTCAGGTCGCCAAGAATTAAGTTTTTGGATTCGCCCAGTGAGTCTTGTGCAATCAGGTTTGATAGTTGGTCTCCGAACTCGTTATTTCTGCCCGGGGGTGATAGAGTAGGTGGCACAGTAGAGAGTCATTGTCTTTTGTCTTGATGACAGTGGATAGGCATTCAAAGGAGTCATATTCGAAGGAGGCGGTTTCTGTGATGCTCCAGCTGTCCTTGTGGATGATAGCGACCCCACCTCCTCGTTGTTCAATCCTATCTTTGGAGATGAGGGAGAAGCCAGGTGGAACCAGCATGTCTAGGCAGGGAGGGGATGTCTTATTAAGCCAAGTCTCCGTGAGGAACGCAACGTCAATGTCATGTGTGAGGATGGCTTCGGCTAGGTCCGTTGCGTGTAGAGAAGCCGATCTGCAGTTGATTAGGAGGCAATTCCATCTCGCTTTGCTACACATAACATATAGGGGACATAGACAGACGTACAAAGCAGAGTCATGTTAGCATTATATAACAAGTTGCGCGTCATTCAGCCGACTTGTAAGGTGAGTGATCGAACTATGTTTGGCTAGGGTGTGGTCATGTCAGTGACAGGACCTGCGTGGGTTTTATCTAGAAACCGATTGTAGTGGTGAGCTAGAACAGCGGATATTGGCATGGTGAGGTACAGGTAAGTAAAAGAACATTATCCTCACACAGGCTATTTGCTGTACAAAGCTTCCTTGGGTCACCTGGCAGAGAAAGAGACCCTAAAAGAAGGTAGTGAAAGTGATGAATTGCATCCGACCTGTAGGGAAAAAGATATCAACAGCTTACCCCAGTAGTTGCTGTAGTGCGTGGTCGATTTACTCACGGAATTGCCGGTCTGGTTCCTCCTTGGACCTATCGTCCTTCTGCGGTGCCCGAAATGCGAAAGGAGAACCTTGCAGATCGTGTTTAAATAGCCCCGTTAACCGTTTTCACCTGTGTAAGTGTAAAGATAGAAGGAGGGTTGCAGTCGCGCAAAAACGCTAAGTCATTGCCGCGGGGCGCATGCCCAATGGTGTAGTGATTCTCGCGCCTGCGCATTGCAGTGCTGGAAGCGCCTGTGGGTGTGCACATGCGCGTTGGGGAGACAGAGGTTATAAGTTGGGAAATACCTCACCGGATAGCGACGCCATAGTTTTATGTTGGTTGAGTATGGGTTGGTAGGCCTCTCTAATAGTGTTCCTTATCTTCTCTCCCACCTGTACAACCCAGCCCATGTTTTTTATTTTTCCATACCCCAATGGACCATTGTACTTCACACTCATCATAATTCATCAAAATTCCTCGAATGATGCAATTACTTATTGCACCGTTTCACGCATAGTTTCACACTTTCGGAATGCCCCCACCACCCGCGCATAGACATGCGCTATCCGGTGAGGTATTTCCCAACTCATAACCTCTGTCTCCCCACCGCGCATGTGCACACCCACAGGCGCTTCCAGCACTGCAATGCGCAGGCGCGAGAATCACTACACCATTGGGCATGCGCCCCGCGTCAATGACTTAGCGTTTTTGCGCGACTGCAACCCTCCTTCTATCTTTACACTTACATAGGTGAAAACGATTAACGGGGCTATTTAAACACGATCTGCAAGGTTCTCCTTTCGCATTTCGGGCACCGCAGAAGGACGATAGGTCCAAGGAGGAACCAGACCGGCAATTCCGTGAGTAAATCGACCACGCACTACAGCAACTACTGGGGTAAACTGCTGATATCTTTTTCCCTACAGGTCGGATGCAATTCATCACTTTCACTACCTTCTTTTAGGGTCTCTTTCTCTGCCAGGTGACCCAAGGAAGCTTTGTACAGCAAATAGCCTGTGTGAGGATAATGTTCTTTTACTTACCTGTACCTCACCATGCCAATATCCGCTGTTCTAGCTCACCACTACAATTGGTTTCTAGATAAAACCCGCGCAGGTCCTGTCACTGACATGACCACACCCTAGCCAAACATAGTTCGATCACTCACCTTACAAGTCGGCTGAATGATGCGCAACTTGCCATATAATGCTAACATGACTCTGCTTTGTACGTCTGTCTATGTCCCCTATATGTTATGTGTAGCAAAGCGAGAGGGAATCCCCCTCTCACCCATATAGCACCTTAGAGAGTGCTACACATAGCCAAAACAACACAACCACTATAATTTAGTTTATTTATTAAATTGCACCTTAATCACATACTCACTTGGTCCTGAGGAAAGCCTGTTTTAAATTAAAAAAGGCCAGGCTGAAACATGTAGCCCACACAGGACGCAGGAGGTCATAATCCATACTCCAACACGTCCGTCTGCCTTTTAAATAACCAACAGGGGCCCAGTAAATTAAAGTATATTTTATTACCCTCGGGTACTGGGACCCACTGTATGGTTTTTTAATTTTCAGCTTCTCACTCACTACACTGCACACTCAGCGAATATACCAGCTCCGCAGTAAACTGGCATTGAAGCACACCCGGGACACATTCGGTGTCACTGTGGTGGGCCCGATGATGAAGCATGCCACCAACTAGGTTGGTGGGTGAGGGCTTCTTAAACAAACCAACTGGTTTGCCGACATACCTACCTCATTGAGTCTCCTTCTCCCTTAAACATAGCTAGTACTTCTTTGATTTTGATATATAATACCGGGGATTCGGACTAGCTTACCTAGTCCTCACTCTCTCCTTTGATTTAATAATAAGCCCCTAGGAAGCTGTCATGTGCACTGTATGCACGTGAGCTCAACGATCAGCTGCCCTGTAGTGCAGCAATAAATATACACACAGAAGGGTCCAATCCATCCATAGAGTTCATTGCACCACACTGATCAACCACCGTACAACTTTATGTAAGGTAAGTGGGCAACGTGTGAACAGTCCCAGGACACCGTCTGTCGCAGTGCTTGGTGGGGGCTATCTCACTACATTGGAACCACTTACCTGCAGGCTCAGACATATCTCTGGAGTAGGCGCAATCAGCCATCGAGTTATCACACTAGAGGTGAAAAATCTGACCTCAGAGTTACACAAAAATATCAATAACTATATGTGCTAAAACCCACTGAACTTTCTCAGTAGGATTGGAACCTCTTATCTATATTTGCAGTGAGTGCATTAACCTGCTGATCTCTCTCTGTAGGATTGGAATCTGTCACATTCTAGTTACATTCAGATGTTTGAAGTAACTCACAGAACTTTCTCTGCAGCAAGGACATTTACCTTTACCTCTGGAGCCTCCCTGCTTAGATAAGAAAGCTTGACAGGTTACACATGGGGCTTGACAGTAGGTATGGTCACCAAGCAAGATATCCCACTGACTAGGCCTGAAACAAGTGAGCTGCTGGTACCACACAGACTTCTAACAATGGAACTCGGTGATCTGCACTTTCTTTAACTGAGATCTCCACAGTGGATACATTAACCTCATAAAGTATCTCTTTTTAAACCAGAACATGCAAATTATATTAATTTTTCTGTCGTTTCTTCATGCCATGATTTTTCCTTTTTTCCTGCCTTGTTGTACTTGATTGTCCCTCTCTTAGTCATATTGATAAACGTCACCTCTGTTCCCTTCTGTATGTTGCTGCTTATGTCTTTTTTCGTTCTTTTTCTTCTGTGTCATACTTTTGCTCTTATACACACCCACCTCCTTTTAATTCTATGCCTGTGGGTATTTATTTGGAACTACCTACAAAGCAATGGAGCTCTGTAGAAAAGTGGGGGTTAAGGTCGGAGTACAGAGAACCAGTGAGGTGGTTAATACAGGCAGGACAATGGGGCGTCCTCCCAGCTGGGATTCACCATTTGGCGGGACGCCAGGGGAGGGGGAGTTACCTAAAGAGGAGGGTCTTTAGTTTATTTCTGCAGAGCTATAACCCCAAGATTTGTGTCACTATTACTCAGCCCCTACTGGTACCCCACTGAGGCCAACCTGGAAATTATAGAGACCAGACTTAGTGGAGCAGAAATCGGCCGTAATCTTTATTGTGCATCCAATATCTGTCAGATCACCCTAAAAATTCCAACTAGGTCACATCTCCTCAGTGACTACGATCAGTGGACAATTTACCATACAAAATGTAATTTTGTATGATAAGCCGGGATCTAGAGGAATCGCCAAGTGGGGCAGGCCCTCCCATGGTAACCCTTGGCCCTCCTAAGGGCTATTCTCAAGCAAAGGAGGTCCATTTTTGTTTTTTAATATGTTTCCAGGGTGTCTTTGTGCCCCTAAACTCTGATAAATCGCCTCACTTGCATGATAATGGTTGAGGCCCCTAAAAATCTCTGCACGGACAGGTGTGAAAGTTAGCAGGCATGGGTGCTGCTGTTCTCTCCCAAACAAAATCTATGACGCTCCTACAACAACAAAAGGAATGCAACTCCCAACAAAGGGTACTTTGAAATGCTAAACCTAAATGTGGCGTAAAGACCAGAGCTGCCAACTGGAACTGGGGATAGACCTCCTCAGCCTCCAGCAGGAAGGAAGCTCGCCCACTAGGCCTGTCGCCCACCACACCAGACAGTCCGGGCATCAATATCTAGGCCTCCTCCCATATGACGTGACGCTGCCCCCCCCCCCCCCCCGGCCCCCCAGTCCAGACAGTGCAGTGCTGAGCCCAGTCAAAGGTAAGAAATGCATTCCCCCTGAAAGAACCTTAAGACCAGATAGGTCACGCGAGGATGAGTTCAGGCCTGGATGAGTTGGTATAGATGACATGAGTTTGCGCTAGCCTATTCAAACATCTTCACGCTGTCTTTAGTAATGCAGAGACAACCAGCAATGTAAAGGCAGGCACCACCACCCCACATAAATCAATCAGATCCGGCCTGGAATCGGAGGGTGTCTGATGTCAGAGAGAGCAGAGAGAGCAGATTACAATATGAAACCTGCTCTTTTTGGCATTAGACAACCTATGCATGCAGGGCAGCAAGGGTGGAGGGGTGGGAGTGATGAGGGGGCATGGCGGCAGAGCAGGTTTAGGGTAGGAAAAAAATAATTAGGAGACATAGGGGAGGTTAGGGGTGACAGGAGACAATGAGGAGCTGAGGGAGAGACGTGCAGTGGAGCTTGGGTGACAGGAGTGCCTTTCAAGTTTCCGCAGTGGTCACATATACGTGTGAGGTGGCCTGCAGGCTAATTGCTCAGGACGGGACTAAGTGCATTTCAAAGGCAGACAGCAGAGGAATTTAACACCTCTGCACCCTGCTGGCCTGTTGCTCACCCTCTCTTTACTGGCTCAGTGACAGCACAGAGCGTGTAAAGAGAGAGTGAACTGTAGTTTTTAAAAAACATATTTTGCAGGCCCTTTGTATAAATCATGGGATTTTTTACAAAAGTCCCGATTGTGTGGTTTTTATTGCATCTCACAAAGTCCTGGGGGGTCTGCTTTGTGCTTTAAGAAAGAAACAATGTTATTGCCTTTGCCAGTAACCCCCATCCCTTGCACTTCCAAGAAAACCATAGAAAGCAAACCCCCAATAACATTGAGTCATGTAAAGGTTTTCTCATGAGGGGTGGCTGCCACACTGCACACCTTAGAGGCCTTTCCGACTCCCCGGGGGCAGAAATTCAGATAAAGCTACTCCGTGATGGGGTCCGTCTACCCTGCCATAGAAGTACTGAGATCATGTACAGGTCTGCACAGGGGTACACCTAGAGTTAAATTTCGGGGGGAGCTAATTCTTCCAGCACTCGTCAAACTGAAGAGGCAGAAGGTCTTGGAAGGGGTGAAAGAACAACACAGCCTGGTTAACAAGTAAATGGTGCGGCTGTGTGTGTGCCTGGGAAGCTGTCTCAGCCCGGGCTGCCACACACAACAGGGGGGGGGGGAGGGCGAGCTGAAGCCCTTTGAGCCCAATGGCCGTTGCACGCGTGGGTCTGCAATATGTTGGTTGACATGGATCATCAAGGAGAATGTGCTTTGTTATGAATGAATTAAGGATGGAGTCCCAGCACTGTTTAGGCGACTCAGATTGGACCAGAGGCAGGGCCACTGTTCTCCTATCTTCATAAAAGTATTATTAAGAAAGTCTACAATGCTTTTTAAATTTAGTTTTAGCTGATTTAACATACTGGCTGCCTTAACAGAAATGGCCCTTCGTTGCCTTTTGAAATGAGGAACCACTAATTAATCTGGGTTTGCTGGAACGCAGGAGTCATCCAGGACTGTATTCCATAATTCTTTCATTAAGGTAACCAGGCCCCTGCTGTGGAGGACATGATGTGTCATGATCAATGCTTTGTACATTATATGTTTTTGAACTGGTAGGCAGTGAAGTCTTTCCCGAAATACTGATGTATAGTTCAGCATTTTTTACATTCTGCATAACTTGTAACTACTGGATTAGACATTCCAGGAGGCACAGATATAACGCATTGGCATAGTCCAGTCTTGTAATAAATAATGCCCCAGACCACTGTAACTTGGCCATCATGAAGAAGCAAATGAAGAAACTTCAGCATGTGAAAAACCCTGAAGCACAATTTCACTACTGCTGATACCTGTGCCTGAAATGAAAGTTGGTCATCAAACATGACTCCCCAGTTCCTGGCTACCTCCGTTGGGGGCCATGGGAGGTTAATCGTATCAGGCCAATTTCCATTTTACCAAGTTTGCACTGTGATTTATTGGCCTTCAGCCAGGCTAGCAGCGCTACCATGCATTGGGCAAATGTGGCCTTAGCATTTATAGAATCCCCATCATACAGCAGGAGTTTGATATCATCTGTGTATGAGATTACCTTTTTTTATTTTATTTATTAATGTTTTCAAAGTACAGAACAAATGCAACTTCAATTCCATCATCTTACCAAAACTTTTCATACATTATAGTAATTTCACTGTGCCACATATATGATGACTGATCTTTGTAAAGCCTTGTAATTTGTGTTAGAATAGTGAGCCATTACAACAGTTTAGGTCTCAGTAGCAGGCCTGGGCGGAGTTCGCTGAGTTACTCAGCCGGATAACTATTTCTGTGTCCCTATGTTCCCATATACCCAAATATTTGAGAGGGTCCATACACCATTTCAGAGGGAAATCCAAGGTATGAGATTTGGTGCTCAGAGTAAAGGGAAATATAGTCGGCTTGGACAAATCGATACTAAGGCCAGAGTACCACTCATACCAAACATACTTTTAGACAACCAGCGCCAAATGCACAGCTGGTTTAGATACAGAGCACCATATCATCGGCATATAGGGATATGGGGAATGGGCGTTACCAAAATTGCAGGGTCAGGTCTGCATGTACTGACTGACTGCAACACAGGGTAGGGGTTCCAATGCCAGGGCAAATAATGTTGGCAAGAGCGGGCACTTGTGTTGTGTCCCCTGTATATTTTAAACATGTCCGATGTGTTACTGTTGATACGCACCTGTGGCGCCAGGTCCTTGTATAGCCAGCGGATCCATAGCAGAAATGCCTGCGGCATACCCATACAGTGCAAAACTGAAAACATGTAAGTCCATTGTTTATGACATTGACTTAACAAAGTCCATGGCTGCTTTTGGCGTGGTGAATATTTTCTGTGCATCACCATGCTCGATGCTGGGGCGAGCGGTGTAGAGCATGGCATATGGCATCCCTGCTGCTTGTAGTTTCTTTTTCACCTGGAAGAAATCTCCTGGAGCAGACTGTATTGCCATCGTTAAGTCAGGGAAAAATGCAACACCATATCCTTGATATTGTATTGTTCCTTTCTCCCTGGAGAGATGGAGGACAGTGCTGCTGTCTCGATATTTCAACACGTTGGTAATGATTGGCCGAGCCATCAACGATCTGTGTGACCTTTCATCTATTAACATTAGAGAGAGTTGCTCGTCTCCAAAGATCTACTGCAGCATAGCCAGCCGACCGCTGTTGGTAGACTCAGGGATACCAGTAATGTGCAGGTTGCACGATCAGGCCACTAAGTCTTAATTCTTGGCTTGTATCTCCACCACCAGCATCTTTTCAATGTTGAAGAATTTGGTTGTGATTGACTGTATATCATCTTCAGCGGTTGATATTCACTGATCTGCAGCTATATGTCACCTGCTTGCTACGTTTCATAGCCATATGATACATTCTCAAATTCAATGTATCTATTTTCCCATCTATTGGCTGTAGGCTCTGCTGCATGCCTAGTAATGTAGTCTCTAAGGATGCAGTGCTCTGTGGTTGTAGCTCCTGTTCACTGTCTGATAGCACATAGGGTTGAGGTCTGGATGTGTGCCTGGTCTAAAAGGTGAGCAGGGGTTGTTGCCTGTCCATTTTACCCATTGTGGTTAATGCAGAAGTGTCAACATTTGCAAGCACGTAAAGACCTAGGCAACCACTGCTTAGCAGTCCACTGGTGATGTCAGAGACTCAGCAGGTGATCTACTCATTGGTTGCCCTCCGAGCAGCCACAATATTTGGATTATGTGCAAAGTGGTGAGCACGAACCCCTATACCTCTGTTCTGTTACATGCACTCAGCTCCACAGATGGTTGGGCATAATCCATGTTGGGATTGGTGGTGTTCAGTCGCCAGTGCCCATATCATGCCCCAGCACACCCAGCTGCCTCTGGTATAATGGCTTGTAGTGGGACCTCATGCATTAATTACTGCGAAGATCAACAGTAGGCCCTGTCTCCTCTAGATTATGCAGTAGGCCATGGCAATTTCATGCACTTTCTCAGCTCCACAGTTCATGCAGACACTATTTTTTTAATACAGAAGCAGGGCTAAAAGCATTGCAGAAGGCATGCCACCTCTGTGAAGAACTGATGGCAGGCAAATTGATGGATAATTATTGGATTGGCGTTCACAGCCGGCACAACTATACTAAAATCCAGCAATCTGGCAGTGGGCTCTCCCTGCGCCCCCGCGTATGAGATGACCTTGATGTTAAATGATTCAACCAAATATGCTCCTCCTGATCAATTAACAGGCACAAGAAAGTGCAAGACAGAAGATGGATTGGTTGCGTGTCACGACCAATACCTCCCCCTGGCCTTGTTTCTGTGTTCTCAGCTACTCCCACAATTTTGCCTAACTCAGCCAAAAATATTGGAGGCTGAGCTACAACACCGAAGTCAAAGTGTGTAGTGTGAACAACAATGAGCAGAAGAGAACATATAATCAGTTAAACCCAGTTAAAGGTCAGTTAAAAAAATATTCATATTCCGTTCAAATTCATATTCAATGGGGCAGAAAAAATATTCATATTCAATTAGGAAGAAAAAATGAGGGGGCATATTTACAATGTCTGGTGCAAATCAGCAGGGATGCGGCAGAATAGATGCGACACACAATTCTCCCCTTGCGCCACATCGGATGCGTTGTATTTACAATGCGGTGCACTGTGGTGCAAGGATAAGCAGATACGTGTCGCATCATGTGGCGTAAGGGTGGCGAATTGTTAGAGTCGTGTCTCAAGCGCGACACAAAGCCAGCACTGCATAGGGGCCGCCCATACTTAACGTGGTGCGTCACTCCTTACGCCTGCTTCAAGCAGGCATAAGGGTTTGACACAGCAGCGTCGTACAACTGACTCAGTGAAATCATCTTGTAGATTTCACTGGGTCAGTTTTACGAGGCTTTCCTGCAACGGAACGCCCACCCTGCGACTGAACTCCCACATGTAACCTGACGCAGGTTTCATGTGGCACAGGGCTTTACAACGTGACGCATCTGCCTAGATGCGTCAAGTTGTAAATAAGTCGCAGCGTGGTGCATGGTTTACGCCACTGCTGCATCAAAGTAGTGACGCAACAGCAGCGCAAATGTGTCGCAAGGGGCTTATAAATCTGCCCCCATTGTTAAAAATTAACAGCAAGTCATTTTGTGCATGGAGAAACAAGTCAGTGCAATACAGCTGAATTAACTACTGAAACCCCCAAACAGACTTTATCGATTTGTGGACAGCTGAACTCGCCAAAGGCTCCTCTCCGTACCAAGTGGACCTCCCCTCCCACCTGGCAGATGGGGAAGAGAAGGAGCTGGGACGTATAGATGAAGGCCTCCAATGTCCACCCAGGTTTGACTCACAGCAGCAGTGGGGCTGGGCGAGGCGGGACCAAAGCCATCAGCAGCAGGCAGAGTCAGCCAAGGTTTTTCAACTACCAGAGCCCGCTGGTTGCCTTAATAGGTGCCATGTTGTGGACAAGAGCCCCTCCTCGTTTCAGGGGCTTCTTGTGAATCTTAGTTCACCCCACCGCACCTGAGCTGAGCTGTCTCCCACATTATCAGGGATGGGTCTCCCTGGGTCTTGGAGGGCGGCTCCAGAGTCCAATACATTTTGGGAGTCGGAGCCGGTCATCTTGGCACATAGAAAGCCACACATCCCACTTTATCTGCAAAACTTACTTGCACTCTTCAAGCTTGGGTGCTCAGCTTCAGGAACAAGAAAGGAAGATTATTATTGCAAGAAAGGGGATTATTAGTTGGGATGGATGGTAGTCCTCCACAAGTAAAAATATCACTATTGTTATTCAGTCAAGCAAAAGTCTCAATAATTTAAACCTGAGCTCAACTCTTGGCAGATATCGCTTACCTTAAGAAAATGTGTGAACAAAGTGGGAGAAATTTAAAATGTGGGAGAAACTCAAAATTTGAATGAAAGGAAGTTCTCTCACCAGCCAGATACTTTTGGATCTTTTATCAGGTGAAAATATTTATGTTTGGACGTAGTCACTTTTTTTGGGATAAGCAGAAAGCTGTGGCTGAACAAGGCTCCACAAAGCAGGATACCCGGCCTGCAACATCCCAGATCAATGGATTGCTCCAGCAGAAAAGCTCTGAACAAGAGCAGCCTGATTGTTTTGCCTGGCAACAATGCAACTTTGTCAGACTGGCATGACAGGCTTGTCCCAGGCCTCTGAAGGTCTTTGGACCTTAGGTTCCTTAGAAACAACACTTGGGGGGTCAAGAATCACTCCAGCATAAGCATGGTCCAGGTACATTTGGAAATGGCCAGTTGGACTTATCAAGAAGAGAGTTTTTTTGCAGCCTTCTGTGTCCCTGTAGTTTATCAGGAGGTCAACCAACTGACCTGTGTCCTGGATACAAGTGGGAACAGGTACAGCCTTTCAGGTGTCTTCACAGGTGCCCACAGCATGTGCAGTCCTGTTTCTACCTTCACAGGCCCAATAGTGTTCTGAAGAGATACACGGTTCCAACGAATTTAGCAGGACTGTGGATTGGATCAACCAAACTTCATAATACAGAGACTTAGGGGGTCATTAGAAAGTCCGAGTCCGCCCGCCATCCTATTGGATTATGGGACCGCCCGCCATTAGGGTAGGGGTCCCATGGGGGGTATTAGGATGCGACCACCACAGTGGCGCATCCTGCATTTTTAACATTGTGGCAGGTGGTGCTCTCAGCACCGCACGCCACAATGCTAAAAATACATGTAATGAATTTGCATACACAAAGCGGTAGTGACATTTAAATTACAGGCCCTGGTACACCTTGTACCATATAGTAGGGACTTATAGGTAAGTGAAATTTGCCAATTAGGAGTATTGCCAATTTTAACATGTTTTAGGGGTCAGAGCACATGCTCAGGCCTGTGACCAGTGCACAGAGTCAAAACACCAGTAGCATCAGTCCAATGAAATAGGAATGATCATGCACTTATTATATGTACACCTCCCTCTGAAAAAATCCCTGAATAACTGTTGCTTCACCCACATCTCAATATCTACTACACTTTAATGAGAAAGAGGAAAGAAGGTTATCACGATGTTTCAACCTCCTCAATGACCAACCGCCTTAAGACTTCCTGCTTCATTGCCTTCTAACGACCTACTACATTTGTTGTTGAAGACAAAGAAAGGTTGCCAAGATATTTTCACCTCCCTCCATGATGTGGCTGAATATTTTTTTTCACCCAATCCCCATCCTAATTCCCTCTCATGCGGGTGGCATGGCCACGGAGGCGACCAAGATGGCCGCATCTGACTGCAGCTCCTCCGGCCAGGCGCATTAATCCTTCATTTGCTCTATGTAGGAGCAGCCTCGAGACAGCAGACATCCGCCTGCAGTCCCTGGAGATCGTGGGGCCCATCCTTATGCTGGTCGCGGTCGGCTGAGGCTCCCGGGGTCGGCGCACGACGGACCTGCGCGAAGACCTGGCGCGGCACAGCGGCCTTCCCTGGCAGGAGAATCGACATCGGCAGGTGAGGTGAGTGTTTGCCCCGGCGGGCTCCTGGCCCTACACTGCACTCCCCCCCCACGCTCCTTGCTGTGGGCCTTCCTCCCTCATCCCCCCTGCCGCGGCTGTGGCCGGGTCCCGCTATTTAGGCATAGCTCTCAGGGCTCAGTGGGCCTTGTGGGCGTGTCCGCGCCGGGGCCTGGATTTCTGGTCTTGGCGGGGAGAGTGGTGGGCTAGCGAGGGGGCCCAGTTTCCCACCCTTGAGCTGCGGTGGCGCTGGTTCCCGTCAGGTGCTCTGGCTCCCCCTCGGCCCTCTCCTGAATGCACAATGGCCGGACAGGGCGGCGGTCCACCCTGAGATGGACACACACGCACGGGATAGCTCTGCTTCGCCCTCCTCGACCCCTGGCGCTGTGGGCCCGATGGCGCGGAGGGCTCTTGGCCCTTAACACACCACTGCTGCCTGGGCACCATTAGTGACTTTGGTTCCTACAGGGGGGCTCATGGCAACTGCGCCCCGTTATGGTCATACGGCGCACTGATGTGTTGCGCCCTGCATTACGTGCATTGAGCTGTGAGCCTAACTGTCGCTCTGAGGCAACAACGATTAGCGATCTCCCTGGAGCTCCTCCTGACACAGGATACAGGCCCAGTGTGCCCTTTTCCTCATTCTAATGTGGGTGCCGGCCTGGTCTCCGGTTGCTTCCTGGTGTTGTATCTGATGCGATTTTGATCTATCCGACATTTCTGGAGTCTGCTACCCGGCGCTTTGGCTGTGTGTCACTCACGCGCTCACCTTACATCCTGCTGCCCTCTGGAATTTCCGGGACTGCAGTACTGCTTGTCCATAATCTCGTCCATGTCCTCTCCTCTTGCTATGGGGAAGAAGGACCCTAGGCAGAGTAAGCTACAGTTCGCTAAGGCTGCTGGTCCTGCTTCGGATGTCCCTCCTGATCTGCCTGGTGGGGCATAATCGGCTCCAGGGGAACTTATTTGTGCCCCTCCGCTACAGGCCCACTTCACTTAGTTGACTAGCTGTCTTCCCTTACTGCTTTATCTAAGTGACACAATAAAATCCAAAGGTTGGGAAACAGAGCCAAAAAACTAGGCCAGGAGGCACAAGCGGCAGGCAACTGTCGAAATTGAATAAGGCATGGTTGTCTAGAAAAGAATCATGAAGCGACTGGCACAGACCTCAGGTCTTACATTAGTTCTGAGCTCTACACACATAGAAGGGGGGGCAATTACTTTTGTTCTCCATCCTGCAAGCTAATACAATGGCACATGGTGAGCTAGAGGCATTAGACGTCCTTTAAATAAAAAATCATGTTCATATGGAACATAGCAGTTAGCACGTGTTCAAGGCTTGTTGCTTTAAATGTGCACTCATCCTCATAAAGACATCGGCAGCAACCTCTGGGGTCTTTCATGTGCTCGCTGCTGGGTATTCTGCCTGTTAAAGGATCTGCCTGGTGGCAGCATCAGGTGAGGCTGAACCAACTGGGCAGTGGGAGCAGACCATAGAAGGCACCTGTGTCCATTCCTGGAAATGGGCCCAGCAGCAAGGCGAAAGCCAAACTACTTATTAAACTCATCCCCATGCACAATGGAATAAAGTGAACATCAGTGAAACACCGTGGGTTGATAAAACCCTTGATGGACACCACATATAAACAAGTGTTAAACATGAAGAAACCAAGGATTCCAACAGCTTACGCTGTTGATTCAAAATCCCTTTCTGTATATGTCTGTTGTGTGGTGTGTAAGTATAAGGGCTTGCTAGACATCTAGGGTTGTCTGCAGCAAGACCTAAACGATGTTTTCGTTAGGTCACTGATGAGAACACCCACATGACGTTTGAATATAATGTTTGTTTCACTTAATGAGCTTAGGTTCTGCTCTATGATGAATTTACAGAATCCATATAGACTAAGCACACAATAAGACACGTTTCCTGAAATATGATTCATTTACAGTAAATCCATATTTCTGCTAGTTTCCCTCCCAGATTGTCTGCTGGTATTTTGACCTCTGGCGTGTCCAGCTTCATGACTTCTGTTTTGATTAGACAACACACTTTTTAATCTAGGGTGATATAACAGATACCTAGATATCTGTGGTTGTATGTAAAGGTTGTGTGCAGTTTGAAAAAGTTAATTTGTTATTTGCATATAAAAAGACAACATATGGTTTAGAGAGCACACTTTATATCGCAGGCTGTGCAGCCTTCTTTAAATTGCTCAATATTTGTAAAAGGATATTTATCTAACATTTCTTCAGGAAAATGTTATTTATACCACATCTGTAGTGAAAAGGTTAATTACAAATCCTGTGTGTCCAATTTTAAAATTAATATTACATTTTGAAGCTGAGAAGCGGGCCTTAAGTAAAGGCCACCCACATTCTTGGCTCAATTTCAGTTGTTCAAACTTAATCTCCCGCCTTCCCAATTTGTCTCCCCGGGGACTAAGAAGGCCAGCAGTTTGTAAATCCAATGAAACACACAGAATGGACCCAGAATTGGAGGGGCAATGTGCTCCAATGCTCTCAAGACACTTAACATGTGGGGAACAGGAGAACATGGCGGCCGGCGAGTAGCAGGTCGTGGAGGCTCCCACAGGTCAGGAAGACAAAAGATGCGTTAATTATGCATTAACTTTGCCGTAATGCATTAAGAAGTCTATAGGAGATAAGGAGTTCAAACAAATATTATTCTTACGATTTTATTCCCGATAAACTTATCTGCAAGCCGTAGTACCTGCATCCGTTTGCATGCCGCTGTGATCCTTGCTACTCACTGGAGGGCGCTGGTGCTGTGATAGTTGTAGACTGGGAAAGGAAACAAGGGAACTCTACTCATTTGGAGCCTGGGTAAAGCCTTTTTACACGAAACAATGGCTCCTGTGGGCAAATGAGACTTAATTCTGATAAAGAGAACGCACAATGGCAATGAGGGTGATCGATATAGATGTCAAAAAAAAGAAAGCTGTATATACACAATGCGAATGTATTAGTTATTTATGTAAAATATATATCAACAGTTTACACAAAATTTCCGTAGCATTATAAACACATATGCAATCAAGAAGGTGATGGCGTGTCCCAAGTGTTGATAACTGTTGATATTCACAGGACAAGGGTAAGGAGAGGGGGTTAAGGTTGGGAAGCTTGTCTGGAAATTTGTGGGAGAGGAGGGTGAGGAGGGGACACCAGGAAGAAAAAGATGGCATTATAGGAGAGAAACTGGCTAACAGTTTAGAAAACACAGATGTAGGGCAGACACAATCTAGATACTCCTTAAGAAGCTCTAAATTAAAACTGCATATGTTGGACTCTCAGGACTTCAAGGACCCCGAAAAAAATCAAAATCAAGGAGTAAAATCCAATACCTTAAATGAACTACCAGCTCAAAACAAACCAAAAACTTCAGGCGCACGCAAGCATAAAATGTCTGGAAAAAAAAGTCTGTATTACCGCTTCGGCAGGCACCTAAACTAACACCGTCCCTATGGAATTGTTCTATGATTACTCCTACCACACTAGTGTTAAAACCAGGAGCTGAGATCCCAGCCCAAGACTCCACACACGCCCCAAGTGACTCCCAAATCATTTTGGATAGCATTCCTACGTCCAACAGGTTTTTTCTGCTTATGAATAAAGGAGGGTTGCAAGAAGATATTTCACAGACCACAGGAATGACCGATATGACGGATATAGCAGAGAAAATATCTGCAGAGTTGGAACAGGGAACCCAGGATTGCTCTAGAGAGTTAGACACACCACATACATTACAGGTATCACAGGCCCCATAAATAAATCACCAACCCATGATTACCAGAGTCAACATAGGAGAGTATGATGCTGTGCAAACTGAAGATGCTTCCAATAACTCCCAATCGCGGTCAATGTGCAATATACTACAAGCGCTAGCGGAAGAGATGAGAGAGAGATTTTTGGTCTCTGAGAGCAACCAGGTGGATATCAAAACCTTGTGTGAAAAATTTGAAGCTAAACTGGATTCTCTAGCCGCCAGGACCACGGCGCTTGAACTGACTGTGGCTGACTTAGTAACCCAGACGGGGGACAACACAAAACACATAGCTGTGCTGAAAGAGAAAGGACTAGAAATGCAAGATAAACTAGAGTTGTTAGAGAACTCACAAATAAGGAATAACATTTGCTTACTCAAGGTCCCAGGAGGGGCGGAAGAAAATGATCTGAAAGAATTTGTAATAAAATGTATAAAGCAGGCCACTCATATCGATTGCTCAGGGCCGACATACAAAGAGTGCACAGAGATCCTTTCAGGCTTAACCCTAACACAAGGAGACCTAAGAAAACTTTAGTACACTTCCTGACATGTAGCCTAGAAGAAGACATTTTAAATAAAGCTCTTCAATTAAATTCTCTTTGTGTAGAAGATGTTGCATTTCAAATACAGTCAGACCTCTCCGCAATCACAGCATCTAGACAATGGGAACTAGGGAAATTGCTTGATCCCCTAAGAAAATGGGAGCTATAGCACAATTAAAATTTCCAGCATCGCTGAAGGTAATGCACAATAACAAAATGCAGGTATTTAGAAGAGTAGACGATGCTGAACATTTCCTACATTAATTTACGGGAGATCACGAGAAAACAAAATAAGGAAACAATAGCCTCCAAGATATAAAATTTTCTTTGCATATTTTAATCATCTTTTAGTCTGGGTCTTGACCTGAGGGGGGCCTATAGGCCTAGGTAGAGGTCAAGGAAGAAGGAAAGAGGGATTCTCCAGGGGAGGGTTCACTAGAGGGAGAGAGGGTGAGGAGCACAGGGTGGGGAGCATTGGGAAAAAACAAAAAAAAAAGTCCAATTCGCCATAACAAAATCAACAATATAGAAAAGATATCTAAGAGATGATTCATTCAATAGGGAATCAAGATTTTAAATGAAAGGAGCTTTCTTGGAATCTAAATGGGCTAAGAGCAAAGTATAGAATGCTGAAAATTTGCCAATAATTAAGAGACACCCCGGAGCAGATTCTCATATGACAAGAAACTCATCTGTTAGAAAATGAGCCAAGGATAAAAATGGGGTATGACCCAGACAAAGTCAAGGGACCTGGGTATCGTATGATATAAAGAACAAAGTGGTCCTAGACACAGTTTATCAAACACATGTAAATGAAATATTCATTTTTACTCTGTGTAGGACTTAATCCTGAAAAAGAAAGGAGAAAAACAACAAGCCAAATGCGTTTGCAGTATTATCCTAAATACCCAAAACAGATTATATGACACTGAGATTGTATGTAGCAATATAAATTTGCAATTTATTTCATATTCATATATACATATTTACAAAAAACCAAAAGGTTGGGGGAATTCTGCCAGGCGCAGTAGAAAGTGCAAAGGTTATGTGCTCAAGTGAAATAGAGAAAAAGTGAGTAAAAAGGGGATAATCCAATGATTCTGAACAAGGACTAAGGTTCTGTTCCCTTAGTATTGTGCCTGCCCCACGTATAATAATCATACGGTTTGATTATAGTCTTTCAAAAAGGCTGGGGATTGGGTACAGACATCAGAAAAGGGGGGGGATCGTCGACGTTTCGACCCTGGCGCTGTGGAGGGAGGATCAACACCTTAGCTACGGGTCTTCCTCAGGACGGACAGAAGGAGAGGGGAGGGGAACCTGGGGGAAAACCATATGAAGAATCAACCAACTAATACCTTAAAGAATAAAATATTAAGAAAACCAAGTCAAAGGGTTGGTTACTTTACCTATACCGCCGAGAAACAGCGCCCCAAAAATGAGGGTGGCCACCTACAAACAGAGAACGCATATGGCTAAGTGCCCATCAACCAAATACTGGCACTGATGATTCACAGAATGCTAGATTCCTTCATGCAAGTTCCAAATGATAAAGCAAAAGGACTCACCAGTTAATGGTGTGCTCAAGTATTCCAAAACTTAACACTTGATCTATTGCTCTTCCTTTACTGGAAAGGGCACAAATTAGGAATTGTATCCAAATCACTAAAAACAAACATATAGGGACAAAATCAATGTGTTGCCCAACCTTCGGAACAAACAGCTTAGATTTGACATAAATACAACATCTATGCACACCTAATTTGAAGAGAAAACTCACCCAAAGGTGAATCTTAATTCCGACAAACCAAGAATTATAATTTAAACAAAAAAACGCCGTCAAATATTTCCAAGGCGTGGTCCTGCAAAATCAAGCCAAAGAAAACATAATGGGCCGATGCCCATGACTATCGTTTAAGCTAGCATTAGCCTAATCACTCTCCGTGGCAGACAAAATGTGGCCTCATACCTGTGAATACTAACGCAGACCTCCCAAACGGGCGCCATCACCATAGACAACCCGCGGGAAGTGGCGTTCGGATAGACATTAGCCCTGTTCGTGGCGTGCACGCTTCCAAAGACGTGCCGCGCACACTATGCTTCAAATTAAAAGTCCCTCTAGCGTGAGTCTAGAGAGAGCGGCTCCGTTCAGTACTTCATAATCAAAGTCAGTTTCAGGCAAAACTTGCCGTCACGGAAGAGGTAAAGCCAAACAAAGGTGCTCGAATTGTAGCGTGTGACATAGAATAACAAGCATTTACAATGCAACGATTTCGCCTTCGGAAAAGTTAGAGCTATTGGCATTGTAAATGACAAACTTTTACTTTCAGAGTAAACAGTATTTAGAAAGTTGGGACTTGCAGTTTCACTATCCCAAATTATTATAAAGCAACAGTTTCCAGCGTGATTGGTGCTCAAAGCACACGGATCAGCTGACAGTCACCCAACTGGCTAGGCAATTTGCAGCCATGCATTTAGAATTGGGCAAATAAAACTACAAGAAGCAGGGTAACGTATTTTTTCTTTGAGCTCCGCCCTTAAAGCAGCAGTTAATTCAATGCAAGCTTATCACTGTTTGACTCTTTCTTAAAATAAGCTGGGGATTTACAACTTCCCCTTAATATTCGCTAGAAAAACAAAATAAGTTCCCCTGCCGCAGATGGGACAATTTATGAGTTCATAAGGGGCAGTGACGTATCCCAAAATGACGTGTGCCCCGGCAGAATACGATGAAGGGGCTTTAGGGCTGAATGGGCGCCCACTGCACCGCAGGGACCTGCGTAACGCCCCTGTAGGCGGGTGGGGGCTGGTGCCACAAACCCTGTCCTCGCGCGCCTCGCAATGTGTTCTTCATCATGCCACACACAGCAAGGCAGGCTCCGCCCCCCGGCTGCAGAGGGCGCACGCTGGTAACCAGGTGGTAGCGATTATACAAACGAACATGGGACTTTGTTTGAGGGAAGCGAAACCCGGAGGAGTGAACGACGTCCTAGAGACGCAACTGCCACGATGGGTGAATGCGGCAGCAGCATCACCTCGCTGCTCGTGTGTGCTTCCAAGCTGCTACGCCAAAAATACGTGCATCGCACGGTTCTTCGATTTTTTTTATCTATCACTATAAATATTTTGTTTGCCTACATTATTTTCATAGTTACTATTCAAATGTTAAACCTAAGCAAAAGCGCAGGGACTAAAATATACAAAATGCCCCCTCCCTCCAAAAAAAAGTGTGAAAAAGTGTGGGAGCACTGTCTAACCTTTTAAAAAGTGTGCACAGAAGAAAATGCCCCGAGTATTAATCAGCGACTTTGGTCAATTAATCTGCGACTTTGGTCAATGGTTTTCACCAAGTGCACTTTCGTCCAATCGCTTGGTGCTATTCTATAGGATTAATCTGATTACAAATTGATTATGCTACAGGTAAAAAGTACTTTAGTAACAAGAAGCACACGGACAGCAGGGGTCGGGGGGGCACACGGACAGCGGGAGGGGGGGCAGGAAGGCAAGGAAAACAAGCACTCACCTGGACTTCCTCCGTCGGCGGTCGGCCGCGGAATGGGCAAAACAAACCTGACCGACAAAAAAAAATAAACCCCGCCCACGGCCGCATGACGTTGTCAAAGGGGCAGGATGAGTAAAAATGGCCAGAACGCCCCCGAATCTGCTCCGCAATTGACGGACAGATCTCTCTTCCAATGGCTAGCCTCCATTTATGGAGCTAGCCAATGGAACAGAGGGCGGATTCCCAAGCCACATACTGTAAAACATTAGATTTCGCCTGCGCCGAAAAGCTGCGCAGTGCGCAGCTTTCGACGAGGCGAAACCTAAAAACGGGCACAGTCAGACAATATACATTATAAAACAAAGTACATAATAACAACAAAAAGCAGACAAACATGATCTAAAATTAAAACAGTTGGTCTGTGTGTCAGGGGCAATCTCAGAAGCATGCATAGCAAAAAATGCATACATTAATTACAGAGAAAAAAACTATTAGCATGTTAAATAGTTGAACATTGTTGATCATTGAGCCCTGTGACCAACATCAGTGGCAAAATAACATACCGGATGTATGACGTTACAACGCATACTTTTACAACGCCTACCATTACCACGCAATTTTTACAACGCAGGATCCATTACAACGAAGTACCATTACAACGCATGTATTTACAACGCAGGTACCTTTACAACGCATACCATTACAACGTAAGTATTGGTAAATTTATAATATTTTTTTAAATTTAAATTTAATTAAAATTAATATTATTTAATTTAATTTAAATTAATTTAATTAATTTTATTTAATTTATTTAAATTAATTTAATTTAATTTAATTTAATTTAATCAATTTAATTTAATATAATTTAAATGTAATTATATTTAATTTTTACCCTTTATCCCTTTACCCAAAAACCCAATACTGACCCTGAACCCTAAAAATACCCTTTTACCCAAAAACTCAAAACTGACCCTGAACCCTAAAAATACCCCTTTACCCAAAAACCCCAAACTGACCCTGAACCCTAAAAATACCCCTTTACCCAAAAACCCAAAACTGACCCTGAACCCTAAAAATACCCTTTACCCAAAAACTGAAAACTGACCCTGAACCCTAAAAATACCCCTTTACCCAAAAACTGAAAACTGACCCTGAACCCTAAAAATGCCCCTTTACCCAAAAACTAAAAACTGACCCTGAACCCTAAAAATACCCCTTTACCCAAAAAGTGAAAACTGACCCTGAACCCTAAAAATACCCCTTTACCCAAAAACTGAACACTGACCCTGAACCCTAAAAATACCCCTTTACCCAAAAACTGAAAACTGACCCTGAACCTTAAAAATACCCATTTACCCAAAAACTGAAAACTGACCCTGAACCCTAAAAATACCCCTTTACCCAAAAACTGAAAACTGACCCTGAACCCTAAAAATACCCTTTACCCAAAAACTGAAAACTGACCCTGAACCCTAAAAATACCCTTTACCCAAAAACTGAAAACTGACCCTGAACCTAAAAATACCCCTTTACCCAAAAACTGAAAACTGACCCTGAACCCTAAAAATGCCCCTTTACCCAAAAACTAAAAACTGACCCTGAACCCTAAAAATACCCCTTTACCCAAAAACTGAAAACTGACCCTGAACCCTAAAAATACCCCTTTACCCAAAAACTGAAAACAGACCCTGAACCCTAAAAATACCCCTTTACCCAAAAACCCAAACTTATAATATTTTTAATAAAATGATATACTTACCAATACTTACGTTGTAATGGTATGCGTTGTAAAAGTACTTGCGTTGTAAATAAATGCGTTGTAATGGTACTTCGTTGTAATGGATCCTGCGTTGTAAAAATTGCGTGGTAATGGTAGGTCGTTGTAAAAGTTGCGTTGTAATGGTTGTATACCAACATACCACTAAGCAGATACAGTTAGCGACAGCCATACTCATTGTAACATATCAGTCATGAAACCTATGCGGATGCATGGAAACCCAAAAAATCGTAAACATTAGGCTTATATATTAACCATTATGGAGGGAGGCTATTTGTCTGGTGACCTCTTCATATTCGTTGAGACCTCTACTAACTGTATAAAACATATGCATCCATTTGCATTCGCGGGTGCTTAAAATATTAGCAACATTTCCTCCCCGTGGGTTTCTAGTAACCTTCTCGATTACCCACCATTTGAGACTTTCGGGGGGTGGTCAAATTTCACACAATTTTCCACTAAAGGTGCCCCCTGAACTTTGCAGCGTACTCGACTGCAATGCTGCAGAATCCGTATTTTTACTTTCTGCACCGTCTGGCCGATATACATGAAGTCACACGGGTAGAGGATGGCGTAAATCACTCCCACTGTATTGCAGTTAGTGTGATGTTGCAACACGTGGCTACGGTCATTGTATGAACATTTTTTCAACCCCAACGTCATAGTACAGGCCGTACATGATCCGCATTTGTGATGCCCTACTATAGGAGGCATATTCCACAACGTGGTCTGACACTCCACATTTCTTTTAGGGAGGAATGACTGAACCACAAAGTCCCTCACACTCGCATTCGCAAATTCGCACGCAGCGGATTTTTTTGCTTGGTCGCGCTTGACGAATACAATATTGCGGGGCGCGACATTCACTTACCGTCATTCAGCGTTTGAAGAGTTGTTTTTCTCCATGTTTGCGTGTGCTGTGCCATTTTGGATCTTGCTGCGTGATCCCGCGGGAGTTTGTCGACCGCGATTACGTCATCGCGGCCCGCCACCTTGCACAGCAAGAGTTTGTCATAAAGGCCCGTGACCACGCATCGCGGGAGTAAACAATTGCGAACACGTAGATGCGGCGGGCAGCAACAATCTTGCACTCGCGAAATTGCAAAATTTGCAATTCTGCACAAGAAATCCACCAGCAGGCAGCATAAACCTTCTGAAAATGATGATTTTTATCAGAATAACTCCTCAGGTTGACATTTGCCTACATTTTTTTTTGCAAGGAGTCAATTTTGGGGGGGGGGTGGGAGGAAGGAAGTGCCCCACAGTCTCCAACTTCCTGTTCCTGTCCAGCAGGCTCCTCCCAGTGCTTTGTTCATGTCCTGGTCACTTTGATTTAGATCTTGACCTGGAAGGATTACTTTTTGTGGATGCTGCTGGATATTTGGATTTGAGGCCTTTTTGACTTTCTTTGGATCACTTTTGGATTAGAAATTTCACACGTAAGTTTGTTTGGGGCATTAGAGTTGCTGCAACTACAATTTTGGAACCTTTTCAGAACATTAAATAAAATATATTGTGGGTAGCCACAGTATCCAGTAGGACCAGGGTTAGTTATGTGTGCATGATACAACTGATTTGTTGAATTTCAACATCATTTAGGGCATGGATGGCATTGGATTGTGGTGATTTTTGTGTGTTTTTCGAGTTTTTGGCTGTTGTTGGGGCCTTTTGCCCAGGGATACTCAGTGGTGCATGGACTGAGTCTTTCTGTGGGGTGTCTTGAATGTAAACATCATGGAGGGCATGGATGGCATTGGATTGTGGTGATTTTTGTGTGTTTTTCGATTTTTTGGGGTGTTGATGGGGCATGGCCATGTGGGTGGGGGCCATTTTGAGGACTGGTACAGGCAGGGCCTGGCCATGTGGTGGGGGTTAAGGGGCCATTTTGAAGCCAGGCAGTGTGCTTTGTGCCATAGGCCTGTATCCAATGTGCCTTGCTTTCATCCATTATGACCAGGGTTACTCAGTGGTGCATGGGCCTAGTCTTTCTGTGGGGTGTCTTGAATGTAAACATCATTGAGGGCATAAATGGCATTGGATTGTGGTGATTTTTGTGTGTTTTTTGATTTTTTGGGGTGTTGATGGGGCATGGCCATGTGGGTAGGGGCCATTTTGAGGACTGGTACAGGCAGGGCCTGGCCATGTGGTGGGGGTTAAGGGGCCATTTTAAAGCCAGGCAGTGTGCTTTGTGCCATAGGCCTGCATCCATTGTGCCTTGCTTTCATCCATTATGCCCAGGGTTACTCAGTGGTGCATGGGCCTAGTCTTTCTGTGGGGTGTCTTGAATGTGAACATCATTGAGGGCATGGATGGCATTGGATTGTGGTGATTTTTGTGTGTTTTTCGATTTTTTGGGGTGTTGATGGGGCATGGCCATGTGGGTGGGGGCCATTTTGAGGACTGGTACAGGCAGGGCCTGGCCATGTGCTGGGGTTAAGGGGCCATTTTGAAGCCAGGCGGTGTGCTATGTTGTGCCATAGGCCTGCACCCAGTCTGCCATGCTTTCATCCATTATGCCCAGGGGTACTCAGTGGTGCATGGACCGAGTCTTTCTGTGAGGTGTCTTGAATTTCAACATGATTGAGGGCAAGGGTGGCATTGGATTGTGGTGATTTTTGTGTGTTTTTCAATTTTTTGGCTGCTGTTGGGGCCTTTTGCCCAGGGGTACTCAGTGGTGCATGGACTGAGTCTTTCTGTGGGATCTCTTTAATGTAAACATCATGGAGGGCATGGATGGCATTGGATTGTGGTGATTTTTGTGTGTTTTTCGATTTTTTGGCTGTTGTTGGGGCCTTCTGCCCAGGGCTACTCAGTGGTACATGGACCGAGTCTTTCTGTGGGGTCTCTTTAGTGTAAACATCATGGAGGGCATGGATGGCATTGGATTGTGTGATTTTTTGTGTGTTTTTCGATTTTTGGGCTGTTGTTGGGGCCTTTTGCCCAGGGGTACTCAGTGGTGCATGGACCGAGTCTTTCTGTGGAGTCTTTTTAATGTAAACATCATGGAGGGCATGGATGGCATTGGATAGTGGTGATTTTTGTGTGTTTTTCGATTTTTTGGCTGTTGTTGGGGCCTTTTGCCCAGGGGTACTCAGTGGTGCATGAACTGAGTCTTTCTGTGGGGTCTCTTTAATGTAAACATCATGGAGGGCATGGATGGCATTGGATTGTGGTGATTTTTGTGTGTTTTTCGATTTTTTGGGGTGTTGATGGGGCATGGCCATGTGGGTGGGGGCCATTTTGAGGACTGGTACAGGCAGGGCCTGGCCATGTGGTGGAGGTTAAGGGGCCATTTTGAAGCCAGGCAGTGTGCTTTGTGACATAGGCCTGCATCCAATGTGCCTTGCTTTCATCCATTATGCCCAGGGTTACTCAGTGGTGCATGGGCCTAGTCTTTCTGTGGGGTGTCTTGAATGTGAACATCATTGAGGGCATGGATGGCATTGGATTGTGGTGATTTTTGTGTGTTTTTTGATTTTTTGGGGTGTTGATGGGGCATGGCCATGTGGGTGGGGGCCATTTTGAGGACTGGTACAGGCAGGGCCTGGCCATGTGGTGGGGGTTAAGGGGCCATTTTGAAGCCAGGCAGTGTGCTTTGTGCCATAGGCCTGCATCCAATGTGCCTTGCTTTCATCCATTATTTATTTATTATTTTTATTTATTTATTAAGTTTATATAGCGTGACAGCTACCCGTAAGGGTTTCCCGGCGCTGAAAGACAAAAAAGCAACAACATATAGCCCTAGAGAATTATTGGACAAAGAGCCAGGTCTTCACGGCTTTGCGGGAGCGAATGTGGCAGTACTCCATCCGCACAACCAAGGGAAGAGAATTCCAAAGTTTGGGTCCCAAAGTTGCGAAGGATCTGCCGCCCATTCTCGAGAGTCTGAACTTGGGGATACAGAACAAATGTTGAGAGGAGGAACGAAGTGAACGGGCAGGAATATAGGGTGTAACGAGGGACTGAAGGTAAGAAGGGGCCGCTCCAATCTTGATCTTGTGCATAATGCACAATGCCTTGAATTTTACCCAGCTGTCGAGATTGAGCCAGTGGAGTTCCCTCAGACGCTCGGTGATATGGTCCCGTTTACGGCAACCACAGAGAAGCCGTGCAGCAGCATTTTGGACTAATTGAAGACGGCGTATGACCGCCTTGGTAGACCCCAGGTAGAGCACGTTACCGTAGTCTAATCTGGAGGTCACCAAGGCCGTCATCACAGATCTCTGGGTGTCAGTAGGTAGTATCCCGAAAAATTTTCTCAGCCACCGTAAGATGGTAAAACAGGTGGCTGAAACTTTGTTTGCCTGATTCTTCATAGACAAACTCTTGTCAATAATGACCCCGAGATTACGTACTCGTTCGGAAGGAGTGGGCAAAGAGCCCATGGCCAACGGCCAGTGTCTCGGGCTCCAAAGATCAGGTTTATTTCCAAAGACTAGAACCTCAGTCTTTCCACTGTTCAATTTAAGAAAGTTGCGGTTCATCCAGCAGGATATTTCACTGAGACCGATTTGCAGGGAAGAAGAGGAGGTGAAAGAATCAGCTTGGGATAAAGAAAACACAATTTGTGAGTCGTCAGCATAAGTAAATAAATTTAAACCAGAACGATGTGCAATGTGGGCCAAAGGAATAACGTAAAGATTAAAAAGAAGAGGGCTAAGAATAGAACCCTGGGGCACACCGTGAGGGGATACATACGTGTTGGATGTGGACGTATGAGAAAAAACTTGAAAAGTCGGGTCCGTAAGAAAAGACGTAAGCCAACTAAGGGCTTTCCCGCCAATGCCAAATGAAACAAGGTTATTTAAGAGTATACTGTGAGATACAGTATCGAAGGCTGCACTGAGATCGAGTAATATCAGTGCAGCCGTTTCCCCTCGATCCAGTAGCAGGCGGAGATTCTCAGTCACTCCAAGAAGAGTGGTTTCTGTGGAGAAGCCCGGACGAAAACCAGACTGAGAAGGATGTAGGAGATTGTTAGCTGCCACAAATTGTGAGAAGTGCAAATGAATATGCCTCTCAAGGATTTTCGAAAATGCGGGCAATAATGAAATGGGGCGCAAGTTAGAAGCAACATTGGGATCCGCAGTTGTTTTTTTTAATAGCGGAGTGACCAATGCGTGTTTCAACAACTAGGGACAGTGGCTGAACTAAGTGAGGAATTAAGCAAGGTGCAAATAATAGTAAGTTGAGAGAGCTCCAACTTGCGTAGGATCGAGATGGGTAAAGGATCAATTGGAGAGCCTGACTTAACATTATTCAAGATCTCCAATGATGTAGAAGGGCAAAGATCAGGCCAGTTCAAAAGAGAGGCCGGAGGTGAACACAAGGCTGTGGGAAACGACAAAGGGTCTACACCATTTTCCACAGTAGAAGGTGAGTTCGTCAAGGCATTACTATCATCTAGGGCTGCAATGTCCTGGTAAATAATCTCAATTTTCGAGGTGAAATACTGGGCCAGTTCATCACATTTACTGTTAGAAAGAGGGGGGGTATAGCAGTAGTCTGTGCGCCCGCAAGATCTCCGACCACATTAAACAATACTTTAGATTTGTTGAATGCTTCGGTGATCATTTTGTTTGCATGAATGGCTCTAGTTTGAACACAGGCCTTATGATATTGCTTTAGCTCCGTTTTGTAAGTATGACCGGCCGAAACGGAGTAGTCCCTTCTCCAGGCACGTTCCAATTTTTTGCATCGAGATTTATGAAGACGCAGTGTCTCATTGTACCATGGGGCAGGTGATTTATGAATAGTTTTATTCTTTTGAGCAAGAGGGAGACAGATGTTAATGGCTTTTAAAAGCCAACAATTCACAGAGCTAGCCGCGGCTTCCATATCATCTAAACCAGGTGGATTTTTAAGCGCAAGATCGAATAAGGCTTTTTTAAGAGCAGCAATATGAAGATTCTTCCAGTCACGTTTCTTGACATTCACTGAAAAATTGTGATTAAATTGTGCCTCATTACTCGTTATGATGAATTTAATAAGGTAGTGATCAGACCAAGAAACTGGTAGTGCCGGAAGACTAACTAATTGAATGATATTAGAGAGGATAGGATCTAAGAGATGCCCCCTTTATGAGTGGGACCCTTATTGTGTAAGGTTAGGTTCATAGAAGCTAGATCTGCAATAAAGTTACCAGCCACCTTGTCGGTAAGGTCTTCAAGATGCAGATTCAAGTCGCCAACAATTAAAAAATTACTGGATGATGTGAGCACAGATGCTATGTATTCTAAAAGTTCAGATTGCCATGAATTTACAGTGCCCAGAGGATGATACACTAGTAGTCCCGTGAGGGTGTTTTTAGGATTAAGAGCAAGCTTAAAGTGCAGTGCTTCGCAGTTGTCCAGAATGATAGGATCTGACTGGCATTGGTACTTTTTCTTGAATATAATTGCCACACCACCCCCTACTTTTTTAAGACGATCACTCCTGACAATGGCATACTCGATAGGCAGAGCTTCGGCCACATCTGGGCCAGAACTATCGTGAAGCCAAGATTCGGTAATAAAAAGTGCGTCAGGTGCTTCTTCAGTTAACAAATCAAAAATTTCTCGTTTATGCTTAGGCAGTGATCAGCAATTATGACTCAAAAACGTGAAGTTAGAGAGAGAGGGAGAGGTTGTACATAGATCCAAGCAGTTACATAGATGAGGAACATCTAGGTAAAAGGAGCAATGAGGACAATGTTGAGGGAACTGGTCAAGCATGTTAAGAGGGGCTGTTGTATGTGGCCATGAAGGTCTTAAATCAAGCAGTTGTTTAGCATCATAGGTGAGGGGAGTCCCTGTAAATTGACCAGGGATTTTGGCCCCGGGTCCCGGCTGGGCGCAGACGGGCGCAGACGGGCACCCCCTTTTGGCGCGCCACCGTCGCGCCCGCTGCGCGGACGGGAAATGAGACACATTTATACAGGAAGAGGGCGGGAGGCTCGAAAAAGACTAGACTGCGATCCCTGCACCTCCCAAAGATGGTGGCTCACCCCCGGCTCAACCCGCAACAGCGTTCAAGTCGGCTGTGGGGTCCGTGATGTCAGTGCAAATCAAGAATATGTGCAAATGAGCAGGTAAGTAGAGCAACAGAATAAAAACAGTTAAAACGCTATAGTAGGGTATTCCGCCTAACTTCCCCGGCTTTCCGCCTCAGGGAAGTGAAATTGCTTTAGTCAATCAAAGAGCGCCAGGGCCAGCGTGATTAAATACCAAGAGAGGGCGGGAGGGTCGAAAAGACTAGACCGCGATCCCTGCACCTCCCAAAGATGGCGGCTCGCCCCCGGCTCAACCAGCAACAGCGTTCAAGTCGGCTGTGGGGTCCGTGTTGTCAGTGCAAATCAAGAATATGTGCAAACGAGCAGGTAAGTAGAGCAACAGAATAAAAACTGTTAAAACGCTATAGTAGGGTATTCCGCCTAACTTCCCTGGCTTTCCGCCTCAGGGAAGTGAAATTGCTTTTGTCAATCAAAGAGCGCCAGGGCCAGCGTGATTAAATACCAAGAGAGGGCGGGAGGGTCGAAAAGACTAGACCGCGATCCCTGCACCTCCCAAAGATGGCGGCTCACCCCCGGCTCAACCCGCAACAGCGTTCAAGTCGGCTGTGGGGTCCGTGATGTCAGTGCAAATCAATAATATGTGCAAATGAGCAGGTAAGTAGAGCAACAGAATAAAAACAGTTAAAACGCTATAGTAGGGTATTCCGCCTAACTTCCCCGGCTTTCCGCCTCAGGGAAGTGAAATTGCTTTAGTCAAGGGTTACTCAGTGGTGCATGGGCCTAGTCTTTCTGTGGGGTGTCTTGAATGTGAACATCATTGAGGGCATGGATGGCATTGGATTGTGGTGATTTTTGTGTGTTTTTGGATTTTTGGTGGTGTTGATGGGGCATGGCCATGTGGGTGGGGCCATTTTGAGGACTGGTACAGGCAGGGCCTGGCCATGTGGTGGGGGTAAAGGGGCCATTTTGAAGCCAGGCAGTGTGCTTTGTTGTGCCATAGGCCTGCACCCAGTCTGCCATGCTTTCATCCATTATGCCCAGGGGTACTCTGTCAGTGGTGCATTTTATTGGTCTTTCCATTTTGGGGGGGTGGGTATAATAAAAATGCTTACTTGCAAATTATTAATTGAAGCGCTACATATGCAACATTTATTTAACTAATGTTCCTCTGGCTTCGTTTGCTTTTAGGTGCAGAAAGATGAATCATCAGCCTCATCGTTCCTCATCAGTGCCAGGAAGAAGTCCTGCTGCGGTGTGTGCAGCACAACGTCACGTGTGGCCACAGACAACTCTGCAACTTGTGCAACTGTGGCCGCTGTTCGTACATCTGAGAAGATGGCCCCAAAAAAAGTTGCCCGTAGCTCCTCTACCAAGAAAGTTGCCAGTAAGGAGCAGAAGAAGCAAGGAGACTGGTGTGCCGACCGCCACATTTTGGGGGAAAAAAAAGTACGCCTGCAGCAGCAGCGGGGTCTGCTGGGGACAAAGCTGGGAGCAGCACCTCCGCTCCATTGGGCTCAGTGCCACCACCACCACGCCAACTTAGGTCCAAGCCCTTGAGTGCTGCAGAGGCAGCCAGTATAGTTGTTCAATCACCATCGACCAGTGATGTTGGCTCATCGCAAGAAAGTAGCAGCATCCCTCAATCAACACAGGTTGTTGTAACTCATCTGACGAGGGTTCAACAACCATAGCCGCAACAACAACCACATTTGCAAGTACAAGCCCAAGTACATGTGGAAGGAGAGGCGGCGCAAGGAGAGGCGCAAGCAGAGGTGCATGGAGCAGCACAAGTGCCCACAATAGTTGTTCCTCCCGAAGTAGGGGCACATCAGGAAATCGACATTCAAGCCGAGGTATCATCTGAGGAAGCCACTCCTCCTGATGATTTATTGTCTTCCAGATCCCCAGCAAGAAAAAGATCAAGGATGGTGTCTACATCTTCTTCAAGCCCCCTTCCTTCTGATGATATGGATGAAAATTGGGAACCACCAGTGCTGTCTGAGAGTGAGGCACACCATGATCTGACAAAGCTAAGCGTAAAAGGAAGGTCCCCGAAAGTCTCATAGTTATGGAGTGTGATGATGACGCTGAACAAGAAGAGGCGTATACTCCTGCTGATGAAGACTTTCATGACGACGACGCAGTCATCATAGACGTCACTCCAGCCTCAGCGGACATGCAGCAAACAGACATTTATACCCTATCCCGAAATGCTGCTGAGCATGATGTTGGCGATGTGTCAATGGGACCACCACCAATGCAGTTAACTAGTACACCACCACCTACAGCTTCCATATTTTCTCACCAGAAGGGACCTCCATCCACCTCAACCTCCATTTCCTCAATTAGTGGTGCTGTAAGTGCACAACGTAGTACATTTCGGCAACACACATCCTCCACTTCATCTGGCATTAGCATTCCCAGTATCGCCTCCTCCGCCCCCCACAGACATTTGAAGTCCGCAGTTTGGGACTTCTTTAGTGTTAGCCCAACAAGGGAAAACATAGCCATTTGTACCATTTGTAAGGTTTGAGTTAGTCGTGGTAAGCTTGGTACCAACTATGGTACCGGAGGCCCGAGAGATCATCTTGAAAGACAGCACACTGTCAAATGGCATGCGCACCTAAGGGAGATCAAGGCAGCCCGAATTGCAAGTCAATAAATTGTATCCGTTGATGTTTCATCTGACGATGACGAGGAGGAAGAAGCGTCAAACATTTCTTCAGTTACACCCAGTACCCCTGTCAGCAGCACACCCCCTGCAAGATATATGAGCCACACTAAGAGTGTGGGAGAGAGTGAGACACCAATGCGAAAAAGTTCATCATCATCACTGAGCGTAACTGGGTCGAAGAAGTCATCATCATCCCGTAAAATGGTCCAACCCACTATTAGAAGCATGTGAAACAAGAGGGTCAAATCAAGCACATTCCTAGCATACAAGCATAAATGAACAGACTAATAGGTCTCCTAGTTATTTAACAATAGGTAGAAATTGTCCGATGGCAGCAATGTTTGAACATCACAAACAAGCAAGAAAGGTTCAAGATGTCGTGTTCTTTATTTACAAAAATCCGTAGAAATGAACTTGACAGAAAAACAGCCGACACGTGTTTCGTCAGTACTGCAGGTAAGTACAGAGACTTTTTCAAGGCTAAGTAAAACGAAATATCAACTTCGTGCATCGGCAAGGGGCTTGTCCGGATATGATAAATATGAGGTCAGGAACCATATATGTAAGAAAATCCGGATATTCAAGTGTTCAAAGGGCAACCGGCCAAGAGTTCGGATGAGTGCAGTCAAAGCATATGTGTCTGGGTGCAACGGTGGATGCACCCAGGAAGTAAATCATCAGTCATAGGGGTCCCCAACGCAGGTTTAGTGGCCAGGTATGCACAGCTAAAAAGTAGACTTCGTGAGCGTTCGTATAATGAGAATGTTCCAACAAGTCGATCAGGAGATTGCTGGCTGGTTCACGAAGAGTTCGAACCGATGCTCATGAGTTAGTATATGTACTGAAGTGACATAAACATTTGACTTCTTATCTTTATCTTATCTTAGCCTCACTTCTCTTCGGATTTCGAGAAGTGAGGCGACACGGAGGAACAGGGAGGCCGATTTGAAGTAAAAAGACTCTGAATTTCCTGGTTGCATATAAAGGCCCGGACAGGTGCGGATAGTCCTAATAGCCATAACCTGAACATCTACCCACATCTAATGGGACAAGAATAATGAGAAAAATTTCTCAACAAATGATCGAATCAGTCCCTAAAGGGAGCCCCCTCTATCAACAACGGTGGTTCCTCCGTGTAAACTGACAATTGCCAGTCCTAAATATAAGATTTCTCACATGTGCATGAAACCCTGTGAAGAAAACCTGGTGAGAATTAATCACCAACAGAGATAGCAATTGACAAGCTTCTCTAAGATAAGATAAAGATAAGAAGTCAAATGTTTATGTCCTGAAGAAGGTGTCAAGATTGAGTAACACCGAAACGCCGCGTCGACTTGCTTACAACACTTTGACTGTGCATAATTTTAACATTGTCACCATCTTAGATGGTATTTTATATTTTATATATTGTTTATATTTTAGACTGTAACCCAGTTGGGAGGCTTCAAATAAATTTTTGTACATTTTTATAATTAATCAGTAGCGTTTTACTTTTACATGTTGTGTGAGTTTGCTTAGACTTAGTTCCGCATTCATGCCTGATGTGTCCATTGGACAATTCACTAAGTATTTGAATACCTTAATATTCCCTATGCAGCCTTTTTCTCAGCGATCCTAGTCTGCCACTACTCTAAACAGGGATTTGCCAATGTAGTTAAGGCCATGGATATGGGTAACTATTTCAGAGTGCCGTGTTTGGCGCACTGTATAAACCTGGTTGTTAAAAAACTCTTGCTTGAAGAAAGTCCAGTCTACGAGTTACTGACCACCTGCCGAAGAATGTTCACACATTTCAACCATTCTTTTAAGGCCAGGAAACAGTTGAGGTGCCTGCAACATGAAGGTAAAGTGCCAGTGAAAGCACTCATCCAGGAGGTGGTAACACGTTGGAACTCAACCTTCTACATGCTTGAGCGTCTGTATGAGCAGTATGCGGTAGTCAATCAGTATTTCTTTAAACTGGGTACACCTATGATACACCTGAGGATACAGGTGGAGCAATGGGAGCTAGTTAAAAGCCTGACAGACATGCTTCGTCCTTTTGAGGTCTTCACGCGTGCAGTCAGCAGGGAGGACTGTAATTTGGGAAAAGCTATCCCATCGTTGCGCATGCTAGAGCACCAACTGAAGGCGGTGTCTTCTACGTTTCAAAAAGATGGAAAGCAAGAAGCATTTGAGTTGGCGGCAAAGTTATTACAGCGCCTACTTTGCGATGAACATCTTGAAAAGATCCACATAGAACAGTATTACATTTCTGCTACTGTTCTGGATCCACGGTACAAAAAGGCAGTGGCAGGCAGAGTATTCTTTCCTTTTGATGACGCAGATGTTACAAAGTACAAACATTGGCTAGCTGTGTCAGCCACTCGGTTTGAAAAAGAACGGCAGGAAATTGAAGGAAAAGGCAGTACATCAGCATCAGCAGGCCATCCGGAGTCAAAAAAATCCACTTCTGCATCTGTGGCTGTGGCAGAAGTGAGTGATTTTCCCTCTCAGCCATTAACGACACCAGCAACCGTATCATCTGCACCAGACACAACAGTAATATTGTGTGAAGAAGAGGATTGGCTAACTCAGCATGGGTTTGCTTCTCAAAAGGTCCCAGAAAAAAGTTAGCAAAGTGGAGGAACCCTGGAGAACCTTGAGTCGATGACGCAGGCCTATCTGAATGACTCAACAGAGGTCTATGTTCATCATGACCCATTGGCGCATTGGCATGGGAAAAGAGATCTGTGGCCAGAGATCACCAACCTTGCTATAAATTACTTGTATTGCCCACTCGCAAGCGTGTCTTCTGAACGTGTTTTCAGTGCTGCTGGTGGCATTGTAACTTCCAAAAGGACCCGCCTCTCGCCCAAAAATGTGGAGAGGTTAACAATGATCAAGATGAATCAGCACTTAATACCACCAGATTACAAAATACGAGAATGCACGCAGGAAGAAGACGAGGAGGACACCAACTTAGATGAGGGAAGTTCTTCTCTGTTAACTGACGCTGATCTACTCCCGTCTGAATTCGCAGAGTTTGAGGACAAGCTCTTCTTCCCTGACACCGAGCCCTGAAAATGAGACAATGAATCAATAACTTTCTTTTTCGTCCTTATTCACTTTTATTCCTGTGTGTCTGTCTTTCTTTGTTTTGCAAAATCTATATAAAAAAACTTTAATCACCTAATCACAAAAACAAGCCCATCAGCAGAACTGTCTTCACTTATTTGCTTATTGATTTGAAGGTGCCGCAGTCTGCATTCCTCAGGTTCACAAATTCACAAGAACATGATCCTCTATCCTCCTCCTCCAGACTGCTATTTCCCTCAAAGCAGATGGCTGGATTACGCCCAATGAAGAAAGACTCTGCATTTGTGGGGGTGTTTTATTTCTTTGCGGGTGAGTTGACGGGTCTGGGGCATTGCTGTGAAGGTCTAATACCGGATAAAAGTGGTTTGGAGAAAATCGGAGCAGAAAAAGTATATTGCGTTTTTGCTCACTTGCCTGTTTTTGGGGTGCTGTTTGGGGGGCTTCCAGGTTTTTGGGGGTGGGTTTTGGGGTCTGGGAGCACTGCTGCCACAGTCTAATGTTGATTGCATTTGTTTTTCAGAAAATCCGTGGTGGCAAAGGGGAGTTAGGGCCTAGCTGCAGAGCTCATTTGGATTGCATTCCAGGTAGGCCCAAAGTTTCCTAAGTGTGGCTTTTCCCGGTTTTGCTTTTTGGCTTTTTGGGGGGGTGAAACTTGTTTTTGCCCAGGGTTCACAGGTCTGGGGGCCTTGCTTGGAAGGTGTAATACCGGCTAAAAGTGGTTTGGAGAAAATCGGAGCAGAAAAAGTTTTTGCGCTTTTGATCACTTGCCTGTCTTTGGTGTGCTGTTTGGGGGGCTTTTAGGTTGTTGGGGGTGGGATTTGGGGTCTGTGAGTACTGCTGGCACGTTCTAATGTTGATTGCATTTGTTTTACAGGAAATCCATGGGGGAAAAGGGGAGTTGGGGCCTAGCTGCAGAGCGCATTTGGACTGAATTCCAGGTAGGCCCAAAGTTTTCTAAGTGTGGCTTTTCCCGGGTTTTGCCTTTTGGCTTGTTGGGGGTGTTAGACTTGTTTTCACCCGGGTTGACAGTTCTGGGGCCATTGCTGGGAAGGTCTAATACCCGAAAGAAAGTGTTTTGGAGACAATCCCTGGTGAAAAAGTTTTTGCATTTTCTGAGATTTCGCTCACTACCGTTTTCGGGGGGGCTGTTTGTGGGGGTTCCTGGTGTTTTTGCGGGGGTTTGCGAGTCTTGGAGCAATGCTAAGTATGGATACTTATGCTTGCTTGCAAGTGGTTTGAATACAATCCATGGTGGGTAAGGGGGGATTTGGGCCTACTTTACTTTCAAAGTACGTTTTGTCACCATTTTCTACTAGGCCTCTGACAGGTAGCAGTCTCGCACGTTTTTTGAGAACTGATTGGGGGTCTTCTATATTTTTGCGACTGGGTTTAGTAAGGGTCTGGGAGCACTGATGGGAAGGTCTAATTTTGTTCTAAAACACAGTTTACAGTACACCTAGCTTGAGGGGAAAAATCCTCTAAATTAATTCGCCCATACTTAATTATCCTTCAAAAGGAGACTCAGACAGAGTACGCACTTTCAAAAATATTGTACTGTCTATTACGAAACTCAAAGTGTGACTTTTTGCACTACACAGCGTACATACCTTATATTTATTTGTCAGTGGTGTTCTAATATCACTTCCTGTTTTTCCATCAATAATTACAGGCCGGGTTTCAGCCTGTGCAATGGGAAAAAAAGGATGAAGTCAGGCTTCACATTAGCGAGCCGCAATTCAGCATCCGCCAGGCAGGCAGTGGACATGGTGTCTTCTGGTTACCAACATTGATGGACGGAGCGTCAGATGGAATGGAGGAGTCCCGCTAATAAGAGGAATGGTTGGATGCATGCAACTTCCCAAATTCAACAGGACAACTACAACAACATACCGATACAGTATCCGTTCTTTTCTAATTATCTTTTAAGTAATGTTATTGCTGTGGACTTCTATGAGTGTGACTATGCATTTCTTTGATCTCTGCTTCTAAATTCATCCCTACAGCCATTGTATAGGTTTTACTTCTGCTATTTTTCAAACCTAATTTAATGTACGAAGTGTTTCTCTGAGTGCAGAGATAGGCAAGTGAAAACGCATAATTACTGCAGCCCTGTACTGTCGCATTCTTTCATTCACGGTTGTCGAAAGTACTACTTACTTTTCAGTAACCATGCATGCAGTAGTGCATGCACTTCCTTTATGTCACTTAAAAGATTTATGGATAGCTTTGTACCCAAAGATTTGTTTATCTTCAATTATTGTTTGTCCATGCTGTGCTTTTTTTTTCTTCTCTCAACAAAACTTTCCCAAAAACCCCCATTCCCATCCATTTTTCAAACCCTAACCCTCTTCCCCCGGGCTGTGTGGTTTTGATTGATGTGTGACTAAATGACAGCAATAATTCCACACACTTGCTGGGGAGGATAAGGTCATAGCAACAGGCTGGTGAAGGAATCCGAGTATATATTCTTACTCAGCTTGACACAGACCTATGACTATTGGCAAATGAAAGCAGATTTTCATGTGCGCCATCAACTTGATTGATCATCAAGAACATCCTCCTCCTAGACGTGGCAAATGATTACGCTGCTGTGCCCTTCACCTTCAGTACTATTTCTTGTAGTAGTAGCCAATGTCAAAGAATTTCAACGCAAGTAGTAGTTATACTATCAATACTTTACCATTTGTTAGGCTACATTGTGGCACTGTTCTAGTGTACTGTCACCTGCTATATTCTCTATCGTACCGTTCTAATGCTACGGTAAGGACAAACAAGGTTTCATTTTCTTTTTTTTCATATGCTGCAACTGCCACTGTGTAACACCACTAGTACCACCGCAATGATGACATTTCACCCGTCCAGGATTGCCAACCTTAATCGCCATTTCCCGTGCAGCCAGCCCTGTGCCTAGCCCTATTTCCAAACACAAATTACAGGTAAGATAAGCGTTTGGGGGGAGGTAGTATAATGGAGTATTAGGAGAGAAGAGAGACTGACGGTAGTACTAGTAAAGTCCTAGGACTATTGAATTCACTTACTCTGTGAGAGGCACTTAGTTTTGAAAACATTTGGGCAATTACTTACACAACTTGAATCAAGATGCCACTTAAGTTTCAGGAAAACAAACTTACTGTTAAACCCCCACCCACCAGCCTCAAAAGCAGTAAAAAACATGTATGCTAAGATAAAGTTTAAAGTATATTCATATCCCTAACATAAATAATCTCCCGCAAGACCCAACCCACCCCCCCTCCCGAACCCCAACGAATGTCCGTGAAAAGTCCAAAAAACCCAACTCCCAATTCCCACCCCCCAGACGTCTTTAAAAAAGGGGCAAGGGACAGTCTCCTCGTACTGCTGGCTGCTGTTCACTTTTCGGGCCAGGTCGGCATGCTCCTTGCGGAGGGTCTCAAGCAGGGTTTTGGTGTTCAACAGCTCCTGCTCGAGGTAGGACACCCTGAGTGAAAGGCGGTGCAACCTTTTTTTGGTACTGCTGTGGGGGGCAGCTGATTTTTTTGCTGCTCGGCGGTGGCGGGTGGCTGCGGTACCCCGGCTCCATACCGCTGGAGACCTGCTGCACTGACTGGCTGACCCAGGGAGCGCGGAGGAGCATGCAGCTGTCCCGGTCGATGTTGTGGTCGACTGCGTGTCCCCCTCCCCCTGGGCCACCAGCCACCGATATTCGGCGACAGTCGCCTCCAGCCTCCGTTGTAGGGCCCTTTTAGCCAGCTCCTTCCGTGTTGGTTTGGAAGGAGCATCTATATGAAGAAAGAAAGACATAGTCTGTAACCAATGCTCTTTAAGATTAACACAAAATGATTCAGCAGAAAGTTGTGTCACAGTAGAACTAGCAACTTGCAAGCGCAGTACATAACTATTGTGGCCAGTATCTATCTGACCTCCCACTTCTTCATCCTTGCTCTAACATTAGTGGGAGTTTAAAGAATCAATTCTACGAGCACTAGGGACTCACTCCATTAGAGTCGACTAGGACAGTACACCAGTCTTATTCTTCTTCTTCTCTCTTGTTTAGCAAAATTGGTATGTTAACTTCAGCAAGCCAGCATAATGCCAGCGCAGTCAACTTGCACCTGAGAAAAACAGACGCCCGCCATGATGAGTGAGACAGACTTGCGTTACTGTACCGGTCCAGTACATGCAGGTGGTGATGCTCTTACTTTTCTATTACGGGTGGCACTGAGAATACTCTGTTACAAGGGCTACTGCTTAATTAATTTAACTTTCACCCTACAGTGCCAATGAATACTAGAAAAGGAAAATGAAGAAGGTAAATAATCTGATTATCTATCACTGCACATGGTATGTATTTGCTTTCATATGGGATGACTTTAGGTGCTTTGCTTTTTATTGAGTGAACAGTGATACATCCACACATGAATGACCGAGTTCTACTAAACTAATTAACAGAGGTAGTGAGTGGCCATCGTAATAGCCGGATATATGCTGTGCTTGCAATACAAACTACTGCTACTATTCATGGAAGTATTCGGACAAAATTAAAACTTCTTTTCCTTGCCTTTCCTACACTGAAACGGACGTGCGGGTGCGGTGTTACATGCTTTTCAAAGTAACACTTAGTTCATCCAGTGACCGTCTACTCTCTCTAGATACACATATGCTATCTAAGAGTCAGATAGTACCATGATGCAGGCATCCATCCATTCAAACTATATGTCAATCATTCTTCTTCATGTCTCTCATCTGGACAAACCTTACGTTTTCTCACGGGAAAACAACCTTTTCATTTTATTTGGGAAACCGCAAGCCATACATCCGTGCTTGACTTGCATTTGAATTTCAACCAAAAGGATATATAGCGCACACATACAGTTTCTGTTTCACCCACCCAGGCTGTTCTCCTTCCACCCATCCTTGCTTCATCCTTCACCCAGCCATGCATCATATTCCTTCCCAGCCACCTCGGGCACCAATCAAACACGTATCGTTCTTCTTTGTCAGTCATCATTACTTTTAACTTGCTTGTCCTTCCACACTTACTTACACCCTTCTTTCGCTTTTCGTTCATCCCATCCACCAAGTTCATCTCAGATCTGATTTGGATTCTCGAAAAAAAATTCACCGCTGAGTTGAAGTAAATTTAGAGGAGGCTACAACCTGGTTGATAAAAACTTTGTTCTAAATTTGAAAGTCTTCTTAACAGTATAGTAACTTAACTGTACAACATATATACTACACCCGTGCAGAGAGCACACTCTGCAGTCTGCAATCTCAATAATTAAGGAATATAGGAGCTTACCATTGCCCGCCACTACCGTGGCAACCCTCACAGCAGTTTCCTCCGGCACTTGCACCGCCTCCTCCCCAGAAGTGTCCTCCTCCACCTCCGCGCTGGCCCCGGCACCAGATGTTCCACCTACAAAGTACATTTAAGAATGTTAGATGTCATAGACATACACCACTCACTGGTATTTTGTCTAGGAATGAAGAAATGTGAATACAGAAACCAATCTAATAATTTGTGACTGTCTACTCTAAAGTAAAAATGTCCCTTTTTCCAGGGAAGGGTGTTGTCTTGATGCACTTTTTGGCACAACTGATGAATGCTTGCTTTTTAACACGCACCACTTTTCTCATAACAGACAGAAGCTTCACTTCTAAGAACAAGAGCAAGATCAGATCATCATCATTAGGACGGAGTGACCAACGATTCAGCACCAAAAAGAAAAATTAAAGTTCAAACCAGGTGAGGGCTCGGCTCGCCCACAATAAATGTGTGAAATAAATCACTAAGCACTTTTCCATTTTTAATCTTCTAGAGGAGGGGGTATAGCACTGGTGGTCAAATCCTGCTATCCGTGCGACTGGCGAGGGCAAAAAATCACCGACTGCGAAAGTGCGCTGTTTAAGATCTCTATTACGCCCCATTTCGCTTTCTCGGGCCTACTGATTTATCGTCCCCCTGGTAGCGATGTGGCTTTCAGGGAGGCCCTCCCGGACGCTATCAGCACGCTGGCAGTAGGCTGCGGCAATTTCTCCATTCTTGGCGATTTAAATCTTCACTATGACAACCTGACCATACCCGCGGTAAGCAGCTCTGTGGCCGACCTTGAGGTTCTCCAGCCGGTTCAGTTGGTCTTGCATTCCACCCATGTAGGCGGTCATATTTTAGACCCTTTTTTTACAAACTTGGTAGAGGCTAGTACCTCCAATCCATCCCCCTTGGCCTGGACGGACCATTATTTGGTGCGTATCCAGTGCCCATTGCACGAGCCCCTCCTTAAACCTACGGTTCGAACTATTCCCAGGCGGTGCTGGAATAAACTTAAACTTGACGATTTTTAATCACCTTTTGTCCACCGACCCGCCGGGTCCATTTGAAACCGTGGATGTGGGCTATGACCGCTTCTGTGAGTGGGTTACTAGGGCCCTTGACGCCCTTATTCCGACAGTCCTGTGCAAACGTGGGTTAAGGGACCCTAGCCCTTGGTACGATGATTCGCTGCGGGCGCTCAAAAGCGCATGTAGGCGTGCAGAGCGGGAATGGCGTAAAAACTATGACAGCAACAAAAAAGTTCTGTATCTGGCCACTGTAAAATTCTATCATCGTGCTATCTGCAGAACTCGTGCGGCATTTTACGCCCTTCAATTTCGCACTAGTACCAATCCCTCACAAACCATCTTCAAGGCCCTGAAAGATCTAATGGCTAAAAAGGTTGTAGCGAACAAACATGGTTCCACTTCACACTGCGAAACCTTAGCGGCCTTTTTCTTGGAAAAGGTCCATGCCATCTATAGAGCCTTTCCTACGGTCGCACCCTCTGTTGGAAGACCTCCTAAGCTCCCTGTACTGGACGTTTTACATTCTTTTCCCAGTTTAACACAGGAAAGCTTTCAGAAATTGGCTCAGCAGGTCAAGACTGGGTCTCCGGTCGACCCTTTACGGCCAGCTCTGTTTAGGGACCTTACATCTCATGGTCTGTCGCCGGTTTGCTCTTTGATTAATACCTCATTAGCATCCAGTCTGGTTCCCGTTAAGTGGAAACAGGCGGTAGTTATGCCCATCCTAAAGAAACCAACTCTGGATGCCAGTAAACTTGAGAACTACCGCCCAATTTCACTTCTTCCGTGGCCAGCCAAAGTCGCGGAGGCGCATGTTAACTCTGCCCTCTCGGACCATCTTTCACGGGCTAACATCTTAGACAGTACGCAGAATGGATTCCGAGCTGGACATAGCACGGAGACAGCTCTCCTCTTTATGGTGGAACACCTGCGCTCCGTGCTCGACGCGGGTCAAAAGGCGGCGCTGGTGTTATTAGATCTAAGCGCCGCCTTTGACACCGTTTCCCACCAGATCCTTCTGCAACGTCTGCAGGAAGCAGGCGTCACCGGCCCCACACTCCAGTGGTTCCGTTCTTTCCTTGCCAACCGATCTTTTTGCGTGGCTGTTACGCCCTACCAGTCCAAATTCCATCCACTGGATCTGGGGGTCCCGCAGGGCTCCTCGCTGAGTCCCACGTTATTCAACCTTTACGTGAGACCGCTGGCTGAGGTTGTCAAGCATTGGGGTATGACCATGGTGTCATATGCTGACGACACTCAGCTAGCGGTTACGCTCAGCGGGAACGCTGATATGGATGCTCCCAGATTCCAGAATGGACTCCGGGCGGTCGCCAGCTGGATGACTTCCAACTGTCTCCAGCTGAACGCAAAAAAGACGGAAATTATGATCTTTGGCAAGCAAACGGAACTCTGGGGAGATAGGTGGTGGCCTTCGGATTTGGGTCCCACGCCAACTCCGGTCTCTGAGTTAAATAACCTTGGGGTGTGGCTTGACCCAACCCTCACCTTTGTCTGCCACACAAAGCGCACGGCGGCCTGCTGCTTTGGTATCCTGCGTGGACTACGCCCCGTATTAAAATTCTTCGATGCAACGACCAGGCAACTTGTGGTCCAGGCAACGGTGATTTCTCGGCTCGATTATGCCAGCTCCCTTTTGGTAGGGCTAAACCGGGCCGAAATCACCCGCCTTCAGCGCGTACAGAACGCAGCGGCTAGAGCAGTTGTGGGCTTACCGAGATTCTGCCCCACAACCAACACCCTGCGTGCCCTGCATTGGCTGCCGATTGCACAAAGGATCCAGTTTAAGGTTCTCTGTGTAGCCTACAAGATCCTTAAGAGTTCTCCTGCCTTGATTCTCTTAAATCTGCTGTCCCTCTATGTGCCAGTCCGTTCTTTAAGATCTTCGGACCTCGAACTCGCGATTGTCCCCCGCTTCAAGCGTAGCCGTGCTGGCGGCCGCTCATTCCAAGTACACGCCGCAGGACTGTGGAACTCTCTTCCCCTAGAGATCCGTGCCCTTGGTGATCTGCTTTCCTTTCGTCGAGCTGTTAAAACTTTTCTGTTCCCTTAGCTCCTTAGTTTCCTTCCAGTTGTGTTGTGTTGCTACCTTATCGGGCGCCAGGACGCTCCTTTGCTGGAGCATCTGTGCGCATAATAAATGATTTTAACATAACATAACATAACATAACATAATCAACTGTTTATGTTTTATGACAAACTTGATTTTAATAAAGGTTTTTACTTTTAATAAAGCTTTAAAACTTAAATAGACTCTGTGGTTTTTGGTCAAGAGTGACTGAGCAAAAGGTTGTGCAATTTGCAAGCATGAGTCCGTGCCTCTGACACTTCTGGACTCTGACCCCGTACTCTTGCCCTGCGTTGGATAATCATCATTGGGGATCAATCATCGTTGAATTCGGGAGCTAAATGACTCTGCCACACTATCTAGTCAGTAAGGAGATTGGGGGTTCTTCAAAGTCTGTTATCACTGAGGTTTGTGGAAAGTCTACCTGCGCCTATTATAATTGATAAACAATGCACTATTTAGTGTCCATAGTTCTGTTTGTGCAGATTTGTCCCTGCAACAGTAGTAGTATGGATTGTCCTCCTATCCAAACCAAAAGTAAAGTAGTATCTTATTCTTTCTTGGTGGTCATTCACATTTTATTGTTGGGAATTGTCAAAGCATAAACATTTAGAATACTTGAAAAGACATTATGGACAATCCCAGAGGACTGCACTCAGTGCATAGAGCTATTGATGACTAGAAGGGGAGTGTCGTTTAACACCTTTTGCCAACTGTGCAATCTTAGTTAGCTATACAGACAGACTAATAAAAATAATAAAGTATTACCACAGGGAGTCATAGTAGAGGCAGGATAAGAATTTAGATACAGTCTACAAGAAGATCAAAGACGATTTAGAAAAAATCGAATGAGGAACGCTAGGAAAGAATAGGTACTCTATATTAAAATGAAAACTTACCGGGGCCAGCAAAGGAGCCCTCGCCTGACCGATCCTGGCCTTCTACAGCAGCAGCAGCCGATACCACCTCCTCCTCTGTCCTCTTGCCCCTGGGGGGAGCTGATGTACAACATGAAAGAAAGAAAGACCCGAAAACATGGATGATTGTTGTCAACCAAATCAAACATTTCAAAAGAACAATAACAAAATATTTTGGCGAAATAGCAAATAGACAACTATTCCACGGGATATATTGAACTATCTCATGTGGTCTACTACGATATTAGTATTGCTTGATTTGCGGACCGTCGCCTTGGAAAGTTATGTAACTCACTAAACAAACTACTAAAAAGGTTCGCCTAGGACTGGCAGGCAGCAGTCTGCAGCACGCGAAGTGACAGACAAACTCCATCGTGATTGCAGATCAGTGACAACACTAAAAATGTTCCTACTACATTAACCAGTCAATAAAATACTCAAACTATCAATCCACCACCACTATTTCTTCTTATTGCCAGGTGTACAAAGGAAGGACTGGACTTGAGTCTGTAGGGGCAGATTTACAAGCCCCTTGCGGCTCTTTTGCTCCATTGTTGCGTGACTTCTGTGATGCGGCGGCAGAACAAAAGAGGCGCCATGGTGCAGCGTATATTAACAACGTGACGCATATTGGAGATGCATCACGTTGTAAAGCCCTGCGCCATCAGGGGGCGTTCTGGCGCAAGGGAGGGCGTTCCTGCGCAGGAACGCATCCTAAAAGTGGCTGAGGGAAATCTACAAGATTTCAATCAGTCACTTTTAGGACAATGATACGTCACTCAAACCCTGCGCCTGCTTGAAGCAGACGTATGGCTTGACGCAGCATTGGGGAGATAGGGCACCCCAGAGCATTGCTGGAGCTGCGCCATCGTTGCGACGCAACTCCAGCAATGCGCCGACTTTACTGCACAGACTCGTAACGCTTCGGTGACGTTTTGGGCCCATGGTGCGCCGCATTTTAAATACGGCGCACCATGGGTGGTGGTGGCGTGGCGCACAATTACTGGCGCATCCCTGCTACTTTGCCGGGATGCGCCGGTAATTGCAAATCTGCCCTTTAGGGTCTAGCATTACGCAGGTCTATAAACTACACTCATACAGAATTTCTCAGGCCAATGAAATGAACACAACCTCGAAAACAAATAAGCATAGTAACAACGCTACTGAGAAGGAGAGCAGTGCACCTGAAATGCACAGAAGATTTTGAAATATAATTTACCAACAATGTAATCGGCAGCATTATTGCTCTTGGTAAAAAACAAAAATTTGCAATATAATAACACACAGAGCAGGAGAAAACAGAGTAGTGATGAAATAGCTTCTACTACTCACCAAGCCCGGGGATCTCGACGCCGAGCAGGTCGAGCAGGTCGCGTTCCCGGTCCAGGAGATCCGTCCAACGGTGGGTGGCCTGGTTGTAGGTGCGCCGGACCCGAGAGTGTTCATACATGGCCCGGCACACCATCTCCCACCGCTTCCGGCGCTCCCGGAGCCCATAGCCGCTTGCGATCCTGCCGCCTGCCGCGATGGTTCTGGGGAGGCGGCGCTGTACATAGTACACTAGTGCGGCCACCTCCTCCGCGCTAAAGATCTCCCGTGGCATCACTAGCTCCCCCCTCAAACGCCCACATGGGAGCCGGGCACGGGGTGCGGGACCCTTCCCCTTCTCGGGCTGCTTCCCGGCTCCCTTTACCATGGTCTGGGCAGAAAGGAAGGTAAATAAGAAATAAGAAATAGAATAGAGAAGAAGAAAAGAAAAGAGTTTAAAAAAGTAGTTTAAAATTAACCAAAAGTAGCAGAAAACACAAAAATATAGAGCTAGAAAAATAGAGGGATAGATAATAAGTAAAATAGATTAAAAAAAACTTAAAACAAGCAAAGGATGGCAGAGATTGAGAGAGGATACATAAAGGATACCCAGAACCATAGCAATGAATGAAAAACATGATGGCCGTGCCCGTTCACAACCGCGGGGGTAAGTTCGCGCGAGATTTCCCCCGCGATCACACGCAAACTTGTACTAGCGAGCCGCACACTTTGCGAGATTACACATAGCGCCCGGAAACGGAAATACGTCACGCAAATAAGAAGGCCGCGCCCATGTACGACCGCTAGGGTAACTTCGCGTTGTTCCGCTACAAGCGGCTCGCGAAAACTTAAAAAAACACGGGAACTAACACGCTGGAAAAAACATATCGCATATTCGCACAAATTCGCGGCTTCCGAATTCGATCTCGCGCAAATTCACACCCCGCGAATCGCGCGAAATTGCAGAAAAACAATTTTTACAAAACTGAAAGCACTCAGCAGGTGCAAAAGATCAAGCTCACCATTCCCTGTAGTGCTTCCTGAGGGGCCACTCCAGAGTTCAGTTGCCTACTTGCAACTATTCTATGACCCTGCTCTGAACCTCACAGCAGGCTCAAAGAATTGTTACAAGTATGCCACAAAGGTCCTGTTAAAAAAAATTACACTGCAACAGAAAGCAATTACAGATAAGGAAGCAGGTGCCAGACTGGAAGTTCAAATTCAGTGACACATTAATCAGCCCCTAATTCATTCATGTCAGTTGAGGCAGGGCAGGTGTGCTAACGAATTTTGCAAAACTGAAAGCACTTAGCAGGTGCAAAAGTTCAAGCTCATCATTAATCAGGAAGCACTTACAGCTAAGGAAGCAGGTGCCAGCTCAAATTCAGTGACACGTTAATCAGCCCCAAATTAATTCATGTCAGTTGAGGCAAGGGCAGGTGTGCTTTTCCCCCCATAATCTACAGTGATGAACCAGAGGGTGGCATTGATGAACCAGAGGGTGGCATGGGTAAACCAGAGGGTGGCAGTGGTGAAACAGAGGGTGCTGTGGTGAACCAGACGTAGAAACAACATGGTCGCGACCGTTGCGACCCGACAAGTAAGTTCGCGTTTACGAACTCGTAAAAAACCCTCGTGAACTGGCAGAAACCCCTGCGAACACAAAAAAAATCCGCATATTCCCGAAAGTTTGCAAATTTTACGGATTGCGAATCCGTAAATACGCAAATTTGCAAAATTCGCCCATATATTAAAAAGAAAAATTTGGCTATCCCTCTGGAGACCAGTAAGTGGATAAAATGGGGAGATGGGCTATAGCCAAAATTAAAATACAAACTTACAAGTTTACAATAGCGGATGACACGACTCCTCTAAAAAGCTTATTGTCGGAATTATTGAACTATACAGACCCCTTAGTATTAGCGGGAGATTTTAATGTAGTTTTAGATCACGCATTAGATAAGTCAAGAACAAGTAGATCCATCCAAAACTTTAAAGTAAGACTATTAATTAAGAATGAGATGGAACAGCTAGCATGGTACGATGTTTGGAGGTCAAGAATGAGCAATAAGGGAGGTTACACCTTTCACAACAAAAAATATGGACATAAGTCTAGATTAGACTATTTTCTTCTGAATTCATCTTTAAAACAATGGGTCCAGGAAGTCATACATGTGGGGAAGCACCTGTCTGACCATTCAGCAGTATCTTTAATGCTTAACATTCCAATTAGATCGACCTCCAGGAGGTGGACATTAGAGCGTGCCATTCTTCTGGAGGAAAGTATAATTGAGAAGTTAATCTTGGAAACAGAGAGCTTTTTCCAGATGAACCTAGGCACTGCCCCGATACAACTGGTATGGGATTCTTATAAAGCTTTTAGAAGGGGTCTGATAACATCTAAACAATTCCCTAGGCACAGAAAACATGAAGAGGATATAGAAAGAGAAATAAAGAAAATAGAGTACGATTTTAATACACAGCAAAGTATTTCATTGAATGCTAACATTTCTTGAAAACTAGATTCTCTCAAATCAGACCTGGCAATGGTTTTAGAGCTAAGGCTAAAAAAGATATGGCAAGCTAATAAAATTGCTCATTTTGAGTATGGGGAGAGCTGCAGGAAGCTTCTGGCATGGAAGACAAAACAAGATCTAGCTTGGAGCAACATCAATGAGATTAACACATGTGCCCAGGGAGTAATATTTAAGTCCCCAAATGATATTGAAAAGGCCTTCCAGTTATATTTTGAGAAGGTATATCATGAAGATCTAGCTGTTCAAGAACTAGAAATAACGAATTGGATGGGCCAGACACTTCTAAACAGAATCACTGATGACAAATCTAGGAATATGGAAATGCTGATTACTACAGTTGAGATCAGGAAAGCCATAACATCGGGTAAATCTGGTAAAGCGGTAGGCCCAGATGGGTTACCTGCAGAACTATATAAAGTGTTAAAAGAAGCCCTTATTCTGGTCATGACGATACTATTTATGAAGACGGGGGAGATATACCACCTTCGTGGAATGAAGCAACTGTAGCACTAATTCTCAAGCCCTCCTAACCATCATGTTCATGTGATTCATATCGGCCCATCTCTCTGCTCAATACAGATTATAAGATCTTTAAAAAAATATTGGCAGAGAGATTGAATGGGGTAGCAGAGAATTTACTACATCGAGATCAAAAGGGATTGGTTAGAGGCAGGGAGATAAGAGACCTTACCTATAACTTGGTTGGAGCAATAGACGCAGTGACCCTACACAAAATTCCCTTGGCAATAGTAACAATAGATGCTACAAAGGCGTTTGACAGAGTGAATTGGACCTATTTAAAATACATACTAAAAGAAAGCATTTTATGTAAAATCTTTTGCAGGTCAATCTCATTGATTTATAAATCGCCTACAGCTAGAATCCTAGTAAATGTTAATCTTTCTGACTCAGTTAAAATCCAGAGAGGCACCCGCCAGGGTTGCCCGTTATCTCCAATGCTTTTTAATCTGTGCATGGAACTGCTGGCTGAAAAGTATAGAACACATTCTAAAATACCTGCTTTTAAATTCAGAGAATGAGAGAAAAAGGTGGCATTATATGTCTATGATCTCATGATATACACAACGAACCTAAATACTACACTCCTTTTAATATATCAAGAAGCACAGACATTTGGACACGTCTCTGGATATGAAATAAACAAAGCTAAGACTGAATGCATGGCCTGGAATGTGAGAGATTGTATCTATCCAACAAAAAAAAACAATAAGATATTTAGGAATATTGATCACTCAAGACATTGATAAAATTACAGAAATAAATCTTCATAAAGTTGGGAAAGAAATACAAAACTCTATAACAGGATGGGCTTACCTTCCTTTGACTCTGATTGGTAGAACAAACCTAATAAAGATGATGCTGCTGCCAAAAGTAATTTTTCTACTACAAAATATTCTGCTAGGATTTAATGAGAAAACCTTGAAAACCCAGTGGGCAAAACTAAATACTTTCATTTGGGCCTCGAAAAGAACTCAAATATTGAGGAAGAAGCTACAAAGGAAAAAGAATAAAGGAGGGCTATCTCTCCTGGATCTAGTTTTATATGCAAGGGTATTCTCTCTGAGGGCAGGAAAAATGCTTATGGATACACCAGATGGCTACGACATTGGCGTAATGTTCAAGGAGATGCTCCTGGATGTGGAGAGTGGAAGCCAGGGCTTCCTATACAATTTTGGAGATCCAAGATTTGTGTTAAAGTCTGCCTAAAATTCCTACTTAGCTTTGCAAGCACCTGGGCTAAGATCAAGGAAATCTTAAAAATCAGCTATTTTAGTGTCCTGGTCCCCATATGGAATGCACTAGGGTCGCCAAGATGGACTAGAGACGTTTTATCAACTCCTTTAATTAAAGTAGGTATTCAGCAATGGGGTTAGTTAGCCCTGAATGGAACTTTGCTTTCCTGGGAGGAGATTAACTTATTAGCGGATAAAGGATTATCCAAATTTAAATATTGGCAAATAAGAAGGTGGCATCAGACTGTTGGGATAGATGTAGGCATACCCAATGAATTGGGAACAACTTTAACAAAGAAAATTGAAAAGAAAAGAGAGGTGGCGATTCTATAGTGCTTACTTCTTGACCTGGAAGAGGGTGAATTTAAATTACCTACGGAGCTGTGGGGAGAGAACTTGCCTGGCTGTACCCTTGAAGAATTATGGCAAGTATCTCACGACATTCTACATACGACAGTGCAACCTGCAAATTTTTTAAAAAACATATCTTTTGTATTCAGAGGGTGTATTAGACTCCTTTAAAGCTCTCAAAATGTATGAAGCGTCCAGTAACAACGTGTCTAATGTGTCGCCAGATCAATGCAGATGGCATTCATATGTTTTTAACTTGCCCAAAGTTAAGTCATTTTTTGGGTGGAGGTACAGAGAGGCATGGAAAGAATTTTTGGTATAACTATGCAGGTAATCATACATTTGGGTTTCTTTGGATTGTTTCCACATTACGAGTCTATGTCAAGAGGAGAGAATAGAATATGTTTATACTTGATCTTAATAACACAAAGAGAAATCAGAAAAAAATGGAACGGTATTCCTCCAACTCTTTTAGATTGGGTGATTTCTATTAAATACATAATAAAGTTGAACAGAGCCAGATCAGATAAAGGTAAAAATAACAGGAAAGATTTTTGGGGTCCATGTGAAGAATGGTTGGATAGCTTGGATCATTAAATTAATAGAATCTTATAGCACTCCAATGATACCAGTCCAATGATTAAGCCTTTACACTAATAAACTAATTTTCTCTGGTTTCTGTGAGGTGCCCCAGGAGATATAGAAGCAATCTGTAGAGAAGCAATGTGTAAAGCATATCCTTCTAGATACAGAGCTCTCCAGTTGGCGCCAGTTGAAAGGGGGGCCGCAGGAGTGAATCGAACAAGCTCTAATTTATCCGATGAGGACAAAAAAAAGACACATCACATGTGAATCCAGCTGCAGAAATCTTTTAGTCTTTATCCCTAGTAGAAGTAACTGAATGTGATAGAGAGGGAGAAGAGGACAAAGGATTTAAGGTGTTACTGCCTTGAATGTCTGTGCTGAATGCTTTAGCCAGAAAGCATAAAATGCAATAGGCATTTTGCTGCTATTGGAACCTGAAATTCCTTCTGAGTGCATACGAGAATTCCAACTACCTGAGTTTGAAAGTGGCTTTTATCAATCCCTGGTTCAAATTCAGGAAGTGAATGGCTGATCTGAGCACTAGTGAGGATTTAGATAAAACTCGTATCTTCCTACTTGTTAAAGACATAGGGTTTTTCTGTTGCTGGGGAGTGCAGAAGGGTCTACAAATAGAAAAAAGAAGTATTTGCAATGCAATAGGACTCACATTTACGCGAAACCTATTGCTTTGCAAATGGTAGTGATCACAGTCAATGGGGGGCAGCATAGACAACGTGAGTGCAACGGTATGGTAGGCATGACGACAACGGGAGGGACGAGGTTTATTTGAATGCACGGACAACAGGAGGGGGGACAGAAGGCACTGACAACGGGAAGGAGGGGGGACTTAAGAAGGCAACAAAGCCCGGTGTGCCTGCAGTAGGACAGCCGCCATTTTCAATAAAGTAAATAGTGCTCACCCACTAGACAAAGCATGCTGTGTTAGGAGCAAAGTAAAAGTTCCAGTCCTTATGGGCCGCAACAAATGGGAACAAGGCGGTACCGAGGCTGGACTAACAAGCCTCATAATGAATCGGAAGCCAGCGTTTACCAAGGACGTTGACACCAGCCAATTACAAATATGGGCGGAGAGTGGGCGAGGCTTCCACAGCACTTCCACAAGATACCCTACTACAGCATGCCTCGCAGAGCGAGCAACGCATGCACTGCAACGCTAGGCTCGACCTAAACAGTTGTCACCTGAAAACACTGTGAAACTTCTCCTTTATTACCTAATGAATGCAGAGATTCCTGCAGACAAAGGAATACGGTGCTGCCATAGACAAATGTTGGGTACGAACTGCAACTGGACATTGTGCTGTGGCTCTTGTGTAAGGAGTCGTCCTTAAACTTGAATACATGGGTTGGCTGGAGTCAAAGGCCCAGAGCATTTTCTAAAAGTCTCTCTGAGGGCTAGAATGAAGTGCCAAATATAAAGAAAATAAACTTTTGATCATAGAGCAACTTGTTCCACTCAGACCTTTTTACTCTGAATTTGCAGGGCGAAGAAGCAATAATCTATGGATGTTTTCTGTTTTGCTGCGCCTTTCTTGAACTTAGCTTTCAGTCTTTCCATGATGAAGATTTTCGATATATTTTAAATCCGTAATTACACATTTAGACTAGGTAGAAACTACAAGCCATTGCATTGTGGGAACAGGCACGCACACTTCCAGACTGTGACCTCTCTCTCCCATCATTCAGTAATCAGATTTCCTACAGCCTCTTTTATCATCAAGTGTACCATTAGCCTTATGGGAAATTCACGTATTAGGTTGTGGATCACCTGCAATATGATGTTTTTCCTCTGATGTTTATGCGTCTCATTTTCTGATGTATTTCGGGAGCCAATATCTGAACTCTTCTTAACTTACTACAGCCAACGTGTAATACCACCAGATCTTGCACATGTATACTGATACATTCAGCAATAGCTACAATTTCAAATATATACAATTCATGCACTGTTTTGCAAATATCAAAAGCCACCTTCAGAACAGTTGATCCTCTACTATACACATTTCAGTTTACAGACAAGAGAAAATAAAGTTCTAAGGAACTAATCCGATTCGACTCATTAATTTAATTGTCATAGCTTGACGATTTTGTTGCTGTAGGTGTCATATTTAATTAGCAATTGTAAAAATGAAAGCTCCCGCTGCGGAGCAGCATGCAGGTTGTCAAACGGTGTGAAGAGGCAGGCTAAATCATACATTTCCAATGAGCTGAAAAAACAGTTACACGTTTGTTATTCTAATCCACAATCACCTTGGTCTCGCAGTGTTTTTAATAAGTGTCTGTATGAATGAGCACATTCACGCAAACTGGTATAATGTGTTTGCAAGTTTATCTAAGAAGCAGTTGAATGCAGACGCACGTTCTCTTTGACACAAATTTTATGAAGTTGCTTCGAGAAAATTGATCAACCTGTTCTTGTTCTAAGGAGAATCTATCTATGCCTATCCTGATGCAATTTATAAGCACCACAAGGATGAGATTTTAAAAATGTTAACGAAAATTATGGGTGGAAGCTGTGTCTTAAAAGAGATCAAATTCATAGAATCCCACTACCCTTACCTAGAGCCAAGCAATAGTAAAAGTGTTATTGATCATCGTCGCCAATCGGTGACGAGTATCAATGGCAAATTAAAAGGTATAATTGTATATTAAGGTCTGTTGGACTTGGCCATTTTTGCAGGGTCATCCCAAAACTATTTGCCTTCCTCCTCTATTTTTTCTGACCTGTTGTTGGCTGTTTTATGACTCTGGGCACTTTACCACTGCTGATCAGTTCTAAAGTGCATATGCTCTCCCTATTGTAAATTGATGTATGGATTAGTGATTCCATGATTACAGTGCACTGAGTGTGCCCAGGGCTTGTAAACCAAATGCTACTGGTGGGCTTGCAGCACTGGTTGTGCCACCCACAGAAGCAGCCTGTATAAGTGTGTCTCAGGTCTGCAATTGCATAGCCTGTGTGCAGTCTGGTACTGCCATGCTGACTGTCAAGTGCACCCACTTGCCAGTCCCTAAACCTTCCCTTTACTTCATATCAGACAACCCTATGGTAGGCCCAAGGGCAGGGTGCGTTGTAAGTATATGGTAGGACATGCTCTGGCGTGTATGACATGTCCTTATAGTGAATTACAGCCATTTTAGTTTTTCACTATTGCAAGGCTACCTGTTCTCCATAGGCCAGAATGGGCTGTTAGATTATTACATGTTATAATCCTAACTGACTCAGAGAACATGATAGAAATTAGAGTTTAGTATGGGTGCACTCAGAATGCTAAAATACGTCTCTTAGTGAAGTTGATTTACCATTCTATGCTTGAAAATACCACTTTTAGACAGTAGGTATTTTCTTGTCTAACTATCCAGGCCTGCCTCTGCTAGGTTGTTTATTCCTTGTCTGGAGTTTGAGTGACAGGGCTGGGGGATTCTAGGAGACAGAATGAGTCAGCTCTGTGGTGAATAGAGAGATCTGCATCTAGATGGGTGGGAGGAGTTGCACCTGGGACCTGAATAGGGCTGTGCCTGCCTTCCACAATGCTGGCTTCACCTCCTGTGGTGCGGCTGATGTCTCTACCCTGCACTATAAAAGAAGAGAAGGAATCATGTCAACAAAGTGCTCCAGGGCTGTGCTTTCCCTCTACAATGGTAGTTCAACCTCCTGTGGGGTGTCTGATGTTTCTGCCCTGCACTGTGAAAGGAAAGAAGTAGTCTTGTCAACAGAGTGCTCCAGAACTGGTTTGGACTGGGAAAGATTAGATCACTTTTGGAGTGCAAGAAGAAACCTTTGCTAAGGAGAGGACCCTGAAATAACTGAGGAGAGACTATCCCTAAGGCGAAGTGCTGCTTGGGGGATTGGCCTGCAGTGGTTGCCTGACTGCCAAAGAAATGAGAGAGGAACTTTGTGTGTACTTTCCTCAACTTATGTAAGGAACTCCAAGGGTTTGGAACAGAGCTTGCCTCCTGCGGAAGTCTCTGGGAGAACAGACTTCACCCACCAGCTCCTCAAGAGTTCTCCCGGAGTGCCTACAGTTGTGTTGAACTTTTTGGAAGCGCGACGCAAGATCGAGAAGCGTGTCGCAGACCTGCCGCTGCCGCTTCGCAACACAAAGCGCCTCACATCGCCGGAGGAGAGGATCAACGTCACCACAGACGCCGCCGCATCACCGGGAAGCGAATCGCAGGAGTAGAGGATCGACGTCGCATCAGCCGCCGCTGAATCTCCGAGAAGTGTGTCGCAGGGCCTCATCACCGGAGAAGAGGATCGAAGTTGCCGCAGATGCCGCCGCATCACCGGGAAGAGTGTCACAGGGCCTGTCGCGGCTCGCATTGTTGTGGAAGCAACTCGCATTGCTGGGGGAGAGGATCGACATTGCAGCAGACGCTGCTGCAGCACCGGGAAGCGTGTTGCATCAAGGAGAAAGCGCCATCTTTTATTTCTTTGTACCGGATCTTAAAGTACATTGACTCAAAGTGTTGCATTTTCAGAACTAAAGAGAACTAAGCTAAAACTACCATTTTAAGTATAGTATTGTGGATTTATGTTCTTTTTGGTCTTGTGATAAGCCTATATAAAGAATACTTACTTTGATATAAAACCTGTGTGGTGTCCATCTGTAGTGTTGTCACTTAATTACTGTATGTGTTCACAAATGCTTTACATACTGCCTCTGAGATAAGCCTGTCTGATCGTGCCAAGCTACCAAGGGAGTGAGCAGGGGTTATTTTAGGAGTGTACCCCCTTACCCCGACTAGAGGTAAAGGTCCCTGTTTGTCACAAGTACCTACCTGTGCCAACTAGAGACCCCAAATCTAACAAGGTCCTATATTGTCATTTAGGGATATTGGTGACATCATAAATCAGGAGGCCAAAGTATGAGAGGTTTGTGTCAAAAGAACCCCCCCAAACGACAATACAGGGCCATAATATATAATATCTGTGAAACTGTTTTGTATTTTTTGTCTTTCATGTCTGTCGAGGGGCAAACAGCTTTATTCAATGTGGAGCTAACAATGGGCACTGATTGGAATTAGAATATTTAGGCTTTGTTTACCTTTCTTGAATAAATTGCTAATACATAAGTAACGAGAAGGGACAGTGGCTTTAGGTTATTATGCAGCTGCATCATTTACTATATAATTAAAGAGTTATTGTATTTGCCAACTACTTTGCCACACAAGCTGCCAAATAATTTCCAAACAGTAGCGTTGTTTTTATCTCCAATTGGTAAACATAATACTGACATAGAATGTGACACAAACTTTGCATTTATGGATGCGTAATTTAAGTAAACTTACTGCATAATAGCATGATGGATAGTTAGACAGCTAGATGAATAGATAGATAGACAGACAGACAGGCAGACAGGCAGGCAGACAGACAGACAGACAGAGAGATAGTTAGATAAAACATTGGTAAAAGGGCGTCATGTTTTTTTTTTAAATCAAGATCTCTAATGTACCTTATCGAAAAATGCAGAAATCAATGGGAATGTGTTTGGATGGAAACAATAGAAACAAAACGAAGCATTCTGAAATATGCCTCTTCGATTTTCCTTCATATCCCGGACTATCCCAATGGAAGATGTATGGTGTAATACAGGAGATCCCAGATGACATCACTTAATCTATCACACATGACCTCACCAGTACCGTAATGGTGCTTGCTACACAGCTAATAGCATGAAAGAAATGTCTTATATTCATGCGCAATATGGTGCACACTCCGGTATGTAGAAAGACAGATTGTGCCTCTATCCACCAAAGTTGACCAGTGAAGCAATGATTCACATGAAGGGAGCAACACAGAGAGGGAACTGGAAGAGCACACCAGGCATAAAGTAGTACCAGTCTGTGGAAATGGGCTGTGGCATCTAGAAATGATAAACCTGAGGAGATTCTGGAGCTTACATAGACAAATAATGAGATTTACATGGTTCACACTCATGGATTGGGGACATATTTAGTGACAACTTGTGTGCATGTCTTACACAGGTGTGAGCATGCCAAAACAGTGTCTCAGTACAGCCAGCTTTATCATCGGAAGCATACAACACTTAATATTTCGAAATAATGCATGCAAGGTAGTGGACTTAGGGTCTACTTTATATGTTGGCGGTAGAAGTTCTCCATTACAATGGCAATGAAGTATATGTATGGTGCATTAAGGGGTTCCTGCCAATGCATTATAAAAGAATGCCTGCTTGGAGGTCATTGATTAATGTAGTGGGCGGTCCTTCCACTGTTATTTTTGTGAGCATAAAGTGCCAGCGCATGTGCAGTAGCTCTGCCCCCAGTATTAAGCCCTCAAACAATCAGCATGTTACTGCACTAAATTAGTAACAAGGGAGAGAAAACTTGCTCAGTTGGAATATCTACTAAAACCTCATAATAAGTGTTTTGCAGCATGATCCTAGGAGAAAGTTAAGTAAGTTCAGAACAGTTGTTTGCTTGGTCTATTGTAAAAGCTTTTAATCAAGGGAGATCTTCAAGATACGTGACAATTATCAGGTCTTTTTGGGGGAATGCTAGTTGTAAATGTGCATCCGAAAGTGTGGTGGTCATCCATGTGTAATAAAGGAAGAAGAAGAAGTTCTTAGTTACCGGTTACTTTAAAAAGATCTCAATATCTAATTTGCATAATAACAAACTATTCTTTTAACGTAAAAGGATTTTGGAGGGATGCAGGAAGAGCAGGTAAACAGACTTAAGGCATCGTGAGACTTGGAACTGGAAATGCACAAGAAATGCTGCAGAATATGCAAAGACTCCCTGCTTTAAGTTACTTCGCAATATTAATAATATTTAAACAATAAAAACAACAACACAAGCAACAACAAAATTGGAAAATTGGAGGCAGTATACCTACGGCCGTAGTAGGGGTATAAAAAGTTAATCCCTGAATTTAAAGATTCTTGCGTACCGTGCTCCAAACCTTAAAGGCTGCCCCCAAAACTTTGAAGAGCGTTCTTTTATAATAGCTCCTAACCAACCTCTTAAAAAGGCAGTTCTTGACCTCTTCACCTAACAGCATCTGATAGATTGTGGGAGCCTCAGCATCGTTGGTTACACTTTCTCCGGTTAACATTATTCGCATATTTAATAAACGACACGAGTGATAATAAAGTAAAAAATCGGGGACCGACCAATCCCCCCTCTCCCTGGGAAGCGTCATGAACTGCATAGCCCTTCGAGGTTTCCCTGAAGCCCATAGGAATTTAGAGCTAAGTGCATGCAAGTGTAGTAGCTGACTATGAGATACCTCGAAGGGTACAGATCTAAAATAATATAAAACCTTTTTCATTTTCAGGATATTGGCTCTACCCACCAAAGATAGGTGTAGACACTCCCATCTGAATAATGATTGCTTAACCTTGGTGGTAATATCCCCCAGTTAACCTCCACCAGATTTTTCAAATTTTCTCGGGTCTTGATTCCGAGATACGTGACCTCCTTAACCGCCCTAGGATCTCTCACCATAATATCCTTCGTGCAGAGGATCTGAGTTTTAGAAATATTATTCTTATAGCCAGAGACTACACCATCCTCAGCTGCAAGTCGTTCTACCGCAAAAATAGCCATGAGAATATCGGATGTAGTTATGGTGATAACGACGGCATATGCTTCGTCAGGCCTGACTTTTGACATTTAACTGTTGAAAGACACTGGTATTTACATCACATTTCAGGCCAAGGGGGACTAAGATTACTACACCCAGCCAAGCTTAAGATTGTTGTCAAAGATCAACCTTTTCTCCTCTGAGATACTTGTGAAATAATTTTTGCAATCCCTATAAAAGCTGTCTAACTTTACTATGGTCATCAAAAGCAGGCCAGGGCTAGATGTAATATATAGCCGTGCTATTGTGTTTTTCTACTTTCTATATTCGTTGTTCCTTTCTATTTTCTCGTTCTAACTCTTGTTTCACCTCATCCTATACTTGTTCGGGTTATTCAGACAAAGTATCGATATTGACAACATGTATTTGTTTTTTTTAATGATTTGCCTTTTTAACCTTTTTGCTTCATATTGTCATAACTATTGTATAGGGTGAGGGGTCTGTTGTGGGGGTAAGCACCTGGGTGGTGGGAGCTTGTCATCACAGGGACCATGAGTCCCAAAGCCTTGTTGAAGAGTAGTGGGGAGGGGAATAGGGGGACGGGGCTGCTGGGGTTGGAGGGGCTTGGTAGGGCAGGGGGATTTGGGGGAAAGGAAAACAATCCACAGTATTAGGAAAAATTTCAGTCTTAGGGTTCTAATGCCTTTGTCTATAGTAATAACAATTATCTTGTTCTCCTATTTTTCTAAGGGCTAGACTAGGATTGCCGATTTGTTCCTTAAATGTTTGTGGCCTAAATAATTATAATAAAAAGCAGAGGGTTGATGCTGAACTTCGTGTGATTCAGCCAGACTTGATTTGTCTACAAGAGACTCATGTGCCCTGAGGGAAGGGGAAAATCTGATATGGGCTCCGTGCTTTTGGCGACTACTCTACAATCCTCAACCACCCGGGGGGTCGCTCTGTTAGCCAAACCTGCTATGGAAATTTCGCGACAGGTACTAGCGGATAAATTGGGGCGCTGGCTTATCGTGGAATGTCTGATGGGGAAAAAAAAGTTGACACTGTGTATTGTTTATGGCTCCAATCTTGATGAAGCTATGGTTTTAGAGCATTTGAATGTGGAGCTCGCACTCTGGCCTACCCCTTTGGTGCTATGTGGTGATCTCAATATTAATTTGAGTAATAAGGAACTTTATTGCAGCCCACAAAATTATAATGGTAGGAAACCAAGGGTTTTTAAAGCACTTTTTTATCTTTTGTTGGACCATGGGCTGGTCGATGTGTGGGATCATCTCTACCTGGATGACCTGGGCTTCACATTTTATTCCCACCCCCATCAAAAATTGGTCCATCTTCACTATTTCTTTGCCTCACCTCTACTTTTTACAGATGTTAAAACGCGAGTCTTCCCTAGAATTACATCAGATCATGCTCCAGTGGTTTTTGACATTCCTGCATTAGGCTCCTATATTAACCCACAAACGTTCACCTTCAATAGGAAACTCCTTCTCGACGATACCTTCTTAGATCATATTAAGAGCTGGATTAAAGGGTTCTTTCAAGTCAATCGGCATTCAACATCTGTCGGGGTTCTATGGGATGCTTTTAAGGCCTGTCTCAGAGGGGAGATCCTGAGCTATGCCTTGTACCAGCAAAACAAAGCTAACTGTCTAATACAGGAATTATATACTAAACTTAAATCTGCAGAAAGAAATCTAGCAGAAGGGATATTAGCCAAGAGTAATATTACTGAACTACTAACCAATGTCGCCAGGTGTAAGGCTGCTATCAACTTATCTTGGAGTAAGGAGATAGCAGCCAAATATTTGGTATATAAAAAGGAATGTTACAAGTACGTCAAAGCAGTAGGACGCTGTCTGGCTAATAGGCTACGCTCTAATGAAGCTACACATAGAATAGCTGGCATGAAAAATCTGTCTGTGAGACGCTGTATGATTCCCAAGAAATCCTTGGGATTTTTCGTAAATTCTACGAAGATCTTTATTTGGGAAGTGAGCCAGGATTATATATTGCGGACCCTGGGATACAATGATTAGTGGATCTAATCGGTCAAGTAGAAGGAGGGGGATTGGGGAGTCCTATCACTATGGGAGAGCAAGAGCTAGCAATAAATAGCATGGCAATTGGTAAGGCAGCGGGCCTGACAAGCTTCCCTCCGAGGTCTATAGGGCTTTCTTTGAAGACATAAAAATAGACTTGTTGGCCATTTTCCAAGCAGCCCAGCAGGGGAGGGCACCGCAATCGTGGGACGAGGCCGATTTTGTCATATTTAAGAAAAAAGATAAGCCACCAGATCATCCAGTGTCATATTAGCCAATTTCCCTTATCAACTGAGAAGGAAAAATATATGCCAAAATCTTGGCGAATCGACTGGCAAAAGTTATCCCTCCCCTAGTATCCCTAAAACAGCATGGTTTTATCCCTGGATGGGGAACCGTGAATCATATCAATAAAATTGTGACACTGTTTGTTATTGCTCAGGCTGAATCCAGAGCATTGGGCTTAATTTTATTGGATGTCGAAAAGGCGTTCGATCGTGTAACCTCGATTTTCTTTGGGCAGTTATGCAGCAGATGGGGCTTGGTCAAAGTTATATCCAGACCATTAGGGTACTCTACCAGTCACCCACTGCTAGGATCTGTTCCATGGGACTCATCATAGACTCTATTAAAATTTCAAAAGGCACACGGCGGGGGTGTCTGTGCTCACCCCTGCTGTTCGCCTTATACATTAATCCTTTCTTACGAATGTTAGAGTTTGAGTTGCTTTCTGAAAGTCATCAGATTTGACTGACATCTGAGGTGCCAGGTTAGCTGACTGCAGAGCTTGCAGATGAAGTATACAAAGCTTCTGCCACCCGATGAGGCATTATGGATTCCGGGCACCCTGATTATTTTATAAGTTGCTGCTCGAACGCATCTACCGGGGAAGTACCAAGAAAATGTGTTCCTAAGGAAATCCAGGTTAGTGAGATAGAGCACCCTGTGTGCTGTACACACAACTTGAAAGAAACTCTCTTTTTTATTGGGAGCCATGAAGCTCCTCTAGAACCTTTGAGACTGGAATGAATTTCCTGATATTTTTCTTGAGCCATGCAGCAGCATTCTGCACTCTCTGCAATTCTTTAAGAGAGCTTTTCTGCATGCCCAAATAAAGGACATCACATTAATCTGATCTCAATAAGACCAGGGCACTGATGCCAGTTTTCTGTAAATCTTGTGCCATAAAGGACAGAATTATGCTCAATGTTTTTTGCTGGTAAAATCAGGTGTAAAAGTTTATTAGTGTGGTCCGAGAATACGGGTTTGGAGTAAAAAATTACCATGACGTTTCTCACTTTAGGAACTGTGGAGGGAAGAAGACCCAAGGTCTGTGGCCATCTGGAATTGCTCCAGAAAAAGATGCCCCTACTGAAAAAAGTATACCTCGTCTTTTTCGGAGTTCAGTTTGAGGCAGAGGCTGCTCATTCAGCTAACCACTGCTCGTATACAGTTGTTAAACCTATGTGCCTCCTCCTTGATGTTACTAGTGATAAAGACTGCAATTTGTAGGTCATCAGCAAAGGAGATGATTGAGAACCAAAAGATTTCATACGGTTTTCAAGGGGGGCCCACATAAATTTTAAATAGGGATGGGTTGCGTGATGACCCTTGCAGAACACCAAAAGGCAAGGAGAAAGAATTAGAGAGGAAGTCTCCAAAGAAGACTGTTGCTCTCTTTCCATGAGGAAGGACCACAGGAGATCGTATGCTGGCTCACCGACTCCTATCTCATCTAGTCTTTGCTTTAGCACAGAATGGCCTACTGTGTAAAAGGCTTGTGATAGGTCAAATAGGACCACCTCAGCCTTACCTCAATTGCCTATGATGTTTTGCTCAGCTCTGTGGCTATTACAAGTGATGCCCCTGTACTGTGTGCCTTTCTGAAGCCATACTTGGCTCCATTCAGAATCTCTTTCTGATCAAGATATTCCGAGAGAGCCACATTCATGTGTTTCTCTACTACTGTGCTGAGCCACATCAAGAATTCAATGCGTAAGGGGCAGCACTTGGGGGTCAGAAAATTGCTGCAGCTGGGTCCAGGAGCTTTTTGCGGAACCTATTATTACCATAACACTCACATCAGGTGGCCAGCAGACTAGCCCTTGGAATCACTTTGGAGTCCTAGGTTCTAGAGGAATTTGCAGGACAAATTCCACTTCCCCAGGCAAGAGGGCAGGAGATAGCAGGTCAGCACAACAGTGCAGCAGTTCTTTTGGAGCCAGCAGTCCATCAGAGTGTCAGGCCTGGTAGCAGTACAGCAGTCCTTCTGCCTGGCAGAGTATCCAAAGCTCCAGAAGTGTACTGAAGTGGTGGTGTCTAACATATAGTATTTATACACAGTTGTGCCTTTGAAGTAGGCAGAAGCTGTCAGAGGTAGACCTTTAAAGTGCACATGTGCCCTGCCTTCCTGGCTCTGGGTCTGGACTAACTTCAGGGGAATAGAGCTATTTGTGTGGAGGCAGGACACAGTCTATTCAAGTGTAAGCAGAGCTCTACCGAGCTACACCTCCCACCCTTCCATTGATGGACCATTCAGTCCCACATAAGCTCCCTTTGTGTGTGGCAGTCTAGGAGGAATACACAAAGCCCAAACTCAGCTACACCCTGTTCTCTCACCCAGAGATAGGCTGCAGGCACAAAATGGCTAAGGCAAGAAAATACTAACTTTCTAAAAGTGTCATTTTCAGTATTGCAATTTCAATTTTGACTTCACCATAAGTTATGTTTTTAGGTTGTGTTTCCAGAGACATCAAACATGAAGGGATTACCTGTTGCCATTTGAAAATGACAATTATAAAATGTAAAAGGCAATTCCAATGTTATTCTATGGGCGAGATAGACCTTGCAGTAGTGAACAATGAACTTAGGAGTTTTTCACTACCAGGATATGTAACATTTAAAAGCAAATGTCCTACTTTTTAAAAACACTGCACCTTTCCATTGGGGCTGTCCAGGCCCTACCTTTGGGGTGACCTATATGTGTTAAAAAGGAAAGTTTGGGCCTGGCAAAAGGTTTGCTTTGCTAGGTTTCCTAGGGACTTATATGTAAAGTAAATATGGCAGTTGGATATAGCACAATGTTACCATGATTTAAGGAGAGAGTCCAAGCACTTTAGCACTGATTAGCAGTGGTATAGTGAGACCTAAGGCCAGCAAAGACGAAGCCAGCAAAAATAGACGGTCTGAAGGAAAAAAGGGGAAAACCACATTTAGGATGCCAGGTATAACAGCCATGATTTCAAATGATGGACTAAAGAAAAACTGGCCAGGAACCTGACGGATTTGATGTCAACAAGAGGAGGACCTGAAGTGTTTAAGGATTTGAAGTGCATGAAGGAACATGTGGCAACACTAATTTCCACCATAATATTTCCCTGAGTTAAGGTTGTAGACATACATGTGCTTTCAACATTGGCAAATGCTCAGGATAAGATCATTTAATTGTTTGTCACTCTACATAGTGTCTGTTAAATGTTGTTTAAAAATGTATTAAAGCGCCATTTACATGCGAAGCCCATTGTTTTTTTATGTAAAAAACTAAGTATTATTTTTTGTGCAGCACTTACCTCAAGTCAATGACACACTGTATAATTGGTGGCATAAGTATTCATCTTTCACCAATGCAGGGCAGCAAGGAAAGTAGCTGCAGCACACATAGAAAGAAGGAAAAGCCTCTTATGATTGTTTTATGCACAAAGGTCTCCCTTCCTGCACAAACATATTAATCTCTTAAATGCAGGCACCCTTACACTATGGTGCAAAGGTGACTGCGTTGGCGCGCGGCAGCCTATTGTGCACCGACTCAGGGAAAAAGGACAGGAATGCGCTGTATCTGATAGATACAGCTCATTCCTGACCTTTTCTTTTGCCGTTGGGCAGCGCAGCAGGAAGGCCTGCGGCGCTGCCCTCCAGCAAAACCTCATAAACGAGGCCCTGTGTATACATGTTAAACATCAGTTTAATGTATACATTTTTCTTTAAGTTGTTACATTTTGAGACAATATTGTTATATAGGACAGGAATGCTAGATGTTAATGTTATATGGGTCAAGAATGTTATCTGCTCCGCTTTGTGGTTATATATGTCTGCACTTAATTTGCAGGTCTGAATGTATTAAACTTATCATCATATATTAAGTGTGGTTGACTTCTGTTACTTTTTAAGAGCCTGGTTTATAGTGTATTTCAAGATTAGTTAAAACTCTCCAACAATAAGTAGAACTTTTTTTTTTCACTGAAAAATAATATGTTTGAACATCAGTTTTGAGAACTTATTTTGCTCACTCTTGTACGCAATTGTGATCGTTGTCATTGTTTATTTGATGTTCTGTGTTTTGACAGTAAATATTTATATGCTTCAATCTGGTAATCTACATTAGTTTTGAACTTGCAGGTGATATTGCAGTCACCAAATTGTGACTCATCGCCAGAAATGCTCTTAGAATTGTTTGAGAATATTTGTCCATGTAGTACAGAGGTCTTCAAACTTTTGGATGCTGAGACCCCCCTGTCAACATTTTGAGGCGTAACGACCCCCTCCTGACAAAAATGTCTAAACCTGTAGGCAGGGCTACTAGAATTATGAGGCAGGTGAGGACCAAATTACACGACAGGCTTGACTGAAATGTGTGGGAAGAAAATGTAAGTGATGTTATGTGATGTCGCGTATTTTGGGATAGCATTGCTTCATTATTTTGACATTTTTTACTCACGGTAACACTGAGGAAAGATTTCACCCCATTAGTATCCGTTTATAACCAAAATACAGCAATTAACATCAGAAAGATTTCTAGTCAACCTTTGCGAAGGGCCTTCCACTCCGCAGGAATACGTGCTGCCACATTAGAAGCTCACCTGGCCCTGGCCAGGAGAAGCAGGGGTCCCTTAAAAACCTGTTGGTTTTGTGCAGAGTTAAGCAGTTTACCCATGCAGCTTTCCTCTCACCCTTCCCTTCCACCCCCTCTCCTCTCCTAACCACGGATCCCTCTCTCACTTTGCAGGCTATTTTCTTTCACCCCTTTTTACAACTTCTGAACTCTCCCCAATCAACCTCTCACTTCACCTTTAAATACCTCTTGCCATTCTCTCTTTTCACTGGCCTCATCTCTTACAGTCTCTTGCATTTATCTCATGGCTCTCTGGTCCCGTCACCTCCTGTGCCCCTCAGCACTTCTCATTCACCTCGTCTCTCCATTCAATTTTTGTCTATTTGTATCCTACACCACTACAGTCCCCCAATTCAACTTTCACATCTCCCCTTTGTTCTAACAGAAGCCCTCACCTTTGGCTCACAATCACTTCTTGTGTGTCTACACTTCTCTTTGGCATTTCACATTTCTCCTCATTCCGGACCTCTTCGATCGAATTCTCTCACTCCCTTTCTGTCCTCTCTCATCCTCTAATCTCTCCTCACCAAGCATATGGGTCGGACCCATATGGTCCTCTTGGCCTATGCCACTTCCCTTCTTGTTCCCTAATTCAATAAGGCATGAGTTGTCTGTCTCGCTGTTTTGGTGCAGGCCACGCAGTGATGGAACTTGCACCCTCCTTTGCTTCACTCCACTAAGAATCTATTATCCTTATGGAAGATATAAAAACCTTTCTCTCTGCTCTGTAGGTTACCCCATTTGGCTGGTTCTCCTTCTGTGTGTTTCTCATTTGCCTACAGGCAGCAGATGGTTATTAGCCCCAGGACATCTTTTGGTAACAGTAGCGCTCTACAAATGTAAATAATAATGATAGCCAGAAGCAGGGGAGTCACTAGACTAGAAATTCAGAGAGGACTAACACTCCCAGCCAGGGCTGGTCCTAACACTGGTCGCACACGGTGCAACAGTCTTTTTTGGTGCCCCACCCCCGTTTCCTCCTCCTCCATGAATTCCCTCACTGCCACTCACCAACAATGCACCTCATCTCTCTATAGCACCTTTCTGACAAACATTTCATTTTTTATAGCACTACTCATAGTTTACTCACACTCAGGGGTATATTATCAAGGGGTTTATCTCCGCTTTTTTGGCTTTAAAAGCCAAGAAAGCGGAGATAAAATTATCTCCCTATTACCAAGCTGTCGCTAACACCAGTTAGTGACAGCTAATAGGAGATAGCGACCATCTTGGGCCCCGCTTTGCATGTCAGTGATATTTATCACTAATGACATGCAAAGTGGGCGTGCCAAGATGTTAGCGACTGGAAACAGTCGCTAACATCGCTATCTCCTATTACCAACTTTTGGAGATATTCGCGCTAAGCGCGAATATCTCCAAAAGCTAACACCTGCCCTGAGCAGTTCTTCACCATGTTATCCAATGGGAGGTGGATAACATGGCTAAGAGCATTTGCTCGATAATGCATGAATATCGCTGACTTTTCAGCGATATTCATGCATTGCGGCCGTTTTTTATCGCATTTGCGATAAACCTTGCTAATAGCAAGGTTTATCTGCGATAAAAATCGCCGATGTGCGGCGATAATTTTTGTCTCTAAACAAGTTAGAGACAAAAATTATCGCTAGTTGTTGGTAATATGCCCCTCAGTTCTGTGATCTCCATGGTACACGTTCTTTGTAGCAGGCACATTAACCCTCTGCACACTGTGTGGGTGACAAGAGTGCCCATGTAAGTGCACGGTGAGCGATGCAACATTGCAAGAGTAGGTTAAGAGGAGTGACTGCAGGGTGAGTGAGGTAACGTATGAATTCATGAATTTGGGTGCGAATGCAAGTTCAGAATGGGACGAATGAATGTAGGATTACTGATGGGCTTGCTTGAGTGAGTTGCATATTGGGCAGTGAGGGGGACAGGTGAGTAAAGTGTCACATGAGTGCAGGATGAGTAGTGTACTCGTGTGCCTGCAGGGTGAGGTATCGACTTGAACCAAATCCGCTGTAGGCACATAGTAGCTTTTAATTACATACACATGTATATATAGCTTTTTTCACTTTTTGTTAAATTAACATAAAATAAATTTTTTCAACATTTAGTGAAACGTGAGTAAGGTTGGGAAGTTGTGCCCCCGCCCTGAAGAAGGAGCTTTGCCTCCGAAACATGTCGACGCACACCTGAGGTACTGTCCATAATCATGATAGGTTCACCTCGCACTTCACTTCTTTTAATAGTACCAGCCCGGGGTCATGAATAAAAAAAATTCTAGTCAACCCACGAGCCAGGTGCCTTTTAAGTTTTTCACCTCAACCCACGACTCACATACATAATATACCCATTCACATGCACCACATATAGTCATTACTATAAGTGCTCCCGCGTAGTCGTAGGTCGTAGCACGCCGCATCCCGTTAGAAGAGTGCGAAGACCCCAATGATGAAGCATGACACCAAGGGGCCTTTTGGTGTGTGAGGGGTATTTTATCAAACACTGAGTGCTCCCACACCACTGTGACGAACACTCCTTCTTTACCCTAGTAGGATTCCTTTTGTTTATACGAATAAGTCTGTGGCGTAAGAATCCTTCTGTGTTACTCTACCTCCCTCTTTTGTTAATTTATTTGTTCTGGGCAGCGCACAGCTGCAGGAGTTTTTCCAGACACTTACTCATACACATAGGTACACACACCCTATACCTAAGAAGCCAGCGGTCACAGTACGATGGAGGACGAACACGGCCTCATGTTTGGGGAAAATGAGATAGACAGGATTCTCACGGCCATCAACCCTTTTGAAGGCCTGAGCAACCCAGAGACTGGTCCTAACATCACAGACTGGAATGAAATAGTAAATCTGAGACGTAACCAGATAAAAGCAGCTCTTCATGCACTGCTCATGACTGAGTACTTGAGGAACAAGATGGCACCACCAGGTCTAATTGTGAAGACTGAACCATTCATATTTCAGTCAGACATGCAATTTAAAAAGGAATGGTCGCTGATCTCTTGGCACTGTACAAGGGATTGGCTGGTCCTGATAGTTAAGACAGCAGCAAGGATCACCCAGGAACTCAAGATAGAAATCCAAAAAATAGAGGTACAACTCAGTACCTACATAACCCCTGCTGAATTAAAGACCAGACTGGACGAGCTTAACCAGCAGATGACCGAATTTGAGTTTACGTTAAAACAAAGCAAATTCAATAAACTACGTAAGGACAAAGATAAGTTCACTCCAGAGGGGGCATACCCATAGACCAAGATCGACTACGTCTCTAAGAACACGAACAGTGATATTGACAGTGATGGCTCTGACAATGGTTCATCTGGCTCTAACTCAAGCAGCAACCAAAGATATAGGCCCTCAAGAGGTAATTGGAGAAAAAGACAGCAGTTCCCGAGACAACGAGGATAGCGAGGATACCAGGCCCCGCCCCAATACCCGCAATACATGGGTCCTCCACCATTCACCCCTTTCCAATATGCCCCCCAGCCGCCGGATGTCCACAATGGAACCCTGAATGTGATGGTGGATTCTATGGTCCACAGCCTTTTTTAGGTACCCGCCCGGGATCACAGGGGAGGAACAGAAAAGGCAACAATGTTACGTGGGAAGACGAGGACCAGGGCAACTCCCGAATCACCAGGAGCATGACAGGGTCCCTCCCGAACCAACCCTCAACCTCAACCAACAAGAGAGGGACCTAGTGGTTAATTTAACCCCATGGCCCTTACTGACATACAGAGGAGTGTTTTAAACAAGGGGTTAGGTTTTGTACCGACCCACAAACCTGACATATTTAGACTGAACATGGAGATGCAAGACTTCATTAGAAAATTGAAGCTACAGGTCTTTTTCCAAGACAAAACACCGACCATGGAACCAACAGATACAGGTATTTGACCTAAGTCGTCCTTCACTCCTCCGGATACAATGTTACCCATTGAATTGCTAACATTCGAAAAAGCCATCATGACGGAAGTCAACAAACAGAGCCCGATGGATACTATCACCTTCCACAGTACCAGTAACCTGGAACACCTAGCCATAAAAGAACTGGCTGGTCGGAGAGATATAATAATAAAACCATCTGACAAGGGCGGTGCCATAGTCCCGCAAACTAATGAGGCATACGATACAGAATGCTTGAGACTGTTGGCAGATAGACGGAGCTACACAATTCTACAAGAAGACCCCACTGAAAATCTCCGCATCAGAATAGGAGGCATGATAGAAGAGGGTCTAGCGCATGACTGGCTAAGTAAAAAAGAAGCCGCTTTCTTGGCACAAACAGCACCACGCATCCCCTACTTCTACTGCATTTCCAAAATTCACAAAAACATCACAAACCTGCAAGGAAGACCCATAGTATCGGGTATTGGCTCAATTTTGGAGCCCCTATCTAAGTTCGCGGACGCATTTCTGCGCCCTTTGGTACAATCTACAGACACCTATCTGAAGGACACCAAATCTGTCCTGCAACTCCTACAGGACCAGACTTTTGATCCAACGAACCAACTCCTGATGAGTTTGGATGTGGAGAGCTTGTATACAAGCTTGCCACACGACGAAACACTCCTGATTATCGAAGAGGTACTTTTTACAACACCATGGCAATATCAAACACCTCGGGCCTCGTTCTGGAGTGCATTTCTCTGGCACTACAGAAGAATTTCTTCCAGTACAAGTCAACCATCTACCTAGAAAGCCATGGGACCAGCATGGGCAGTACTTTTGCTCCGAGTCTGGCTGGGCTATATGTGCATCACTTAGAGTCAAACAAAATCCTCCACTCACAGAACCCATACAGGAATAACATCAAAACCTGGAAAAGATATATAGATGACGTCCTGGTCATCTGGGAAGGTGACCAACAATTGGCGGAAGATTTCCTGTCATGGTTAAATAACCAGAACGCCTTTTTGAAATTTACCAGTTCAGTCTCCAACCAATATCTAGTATTTCTGGACTTGAACATTTATGCGGAAGGGGGTAGGCTCAAAACAATGACCCATTTTAAACCAACGGCCAGGAACTGCCTACTGAGGTATGATAGCTTCCACCCCAGACACCTCAGAGAGAACTTACCATATGGCCAATTTTACTCCTAAGGCGTAACTGCACAGAGTCATCTGAATTCAGAACCCAGGCCCGGGATCTAAAAGAAAAACTGAAACAGAGACAATACCCTGTGAAGATAATTGATAAAGCCATGAAGAGAGCAAAAAACAACAACAGAGAGGCTCTACTTGAGGACAGACAACAAGCAACACCGGAGGTTAGACGACCAATATGCGTCACAACATATAGTACCATGTCAAACGAGGTTTCGAAAATTGTTAATAAACACTGGGGCATACTAACATGCGGTACCTTAGAATTGGAGAAACCGATGTTCGCACATCGCAGGGGCAGGAACCTGAAGGACATACTGGTGCACACACAACCCAAACCAACCAATGAAGCCAGACAACCTGCCTTAGGAGTACAGGGCCATTTCCCCTGTGGTAATTGCAGCAGTTGTCACCTGACACAGAAAAGCACGCAATTAACATTCAGTAACGGAACCACGTGGGAACAGCGAAAAATGACCAAGTGCAATAGCAAAAACGTGGTGTACCTAATCACGTGCCCATGTGGCATGGAATACGTTGGCATGACCACTAGGGCCATCAAAACACGGATTGGGGAACACAAAAGCAATGTCCATTGCAAATAAAGCACGACGAAGATGGCAACGCACTACCTCAATGCCCAACACTACGTCAACTACCTAAAGTGGTCGGTTATCGAACAATTGCCATCTGACAAAGGCCTATTCCAGAAGGAACAGAGATGGGTGTTTCGACTGGGCACACATATCTGTGGGCCGAATGACGAGGTCCCCTTGGGGACAGTTGTCCACTTGATTTGCCAGCATACTCCCATAGGTGGCGCCTTCACCTAGCATGAACCTGTGTAGAACAGCCCTGGTTAAATACTGAACCCTCCAATCTGCCCATCGCTTAGCTACAGCCACAAAAGAAACAATAGCTAATTATGGGTTAATATTGCCGATTGTACGATTTCAGGGACATTAACAATATTTATTTATGGGTGAATAATGCCAACTTGATGATTGCAGCTAAAATTTCCAACATGACCTGTCAATTATCCGGTGGACAAACATCCCCGAATAACCATTCCCTTACACGCATGCGCAGATGAAACCATCTATCCTTAGCGCTTGCGCAGTAGCAACGGTACTCACTGAGCATGCGCGAAACGTTTAGTGTTTTACGCGCATGCGCAAATTACACTAACCGGACTACGAGGCAAAAACTCACCGGGGCGGCCCGGATCTTCCTAAAAAGGAATTGCAATTAAGTAATTTACTCTCTTAACTCCTAATTATTGCCGGATTACCCATATAGGGGCACAAACTTACATCCGCCTAGCCGGTAACAAGGCAAGTAATTAACACTGAATTTCGAGTATAAATACCACACACCATGGGCTCCCTATTCAGTACAGCGGAGCAGCGTGTGGGGTAAGACAGAGGACGAGTAATCCTGAGTCTGTGAGTATAGGTTTTGCAAAAAGCATCTGTAAAGGCAACAAAAGTGAGTAAAACAACACGCTAAAACCTGCATTAAAACTGCATTATTTTCTACTTTAGATTGCACACAGCAATCACCCCCCAGACGTTCTTGAATGCTCATGAAGCAAGCAAGCAATACCTGACAAGTATGACCAGAGCTTCTATAACATTATTAGGGCGGTTTATGTTTCTATGTTGTATGTGTTTGTAAGTGTCCCTTTTTTCCACAGGGCTATTAAGCATTTGGTTTATTCCAGGTGATTGCACCTGTTTGAACTACCCATGTCCTGGGTGACCATGTTTTCTTTTCTTTTTTCAGGTGATGCAGTTCGCTTCGACTTGAACCAAATCCGCTGTGGCACATAGTAGACTTTAATTACATATACATGTATATATAGCTTTTTTCACTTTTTGTTAAATTAACATAAAATAAATTTTTTCAACATTTAGTGAAACGTGAGTAAGGTGGGGAAGTTGTGCCCCCGTCCTGAAGAAGGAGCTTAGCCTTCGAAACATGTCGACGCACACCTGAGGTACTGTCCATAATCACGAAAGGTTCACCTCGCACTTCACTTCTTTTAATAGTACCAGCCCGGGGTCATGAATAAAAAAAATTCTAGTCAACCCACGAGCCAGGTGCTTTTTAATTTTTTCACCTCAACCCACCACTCACATATATAATATACCCATTCACATGCACCACATATAGTCATTACTATAAGTGCACCCGCGTAGTCGTAGGTCGTAGCACGCCGCATCCCGTTAGAAGGGTGCGAAGACCCCAATGATGAAGCATGACACCAAGGGGCCTTTTGGTGTCTGAGGGGTATTTTATCAAACACTGAGTGCTCCCACACCACTGTGACGAGCACTCCTTCTTTACCCCAGTAGGATTCCTTTTGTTTATACGAATAAGTCTGTGGAGTAAGAATCCTTCTGTGTTACTCTACCTCCCTCTTTTGTTAATTTATTTGAGGTATAGGGTGAACAGCGCAAGTGCATTGTGAGTGCAGAGTGATCACTGTGAGTGCAGGGTGAGTGGGTGAATGGTGTGAGTGCATGGTGATCAGTGTGAGTGCAGGGTGAGCGTTAAAGTGAAGGGCGAGAATGAGGAGCGAGTTGTCTGGATGTAGGGTGCATTCCCAGACACTTGAAGTAACTCAGCATGTTATTGATGGAGGCGTAGGGTTTAAGATCTAAGTTAAACTATTGCCTCAAGAATCGGGGATTTAGGGTGGAGGAAATAAATAATGTGCTGATCCTGCAACATACTTACAGTCCTATGGTTAGCGTTACCAGCAGACTATTTTGATTGCCCAGTCGGTACAAAAATAAGCAGTCACCTAAAGCTGTATTTTCAGCGCTTATCTGTGCATACTTCGAACAACAAATATAAATAGAAAACACTTTTGTGTTCTAGGGCTGCCTCAGTGATCAATGACTGACAAAGAGAAAAAAGACAGAAATGTCACATAAAGAATGCATACATACTTTTGTAATTATAAGTCTATTTAGTGTCAAGAGGAGGTCTTTCCAGACTCTTTAAACAAAACAGGCGGGCATTTTTCTTTTGGCAACCCTTCTTTATATTCCTTTTCATTAAATGAATTCACACAGTACAGCAGTAATTGTGAAATACAAATGTAAGGATCAGGCAGAGTGGGGGCCCAGGGGGTACTGGAACCAGGAAAAAAACTAAGCCTCTTTAACCAGTTTACAAAGCCATGAAAATATGCAAATGGTCTTTAAAGACCTGTGAAAAACTCGGGCTGCTGGAGATGACTCCAGACACTTCCCAGCCGAGCCCCCAGCAGCTCGAGTTTCACTGCAGCAGCAGCCGGGCTGAGACACACGATGAGGGAGGAAGGGGGCTGAAGCCCTTGGGCCAGGGCAGAAGTGTGAAAGTGAAGGCACAACCCACTTTGCATCGCTTCACGGACCTCCTGGGGGTCGCGCCCCACAGTTTGAAGACCCTTGATGTAGTAGAATGCAATGAAAAGTGTTTGAAGTAACGCCTAATTTTTATGCATTAATTGTGGGCTAATAATATATATTCATAATAAGCAATTTGCTATAATATGGCTATCATGTAACTTTTACAAAAATAAAGCTGTGGTTTATTGAAAGCTTAATTTTGTTTTTGCACACGTATCCATTAATGTTAAGGTGCATGTTACTTACGTTTAATGCAGGAGCGCATCCTAATAATACATGCAATATGTTTTTGCCAGATGTTCCTCAGTTGTCTCCTAAGCTTCGGTCTGACACTGATGTATCTAATGACCTTGACTCCTACCTGCCCTCCTTGGATGAAGACACCTTAACTCCTAACAATTCTCCTTCTGACTTGGCTAGGGCAGTAGACATACCTGTGTCTCCAGATGAATTGACCCAGACTTTTACTTGTCCACCACTTATTATAAGTGGTGCAGAGCAACAGATTGACCCTAAAGTTAGTTTAGAACGAAAAGTTTATGGGGGTCAACAGTGTATGTTGGATGTTGTCCAGTCGGTCGTGGAGATACTGCCAAGCTCTCTCACAGGACCAGAGTAGTCTCAGCCCTAACAAGAGCACAACAAGTGCAATTCGAGACACCTATTATTAGCTCCAGGGAATTGGTCATTCACTAGCCGATAGCTCAGAAGGGATGAAAGGCAAAAGTCAGCAAGATAGGCTCAGATACAAATCCAACAATAACTCATCATTCAGCTAGGGAACATCAATTCCTCAGTCCAGGCATTCTAACATCTTCCTCCTCATCTGATTATGCATTTCCAATATTTCCACTTATGTCTTTTTGTCATTCTTCCACCCCTTCGCAAGACAAGGAACATGCTGAATCTGCTGAGAATTATTATGTAGATTTTACAAATTGGCAACACAAGTCAGGGAGATGAACCCAGTGAAATGGTCCAGCCATGGTAAATCTTTGTCCTGTGTAGATTCAAAATGCCAACCTTTTGGTTCCTTTGCAGTCCATTGTTGTGGCAATTGTGTTTATTTTGTCCATATCATGTCATTCATAAGCATTCTTTTCTGATACTGGTTTATTAAGTTTTCCATTTGTTAAAATATTGACAAAGTGATGTTTATAAATTTGTATATGTTAATTTTGAAAAGTTAGGGGTGGGCGATAAACTCCGCTCTCCAGCAAAGATTGCAGAGTTTTGCCCTCTCTGCTTGGAGCGTGGATTTTCAGAAAATCTCTGCCAACCGCCGCGTGGTAGAGTTTTTGATCACACGTGGCTCGCCAACATTAAGTTAGCGAGCGTACCAAAGTAAATCAAGTGCTAGGGTATCTTCCAGCTAACTTTCTCAATGCAAGCGGTTGTAGCAGGTCACTGCTGCTCACGTTGGGAAAGCTGCCGCTCGAGTAGAAAATCTACTTTTGCGGCAGAAAGAAGCAGCTGATTTTACAGTGCGGGGCAACTACTGAAACAAAAAAATCAGCATGAGCAGTGCCACATACCAAACTCTGCTGTTTTTAGGTAACTCCGCATAATTCTGCGAGTGAAACTCTGCAAGCTCCTCGCACCCCTAATACAATGTATTGCATTTTTGTTTGTTTGTTGTGCTGTGCTGCCACTGGTGACTGCATGTTCCGGGAGACCCTAGGGGGAGGAGAGGCCACATTCCTAAACATGCTATAAAGAGCTTACCTGAGATCCACTGCACAGGATGCTTGGTTTTTTTTCTGCCAGTCGGAACTGCGAATCCCAAGAGACTTGAGGAAAAGGAGGGGCGAAAATCCTCAACACACTATAAAGAGCCTACCAGAGACCCGCAGTGAGTGACACAAATGCGGGATGTGCCCGGGAAAAGACTGGCCAAGAGTGGACCCGTCTTTCCCTGTTATTGAACGCAGGAGGCCGGACTGGGCCACCCGCCTTCATCTTCCTAATAACCCCCTTTGATTGTTCACTTTGTCTGGCTAGGACAAAAAGAAAATCGTGAGTAGTTTCACCCTGGGAAGTACGGTTACCATCATTGACTTCTTTCCTGGATTTTGTGCTTTATTATTTTGCGTGTGTTTCTCCCTCTTTTCCACAACATTGCTTTGAATTCCCACTGGGGTGGAACTATGTCCCACAGCTTGCATGAAGTGAGAGGAGGGGGTACAATTTCTCCCACGTTGCCACATCACAGCTTTATGCCACTTTTCTTATTGTATTTTATTTAGCTTTTTACTTTTATTTTATCACTGATATCATGGGGAAGAGAAAACACATCTCTCCATCTTGGCTGAAACAAAATCTCTTGGTGAGCCGCATACCTCAATAATGAACTATGTAATCAGGGCAATGGGATGGGAGTAATTGAAAAAGAAATCACAAGGGTTGATTAAAGGCACTGGGGGGAGCTGGGGGTCGCTACTGATCGAACAGCCGGGTCTTTAGTATCCACCTGAAGGTCAGCAGGTCTTGGGTCTGTCGTAGGCCCAGTTGGAGGGTGTTTCATGTCTCGGCAGCGAGGTGGGAGAAGGATCTCCTGCCGGTGGTTGTTCTTCGGATGCGCAGGACGGTGGTGAGTGAGAGGTCGGCGGAGCTTAGCTAGCGGTTGGGGGTGTAGAAGGAGAGCCATCAGTTGAGGTAGGCTGGGCCGGTCTTGTGGAGTGCCTTGTGTGCGTGGATGAGTAGCTCTTGTTGACAGGGAGCCAGTGCAGGTTTCTCAGGTGGGGGGTGATGTGGCCGTGTCATGGTACATCGAGGGTCAGTCGTGCCGAGGCGTTTTGGATGCGTTGTAGTTGATTGATGAGCTTGGTCGGGGCTCCCGCATAGAGGATGTTTCCTTAGTCGAGTCTGCTGCTGACGATGGCCTGGGTGACTGTTTCTTGTATCTGTCGGGACCAATCTGTAGATCTTGCAGAGCATGCGGAGGGTGTTGAAGCAGGAGGAGGAGATGGCGTTGACTTGCTTGGTCATTGAGAGCATTGAGTCGAGGATGATTCCCAGGTTGCGTGCGTGGTCGATGGGGGTCGGGGCTGCCCCCAGTGTCGTTGGTCACCAGGAGTCGTCTTAGGCTGACGGGTTGGAGCCGAGGATGAGGACTTCCGTCTTGTCCGAGTTCAGCTTCAGACGGCTGATCTTCATCCAGTCTGCGATGGCCTTCATTCCTCCATGGAGGTTGGCCTTGGCGGTGATTTGGTCCTTGGTGAGGGAGAGGATCCGTTGAGTGTCATTGGCATTGGAGATTATGTTGAGGTCGTGCTGTTGGGCGACATGTGCCAGCGGGGCCATGTAAATGTTGAACAGTGTCGGGCTGAGGGAGGATCCTTGGAGTATGCCGCAGATGATTTCGGAGGCTTCGGAACGGAATGGGAGAGGTGGAGTCTCTGGGTTCTGCCGGAGAGGAAGGAGGTGGTCCATTCCACAGCCGTGTCTCAGATCCCTGCGGCGTGGAGGCGTGCGCTTAGTGTGCGGTGGCAGACGGTGTTGAAGGCGGCTGAGAGGTCTAGGAGGATGAGTGCTGCAGTCTACCCGTTGTCTAGCAGGGTCCTGATGTCGTCGGTGGCGGCGATGAGGGCGGTCTTGGTGCTGTGGTTGCTGCGGAACCCTGACTGGGAAGGGTCCAGGATTCTGTTGTCTTCGAGGCATCGGGTTAGCTGTCTCTTAACGATTTTCTCAATGACCTTGGCCGGGAAGGGGAGCAGAGAGATGGGTCGGAAGTTCTTGAGGTCTCTTGGGTCTGCCTAGGGCGTTGATCTCGTCGTGTTTCCAGCTCTCTGGGAAGGTCGCGGTCTCAAGGGAGAGATTGATAACGTTGCGTAGGTGGGGTGTGATGGAGCTGCTTGCTTTGTTGAAGACGTGGTGCGGGAATGGGTCTGACGGTGAGCCAGAGTGGATTGTGCTCATGGTCTTGATGGTGTCATCGCTGCTCATGCTGGTCCAGGCTAGCAAGAGGACGTGGTCGATGGTGTGTGGCGGGTCTGTTGTGTTGCTTTCTGTTGGGGCTGTCTGGGTGTTAAAGCTGTCGTGGGTGTTTGCTATCTTGCGGTGGAAAAGGTGGCGAGGGAGTCGCGCAGGGCTTGCAACGGCGGGATGTTGTTGGTGTTGGAGCTGGGGTTGGAGAGTTCCTTCACGATGTTGAAGAGCTCCTTGCTGTCGTGTGTGTTGTTGTCGAGGCAGTCTTTGAAGGAGGTCTTCTTGGCAGCCCTGAAGAGGTGGTGTGTTTGCGGACAGCGTCCTTGTGTGCTGCGTGGCTGTCTGGAGTTTGTTCACTGTGCCATTTCTTCTCTAGTTCCGGCAGGCTTGCCTGGAATCTAGGAGTTCTGGGGTGAACCAGCTGGCCCCCTTGCTGGTGTCTCTGTGGGGGTTTTCTTCAGCAGGGCGAGGGTGTTGGCGCAGTCCTCGACCCAGCGTCTGAGGTTGTGGGCAGGGACGTCGGTGTTGGAGGGTTCGGTGGGTGGGCTGAGAGTGAAGTTTGCATGTAGTTGGTCTTCGGTGATTTTGCTCCAGCGGCGGCGGGGGATCTTTTGGGTGCAGCGGTGTGTTGTAGGTTTCTGGAAGGTGAAGTGGATGCAGCGGTGGTCGGTCCAGAGGAGTTCGGTGGTGTGGCTGACGGAGACGTGCGGGCTTAAGGAGAAGACGGGGTCAAGCATGTGGCCGGCGGATTGAGTGGGCGTTGTGACGAGTTGCCTCAGTCCGAGGTTGCAGAGTTTGACGATCAGGGTGGTGGAGTTGCTGTCATTGTTGTTCTCAAGGTGAAAGTTCAGGTCTCTGAGGAGGATGTGGTCGGTGGAGGTTAGGGCGTACGTGCTGATGAAGTTGGCAATGGAGTCGCTGAACTGGGATAGGGGTCCGGGAGGTCGATAGACGAGGGTGCCTCTGAGGGTGGAGTTGGGGGTCAGTGTGGATCTGGAAATGCATGTGTTTGGCGGTGCTGAGCGTGTCGTTGGTGCTAGTCGAGACCCTGATGCTGTTTTTGTGGACGATGGCGAATCCTCCTCCGACCCTGTTGGTGCGTTCTCTGCGGGTGATCTTGTAGCCGTCTGGGATGGCTATGCCGATGTCGGGTGAGGTTGTGTTGAGCAGGTCCCAGAGCTCAACGGCGGGTTTGCGTGCAGAGCGGGTGTTCAGTAGTATGCCTCGGAGGTGGTTGAGGTCTTTCTTGGCGGGTGGTTCGTCGGCTCTGTGGCTGGTGTAGCTGCAGTTCTGGCAGGTGAAAGGACCGAGTGTGTGTTTCGGGCGGCCTTGAAGCAGTTGTGGGTCTTCTCCTGGGTTGAGAGCATGCAGAGTGCTGGCGTCGTAGTGGCGGCGGTCGTCATGGCAGCTGCGGGGGACAGAGTTGTTGGCGCTAGGCGCGGTCCAGGCGCAGACGGGCTTGCCGCGCGGCTGCTGCGCGACCACGCAGCAGCCGGTATGTATGGAGAGGTGGGAGTCAGGAGCAGCTGGGAGGCGGGAGGTGGGGGCAGCAAATGGGCAGTCAGGGGGGCGGAGCCGCAGGGGACACAGTGGCGTGGGCGGTGAGGGGCGACAAAAGAACCCGAAGGCAAAAGGGCACAACAATTGAGGGTGAAACGAGTGGCACAGAGGGCAGAAAGTTCACAAAAGGGCAAAAAGGTCACAAAAATATAGGGGGAAACGTGTGGCACAGAAGGCAAAATGGTCCCAAGAAGAGCAAAAAGTTTACAAAAAACGGGGGGAAACGAGTGGCACAGCAGGCAGAAAGGTCCCAGGAAAGGGCAGAAAGGTCACAAAAAACGGGGGGGAAACGAGTGGCACAGAGGCAGAAAGGTCCCAGGAAAGGGCAGAAAGGTCACAAATAAACGGGGGGAAAAGAGTGGCACAGAGGGCACAAAGGTCACAAGAAAGGGCAGAAAGTTCACAGAAATGCAGGGGCAGCTAAGCAACAGAAGGTAAAAACAGTCAGAGAGACACGGGGCCCGCTAGGGGAGCAGAAGGAAAAACCGGGCAAAGAGACACAGGGGCAGCGAGGGGAGCAGAAGGGAAACCGTGCAGAGAGACAGGGGGGCAGCTAGGGGAACAGAGGGAGAGAACGGGCACAGACCACGTACAGGCAGCGGGGAGACAGACAACAGCAGTCACAGACACAACAATAAAAATGCAGTCCCTACAACGGGAGCAATGAAAAAAAAAAAGGCAATACAATGGAGGATGAGCAAGCCTACGGCCTCCCACTGGCCACCGGGGATGAGCGCAGGTGGTAGCCTGCGGGTGGAGGAGGGCCTCAAACTTTCTCAGTTGTGGCAGCTGGGGCAGGGACACACAGGTGGTGCTGTGCGGAGGGGGAGAGACCTACTTGGAAGGGTCAAGGATCACTCTCCTCATGGCGCAGCGGCCAACCTATATGGGAATGTGGGAGGGAGGAGCAGCTGCGAGGCTGGAGGTGGGGGCAGTGAATGGGCAGTAGGGGGGGACTGCAGGGGACGCACCTGCGAGGAGCGACGAAGGAAACAGAAGGCCAAGGGCACAACAATTGAGGGGGAAACAAGTGGCACAGAAGGCAGAGAGGTCACAAGAAATGGCAAAAGGTCACAAATATACAGGGGGAAACGAGTGGCACAGAAGGCAAAAAGGTCCCAAGAAAGGTCACAAAAAACGGGGGGAAACTAGTGGCACAGAAGGCAAAAAGGTGCCAAGAAAGGGCAGAAAGGACACAAAAAACGAGTGGCACAGAGGCTGAAAGGTCCCACGAAAGGGCAGAAAGGTCCCAAAAAATGGGGGGAAACGAGTGGCACAGAGGCTGAATGGTCCCAAGAAAGGGCAGAAAAGGTCACAAAAACATTGGGAAACGAATGGCACAGAGGCTGAAAGGTCCCAAGAAAGGGCAGAAAAGGTCACAAAAAACATGGGAAAACGAGTGGAACAGAGGCACAAAGGTCACAAGGAAGGGCAGTAAATATACACGGAACAGGTTTTTAACATACAGAGTATATTGGGCGATCTGCCTAAAGTGTACGCAATGCTTGTAGAAGCTGTAAAGGTGGCTGTGGTGCAACTGGCGAGCGGAAGACCCTATACCTGTTCCAATAGTATGTTAGAATTATCCAACATGCAAAAACACATAATATACAGAAATGCCTATGCACACACACTAAATGTCATTTACAGTCGTGTCACAGTATAGACACACAGTCGGAAATAGCCAAGGACAACATAACATAATAATGGAATTTCCTGGCGCTTGTTGATGTGGTTTCAGATTTTATTTGGTTCCACAACCAGCCATAATTTGAGTACTAAGCCTAGTCTCAGGTGGACAAAAGGATGTGGAGGCCCATCTGTACCACAGAAATGCAGGGGCAGCTAAGCAACAGAAGGCACAAACGGGCAGAGAGACACAGGGGTTGTGAGGTCAGCAGAAGGAAAATCCGGGCAGAGACATGGGGGCAGCGGGGGGAGCAGAAGGGAAACCGGGCAGAGAGACACAGGGGCAGCGAGGGGAACAGAGAGAGAGAACAGGTACAGACCACGTACAGGCAGCGGGGGAGACAGACAACAGCAGACACAACAATGAAAATGCAGTCACTACAACGGAAGCAAAGAAAGAAAATACAGGCAATACAATGGAGGATGAGCAAACCTACAGCCTACTACACGCCACCAGGGATGAGGCGCAGGTGGTAGCCTGCGGGTGGAGGAAGGCCTCGAACTTCCTCAGCAGCTGGGGCAGGGACACACAGACGGTGCTATGCAGAGGGGAGCTACCTACCTGGAAGGGTCAAGGGTCGCTATTGTAAGGTATTGACTCCCTGACAAGGACAGTACCAAACATCAAGGCCAAACCCTCCATCAAACCAACCAATACTAAGACCACAACCCCCATTATATTCTTTTTTAGTACACTGCTTTCTAAAGTTCAAGCACTGGAGTCATTAGTAAAGATTGTGTTAGATTCCATTACTGCCAGAATAGCACATGTAGAGAGTCTCACTAACAATTACTTAGATTTATTGAAATCTAAAACAGCCCTTGCCACCACCTCCGATTTGCGTAATACTAGTGTGTGCCCTCCCTTCCTATTCCACTTTCTTATGCCACGGGCTCCCAACCATGATCTAAAACTCTTGTTCATGGTGCAAATATTTTGCCCAAGAATTGTAACATGGATGTCCAACCACCATTAGATAGTCCTGTCTGCCGTGTGAATAGTCAGTCCACGAATTGTAATAAGTTTCAATCGACACTCCTCAACAAGTATCTTCACAGCAAGTCATCTACAGGGAAGATGGGTAGGAGATTTAAGTTTTTAGATTTGCCTAACAAAGTAACACCCTATGTGATAATCCTAGCTAACATACCCACTCTATCTAGAGTGGAAACTGAAACCTGGGAATCCCTGTAAACTAACTCCCAATATTGGGTGGGTAATAAAACAAGCCTTTTGTGGGCCCTCTTTGCTGATATTGAAATGGTGGGATAGGTAAAATGGGTTGGTTGGGTTACCAAAACTTTACCCGGCGATTGTGTAGTTTTATCTTTTAAACCACCTAGTTTAGCTGACACTAATCTTGTCAATACATCAAATATCAGTCTTACTGCTTAGTTATTTCTATCAATCACCGACTACAGTCAGTGGATCAAGACTTCTTGTCAGATCACTATCTGCTCATGTCCCTGAATTCCACCCCACCATTCCAACTTATAATCGCTTCGCTAGGCTAGCAACATTAGATGGGGTTGAATGACTTGCTCTTGAACCATCACAGGTCCTCGTACCGGATAATGATGTAGTCATAGTGAATGGAGGGTCCCAACCAAATTCCTTACCAAACTCAGATGATTGTCACAATATGCCTAGTCTTTCTTCTTCTTCACTCTTAAATAACTTGGTTGACTCTTCTACATCAGTTTTAGGCCTTGTGGGAATCTCACAGCAATTTATTTATAGAGACTTATTTTGGAATGTGGCAGGTTTACCTCAAAAGTTAAAAATATAGAATGTCCAGATTTTGCAACTAACTTTTAGGTTTTATGTTTTCAGGAGACTTGGTTTGAGTATATACATTTCAAAGGTTACAGACTTTTTCATGATCAGAGGTGCCTTCTAAAATTGACAGAGGGAAGTGTGGGTTATTCATTTATATTTCCAACTATTTAGCTTTCCCTAATATATCCATCATGATGACTACTTTGTGCCTTCAATTCATTGTGATTTTAATCTTGCATTATTATTATCTTGTGTTGGGTAATTTCTATAACAATGCATTGTTGACGAATTATCGACTGTCATTTGCCAGCTCAATGGAGACCTTGAATCCATTTGCAAGGGTGACAAGAAGAAAGTTATTATCATCTGGGGTGGTGATTTTGACATCTATTTGTGTTCATTGTTTTTAATAAAGATTTTTATCTGACAGATATTAATGACTGTGACCAATCTCATTTCACCTATAATGACTAAGGTGACAATTTAAATGAATTACAGTTTAAATATGACCATGCCGTCCGCCACAAACTCTGATTCCTTTTTGACCCTTTAAAGTGTACCTATGGAAGAGATGACAACATAGTTATTGATTATATAATATCATCCCACAGACTTTCTTTATCATTAGCCAATTTTACCGCACATAGTATGTTTTGAGTGATCACTATTCACAGAGTGGAAACCCTACTTTTAATCCATTGGTGAATCGAGTAAAGCCCGGCAAACCATGCCTTCTTGACGAAATGGTTTTACATTACTTTGGTTGCAGGTTAATTCTAATAATCTCCTGGAAAGACTGGTTGCCATAAGGCCAGATTTACTAAGGTGGGTTTTTGCATTTACCAAATAGCGATTTGTTGGGATTCAAAGACAAACACCCATGTACAAATATGCACACTAACCGCCAGACACCACAATGCTGCCATCCGGGGAACAGCCCACAACTGGATTAGCTCCTTCCTCACCAGCGGAACCCAAAGAATCAGACTCCCACCCTTCCTCTCTGAACCCACAGACATCAGCTGCGGAGTACCTCAAGGAGCCTCACTCAACCCCACGCTCTTCAACATGTACATGGCCCCTCTCGCCACCATCATCAGAAAACACAGACTCAGCATATTATCCTACGCCTACGACACCCAGCTCATCCTCTCCCTCACCAACAAACACGACACCACCAGACAGAGCTTTCAGGAAGGTATGAAAGACAATGCCTCCTGGATGAGCAATAGCTGCCTAAAGCTCAACTCAGAGAAAAGGGAAGTCTTCATCCTCAGATCCACCACCTCAGCATAGGACAGCACCTGGTAGTCAACCACCCTCGGCGAACCCCCCACACCCACAGACCATGCTCACAACCTCTGCATCACACTTGACTCCTCCCTCACCGTGCACTGACAGATAAACGCCGTATTCTCTACTGCTTTACCACCCTCCACATCCTCTGCAAGACCTTCAAATGGAACCCACCCCAAATCTAGAAGGATCATCACCCACACATTCATAACCAGTAGACTGGACTATGGCAAGACACTCTATGCCAGAATAAACAAATCTCTACTGCTCAAACTCCAGACTATCCAGAACACCACAACCAGACTTGTCCTCGGCATCCCACGACAACACCATATCACCCAATACCTACAAGAACTCCACTGGCTTCCTGTCAAAAAGAGAGTGACCTTCAAGCTCTTTACTCATACCTACAAATCCCTCCGCAACATCGGATCCCAATACCTCAATGAAAGAATCTCCTTCTACGCACCCAAGAGAAGCCTTCGATCAGCCGACCTTGCCCTAGCCAAAGTCCCATGCATCCGAAGACCCAGAGCGGGTGGGAGATCCTTCTTCTACATTGCATCCAAGACTTGGAACAAACTCCCTCTCAGCATCAGGCAAACCTCCAAACTGCAAGTCTTCAGGAAGAGTCTCAAGACCTGGCTCTTCGGGTGAGACGAAGCTGCATGAAACCCCTCTCTCCCCCAGTGCCTTGAGACCCTTGCGGGTGAGTAGCACGCTTCACAAACCCCTAATTGAATTATTTATTGATGTACACATTTTGCTACTCTCAGTAGGTCACAAATAGACCTACCTCATGAATATTAATGAGGTAGATCTTGGTTTGCGACTTCTTGGGAACTGCAAAAATGACAGGGATGGTGGCATGCTGGGGTCAGCAGACCACCACGTCTGTGATTGCTTTTTTTTTTTTTCTTTTTTTTTTTTTTTTGTCCTCATACGCCACTTCCCACCTCTTCGTATCTTATAGCGCCCATTGGTGGTATTCAAGCTCAACTGTGAGAGGTTGATTCCTACTGCTTATGCTACAGACCTACAAGCTTGAAAGAAGTTTGAAAAAAGTGGGGGGTGTCACAGCCGTATCTGTTGCAGGGAAGCATATAGGTTTCATTAAACCTCCAAGAGCATCCGAAGTGACTTAATCATCGAACGTTATTCTCTCCCATCTTTGAAATCAGCAACTATAACTCCCAATTCCCTCACCCGTAGTGATTTAAAAATAAGTTCCAAAATTGGTGCTTCCTATTGTTTTGCCCAGCCATATCCAGCTTAGCTATTGCTCTCATGGCTCTAATCCACATTAATACTGTCGGAGGTTCTGACGAAATCCAAAGTTTACATATTTCTCTTCGAGCAATCAAGATAGCATAGAAAAACAGCTTAGTATTATCATCAAGGCCCTTACCTTGTATATCCAATCTACCCGAGATGATCTGTTCAGGGCTTACCGTAATTTCTAGCTCCAATATTTTTGATAGCATTTCACTTACAGCTGCCCAAAACTCTTGAATCTCTGAGCATGTCACAAACATGTGAATGTCATCTTCATTTGGGCTTTTACACTTTGGACATAGCACCATGCCCCCATCTTTGAATTTCGCAAGTCTCTTTGGGGTCCAGTATGCCCTGTGGAGAGTGAACAAGTGATTCCTCCTTAGATTTGCAGGTTTCACCACTTTATATAGAATCAACATATCTACTTGCCATTGTTCTTCTGTTGCGATCCTCGGCAAGCACTCTCCCCACAGGAACTCTGGAAGTAAAAAGGGACCGTCCTCCATTTCAACTATTTCCCAATACCACGTTGCCATTAAATAAAGCAATCTTTTACTTTTTAAATGCAGCCTGTTTTCTGTACAGGAAAATTAGATGCATTTCAAAATGAAAAGTTTTCTTTTCACTTTTTAAGAGTAGGCAGTATGGGACAACTGATTGCTCTTAAAACATATTTTTACAAACATTCACAAAGGGAAAGGGGTCCTTGCGAATGGGTTGCCACCTACTTGAAGTAGGTGGGAAAATTAGAATGTTTTCTGTGGGTGGGTCAAAGGCCTGTGACTGGGAAAGGGTAAAAACATAGGGGCAGATTTACAATCCCCTTGCGCCACTTTTGCGTCACTTTTAACATGGAAAAGTGACACAAGAGTGGCACAAGGGGCTTGTAAATCTGCCCAATAGGGATTAAGTGCATAGCACTGCGATTTCTAAGCGCTATATCTTTTTAAAAAATACATTTTTAGCTGATTCTGTATTGGACAGCTATACAAGCGAGGTATAATTTTACTTGGGAGACCAAGGGGGACGCTAGCGGGTAGGAAATTTATGCCGTCATGGTGATCCCACACAAAAATGTGTGGAAAAAGTGATTTGTTTCAGCTACATTTGTGGTTTGCAAGCGATTCTGGGAAGGAAAACGTTCAGGGATCCATGCAACTAATACCTAACTAGACCCCACAGGGTATCTCATTTAAAAAAATGTGTGGGTTTGGTAGGTTTCCCTAGATGGTCGCTAAGCCCGGGGCAAAAACCCAGGTGCCCCCCCCTGCAAAACCAGGTCATTTTATGATAGGTAATTTTTAAATCCACACACTGCGTTTCGGGCCCTTGCCTTTCACGGGTACTTGACCCACCCACACAAGTGAGCTACAATTTTTATCAGGGGACATGGGGAAACTCTGTGTGGTAGGAAATTTGGGTCAGTCTGGTGATCCTACAGCTTTCCCACACAAACATTTGAAAAACACTTTATTTTTTCACCAAAATTTGAGGTTTGCAGGGGATTCTGGGAATGGAAACATTGGTGGATCCACACAAGCTTTACCTCTCTGGACTTCTCATGGTGTCTAGTTTTCAGAAATGTGTGGGTTTGGTAAGTTTCCCTAGATGGCCGTGGAGACCGGGGCAAAAAACCCAGGTGACCCTCCTGCAAAACCAGGACTTTTTATGATAGGTAATATTGAAGTCTCCACGATATGTTTAGGGCCCTTGCCTGTGGGGGGTACATGACTGACCCACATGAGTGAGGTACCATTTTTATCAGGAGAATGCAGGGTTGAGGAATATTTGTGGACCCATGCAGCTTCCAGAACTTCCATCACAGAAATGTGGAGAAAATGTTTTTTTCTATAAAGTTTGAGGTTTGCAAGGGATTCTGGGTAACAGAACCTGGTGAGAGCCAGACAAGTGATCCCATCCTGGATTCCCCTGCGTGTCTAGTTTTCAAAATTGTGCAGGTTTGCTAGGTTTCTCTAGGTGCCGGCAGAGCTAGGGTTCAAAATCCACAACTAGGCACTTTGAAAAAAGGGTCAGTTTTCATTGTAAAAATGTGGTGTGTCCACGTTGCGTTTTGGGTCTTTCCTGTTGTGGGCACTAGGCCTACCCACACAAGTGAGAACAATTTTCTCGGGAGACTTTGAGGAACACAGAATCATAGAGCAACTGTTATTACCTATTGACTTTCAATGCATTTTTTCCTTCCAAATGTAAGACAATGTGTAAAAAATAAGTCACTTTGAAAAATGTCCTATAATTCACATGCTGGTATGGGTACTCACAATTTCGGAGATGTGCAAATAGCTACTGTTTCTAAACTTTATATTTTTTCCCATTTCAGAAATACATAGTTGTCTTTCATAACGATTTTTGACTGTTTATATTTTCCCAAATGATTTGCTATATACACAATAAAAAACCCATTGCAAGATGCTGCTCAGGTATTGGCTCTATGTTTGTCGGGATCTTGGTGAACCTACAAGTCCTATATATCCCCACAACCAGAAAATCCCAGCGGCTGTAAAGGTATATTGCTTTAAAACCTCTGTCATACTTAGAAGAAGTTACACGTAAAAACGTTGGCACAAATGGCTGTTTTTTTCAACTCATTTGCAATTTTACATATTTTCAACTGTTAGTTTCTATAAAACAAAACTTAGAGAATCTACACAAATGACCTCTTTATGAATTCAGATTTTTATCTACTTTTCTGAAATGTATAGCTTCCCAGGATCCATTATTGATTTCATACCCATTTCTACCATTACCTGGAAGCACAAAAAATAGCAAAAATTGGCTATTTCCCAGTAAAATGCCAAAACTGTGCAAAAAGTTTTGGTTTTCTGACAAATTTCTGTCAGTCCCTGAAAGTTGGGAAGAGGGTGATTTCAGCACCACAAACCTGTTGCTGATACCATTTGTAGGGAAAAAACCAAACAATTTCATCTGCAGCACTTTTTTACCATTTTATCAAAATATAGTTGTAGTTGGGCTAATTTCCATAGGAACAACAAACCCTGGGTAGCTCTAAAATCCCCATGATATTGGAAGAAAAGGATGCAAATTGGCGTGGATAACTTATGTGGTCAAAAGGTTACAGGAGCCTAAGCATGAACTACCCCAAATAGCCAAAAAAAGGCTCAGCACAGGGTGGGAGGGGGAGGGTGGCTGCCTAGCAGCGAAGGGGTTAAGGAAAACGGTCTGCGTTTTTATTTTTAAAAAAGACTGCTTTATTCAAAAGCAATCACAGACATGGTGGTCTAAATCCATGTGATTATTGCTTTTCCAAATTGCGACCTATCTCCTAAATATTAATGAGGTAGGTCAATTTGTGACCATTAGGAAACACTAAATGAAATTCACGGAGTTTCATATATTCAAATAGTGATTACCTAAGTGTGATTCACAGAGAATAGCAATTAGGTAATCTCTATGTCTAATAATGATACATATTGCCCTTGATGAGCCCTCATGCCTAGTAAATGTGGGAAAGCACCAGGTACCAATGGTATTCCTGTCAACCTCTTTAAGGCAAATGTATCCCTCTGGAGCTCCATAATGACCTTGGTATTGGGAGAGTGCTGTAGCTCTGTTTTGATAAACCCTTGGTTTTTAGGCTAATCTGCTGATGAAATATCCTCTCATTCCTCATCCTCCTCTATTGCTGATGTTGACACAGACATCGACTTACCCTCATAAGCAGTATCTCCAAGGCTAGAAATGATTTGGAAAATGCCTGGGGTTCATTGTCCATATATAAAAGGGATTTCTGGTGGCTGTTATGGCCATGCCTAGATTTGTGATGCATTTTGCCGACTGTATTTGTGTTTCGCCCAGATGACACAAGGGCTTAGTAAATCTGCTCCTCACTTTCAAGTCATATCCTTTCGGTGTAGTGGGCAGACATGATAGAGTCCCTGCTTGCATATTATGTGTCTCTATAAGCACTCCTGTGCACCTATTGTGGGGACAATGGTGAGCAGCCACCTATGACTGCTGGCATGAGTGCAAACTCAGTTGACATTGCTCTCAGTGGTTGCAATGATGCCGCCCTGCTTGGTTAGAGGACAAATTCAGCTGTGTTCAAGCCAGCAGGCTCCTAGGTGTGTCAGTCAGATCCACAGCTCCACCATCATATAGTGCAAATTCTAGGTGATCCTCTCACCTCCGGTAGTCCGAGTGCCAGTAAGGCACCAGCCCTGGTTGTACAGTAGTCTTTTAAGTAATTTGTGGAGCACTCCTGTCTCCTTGTCATACTTAAGGACTTGGAGATGGTACAAAGTTAGGTGGTTTGGATCCCACTTTTCTATGTTAGCTCCAGACATGGGGTGTGAATCCACGGTCTCAAACTGAAGAACCAGTTTGGAGTGGTACTGCTTTCATGTCTCTTCCTCAGGCTACATTCGAGATATAGCCTTTGTGTAGAGTGAGGCACAGCAGTAAGCACTGATGCTTTGTTCACCTTGTAATACCTATAACTGAGCCACAATTAGTTATGAGGTTTCTGCACCTGGTTCTCACCAGTCCAACTGGAGGAGTAATAAGGGACAGATTAAAGATTAGGCCTTACCTAAAATCTTCCACAGCACACACAACAAAGACTGCAGTTTCACCCCTCTCCTTTACCATTCACCACACTTATCTAGAGGTACCCCTGTCACCTTCCTCCTGACTTCAGTGTCAGGTTCTCCTACCTCCAGTCACTGGAATGCAAATAATACACTATTCATTATCTGGGAACACAGTCCTCAGACTCAGACACATGCTATGCCAGCCCAGGGGCATCCAAACTTGGCCTCCATTACTCAGGCTCACTCACACACATATCTTATCACCACTCATGTGTTTCACATCCTACCCATGCACTTGCAATACGCAGGGCATTCCAGCTCAAAGAAAGTTATGGACATATATGTGATAGCAGCATTGTACTTAAATAGGCCAGTAGGCCTCACTACAAATGCACAGATACAAAGATTATGGTCACACTACTGATCAGTTATCAAAAAATGTTATGCTTCCACCATTGCCTTATGGTTTGTACCCAGGGCAGGGACAGTAGTCCATTGCCCATAATAGGGGCACTCTTGGTGCGCCCCTCAAGGACACTGGACAGGTCCGGGACCTCACATAGACAGGGTCATGCCTAGGCCTGTGTAAACACAGTTTGATTTGAAGGAGGCCAGGGCCAACAAATACATCAGGATACCAGATATACATGCATTTGAGCACTTGTGAGAGGGGTACATGCCTGTATTCCAGACAGGGATCATTCCTTCCCAAGCAGGCCCGACTAAGAAAATAATTTCCCTCTCGTCACCCATAACTAGACTTTGTACAGTTGAACAAGACATTCATACTGAAGAATTGGAGTTTACCTACCAAAATTACAAATATAACAATTTTTCAGCAGAAACTTTAAGAGTAAACCACGTGTGTTTCTCACCTACTCAGTAGGAAAAGAAATCCCATTAAAAAAAAAAACATTTGGGTAAAACCACAAAAATATTTTCAAAAAGCAAGTTTTAATGTCAGGGGAAGGAGATCTGTGAGATCTTTAATATTGCAAAACACATGAAAGGGACCTCTTTGTTGGTAGGATAATTGACTGTCAGTCAATATATTGTCATTGAACTTTTAATGCACTGCCGTTTCAAGGAGGCAGCAATAACTTTCCAAAGGAAGATACATTGCCATTGTAGACAGGCATCTTGTGTTTCCTCTCTTCTCAATTTTATGGCACTTTTTTTAATAGCATTCTTTTTCTATTAATATCTGCAATGAACTGTTAGGATTTTTTCGGACAACTATTAAATTATATTTTGACTTTCGTCTTTCTATCAAGGATGGCCATATTTTTTTTATCATGAAAAGCATCTGGTGATATGATGAAACCTTTTGGAAACAAATGTGCTTATGGATTTAAAAGCTTATAGGGCATTACTCAGAGTCCTAGGAAGTTGTAAACACACTTGTATATCATTCAGAGCTTCTCAAACAACTACATTTGCTTTAGCGTTTGGGTCATCCATTTCCATGTAAGCATTCTTTTATTTATAACACTATCGTTAAGGAGCTGTCAGAATAAGGTCAAAGAGGCAATAGGCTTTGCAGGAACAATTTGTAAGCAAGCAACAAGAAATGTACATCCACTTTTGAATCAATTGCACTTTCTCAAAGCTTTTTATATACTTAAACAACTGTGGTGAATTAATAAATAAACAACAATTGCATTTCAGAATGTGGGGCAAGATGTACCAACATTAGGCCACATGTAATATTATTTCAAATAGCGAATACTTAATTGTGATTCTCTGCGAATCGCATTTAGGTAATCGCTATTTGAATGTATGAAACTCCATGAGTTTCATTTAGTGTTGCCTAATGAGTTGCAAGTCGACCAACCTCATTAAATCACAGGGACAGTGGCCTACTGGGGTCTAAATACCACTATGTCTGTGATTGTTTGTACATAAAGCAATACTTCTTTTTAAAATGTAACCCGTTTTCCTTAAAAGAAAACAGGTTGCGTTTAAAAAGAAAAATGCAATGTTTTCCGTGGGACCACAGCCTGTTTTCAAAAAACATTTTAGGAACATTTGCAAAGGGAAAGAGGTCTCGTGGGGACCCCTTCCTGTTTGCAAATGGGTTACCACCTACTAGAAGTAGGTGGTAAAATGCGAATGTTTTGCGACCGCACTTGGGTCGCAAAACATTCCTACATAACACTGCCATTCGGTATTAGAAAGGGACGCCCTAAACACACCCCTGCCTAATACTGAATCGGTGTGTATTCGCAATACCAGATTGTGATTCAGGGACATTTTACCGAATAGTAAATTGGAATTCATACATACCAAATAGTATTTTACTGGTCGCAAACAGCCAGATTCTGCGAATTGGACCATTTGGGACCGTTAAAATGCATGATACATGTGGCCCATTATGAATACCAATTTCAAATTGCGATTCTCTATGAATTGGAATTAGGAAATCTGTTTTGCTAATGTATGAAACTCTTGAGTTGCATTAGCGATTTGTAGTTGGTCGCAAATAGACCTACCTCATGCATATTAATGACATAAGTCTCAATTTGCGACCCATGTGGCATTACAGGCATCATAGGGAGGAAAGCTTGCTGAGGTCAGCAGACCAACATGTCTGTGATTGCTTTTTAATAAAGCAATGTTTTTCTTTTTTTTTGCATGATGTTTTTCTTAAAGGAATATGGGATGGGTTTAAAAAGAAAAAAATGAAACTTGACAGTTTCATTTTTTAAGAGTAGGACCACTGACTGCTCTTAAAAATATTTTTGTAACATTCTCGAAGGGGAAGCGGACCCCAAAGGTCCCCTTCCCCTTTGCAAATGGGTTTTAAATTGGTGGTAAAGTAATACTGTATTGCAACCAGAATTTGTTTGCAAAACATAAATACATTTGGCTTTAATTCGGTATTGGGATAGGACACCCCCTGCAAATTCTGAACCGGTATATTGTAGCAAATACATATTGCGATTCTGTAACAAATGACTGAATCGCAATTAGCCTTTTGTACATTGTAAAATGCTTTTTTTAGAATCTCAAATGGCCTGATTGTGTGAATCAGGCTGTTTGCGATCACAAAAAAGGACTGTACATCTGGCCCTTGGTCACTTAAGTATGTTTAGTGAGTTACTGTGGGGGTAAGAAATAATATGTCATCAAGTGTTCTACAGCCGATGTCTTAAATGAATTGAATCAGACACAAAACCTTCTTTCAAACAGTTTAGGTCCTCTCAGGGTGAATGACCAAAACATCATTTAAAAATATACTTGTGCAATATAACTGTGTCAAAAGTATTGCAAATCACACATATTGAGGGAAAAAGTGTACAAGTTAAGAATGTTATTTTTATATATATATATAATGTTTTACAAATATCGTTTGATATAATATAATTTACCGTAATATATTTTTTATTAAATATTATGTTTTCAAATTCATTTAACATATATGTTAAATGGTACATTATTTGTAGGCATTATTATTATTAGAATGATTTTGATTTCAGTTTAATTTGTAAATGTTGATGTATCATTTTTATATGTAAAGTATAATTTATACTTAAGTTGGGGATTGTTGGCTTTGTAGGGGAATAGGGTGAGAAGGTGTTTAAATTATTTCCCAACATTTTTCATATTGTTGTCTAGATTGGAGTCAAAATAGTACATCTAACACTAACACATTTCAAAACTTCCCTGCTGTTGCATACACTGGAGTGGGAATAGTAAATCTAACCTCTACAAAGTAAACATTTCCCCTATTTATGATTATATCGTAATAGGAATAGTAAATGTACTCCTTTCAAAGTCCAATATTTTCCCTACTTTTTAATAAATGTTTTGCTAAATATTATTATTTTTATGTTGTTTCTGAAAAAAATAAGTATTGTATTTTGAATATATATATATATATATATTTTAAAAATATAAAGTACACACACACAAATATATATATAAATATATATATGTACGCACACACACACACATAGTTTTATATATACATATATAATATTTATTTTATATATATATATACATATATGTATATATATATATATATATATATATATATATATATATATGTCACAAAACGCCTTTGCGCTCAGACGGGCACTCCCAGTGCCCCTGCATTGTTTTCCTCGAGGCGACACTCATTCTCACAGCCTGCAATGATTGCCATGTCCGACGCGTTTCGAGGACCCCGCCTCTTAATCATGGACTGCTTGCAGCAACAAGGAAAGGCTCACCTGTGTTTGTAGTTCGTTTTTATTAACAACCGATTCCCACAATGGGCGTGGCTAGCATACCCTCGGTCTGGAGCTCCACGTCTGCCGGCAAAAGTTGTTGGATAAAGTGCATGGACTGCACAACGTGGCGCCCCCCGACCTGGACTGTGTGTAGGTATCGGGGAGAGGGAGAAGATTATCTGCTGACAGGATTGCCCAGCAAAGGATTGATTTCGCCAGAGAATACCCGTAATGCAATGGGAGTGGCAGTAAGGAGAGCATTAGTCTAATGCCAACTATGGGACATTGTACCTTGTGTTGAACTCTGAACAGGCTGCTTCACATAGCGGGATTATTCACGGCATCCAAGCACCCCATACCACGAAAGCGACAAAGCACTTGCCGGTCAACATCTCCCCTGTCCGCTTTCTATGGCTACACATCCGGCCAATGGGGTTCGCTGGCAGGACTTATGAAGAAAAGCCCTGCGAAAAACTGTTAATTTGAATCACACAGCAGACATCCGGCACTGATGAGGCAATCCCCGAAAACGCGTCTGCCAAGGGCTGCGAGAGTGTGAGCAACACGCTACTGTAATGCTGTGACCTGGTGGCATTAAAATTCAAGTTGGGCAAACCTAGCATGTGTTGGACTCGTTCATAAACTGGGCGAGATTGGAGGAGTATATATATACATATATGTATATATATATATTACCTACTGGCGGTCGCCAGTAGGTATATATAGTTAGGATTTTTCTCTATGGGTTTTTTGAAAATTCTATGTCTAATAACTTTGGCGTTTGTGGACGGAATTGGCTGAAATTTTCAGGAAAATGGCACATTTTGTTTCTGAGCAGCCCTTGAAAATTTGGGGGGGGTTCGTCCAGTGGGGGCCGAGAAAAAAGGGGGGTCCCAAAACGTGTTTTTAACATTGAGTTTTCCATAGGGCGGTTGGCCTCACTTTTAGCCCGAACGGCTGAATGGATTTGCACGAAACTTGGCAAAATTGTAGGGACTGGTAGCCCGATGTGCCTTTTGTAGGTCTCAATATATGTGCTCCAGTGGATTTTGAGAAATTAACGTTTAAAAAAAGATATATATCTGTAACAGCGGACCGGTTAGCGCTCTGGTTCGCGGACTTTTCGCGCAACGGAGCTTTGTGAAGCGAAGCTGATTGGTTCTCCGGCGTCTGTCAACATTCCAAACAGTCCGTAGCGGCCGCCATCTTGTCTCTCGGTAGGATCGAGAGACAAGAGGAGGTCAAAACAAAGGGGGAAATAACTATAAGGGGGCATAGTAGATCCTCGCTGACCCCCTAGGTTTGATGTGGAGGTTTTAAAAGGGCCCCGCGGGGCAAAAAAAAATAAATAAATAATAATTGAACGGCTGAATGGATTTGCACGAAACTTGGCAAAATATTAGGGACTGGTAGCCCGATGTGCCTTTGCTAGGTCTCAATATATGTGCTCCAGTGGATTTTGAGAAATTAACGTTCAAAAAAAGATATATATCTGTAACAGCGCTCCGCTTCGCGTATCGGAGGTTTGCGAAGCTGATTGGTCATTCTGTCACTGGGCTATAGTTGGGCTACATCTGGCTGATATTTGGGCTACATTTGTTTTTTTGTGTGTCTGGCGGCCATCTTTGGGCTACATTGGGCTACATTGGGCTTCATTGGGCTACATTCGGCTAATTAGCAAATAGCTCATCGCAAACTAGGAATGGTAAAGAATCGCTATTTATTCCTTAAAGTTCGCTATTTAGGAAATGCAAATAACTTTGATGATACATATGGCGGTTCATCTCTAACAAGATAAGAAGCATAGGGATAGATTTATGATGACTGGCGCATCACCAGGGATGTGTTAGTCATTCTGTGCCGCTGTTCCGTCACCTATGGTGTGCTGCATTTACAATGCGGCGCATCATGGGGCAAAAACAGCACAGATGCGTGATGTATCTGTGCCGTAAAGGTGGCGCATTGCTGGAGTTGTATCGCAAGTGTGATGAAGCTCCAGCAAGGGTCGGGGGTGCCCCTGTCGCAGGGTTTCTGTTCTCACACAGAACTGTGGACAGAGGATTGGAACCTCGGCGAATTAGGGTGTCCCAAAACTCACGTTAGTAATCAAAAACTATTTAGCAAGCTAGGTACAGTGTCACATTGGATATAACAAACTCTCAATGTTTAGACAATCCAGAATATGAACTTATAGTACCTCAGGATACGTGGAACTCATGAACAGTCGGTCGTTATATATTTCTTAGAAACCAGAACATGGAGTTAAGAAGAACACATGTGTATTTGAAATGTTTATTTACTAATGCCGTCTTCTCAGGCGTAGTATCTTAGATAATACAAGTACAGATATTATCAGTAGCAAAATTACCAGCATAGTTACTAGTACATAAAAAGCGAATGGTGATAGTATGTTAACATGCTGTAAATAAATAAGAGTTAGCAACACTTATAAGCAGCCGCGGGCCGTGGAGGGAGTTACGGTGAGGCAGGGAGGCGGGGAGGGGGAGAAGCAGGGTGGAGAATACAAGTACACATATTATCAGTAGCAAAATTACCAGCATAGTTACTAGTACATAAAAAGCGAATGGTGACAGTATGTTAACATGCTGTAAATGAATAAGAGTTAGCAACACTTATAAGCAGCCGCGGGCCGTGGAGGGAGTTACGGTGGGGCAGGGAGGCGGGGAGGGGGAGGGGCAAGGTAGAGAGGGCTCCACCCTGCTTCTCCCCCTCCCCGCCTCCCTGCCTCACCGTAACTCCCTCCACGGCCCGCGGCTGCTTATATCTCACCCTCCCTAATACACATATTATATTATTTGCTAAGAAGGTCTCTTTGTGTTGGTTTAGGGCGTGCCCATACTTTAGTGTCTTAGATTTGAAGGAATCGCATCAGCATACACCAGCTCTCTCTTCATGTGAACCGCATCAACTGTTGTGTATGTGTGTTCGGCAAAGCAATATAAAACCCGCCTCATGCCCAGAATTGGCAGAAGTTGCACTTATGTTATGAGTATGAAGTCGTGGAGATCAGACCTCATAACAATTCTGTATCGTGTTGTTCTTGAAACTTTAGCACTCGCTGTACAGATATAGTTTAACAAGTAAAGCAGATAGTAGACCAATAACATATTATTCTCATGTAAACCACGATGAACTACTAGGTGGAAAGCTAAAGCAACAACTAAGTGTCGTGTGCAGAAGTTGCAAAAAAGGAAAAATGGCGTTTAAACCGGTAATGAGCCCATGCTAACTTAACACGGTGTAAAGATATCCAGGACCTAGATGACACCTCCTCATGATCCGGAAACGAACTGAATAAGATAATAGAAGTGCCATCTCATGAGAGCAGATTGCAAGTTTATATGTGGACGGTCCGCAAGGTAAAGCATTAAAAACTAGGAAAATTCAATGCTAAAGAAAAATAAAACAGCCAAGTACTTTATCGAGTCTTAAGCCAATAGGCAAGGTAAATAATAAAAACTTGACAAATAAGTCAATGAATTGTCAATGAAATGCTAGTACTCAGCATATGAAACATGAAAAAGGTCTATGACATAACTGTGTATGCAAAATAAGCTGCAACAGCCTCCAATAGGAAGTCACCGTCTTCATCCGAAAACAGTTCAGCCATCCAATTTAAAAGCGGAAAAGAACATACGTGCTCTCCCAGCACCGGATCCTCTATCACCATCAGAGGACAGCTCGGTGGGTTTTCAAGAAAGCTGTGTTCCAAGAAAGACTGTGCTGCCGCCAGTAAATTCCAGGGACCAAGTAGTCCATGCATCAATGCCACAGCCATAATCCTTTCGCCAGGACAAATCAACTCGTGAGTAATGATAGGAGTCATCAGCTGATTAAAGTCGACGTCAGGAGAAACCGGTCCGCAGAGACACAAATCAATGGCCCAATCGAAATCACAGGTCAGGCAGTGAAATACAGGCTGGACACAGGTGAAGTAGGAGAACCGAAAAGATAATCCATATGCCGTGCTTAATATCGCCAACGGCATTGTGCCATAATATTCTAGCATGCGATTGCGGAACAGTGTCAGCAGCTGCAGGGTCGGAGGTTGCATAGGAGGGACATCCATATTTAAAAATGTAAAAAAGCACAAGAGCGTCCGCTGGTAATGCAAGTAAAAATGCAATCCACGAACCAGAGTGGAGAAAATGGAATGAAAGGGAGCAGGGATGACTCCAAAGATTTTCTCAAATGAAGTCACGAGACCACTGGTAACAACTTTAAAAAAGTGTGCCAGGGATTTTGTGGAGGATGCGTTAAAGATAGTCGGAAACATGTTGCTGAAATTGAAAGGCAAACCTGTGTACGGGTGTTCGCTATGTGAAGTACGAAAGTTTCACGGGCCGAACTCAAGGCCACCTCTCTCTGAGACAAAAGAGCTCTTATTCTTGTCATGCCGTTGAAACGTGTCCCAAGGTTGGTATTTGTGGCCAGATTGAAAACTCCCTATGTTCATGTGTGGGAGGAAATAGAACATTTCTGCAGCAAATAACCCGTTCACTTACTGTTACGATAAAAGGAATACTTTTAATTAACTCAGAACAATCTTCATTATTGAGCATCAAATAACTACCATTTTCCAACAACTTGAACGTGGGGATGATAGCAGGAACTGGCGTGCCTTGCAACACGCAAGCCATATTTGGTCGGTGTTTGTTGCATGAATCGTGTAACTGTATGTGCCTACACATTAGTGAATGATCTGGCGTCTCAGTGCATTCCTCTCCATTCAGATAAACTTCTTGATCATCTTTGAAACATCTGTATGTGTATGGAAGCGACCAGACCTCATGAACAAAAGCACTACCTAAAGGTTCATAAAGACCTATTGGTATATATTTCATACAATTTGAAAACTTATATAAAGCAAAAGGCAGCGTTATTAAACCGTGGATAAGGCATGTTGCCAAAAAACCCGCAATCCTCTGCTGATGATGTCACTGAGCATGTCATGAATGATGTAATATGTGACATCATCAGTAGTGGATTATGGGTAATAGTATCTCTAGTTTACTCCCCTATAGCTGTCTTTCTTTTAACATAAGTGTGTGTTTCCTTCCCTTATACTTACTGTTTTTGGTTCGCTTCCAGTTCGCGTACCAGCGAGCGAACTAGGAAGCGAACTAAGAGAAATAGAGGTTGGCACAGTTCCAAATATTGTACCAATTTTTTAATAACGGGGAGGTAGTTCTGAAAAGAACTTTTTTTTTTATTTTTCTGAACATTTTTTTACTGTTTTTGAATTTTTCGGAACAGTTTTATATTTTTTTGGGTTTTTCTTGGAGGGGGCAATGAAAACGATTCATTGTAAAGGGCTCAACAGGAGCAACAAAACAAAAAAAAGAAGTATTTATTATTTTGGGCGTTTCGGACAAACTTGCATATGATAGTCAATAGCTCTGTTGATCAGAGTGATGCTTCTTTCTCCGTAGGAAATGAATCCATCGCAAAATACGCAGGTGTGTTTTACTTCACCAAATCTCATTTGTATATTTGGCACCATCTCCCTGCCCTCTGGTCCCGTTACTTCCGGTACAACAGATCTTCTGGCCATAATAGGGAGATTATCTAGGTCGTTCCGAAACTGTGCAGCACTGTAGTTGTTAGGATGCCACCTAGTCATATGGCGATGCATTGTGTAGTTTCCGAAACTGTATTTTTTGTCGGTCCCTCTGGACAGTCTATCTTGACATATAAGGCAAGTTACGTATCTTGCATTTACTTTTTTCTGACCTTTGGGAATTTTAAAAAATTGCCAAATGAAGTTTTCTTTCCGGTGAGACGTCTTGGGCTGCTCAGGCAAAAACTGCCTCTCTTCGTGCTCGTCCTCCTGTTCCTCTTCTTCTTCTTCTTGTTGAATTACAACTTGAGCAGGTGGTCCACTCTTCCTTGGATGTGGTGGAGGTGGTGGGGAAGCACCAGCTGAAGCTACTAAAGAAGCCATTGCTCAGTGATCACAAAGGGTCTTTCTCTCACAATGATGAAAGTCAGAGTGAGGAAAGAAGGAGGGATTTTCATCATTTGGGAAAAACAAGAGTTCTCAACCAATCAAAAGTGTTCATTTTAGATTATATGACCTAGTCTTACATCATTAGGAAACCAAAAGTGAAATGAACCAATGAAAAGTGTTATTACCAAGTCACATGACTTGCTGTGTTTACGTTAAGCGCTTTGCAGGGCCTCCCTGTTTGCTTCCAGAAACCTGCGCTTTGGCACTCGCTTCGCGTACCAGTTCGCTAACGTAGCACGTCATATGACGTATCAAGCGACAACGTGGAACGTCATGCGGACGGGAGGCGTCACGATGTTGTTTTCTAACGCGGCACTTGCGGTAAAGAAACGTTTACCGGCTCGCGGTCTATTTCGCGGCATCAAGGTCAGCTAACGGGAAGCTTCCCGATTCGCGAAGCGGGAACGAAGAAAAAAAAATATTTAAAAAAAAAATTATTCATAAACATATAAAATATATTTTTGGATTTAAAGAAGAATACATTTTACAGCTACAGATATTAGCTGTTAAAAAACCAATGAAATTCACAGAAAAAACCATAGGTTATAGACCATATATAGTTAGGAATTAGCATTTACAAAACCTTGAAAATTCACTGAAAAAACCATAGGTTATAGACCATATATAGTTAGGAAATAGCATTTAGAAAACCTTATTTTACTCACACAAAACCATTGAAATTCCATATATAGTTAGTTGCACTAACTATATATCGCGCACCTGCAATCCACTGCTGATGATGTCACATATTACATCATTCATGACATGGTCAGTGACATCACTGATGACATCACTGATGACATCTCAAATGACATCACTGATGACATCACTGATGACAACATCCAGTGACTGTATGCTTCTGTAAAGTTAAAATATGTCTTACATATTGAAGAATGAGTGGATGTATAAGTGTCTGGATGAAGGATTTAGTAGGTGCATGACTGACTGTATAAGTGAGTGATTAAATGTGTCTCACTGAGTGCATGGGTTAGTGACTAAACTGTTTTAAATTGTGCATCATTGTGTCTGTTGTTTTGTAATCTGATGCATGTGTTGATCATTAGCTATATGACTAACTATATGGGTTATTGATTAGTTGCCCAAGTATTTGTATGGGAGACTGAGTGTGTGTGTGGGTGTCTGGGAGGTGTATGACTCTGTGCATAGATGTGTGAGCAGTTGATTCACTAGATGTATGGGTTCAAAAGTGCATGTGGAAACATCTGTATGGGCGGTTGACTGTGTGCATGAGTGTATTGGTGAGTGAATGGATATCTCAGTGCTACATGTTAAAGTAAGTACATATGTAAAACACAGTACATGTGATAGTTGACATATATAAATAACTGTGCATAAGAGCCAGTGAATGTGTGAGTGGCTGTATGGATTATTGTGAACTTGTATCAGGGATTGTATAACAGAGTAAATATGTGTTATTATATGTTCCAATAAGTAAGGTGTGTATAACTATATAGTTGAGGAAATCGAGGTGTGATTGATTCTTTGCAAGACTGACTAGGTGTGTGAGTAACTCCATGGATGAGTGACAGTCTGTGAGTGTCTGTTTACACTGAGTGTATCTAAGGTTATATTAGAGTCTGAAGAGGTTCATTGTATCATCACATGAATGATGTCATCAGTGATGTGATCAGTAATGTCAAATGAGATGTCATCAGTGATGTCATCAGTGATGTCATTTGAGATGTCATCAGTGATGTCATCAGTGATGTCACTGACCATGTCATGAATGATGTAATATGTGACATCATCAGCAGTGGATTGCAGGTGCGCGATATATAGTTAGTGCAACTAACTATATATGGAATTTCAATGGTTTTGTGTGAGTAAAATAAGGTTTTCTAAATGCTATTTCCTAACTATATATGGTCTATAACCTATGGTTTTTTCAGTGAATATATATATGTATATATATATATATATTCACTGAAAAAACCATAGGTTATAGACCATATATAGTTAGGAATTAGCATTTACAAAACCTTGAAAATTCACTGAAAAAACCATAGGTTATAGACCATATATAGTTAGGAATTAGCATTTAAAAAACCTTATTTTACTCACACAAAACCATTGAAATTCCATATATAGTTAGTTGCACTAACTATATATCGCGCACCCGCAATCCACTGCTGATGATGTCACATATTACATCATTCATGACATGGTCAGTGACATCACTGATGACATCACTGATGACATCTCAAATGACATCACTGATGACATCACTGATGACAACATCCAGTGACTGTATGTTTCTGTAAAGTTAAAATATGTCTTACATATTGAAGAATGAGTGGATGTAGAAGTGTCTGGATGAAGGATTTAGTAGGTGCATGACTGACTGTATGAGTGAGTGATTAAATGTGTCTCACTGAGTGCATGGGTTAGTGACTAAACTGTCTTAATTTGTGCATCATTATGTCTATTGTTCTGTAAACTGTTGCATGTGTTGATCAATAGCTATATGAGTAACTATATGGGTTATTGATTGATTGTCCAAGTATTTGTATGGGAGACTGAGTGTGTGTGTGGCTGGCTGGGAGGTGTGTGACTCTGTGCAGATCAATGTGTACTTATATCAATGATTGTATAACAAGGTAAGTATGTGTTAGTATATGTTTGAAAATATAAGGTGCTCTATGTTTAACTGTATAGACAAGAAAATGGAAGTGTGATTGATTCTTTACAGGACTGACTAGGTGTGTGAGTAACTCCATGGATGAGTGGCAGAGTGTGAGTGTCTGTATAGGTGTATGAGTGCATATGATAGTGTTGTAAAGATGAGTGATTGTATGTATGAATGATTGTATGGGTGAATGAGTGAATGTGTGTGTAGACGTAGGAATCAGTGAGTACATATGTAGTAACTAGTATTGGTGTGTCAATGGTTTCAAAAATTATACTCTGTATTTAACACTGGGTGAAACAGAGGTTATATTAAAATATGAGGAGATGCATTGTATTGTCACATGAATGATATCATCAGTGATGTGGTCATTGATGTCAAATGAGATGTCATCAGTGATGTCATCAGTGATGTCATTTGAGATGTCATCAGTGATGTCATCAGTGATGTCACTGACCATGTCATGAATGATGTAATATGTGACATCATCAGCAGTGGATTGCGGGTGCGCGATATATAGTTAGTGCAACTAACTATATATGGAATTTCAATGGTTTTGTGTGAGTAAAATAAGGTTTTTTAAATGCTAATTCCTAACTATATATGGTCTATAACCTATGGTTTTTTCAGTGAATTTTCAAGGTTTTGTAAATGCTAATTCCTAACTATATATGGTCTATAACCTATGGTTTTTTCAGTGAATATATATATATTTGTCACAAAACGCCTTTGCGCTCAGGCGGGCACTCCCAGTGCCCCTGCATTGTTTTCCTCGAGGCGACACTCATTCTCACAGCCTGCAATGATTGCCATGTCCGACGCGTTTCGAGGACCCCGCCTCTTAATAATGGACTGCTTGCAGCAACAAGGAAAGGCTCACCTGTGATTGTAGTTCGTTTTTATTAACAACCGATTCCCACAATGGGTGTGGCTAGCATTCTTGGCCACATGTGCATGCTGGTACTTGCAGTTACATTCAGGTAAGTATCAGTGTTCCACCTGTAGTAGGCTTCCATGTTACTGTATATTAAAAGCAATTTAATAACCTTTAGTAGGTAGGCTTGCTCGTTCTGTGTGTCTTCATTAGCCATGGGACATCGTTCCTTTAGAGCGGAGTTCATCTCCTCCCCAGACTTTCACCTTGGAAATGGTGCTCGAGCCTGTTACCGCGGCTCAGGCAGCCGCGTACAATTTTTGTGTCACAAAACGCCTTTGCGCTCAGGCGGGCACTCCCAGTGCCCCTGCATTGTTTTCCTCGAGGCGACACTCATTCTCACAGCCTGCAATGATTGCCATGTCCGACGCGTTTCGAGGACCCCGCCTCTTAATCATGGACTGCTTGCAGCAACAAGGAAAGGCTCACCTGTGATTGTAGTTCGTTTTTATTAACAACCGATTCCCACAATGGGCGTGGCTAGCATTCTTGGCCACATGTGCATGCTGGTACTTGCAGTTACATTCAGGTAAGTATCAGTGTTCCACCTGTAGTAGGCTTCCATGTTACTGTATATTAAAAGCAATTTAATAACCTTTAGTAGGTAGGCTGCTCGTTCTGTGTGTCTTCATTAGCCATGGGACATCGTTCCTTTAGAACGGAGTTCGTCTCCTCCCCAGACTTTCACCTTGGAAATGGTGCTCGAGCCTGTTACTGTGGCTCAGGCAGCCGCGTACAATTTTTGTGTCACAAAACGCCTTTGCGCTCAGGCGGGCACTCCCAGTGCCCCTGCATTGTTTTCCTCGAGGCGACACTCATTCTCACAGCCTGCAATGATTGCCATGTCCGACGCGTTTCGAGGACCCCGCCTCTTAATCATGGACTGCTTGCAGCAACAAGGAAAGGCTCACCTGTGATTGTAGTTCGTTTTTATTAACAACCGATTCCCACAATGGGCGTGGCTAGCATTCTTGGCCACATGTGCATGCTGGTACTTGCAGTTACATTCAGGTAAGTATCAGTGTTCCACCTGTAGTAGGCTTCCATGTTACTGTATATTAAAAGCAATTTAATAACCTTTAGTAGGTAGGCTGCTCGTTCTGTGTGTCTTCATTAGCCATGGGACATCGTTCCTTTAGAGCGGAGTTCGTCTCCTCCCCAGACTTTCACCTTGGAAATGGTGCTCGAGCCTGTTACCGTGGCTCAGGCAGCCGCGTACAATTTTTGTGTTACAAAACGCCTTTGCGCTCAGGCGGGCACTCCCAGTGCCCCTGCATTGTTTTCCTCGAGGCGACACTCATTCTCACAGCCTGCAATGATTGCCATGTCCGACGCGTTTCGAGGACCCCGCCTCTTAATCATGGACTGCTTGCAGCAACAAGGAAAGGCTCACCTGTGATTGTAGTTCGTTTTTATTAACAACAGATTCCCACAATGGGCGTGGCTAGCATTCTTGGCCACATGTGCATGCTGGTACTTGCAGTTACATTCAGGTAAGCATCAGTGTTCCACCTGTAGTAGGTTTCCATGTTACTGTATATTAAAAGTAATTTAATAACCTTTAGTAGGTAGGCTGCTTGTTCTGTGTGTCTTCATTAGCCATGGGACATCGTTCCTTTAGAGCGGAGTTCGTCTCCTCCCCAGACTTTCACCTTGGAAATGGTGCTCGAGCCTGTTACCGCGGCTCAGGCAGCCGCGTACAATTTTTGTGTCACAAAACGCCTTTGCGCTCAGGCGGGCACTCCCAGTGCCCCTGCATTGTTTTCCTCGAGGCGACACTCATTCTCACAGCCTGCAATGATTGCCATGTCCGACGCGTTTCGAGGACCCCGCCTCTTAATCATGGACTGCTTGCAGCAACAAGGAAAGGCTCACCTGTGATTGTTGTTCGTTTTTATTAACAACCGATTCCCACAATGGGCGTGGCTAGCATTCTTGGCCACATGTGCATGCTGGTACTTGCAGTTACATTCAGGTAAGTATCAGTGTTCCACCTGTAGTAGGCTTCCATGTTACTGTATATTAAAAGCAATTTAATAACCTTTAGTAGGTAGGCTGCTCGTTCTGTGTGTCTTCATTAGCCATGGGACATCGTTCCTTTAGAGCGGAGTTCGTCTCCTCCCCAGACTTTCACCTTGGAAATGGTGCTCGAGCCTGTTACCGCGGCTCAGGCAGCCGCGTAAATTTTTGTGTCACAAAACGCCTTTGCGCTCAGGCGGGCACTCCCAGTGCCCCTGCATTGTTTTCCTCGAGGCGACACTCATTCTCACAGCCTGCAATGATTGCCATGTCCGACGCGTTTCGAGTACCCCGCCTCTTAATCATGGACTGCTTGCAGCAACAAGGAAAGGCTCACCTGTGATTGTAGTTCGTTTTTATTAACAACAGATTCCCACAATGGGCGTGGCTAGCATTCTTGGCCACATGTGCATGCTGGTACTTGCAGTTACATTCAGGTAAGCATCAGTGTTCCACCTGTAGTAGGTTTCCATGGTACTGTATATTAAAAGTAATTTAATAACCTTTAGTAGGTAGGCTGCTTGTTCTGTGTGTCTTCATTAGCCATGGGACATCGTTCCTTTAGAGCGGAGTTCGTCTCCTCCCCAGACTTTCACCTTGGAAATGGTGCTCGAGCCTGTTACCGCGGCTCAGGCAGCCGCGTACAATTTTCGTGTCACAAAACGCCTTTGCGCTCAGGCGGGCACTCCCAGTGCCCCTGCATTGTTTTCCTCGAGGCGACACTCATTCTCACAGCCTGCAATGATTGCCATGTCCGACGCGTTTCGAGGACCCCGCCTCTTAATCATAGACTGCTTGCAGCAACAAGGAAAGGCTCACCTGTGATTGTTGTTCGTTTTTATTAACAACCGATTCCCACAATGGGCGTGGCTAGCATTCTTGGCCACATGTGCATGCTGGTACTTGCAGTTACATTCAGGTAAGTATCAGTGTTCCACCTGTAGTAGGCTTCCATGTTACTGTATATTAAAGCAATTTAATAACCTTTAGTAGGTAGGCTGCTCGTTCTGTGTGTCTTCATTAGCCATGGGACATCGTTCCTTTAGAGCGGAGTTCGTCTCCTCCCCAGACTTTCACCTTGGAAATGGTGCTCGAGCCTGTTACCGCGGCTCAGGCAGCCGCGTACAATTTTTGTGTCACAAAACACCTTTGTGCTCAGGCGGGCACTCCCAGTGCCCCTGCATTGTTTTCCTCGAGGCGACACTCATTCTCACAGCCTGCAATGATTGCCATGTCCGACCCGTTTCGAGGACCCCGCCTCTTAATCATGGACTGCTTGCAGCAACAAGGAAAGGCTCACCTGTGATTGTAGTTCGTTTTTATTAACAACCGATTCCCACACTTACCTGAATGTAACTGCAAGTACCAGCATGCACATGTGGCCAAGAATGCTAGCCACGCCCATTGTGGGAATCGGTTGTTAATAAAAACGAACTACAATCACAGGTGAGCCTTTCCTTGTTGCTGCAAGCAGTCCATGATTAAGAGGCGGGGTCCTCGAAACGCTTCGGACATGGCAATCATTGCAGGCTGTGAGAATGAGTGTCGCCTCGATGAAAACAATGCAGGGGCACTGGAAGTGCCCGCCTGAGCGCAAAGGCGTTTTGTGACACATATATATATATATATATATATATATATATATATATATATATATATATATATATATATATATATATATAGTTATAGTGAGGAAGAGGATAGCAATCAGAAGCACAATGAAAGTCGTAACAAGTTCCTGAATAGGGGATATGGATCTCAGTTTATTGACACAGCAATTGCCAAATCTAAAACCTTGGCACATACTGATTTGCTGCAAAGCAAGGATAGAAACATCGCTAAGACAGGTATTTCAGAACCCACTACATTTATTTTGTCTTTCTCTCGACAGGAGAAACAAATCAGGTCAATTGTAAGACAAAATTGGGCCATTGTTAGAGGGGATCCATTGATTGGTAAACTGCTACCTGATTATCCGCTGTCACGTTTAGAAAGACTAACAGTATGGGCAGCTCTCTTACCAGCAGCAATCTAGAGACAAGGGTTAAAAGCACGTGTCCATCAGCAAGGGAGGTATTTTTTAAATGTGCGGTGCGCAAAGCTTGCCAATATAGTGTAAACACAACTAGCTATACTACGGCATTCAACATCAAGCCATGCAGCATAGAGCAACATCTTACGTGCAAATCGGAATATGCCGTGTATGTATTGACATGTAGCTGTAATTTGAAATATATTGGCAGCACCAAGATACAAGCACACAAGAGAGTGCTACAGCATATGCGTGCAATTGTAAACAGCGATGATAGTTATCCTGTAGCAAGACATTTTAAGTTGATTCACAACAATGAGCTCAAACACCTAAGATATTACGTCATAGACAGAGTAGCCCCCAAAAAAGAGGAGGGGATCAAGAATCAAATCTCAGAAGGTTGGAGACATCATACATTTTAGAATTTGATTCTATGCACCCCAGGGGCCTCAATAACAGTGAAGATTTGTATACCTTTCTATGAAAGGATTGAAAGGCGTATCTTAGACATGAGTGGGCAAACTGAACTTAGTGGAATGATTTACTTTGTACCTCCTTGAATAGTACTGTTTTTCATATATGAGAGTAATCAAATATTTATTTAAAGGCAAATTTTAGGACTATTTATTTATGTATTGCGTATATTTATTTGTGATATTTATGGTCAGATTTTAGACATGGTTTTTTAGAAAGTATATTTTATACTTCTATTTATAATGGCCTGAGGTTCTGAATCATTATCAATAGTGATATATATCATATATTTATCGTCCTTTGCGCATTTGCACTTTACAAAATTAAGTTCTTTAAGATTCTTGCTTTGTGAGAGGACACATGATACATGAATTGATTCCAGCAATTTGAGGCATATGAACATGCATGAATAAGTAAGGGGAACGCTCACATGAAATACTTTGGAGTTATCTAATGCTGGAAATTGTATTAGATTAATTGGTGTGTTTTATCAAAATATTTACGGGTATAATGGTTTTAGTTCAGCACATAAGGATATTGTTGTTTTGCACAAAAAATATGTAGGCACTTTATAGGGAATGGTCGATGACTTTAACATGGAAATTGTTGCCAGTTCATACATGCATTTATGCTGACATTTAATTCATATTAGATATGTAATTATGAAATGCAACGATCATTGAAATAACTGTTGAATATATGTATTAATGTGTGTATTATGGTAAAATATGTAGTATTTTTTCCATGTCTATGCAATGACCATATGCACTTGAACTTTATAAGGCGGTGAAAGAGTCAGAGAGTGTTCATGTGATCAAGGACGGAATCACCCGAAACGCGTAATGGCAGAAGCTGGCTGAAGAAAAATTAAAAAATCTGCACAATACCTAGGTCCACACTCGTCTTTTCTGTGCAAAACAGACGGTGTGTTCAAGTTGAAGCAATATATATATATATATCTATATTACCTACTGGCGGTCGCCAGTAGGTATATATAGTTAGGATTTTTTCTCTATGGGATTTTTGAAAATTCTATGTCTAATAACTTTGGCGTTTGTGGACGGAATTGGCTGAAATTTTCAGGAAAATGGAACATTTTGTTTCTGAGTAGCCCCTGAATATTTGGGGGGTTTTCGTCAAGGGGGGGCCGAGAAAAAAGGGGGGTCCCAAAACGTGTTTTTAACATTGAGTTTTCCATAGGGCGGTTGGCCTCACTTTTAACCCGAACGGCTGAATGGATTTGCACGAAACTTGGCAAAATTGTAGGGACTGGTAGCCCGATGTGCCTTTGCTAGGTCTCAATATATGTGCTCCAGTGGATTTTGAGAAATTAACGTTCAAAAAAAGATATATATCTGTAACAGCGGACCGGGCAGCGCTCCAGTTCGCGTACTTTTCGCGTTATGGAGCTTTGTGAAGCGAAGCTGATTGGTTCTGCGGCATCTGTAAACATTCCAAACAGTCCGTAGCGGCCGCCATCTTGTCTCTCGGTAGGATCGAGAGACAAGAGGAGGCCAAAGTGAAGGGGCAAATGACCATAAGGGGGCATAGTAGATCCTCCCTGACCCCCTAGGTTTGATGTGTAGGTTTTAAAAGGGCCCCGCGGGGCAAAAAAAAAAAAATAATAATAATAATCGAACGGCTGAATGGATTTGCACGAAACTTGGCAAAATTGTAGGGACTGGTAGCCCGATGTGCCTTTGCTAGGTCTCAATATATGTGCTCCAGTGGATTTTGAGAAATTAACGTTCAAAAAAAGATATATATCTGTAACAGCGGAACGGGCAGCGCTCCAGTTTGCGTACTTTTCGCGTTACGGAGCTTTGTGAAGCGAAGCTGATTGGTTCTCCGGCGTCTGTAAACATTCCAAACAGTCCGTAGCGGCCGCCATCTTGTCGCTCGGTAGGATCGAGAGACAAGAGGAGGCCAAAGCGAAGGGGCAAATGACCATAAGGGTGCATAGTAGATACTCCCTGACCCCATAGGTTTGATGTGGAGGCTTTAAAAGGGCTCCGCGGGGCAAAAAAAAAATGGTTTTTTTGGTGGGGTGCGCCCGGATAGCGTAACGGGAAGCGGACTGGGGAGCGTACTACAAGGAATGAAGAATGATTGACTTTTAACTTATTGTATGTTTATAGACTTTTTTTTTACTTTTTTTTCTGCTGAGTGACGTCTCGGCCTATCTTCACGGGATGCAGTCCCTACCATCTCGGCGTTTAAGCCCAGGGGGACCGGTAGTGTGGGAGAGATAACGGGGCATATTATCAAGGGGGTTTATCTCTGCTTTTTTGGCTTTAAAAGCCAAGAAAGCGGAGATAAAATTATCTCCGTATTACCTAGCTGTCGCTAACACCAGTTAGCGACCGCTAGTAGGAGATAGCGACTATCTTGGGCCCCACTTTGCATGTCAGTGATATTTATCACTAATGACATGCAAAGTGGGCATGCCAAGATGTTAGCGACTGGAAACAGTAGCTAACATCGCTATCTCCTATTACCACCTTTTGGAGATATTCGCGCTAAGCGCGAATATCTCCAAAAAGTAACACCTGCCCTGAGCAGTTCTTAGCCATGTTATCCAATGGGAGGTGGATAACATGGCTAAGAGCATTAGCTCGGTAATGCATGAATATCGCTGACTTTTCAGCGATATTAATGCATTGCGGCCGTTTTTTATCGCATTTGCGATAAACCTTGATAATAGCAAGGTTTATCTGCGATAATTTCTGACGATGCTTAGCGGTAAAAAATTCGTTGCTAAGCATCGTTAGGGTAAATATCGCTTAACTTTGGTAATATGCCCCAACGTCTGTTAACGTTCGATTCGAAGGAAATCAGGAAGTGTTGAAAAACATTGTCTGCGCCATCTTGCCTTTTTTCAAATGCCACACTTTTGTCGTGCACGGCAGCCATTTTAGATGACTTGACCAGACCCACTCTCTGCACGCTGTCGATCCTTAGCATGGCTCCCCACCCTCGCAAGCATCTCCCCCAGGCACTGGTCACCCCCGCTCTCTGTCTTATGCATGGGCAATAAACCTCCCCCATCTGCGCTGCTCTTCCCTGAGAATCACACCCTGTGCCCGCCCGACACCTCCCTTTCGCCCTATTCACTACCGCACCCTCTGACACTCCTCTTCCTCTGTGTCCGATTGTGCAGGCCGGTCCCAGGCTATCAGCTAGCCCTGCAGATGTAGTTTATGGCCCCAGCTGTAAAGAATTACCCCTCTTCAAAGGAGTTATAGTAGATCAAGGCCCACACCCGATGAGATCCGTCACACCACACGCGTTCCTACTATCTGAAAACCATCCTGTATTGTGATTGGGGAGGGGACCGAGCCTGAAGCGGAAGATTCCAGGGATGACTCTTTGTACATCAAAGTTTTTACAATTATGTGTCACATTAAAAATATATAGCACTCCAACAAAGTAGTAGGATTATAAAACTTTAATAACTTATAAATATATACAACAAAACAAAAACAGTAAAAACATTTAAACATTTTTAGGGAAAAAGAAGGAAGTAGCGGTCGGTTGTGCGAATAGTCCCAAGGCAGCATAACGTCCAGATTTCTGGACGGCACCCAGGTGATGTTGCCTGGGTGCCGCACTGATTTCGGTATCCGGCGTGGGGCGTCGCGGGGGGTGGGTCATCAGTAGCGGTCTGCTGTGCGAATAGTTCCAAGGCAGCAGAACGATGGCACCAAGGTGATGTCCAGTAAGTTGCCGCCCTCCGAATAACGGCGTGGGGCGCCCCAGGGGGGTGGGGGGGGAGGCGGCGTGAACGGGCCTCCCCAGGTGGAGCCTCGTCTGCTGTAGTGGGGTGCCCCTTTACCGTTTCAGTTGCCATTCCGTCCGCTTTTGGTCCACTGTGTCAAAATCCGCAATTCAGCTGAGTTGCCGCCCTCCGAATAACGGCGTGGGGCGCCCCGGGGGGGGGGGCGGCGGCGTGAATGGGCCTCCCCAGGTGGAGCCTCGTTTACTGTAGTGGGGCGCCCCTTTACCGTTTCAGTTGCCATTCCGTCCGCTTTTGGTCCACTGTGTCAAAATCCGCAATTCAGCTGAGTTGCGCCCACTCTTGCGGTGCAGCGATAGGCGGCTGTCACAGGACTCTCAAAATGGCGGCAGGCTCTTTCCTTTTTGGGCCTGGTCCACTGAAATGGCCCTGGGACACCTTGGAAATCGGACGCTTGTCTGCTAGGTCTTGGACCCCATTCTCGAAAGCGTCCCCTCCGCCTTGAGGATTCTACAAAAGTCTTGGGGGCCCCCGACTCCTGTAGGCTTCCGGTGGGGAGCGGCTGCCATGATTGCTCGCGGAATGACCACGACGGAGCCACGAGATGGTGGTGCTTTCATGCTGATGCCAGCTTCAGTCTGAAACATCCAGAAACAAGGTGGGGCTTTCATCGTTTGGGAAAAAAAAAAAGTTTTCATCCAATGAAAAGTGTTATTTTTAGGTCATATGATCAAGCCTTCCATCATTAGGAAACCAAAAGTAAAATGAACCAATGAAAAGTTTTATAAACAAGTCACATGACCTGTTATGCGGCATAGGGTATAAAAAGCGTAGAAAATCCGTTGGCACGTGAGGCGGCGTCAGTAGCGGACCGATGTGCGAATAGGCCGAAGGCAGCACAACGCGCCAAAATCCGGATGGCACCGAGGTGGTGTCCACCAAGTTGCCGCACTGGTGTGGCCATCCTACAATGCTGCGCCGAAAGTCGGCGTGGGGTGCCCCGTTGGCCTGTGAGGCGGCGTCAGTAGCGGACCGATGTGCGAATAGGCCGAAGGCAGCACAACGCGCCAAGATCCGGATGGCACCGAGGTGGTGTCCAGCAAGTTGTCGCACTGGTGTGGCCATCCTACAATGCTGAAAGTCGGCGTGGGGCGCCCCGTTGGCCTGTGAGATGGCGGCAGTAGCGGACCGATGTGCGAATGGGGCCAAAGGCAGCGCAACAATATTTTCTGAATAGAAGACACCACAAGGCGCTGAGATGCCAAGATCCGGATGGCACCGAGGTGGTGTCTAGTAAGGTGCACTGGTGTGGCCATCCTACAATGCTGAAAGTCGGCGTGGGGCGCCCCGTTGGCCTGTGAGATGGCGTCAGTAGCGGACCGATGTGCGAATGGGGCCAAAGGCAGCGCAACAATATTTTCTGAATAGAAGACACCACAAGGCGCTGAGATGCCAAGATCCGGATGGCACCGACGTGGTGTCTAGTAAGTTGCACTGGTGTGGCCATCCTACAATGCTGAAAGTCGGCGTGGGGCGCCCCGTTGGCCTGTGAGATGGCGTCAGTAGCGGACCGATGTGCGAATGGGGCCAAAGGCAGCGCAACAATATTTTCTGAATAGAAGACACCACAAGGCGCTGAGATGCCAAGATCCGGATGGCACCGAGGTGGTGTCTAGTAAGTTGTCGCACTGGTGTGGCCATCCTACAATGCTGAAAGTCGGCGTGGGGCGCCCCGTTGGCCTGTGAGATGGCGTCAGTAGCGGACCGATGTGCGAATGGGGCCAAAGGCAGCGCAACAATATTTTTGGAATAGAAGACACCACAAGGCGCTGAGATTCGGTTAGCACCGAGGTGGTGTCTAGCAAGCTATGCAGCTGAGTTGCGTGCGCACTTGCGGCGAATAGGTCGAAGGCAGCACAACAATGTTTTCTGAATAGAAGACACCACAAGGCGCTGAGATTCGGTAGGCACCGAGGTGGTGTCTAGCAAGTTGCCGTACTGGTGTGGCCATCCTACAATTCTGCTCCGAATAACGGCGTGGGGTGCCCGAAGGGGGGGGGGGAGGCGGCGTGAACGGGCCTTCCTAGGTGGAGGCTCGTCTGCTGTAGTGGGGCGCCCCTTTACCGTTTCAGTTGCCATTCAGCTGAGTTTCGGCCGCTCTTGATGCTACAGCGACAGGCGGCTGCAAGAGGACTCTCAAAATGGCGGCCTGTTCTTTGGATTTGGGCCTGGTCCACTAAAATGGCCCTGGGACACCTTAGAACTCGGACGCTCTAATTTTTTTTCCTTTCCTCTACATGCAAAAAAGGTAAATGCCCGGTACGTTACACGCTTCATCTGCCACGATGTACTCTCCAGAGGAACCGAAAAAAAATATAGTTATGGTAACTATACCATGCATCGTCATATGGAGAGGTGGCACCGATTAATTATAGTGCTGCATAAAAGAGAGATTTGGAGGAGAACCCCCGACCTGCCAGTACATTCATCAAAGAAGTGGCACTGACAGCATCAGAGGCAAGGGAAACAGTCCCAAATATTTAGAAGAACTTTGGAAAGATTAAAATGACATGTTTAGATTGTGGCAAATTAATTTCATGTCGACAGATGAGTGTTACTCTAATAAATACAGCATATGAACATCATCATAGTCGATGGTTGGTAGAGACATTTTGACTATATCCTGGACCTGCCCGTCCTCGCCCAAAATGGCGCCGGAATAAATGGGACTCGTAACTCCTTGTTGTGTACTGGTTGCACAACCTTGATATCACGAGATACGTATGCAGTTTTGAAGCACATGGCGGGCGGGGACGAGAATAGATTGAATATTTCGATATCCCTATTGATATTAAGTTCTGATGTGTTTTTGATTACTGTACTATTGAAAGTTCGAATTAACGTCACCCATGGTACTTGCCCGCAAATGTATATCTAGATAATTTTATTGTAAGTGGCCCTGTCGTATTTTAATTATAAAATGTACGTCCACCGATTCCGCAACTGTTAGACACTTTAGTTCTTGCAACCTAATGGCCTGCCCGTTACGTTCCTCTACAGTGTAAATGTCTACTCATCATATACGATTACAGTTTGCTCCGTGGCCGGCCCACGTGGTTATAGGCCCGTATTTGTATAATGACATTTTCACAATAAAGGTTTTTAAAAGAAAACATGGTAGTAGTATATACATTGGTAAAGTTTTTAATAATAGTCACTGTTTTCGAATCAGTAAAAGGCAAGTGAAATAAAGCAGTCCAATTACATGAAGGGTAAAAGGTATAATACGCAGGAACGCAGTAAAGATAAATGGTCAAGGGCTGTTGTGTTTTCTACTCCTGCAACATAAAGTGATCGATAAGAATCTGATATTCAGGCGTATCGGCGACTAAGACAGCAGGCCGACCCTCTTTTGCTCAACGGCTCCGTCATGGGACGAAGAAACGCCCTTTTTCTCGAAAAAGGAATATATTTTACTTGCAGGACAGTTGTAAATTTCCCGGGAAAGTACATTAGCCTGGAACATTATAACATATATTTAAGAAAAAATAATGTTCGAAAACATCATTAGAATAAGAAAAGTAAAATGAACCAATGAAAAGTTTTATTAACAAGTCATATGACCTGTTATGCTTACGTTACGCGCTGCGCGTCGCGCCCCGGATCACTTCCGGATGCGCTAACGCGGCGCGTCATATGACGCATTACGCGACAACGCAGGTCTAGAATATAGTCAAAATGTCTCCACCAACCAGCGGTCGGAACACAACCCCTTTCAGCAGGCTAAATAGTTCTGTTAAATGACAACAGAAGGGACAGGCAACAAGAACCATCAGTCAAAGAGGGGAGGGCTAGTTCTTCTTTACCGGGTCACGTTGGGGCGCTACCGGAACTGATCGAATTGGTAGTCTACAGTGTTTCTGGATGGTTCAGACTGAAGCTGGCGTTAGCATGAGAGCACCACCATTTCGTAGCTCCGTCGTGGCCATTCGACGAGCAATAATGCTAGCCGCTCTCCACCAGAAGCCTGCGGGAGTCGGGGGCCCCCAAGACTTTTGTAGAATCTTCAAGGCTGAGGGGACGCTTTCGAGAATGGAGCCCAATCTCTAGCAGACAAGCGTCCGAGTTCCAAGGTGTCGCAGGGCAATTTTAGTGGACCACGCCCAAATCTGAAGAGCCGGCCGCCATTTTGAGAGTACTGTGGCAGCCGGCTATCGCTGCACCGCAAGAGCGGGAGGAACTCAACTACATGGTGAGCGAGACGCTGTAGTCGAAAGAGCGGGCGGTAAACAGCTGAATAGCGGAAGAGGCACAGTGTAGCAAAAGCTGGCGGAATGGCAACTGAAATGGTAAAGGGGCGCCCCACTACAGCGTGTCTTTAGGTGAAACGGATTGTGGGACAAGGTCAAGAATGGAAGAGTTACCAAAAGGCAAAAAGTTCCGCTTGATCCCGGGAGCCGGCCACCTATGTCGGGGGCGATCTCAGGCTACACCAGGAGAACACGACTTGGGGAGGGAGCCGGAGCCAAGCGCCCCCTCCGAGTCCGCGCCATCACACCGTCCCTCGGGGGCCTCCGTCAAGCGGTTCAGGGTGGCACCGCATTACATTGTTCACAAATGCAGTCACGTCCTCAAACAGTCCCCACTTTACTTTGACAATAGTGAAGCTGAAGCAAGTGCAAATAGGCTTCAGACAGTGTTACAAGCACTCCTCAAAACTTTGAACCATCAGAGTGCATGAGTTTCATGCTCGATCGATTGAGCTAGCCGGATCGGGCAACAAAAAGTATAAAATAGTTATGTAAATAGTTGTTTAATAAAATGTTTTACCCTGTTACTTTGCTGGTGTGTTGTATATATTTGTAATATTTGCATAGAGTTTATCGTTATTTTGGGCGGGGTGGGTGGCGGAGCCGAGCTGTATTGCAGCCATCATGGTGTGGAGTTCAGTTCATCTCAATAGTTTCGTGTTTGTCATGAGGGGTTGTTCCTAATGTTTCTATTTTAGCGAGGTCAAAAAGACCTGAGGGGTTGTTCCTAATGTTTCTATTTTAGCGAGGTCAAAAAGAGATCCCATTAGTGGCCTACTGATTTTGCTCGATTCCTTTTGTTTTTTTACACGATTTTTCGCTATCTGCAAAGACTAAACAGAGTATTGCGACTCTGTGCTTGTTTGTAAATAGAGAATGAACCAAAGAGAACCAATTCTAAAACAGTAAATGCTTGGATAACAATCAATCAAATGGAGAGAGAAGCAGGCACGACGGATTACAACGGGGGCAAAGGCCTGCGTTAACTACCCTTCACTATCTGCAAAGAGAGAGTACTCCTAATAGAAATGAGGGGGAGGGGGGGCAGCATTCAAAGCAGATCAGTGTGCATAAACACGAAAATGTTTTTACTTACCACGTACTTGACATTCGACAGCTTATGATATTTGCTATTAAAAAACCATTGAAATTCACTGAAAAAACCATAGGTTAGAGACCATATATAGTTAGGAATTAGCATTTAAAAAACCTTGAAAATTCACTGAAAAAACCATAGGTTATAGACCATATATAGTTAGGGCTTAGCATTTAAAAAACCTTATTTTACTCACACAAAACCATTGAAATTCCATATATAGTTAGTTGCACTAACTATATATCGCGCACCCGCAATCCACTGCTGATGATGTCACATATTACATCATTCATGACATGGTCAGTGACATCACTGATGACATCACTGATGACATCTCAAATGACATCACTGATGACATCACTGATGACATCTCAAATGACATCACTGATGACATCATGACACACCAATACCAGTTACTACATACGCACTCACTGATTCCTACGTCTACACACACATTCACTCATTCACCCATACAATCACTCATACATACAGTCACTCATTATTACAACACTATCATATGCACTCATACACCTATGCAGACACTCACACACTGCCACTCATCCATGGAGTTACTCACACACCTAGTCAGTCCTGTAAAGAATCAATCACACTTCCATTTCCTCATCTATAGTTAAACACAGAACACCATACTTCAGTGACATCACTGATGACATCACTGATGACATCTCAAATGACATCACTGATGACATCTCAAATGACATCACTGATGACATCATGACACACCAATACCAGTTACTACATACGCACTCACTGATTCCTACGTCTATACACACATTCACTTATTCACCCATACAATCACTCATACATACAGTCACTCATTATTACAACACTATCATATGCACTCATACACCTAGTCAGTCCTGTGAAGAATCAATCACACTTCGATTTCCTCATCTATACAGTTAAACACAGAACACCATACTTTTCACACATATACTAACACATACTTACTCTCTTATACAATCACTGATACAAGTACACATTGATATGCACAGAGTCACACACCTCCCAGCCAGCCACACACACACTCAGTCTTCCATACATCCACTCATTCTTCAATATGTAAAACATATTTAAACTTTACAAAAACACACAGACACTAGATGATGTCATCAGTGATGTCATTTGAGATGTCATCAGTGATGTCATCAGTGATGTCATTTGAGATGTCATCAGTGATGTCATCAGTGATGTCACTGACCATGTCATGAATGATGTAATATGTGACATCATCAGCAGTGGATTGCGGGTGCGCGATATATAGTTAGTGCAACTAACTGTATATGGAATTTCAATGGTTTTGTGTGAGTAAAATAAGGTTTTTTAAATGCTAAGCCCTAACTATATATGGTCTATAACCTATGGTTTTTTCAGTGAATTTTCAAGGTTTTTTAAATGCTAATTCCTAACTATATATGGTCTCTAACCTATGGTTTTTTCAGTGAATATATATATATATATAGATATATATATATATATATTTTTTTTTTCACTGAAAAAAACATAGGTTTCAGGCACATTATAGTTAGGAATTAGCAATTAAAAAACCTTAGAAATTCACTGAAAAAACCATAGGTTTCACACGTTATAGTTAGCTGGACATTTCACTCATACAAAACCATTGAAATTCCCCCGTTATAGTTAGTTCAGCTAACTATAACTTGCGTGCCCGCAATGCACTGCTGATGACGTCACATATTACATCACTCATGACATGGTCAGTGACATCACTCAGGACATCACTGATGACATCTCAAATGACATCACTGATGACATCATCCAGTGAATGTGTGTCTTTCTGAAAAATAAATATTTTTTATATATGTATACCTAAACGTCGATGGAAGAACAAACGGTTAAATAAGTGTCTAAATGGATGTTTTTTTGTTAAATTGATTGTATAACTGACTAATTAAGTGTATCTGAGTTAATACATGTATTAGCGAGTAATGTTTAAATATGTAAATATCTGTATCAGTGTCTCACTTTGTGTGTATGTGGCTGCATGGGTTGGTGAGTAGCTTCATGAGTGTGTATATGGTTTATTAGTTGTTTTTTACCTAAACTAACTATAACGGGATAATTTCAATGGTTTTGTATGAGTGAAATGTCCAGCTAACTATAACATGTGTGAAACTTATGGTTTTTTCAGTGAATTTCTAAGGTTTTTTAAATGCTAATTCCTAACTATAACGTGCCTGAAACCTATGTTTTTTTCAGTGACTTTCAAAGGTTTTGTAAATGATCATTTTTAAATTTATTATTTATTATATTTCTTTCTTTTTATAGTAATTTCCTACATTTTTATTATAAATACTTATATTTATTTTATTTTTAAAGTTACATTTTATATTTTTTATGTAAAATAATACCAAAAGTAAATTCAAAAAGAATGCACTGCTAGTGAAACTGCCTGGGTGAATTTGTAAGTGTTTGTTAGGAGCAGATTTACAACACCCTTGTGTCTCTTTTACACCACCATTGCATCACTTTTCTGATGAAGCGGTGGTGCAAAAGATGCGCCATGGTATGTGGTATTTAGAATGTGACATATCTGGGAGGTGCGTCACATTGTAAATCCCTGTTCCAGAAGGAGACATTCCTACATGGGGGGGGGGGCGTTCCGGTGCAGGAACACCTCTTAAAAGTGGCTGAATGAAATCTACAAGATTGCACTGTGTCACTTTTGGGCTCATGCTGTGTCAAAACCCTGCACTAGCTTGAAGCAGGTGTAAGGATTGACACAGCATTCTGAGCATAGGGCCTCCAGAGCATTGCTGGAACAGCGTTGCACTTGCAACATAACTCAAACAATGCACCACCTTTACAGCACAGATACATCACATATATGTGCCATTTTTTCCCATAGTACACCACATTGTAAATACGGCGCATCCATGGTGGTGGTGCCACGGTGCACAATAACTGGCATATTCCTGGGGATATGCCAGTTATTCTATATGTGCCCATTAGTGTTTTAATATAGTGAATGGATTACTACATACGGATGAATGAGTCACTACAAAACTAAAACAACAGTGAGAGAGTGTTTGGTGGAAGTGTAAAGATACAAACTGATGAATTGAAGGTATAAAAGACACATTTGCAAGTACATAGAAGACTGCTTACATAGTCTATAAGGGTTTGAAGCAGTCTATGGCCTAAGGCCTATTTTAATGCATGAGTACTTAGGTAGTGAGAGGATGATTACAGTTCTGCAAGGAAAGAGCCTGATTGAATTTATAACCGCCTCAGTGTTACCACAATATACAGATAAACACATACTGCTGAATGGCTCACTACAATATTGAAACAGTAGTGTGAGAGAGTTTGCTGGAAGTGTAAGGATACACATTGAGAAATTGAACATATAATACATACGTTTGCTGGTGCATAGAACAGTGCATGCACAGTCTATAGGGGTTTGAAACACTCTATGGACTAAGGCCTGTTTTAATCCATGAGTATCTAGATAGTGACTGGATCATTACAGTTCTGCAAAGAAAGTTCCTCACTAAATTTATTACAGCTTCAGTTTTACCACGGTACAATGGTAAAGAACATACTGCTGACTGGCTCACTACAATACTAAAACAGCAGTGTCAGAGTGTTTGGAGGAAGTCTAAGGATACATACTGAGGAATTGAAGGCATAAAACACAAGTTTGCAGGTGCATACAAGACTGCATGTATACTCCATACAGATTTTAACCGCATGCGTACGGCGGCTATTTTGGCGCTACGCGGTTTTTTTCAAAAATCCGCGTTACATGACGAGCTGAGCTCGTCATCAGCGTGCGAGCGGCACCACTCATGACGAGCTCAGCTCGTCATGAGCGCCGAAGGGGTTAAGCAATCCATACCCTCAAACCCACTTTGCATATTTTAAATTAATACAAACATTTAAAGAATATATAACTGAATCTATAAGTGCTTCACTTTTAGTACAATAAATACATTAGTAGATAGTGCTCAAACCTTTATTATTTAAAAAAAAATGTATTCTTGTAACTTCTCATTCCAATATAGTTTCATCAGATATGTCATTCAGATCAATTCCCTCGTTAGCAGTTTCTGAATTAATTTGTTTTCGAATTTCAACATAATTTAATACTTCCAGAAAATCTCCCTCAAAGCTTTCGTCTTTGAAATCACACCTCATGTCTGCAGCACTAATTTCCCCTTCTTCCCTCTCATTGCCTGTGACAGATACGATTAGTTCTTCAATTATACTCAAGATAATATCCAAAATCTCCTCACTATGAGGCTGTTCTTTTTCCATAATATTTCCTTTATGTTCTTGCTCCTTGTATAAAAATATAAACAGTTAATTTGATCACTTTTCGTAATATATAATACAAAACTACCCTTTTCACCTATTTAGGCCTACAAAAATACTATATAAATACTATTATCTAATAACATTCCATTATTAGAGTTTTACTCCTTTGTAAAGTTATATAAATATAATTACTTATAAAGATATCCTGCTCTTAGCTTTTCTTACATTTTGAAACCAGTCACTCCTTATGACTATAGGAAAAGACTCCGGCTATTATAGTAAAATACACTACTATAAAATGTAGAATATGTCTATTCACCTTACCCATTCCAAAATAGTAAATGTGTTTTAGTAAAATGCAAAAGATACTATTCATTGTCCAGCATAACACTGTGTATATGTGTATATTTAGGCATCATTATCACACTACTTTTTGAATACTTCATGTGTTTACTCTATCTCTATTCCTCATCTATGACTTAGTCTAACCCTACTAATTACCTACCCGTTCTAGCCTCTCCTCTAGTATTTATCTGCAACCTTGTAGCTTGTGGTTCTTTATTTTTCTCACTGCTTACAACCTATAATTACGTAACAGTCATTAACCTAGGCCTCTCAATTTATTGTCTAATTTTTCTATTCTTAATTGTCTTATATTCTTCTACTGTTAAATGTTAAATGTTACAAGATTTCTAAAAGATTTACTAACCTTTCTTTATGCAGTTGCATGTTATCTATTCTGTTATCTATCCATGTTATCTATTCTGTCAATCCTTGAATATCTTGTGTTTTTCACTAATGTTCCTTCTTAATTCAATAGTGTTTCTGGTATTCCTTACTCAATGTGTTCTTTTCCCTTAAGACCTTGCTTATCACAAATTGTATCGATTCTTGTTTTAGGTAGGAGAAAATACATCGAGTGAATATATTCAATATACTCTATAATGTCAGGTAAGTTTAGTCACTCAGGAACTTGTCATACGATTATTTTCCAAGAATATACCTTTGTCAACTGTAAGGTATCACTTAGGTTTCTTGTATGGTTTCTTGTTCTCTCTGCTCTTCAGGTGCTGAACACGACTGAGTCCGTCTGCCCTGAAGGAGCCGCGATGGGAAAATCAACCGCTGTGCAATGTGCAGGCTTCTTCCAACTCAGAAGCTGGATTCTAGTTGCGGGCACGATAACTAATGTAAGTTTAACCAGGAACCTTCTTTAACTCTCTCACAAATATTTGTGCTTTCTCTTCAGGAATATCTATGAAGCAATTGAAAACGGGGCTGAACTCAGGAACGTCTTAGGTGAAGTGTGCACTTGTTAGGGAGCGTGCGCCTCACCAAGGATTCCCCACAGGTGTGTGGTAAATGACTAGACCACCACTGTGTCTTTCCTTGAGGCGGCCATCTTAGAATTCCTCTGTTACACTAAAGCACTCCAAGTATGTTTCCTTGCGGATTCTTCATCTCTCCTGCAGCAGCTAGGGTTTAGATAAGTCATTATCGTATCCACTGATTGATGAGTGGTTCTGATAGGTACACTCAGTATTTAATTTTTTGAAATATCTTTAAAAGATACAAACCATCTTTACACACTTACCTTCTCCGTCCATGTTTTCTTACTTCAGCTCGGTTGAAGCACATTCCATCGACCATTTTTAACAGTAAGTTGTACTTACCTTAAGCATATTAAATAATAAAAACATTATATATTATAAAATAACCATCTGTGGAAGACACAAAAAAATACAGTTACAATATATCTTTTACAACACAAAATAATTTGTAAACTATTACATTTGCCTTTTTTGCTGTTCCCAGAATATATTGAATTTCACTAGAAACAGTGAGTTCCATAGTACTCATCACATAACAGCGGGCAAAAAAAAGACAATCAATAAGATTATCTTAAAAAAACATTCAACATTCTCATTAACAATCTAAAAAATAGAAATAAAACATATCTCAAATGTTTTTTCTAAGAGCAATTTCTCACATAAATATGACACATCTCAACAATCATAACATAACAAAACATTATGATTGATTTTCATACACAGTAAATAATATTACTTACAAATATATAACAACAAGTCCTTTATGGTTTCATTTACTTTTCCACTCGGCCAAATAGTATGCGTCAAATTCTTAGTTTGGAAATTGTTCAATAGTAATCCTGAGCGTCTGCCTCCCATCCTTCTGATCCAAAACCACCGACATCAGTTTATCCGTCCCCCAGTGCTCATCCCTCAACCCGACGCTATTCAACATCTACATGGCCACCTTCACACAAGTAGCCCACCATCACAACCTCAACATCATCTCCTACACCGACGACACCGAGCTCATACTCTTCCTCACAAAGAATCCACATACCACCAAAAGCAACCTCCACGACACAATGAAGGACATCACCAATTACAAAAAGAGCAGCTCTCTAAAAATGAAGTCGCACAAAATGAAAGTACTCATCCTCGGACCCACCCTCTCAGTCTCAGACGACTCCTGCTAGCTCACTACACTGTTGACAGTACCAACACCTACCAACCATGTCCACAGCCTAGGATTCATCCTAAACTCCTCCCTCTCCATGTGTAAGCAAGTCTACACGTCTTCTTCTACTGCCATAACACCCTCCACATGCTCAGCAATATATATAAGTGGATCCTTACCAAAAGAAGAAGAACACTGACACAATCCCTTATCAGCAGCAGACTACACTGTGGCAAAACACTCTACACATGAATTCCAGCCAATCACCTACAACAACTACAACAAATCCAAAAGACCACCACCTGACTGATTATGAATGTTCCCTGCTGCAGCCACATCACTCACCACCTAATACACCTACACTGCCTCAATATCAACAAGAGGATCACCTTCAACCCCCTCACCCTCACTTACAAATTACTCTACAACACCAGACTAATGTACCTTAACAGCAGTAATCCTAAAAGGCCACATTTGGAACGTACAATTTTGGCTTTAAAAATATTAGGTAAGAATTTGGTAACTCTTTAGGCAAACGTTGCTTAAAAACTAATTGACTATCATTACAATGTATCCAACTTTTCAGACATTTTAAATAAACAGTGTAATGTTGTAGAAGGTCCATCATGAAAAATAATTGCAACAGATACAAAAGTTCTTCCTGATGTTGAAACTTGAACAGCAACCAAATTTTTAATTAAAGTTTCCAATTTTCTTCCATCAGCTCTACAGCGTTGCAGCATTACATTTACATACTGTCCATAGCTTTGTATAAACAATGTTGATGACATTTCTGATTTACATTGGCTACACTCCATGTTTTGACTTGCTCCTCTAATTAGATTGTTAAAATACACTGATTCACAGTCCGGTAAAGTCAAATATATGAATCTTTCACTGTCTATGTTAGTACTACATGTAAACAAACAATTTTCACAGTCATGTTGCCATTTATAAGAAAGGCCAAAAAGGTTTTCAATATCTATACCTTCGTCTTCCAGTACACCTAGCATAAACATTAAAAATTCCTGACAATCTTGCTGAATATTCTGCGTAAATTGACTAGAACCAGAACATATGTCCAAAACATTTCGAATACCAGAAACACTTTGTATTTTACTTTTATCACTACTACATTTCTCATAAACAGAATACAACAATGAACAGAATCTTTCTTCCCGATTTTCAACAATTTGCTGTTGCAAACTTTCAAGAACAAAAACAACATTACCAACTACATTAGCATAGCAGTTGACACCACAACTATTTTCAAACTGATAACCAACATTCTCTTCAACACTGTCCTTTTTCTTTTTGCTCGCAGGCGCAACTTCATCTTGTTTTTTTTCTTTCTCTACAGTTTCACTACAGATATTCTCAAATCTTCTTTTTCTTCCTACCACACGCTTTTCAAATACTGGTTATTGACCGAAATTGGGTGCATATTCTCTTCTTAACCTATTATACTCTTTCACACAATTTGCATCTGCACTAACCTTTGTCTCATCAAAATCAATCAAGTACAATCCAGATAAAGTTCTGACTCGAGACAAAGCAACATATGCCATACCCTCTTTAAACACATTACTTACAATATTTACTAAAGCACTATCTACACTTAAACCTTGAAATTTATGAATGGTCACAGCATATGCCAAACAAACAGGAAACTGTTTTCTGCGTACATACAAATCTTTCACAAGCAAAAACCGAGATGAACAACAACTACATTTTTGTACTTTAGCAATTTCATCAAATTTGATTTTCAAAAATTCGATCCCATCTCTATTTACATAATTAACAAAATCAACAATTTTACCCATTGCTCCATTTACTAAACCTTTTTCCACATTCAAATTATGTCGTAAAATTACCCTACAGTTTACACATGCATACTAATTCTATTCTAAACCAGCAGTTTTACTTATCGATTTCACTAAAGAATCCAATTTCCTCTTCAACTTTTTAGTTAAAATATTAGTGATTCCTTCATGTTCTATTTTATCAATAGCTTCCAATTTGATAATTTCTTCATTTTCCAACTTTAACATTTCTTTATTGAATATAGAACATTCACGTAGTGTTGGCATTAAGCAGATTACAGATTTGTTTTCTGCAATTCTCATGTATATTTTCTCTGGGACAATATTTTCATTTGGAACAAAATGGAAAGTAATCACCTCTGTAAAGCTTGTTTGCCATGTTCAGTAATGTTTCCAATTCTTGTATCTTGAAGAATAGTTCCATAATCAGCATCATTTGCCTGTCGCATATTTGTAATAGGTTCCTTATACTCTAAATATAATAATAATAATAATACTGACATTTGTAGAGCGCAAACAGCTACCTCTCGAGGAGGTGTCCCGGCGCTGGAAGAGTACTTCAGCAAATCAGGGGGCACGGGGGAATGCTTAGGTTTTCTGCATAAAGAGCCAGGTCTTTAGAAGCTTCTTAAAGCTGGCTTCTGTCGTAGCCGATTGAATGGTAGAAGGCAAGGCGTTCCAGAGTTTCGCCGTGCCAGCAGAGAAAGATCTGCCCCCGAGTCTGGCTTTCCTAACTCGTGGGACGAGTAGCTGGAGCAAGGAGTTAGATCGCAGGTGTCTCTCCTGATGGTAGCGGGGGGAGTCTAAGTTTTAAATAGTTAGGGCAAGTCCCTTTTAGTGCTCTAAACGCCAGGGTAAGAACTTTGAATTTTATTCTACTCGCCACTGCAAGCCAGTGCAGTTCGCGCAGATGCGGAGAGACATGCTGTCTGAAAGGGATGCGCTTTATCAATCTCGCAGCCGCATTCTGCACGATCTGTAGGCGTTGCACCAGATATTTAGGCAGACCAAGATAGAGGCCATTCGAGTAGTCCAACCTGGATGTAACTGTCGCATGGACTACCAATTTGCGACACTCAACTGGTAGAAAAGAGAGGAATTTGCGGAGGTTTCTAAGTTTGTGTAAACATCCAGTAGTGAACTGCTGTCTGTGAGAGGAGAAAGAAAGATTCTCATCCCATCTTACTCCCAAATTCTTTGCATTGGTTCCGGGAGAAGGTGATGGACCCATTTCAGGAGGCCACCATAGGTCGGAGGGAGGATGTGTGTTTTTACCAAAAAATATTACCTCCGTTTTGCCTGCATTCAACTTCAATTTATTTGCATTCATCCAGCTGGCCACATCTCGAAGGCAGCCCCTCAGTTTGCTAAAAGCTGCCTCTGACACCTCCAAATAGGGGAAGACTAATTGCCTATCATTTGCATACGAAATCGCCTTGACCCCCCATTTGGCAATCAAGGTAAAAAGTGGGGCTAAATAAACATTAAAAAGTAAAGGGCTGAGTGCCGACCCTTGAGGGACGCCACACCAGAGGCGTTTTGGCTTAGAGGAGAAGGTGCCCAATGTCACTTTCTGGGAGCGATCAGTGAGATAAGATTGAAGCAAGCTCAGAGCCTTATCTTCCAGACCTATGTCCTTCAGCCGTAGCAGCAGTCTGCCATGATCCACCGTATCAAATGCGGCTGATAGATCCAGGAGCACCAGCATAGCTGATGCTCCTGAATCTAAGGACCACCCAATCGACTCGGCAACCTCAATAAGGGTGGTCTCGGTGCTAAAACCGGACCTGAAACCTGACTGTGTTTCATGTAAAATCCCTTTTTCCTCGATAAAGCTGTTCAGTTGACGTTGTATCAACTTTTCGAGCATTTTTCCTGGGGCTGCTTGTAGGGAAATTGGGCGAAGATTACTCAAGTCATCGGGAGCACCACTGGGCTTTTTTTCAGAGTTAGAAGTGTGGCATGTTTCCAACAATGGAGTGGAGAAGTGTGGCTCAATGGTTAGAGCGGCAGACCCTGATGCAGAGGTCTAGCCCGGGACCAGGGTTCAATTCCCCGCCTCGGCGGGTCTTGGGCTCAAAATTCCACGGACCTGATAATTCTCGCCTCGGTGCCTTTTCCAATCATAGAGTCCCACTCTGCAACTCTGGGCAATAGCTTGCTTAATCTCCACAACGGCCCCCACAACGCTAAGGATGCCTGGCCTCCACCTTGGGGGTGCCCAGGAGTAGACACCTCACAGGGATAGCCAGGATGGGTTCCACAGCGGTATTCGTACAAGCGCCTTGAGATCCTTGCGGGTGAGTAGTCCGCTATACAAGTATCAATTTACATTTTACATTACATTACATTACAATCAGGAAACAAGCCGGTTTCAATGGACGTGTTCCATATATGTAGGAGTGGTACTACAATTGCGTCCGACATCATTTTCCAGAGCTTAGGCGGACAGGGGTCATCAGGGGCCCCTGATTTGCTTTTTTGTATTTCCTTCAGTGCCTCAGAGAGGGAGATGGGATGAAATTGAGCTAAGGAGAGGGGGGGCAGCTAATTTTTTGCCGTGTCCGTCATAACTGTAGGCTCGGGATTTGTGAAGGTGTCATATACTTTCATAATTTTTTTGTCAAAGAAGTCCGAGATGTCTTTGCAGAGTCTCGTCGAAGGGGTGACTTCAATCTCAATGGCCCTAGGTTTAAAAAAGGATTGAACAATCTTAAAAACTTCTTTGCCTGAATGCTCCGCTTGCTGAATGGAGGTCGTAATGAATCATTTTTTGGCTTTTTTTATAGATTGATGAAGACCACGTAGGGCTTTTTTGTAATAAGTTTTTGCTAATTCACAGTAGTTTGCCCGCCAGAGGCGCTCCAGCCTCTTGCAGTTGCTTTTTTTTTCAGCCATCAGCTCTGTTGAGAACCAAGGGGCGGAAGGAGATTCTCTGCGTGACGTGGCGACTTTAGCAGGAGCAATGGATTCCACCGTGTTACTTATCCATTGATTCAGCATCACTGCATTAGAGTTCACATCTGAAGTCAGAGTTAAGGGGGGCAGCTGCGAGGGCAGGACATAGGGTAGCAGCTGATATGTTATCCAATTTTCTACGCACATAGGAGCGTTTTCCCATTGTCTGGCGATGGGATGGGAATGAGATTAGCAATGGAATTAGAAAATGATCCGTCCATACCAATGGCAACGGAGGTTTAGCTGTAGTATCCAATATGTTGGAAAAAATTAAATCCAGCATATGGCCTGCCCGGTGCGTAGATCCAGAATTGATTAGAGTTAAGTTAGCGGCTTGCAGCGTTGTAATAAGTTTAATGGCCTGGGGGCAATCGGGTTTGTCTACGTGGATATTAAAATCACCTACAAATATATAGTGTGGGTGGGCTAGAGAACTTTGGACTATACAATCCACAAGTTCACAGGTGTTTCTTGAGGAGCAATCCGGAGGTCTATAAATGTTCAGGCCAGCTAGAGACAGTTGGGGGTTATTTTGGAGGCAGAAGTATAGCCCCTCTATACCAGGGATAGTGGTAGGTGTAGAGGATGCCAGTGTGTATTTATCCTTAAAAATAATAGCCACTCCACCACCCCTTCTATCCTCCTCTCTATTTGAGAAGCCTATTTTGAAGCCCGGCGGGACAGCCAGAGGAATGGAGGCCATTTTAGCTTCATTAAGCCATGTTTCTGTGAGAAATAAGGCGTCCCACTCAGAATCCGCCATTAGGAGACAAATATCATCAGCATGGCTAGGGAGGGATCTACAGTTCAGTAGTCCAGCCCTAAAAAGAGTAGTAGATGGGTTAGTTGTAAATCTGCTTATTGTTTTTGAATATGAGTTTTTTTGCAACGAACCATCAGAGAGTGTTTTGCAGCAAAGCAAGCATGATGGCGGTAAATCAACATTGGCCAGATCAGACCTGGTCGCCAGACATGGTTTAGCTATATTCAGCGCCAGTAGTTCTGCACTGGACCAAACTATCCTCTTTGTGTTTAGTTGCTCACCGGCAGCGTGGCTGGCGCTGGACGCGGTCCGGTCGCGGACGGGTGCAGACGGGCTTGCCTTAGGCGCGCCTTCGGCACGCAAACGGCGCGCCCGCTGCGCTCGTCCGCTGCGCGTCCGGGAGATGCACATTTTTATAATGTGAGGGTCGTGGCCTGAGGGTGAATGGGCGTGGCCTCAGTGTTCCACTCGAATGGCGGCAAATGTAAATAGTTTCCCTCGTCAGCGCTAAGGTCCGCTGCGCGGGAAGTGCACGGGGGAGAGTGGTAGGTAAATTTAAAATTACACAGTATTACACCAAATAGTTAAAAACCTCGGTGTTTCTCCCGGCTTCCGCCTCAGGAGCTTACAGTGCTCTAAACGCGCTAGCAGTCAGCGCGCCTCAAGTACTGGATGCGGGGGCGTGGCCTGAGGGTGCTGGGCGTGGCCTCAGTGTTCCACTCGAATGGCGGCAAATGTAAATAGTTTCCCTCGTCAGCGCTAAGGTCCGCTGCGCGGGAAGTGCAAGGGGGAGAGTGGCAGGTAAATTTAAAATTACACAGTATTACACCAAATAGTTAAAAACCTCGGCGTTTCTCCCGGCTTCCGCCTCAGGAGCTTACAGTTCTCTAAACGCGCTAGCAGTCAGCACGCCTTAAGTACTGGATGCGGGGGCATGGCCTGAGGGTGATGGGCGTGGCCTCAGTGTTCCACTCAAATGGCGGCAAATGTAAATAGTTTCCCTCGTCAGCGCTAAGGTCCGCTGCGCGGGAAGTGCACGGGGGAGAGTGGTAGGTATATTTAAAATTACACAGTATTACACCAAATAGTTAAAAACCTCGGCGTTTCTCCCGGCTTCCGCCTCAGGAGCTTACAGTTCTCTAAACGCGCTAGCAGTCAGCGCGCCTTAAGTACTGGGTGCGGAGGCGTGGCCTGAGGGAGATGGGCGTGGCCTCAGTGTTCCACTCGAATGGCGGCAAATGTAAATAGTTTCCCTCGTCAGCGCTAAGGTCCGCTGCATGGGAAGTGCATGGGGGAGAGTGGCAGGTAAATTTAAAATTACACAGTATTACACCAAATAGTTAAAAACCTCGGCGTTTCTCCCGGCTTCCGCCTCAGGAGCTTACAGTTCTCTATGACCAAATGTTTACATTTCCAATGCTCCCCAAAGACTTTCTGGTATCTTCATGCGACAGTGTTTTAAACACTGGCTGTCCTTTTACAGGAGTAAGTTGTAGAAGATCTCCAAAAACTATGACGTGTTTCCTCCGAATAATACTGTTTCCACCTCTTGCATAGCAGTTGCTGCTTCATTTAGAACAATTGCTTCTCCTAGTGGGTCCTGACTCAATGGAGCAGAAGTTTGACTGTCTTGAGAACTGTCTCTAGCAATCCCAGCTGCAATTCTACCTTCTTGCTCAATTTCATCTTAAACTTTGTAATTTCTTGCTCAAAATTTTCTGTACTACAATGTTGTACATTCTCTTCTATATTTCCTTCTAATAATATCTCAATTTCTGCACTGACTTTCTCAGGACCAAAATAACTAACCTCAATTTCAACGTTCTTTACACTTGATACAGATCCAGGCAAAAGAGCACTGTTCAACTTTTTTAACGTTAGAGCTGGACTTTTTGCATAATACAATCTTCTGACTAATTTCCTAATTTCAGAATGATGTACTGCTAACATCCTGAAATGGTGAAAAACACATCGACATACTTTTTTATAAAGACAAGCCAGAGAAGGACCTTACAAACCAGTATTTTCTCTCACTCTGCAAGGGTCTAGTCCTTGCAACATCTTAATCTTTTGTTTAACACTTTTCTTAGTATAGTTACATAAGAAATTGCGTAAAAAAAACAATATATTCTTGCCGTACACTGCAAATACTACTCCAATTCCAAGTGTACACTGGAGCTTTAGGACGTCTCCCTAAAACTTCATCAGCTAACACCTCTTCTGCATTTCTAGGAACAATTTTCTCTTTCTCAATACTACAACCATGTCTAACCTCATAGGCACGACCACTAGTGTAAACTGCATGCAACAAATCATTACTCTGAAAATAACTTTCTTCATTAAAAAAAGGCTCAGAACTTGAACTATGTTTCCATTCACCCAAAAATACCTCACAAAAATTACTTCTGTTAATTAGTTTTCTCCACTTACTTTTGGCCTTCATTAAATGGATTGGCTTATCTAGTGATCGAATTCTATTGATTACTAAAACAAACAATTTTGTTTTCAATTCCAAAGCTTTCTCAACGACATTTTCTATACCTTTCTTCTTCTTATAAAATGTTTTTTTACATCCCTTATTTTCTTTAATTAAATTTGAAACAACTCTGTTATAAAATTTTATTTTCCTAATTTCGCTAAATTGATTTTTCCTCCTTTTACTATACACTATTTTTTCTGCAGTTGACTTTTCATGATTGTTCACTTTATTCTTCTTTTTCTTTTTCGTTGCAGACATACTAATACCATTTTCCCTTTGTCCACACTACTCTTAGGGCTAGATGTAGGTAAATCTAATTTACCAATTCATAGATACCGAATTTTACCGATTCGGTATTTATGAATCGGTAAATTAGATGTAGTTAAAAAATCGGTAATTTTTACCGATTCTGTAAGATTCGGTATTTACCAATTCGGTAAATACCGAATCGGTATTTGCCATTGATTCCTATGGGCCTTGAAGCCCATAGGAATCAATGGCAAATACCGATTTGGTAATTACCGAATCGGTAAAATTACCGAATTGACAGGGGGAACAGGGTGTCACTTTGACACCCTGTTGCACCCCTGTTTCAGGCTTGTGTGCCATGTGAAACACAGACATGCCCTTAGGGCATGTCTGTGTGCCACATGGCACAGGTGTACATGCACAGATGTGCATGTACACAGGGATTCGTTATTTACCATGTAATAGTATTACATGGTAAATACAGAATCCTGAAAGCCTTGTAGCACTGTTAACAGTGCTACCTACATTTGAAAATACATATTCAGTAATTTTACCGATCGGTAAATTTACCGAATTGGTAACATTTACAGATTCGGTAAATTTACTGATTCTGTAATTTTACCGATTCCCGATTCGGTAAAATTACCGAATATGTATGTTTTCAACACCCCTACATAACAATGCCCAAATACCAGTCGGAAACAGCCGAAAATCGGTATTTTCGGCTGTTTCCGACCGGTATTTGGGCACCTACATCTGGGCCAAAGTCTTTAATATTTTCCTCACAAAAGTGTTCCTTCTCATACCAGCACTTGTTTTCTTTTTCTTGACACATGAAAATCTTGTGGATGACTTCTCTTTAAATAAACACCTTTCTTTCGTAGTTTCCTTCTCTGACTTTTGGTAGGCATGATACCCTTCTTTCAGTATTGATAGACAGAATCTAAAAAAAAAATATATAACATTACAAAAATAAATATGTGAAATACTCTATAATCTTACTTATAACAACAGAGGCAGCATTATGACGAGAAACGTTAGACTATGAAAATAAAAGTACTTACAACAAGAGATCAAGAAGTATGAAACAAAGGAAAATATAACCAAAAAGGGGAGTATAAACAGACACTGTAATATAACGGGATGAAGATGGAAATATGAGGAGAGAAGAAAGAGTATAAGAAGAAAAAAAGAGAGTAAGAGGACAGAGGGGGCACTATATGAAGACAGAGAAAGACTCTAAAGAAAAAAGAAGGAAAATGTGAAAAGACACGCAACTATAACAACAAAAAAGGAATACTAGCAAAGGACAGTGAGACAGATTTACAAGCCCCTTGCGACACTTTTGCATCACTTTTCCCAAGTTAAAAGTGACGCGAAATTCGCGCAAGGGGTTTGTAAATCTGCACAAATCTGTATAAGGACAGAGAGAACAGTACCAGAAGAGTGCACGAAGAATGTGGGGAAAAGTGGAGCATAAGGAAAAATGGGGTGTAGAAGAACAGAAGATACAGATTGAGGAGAAAAGGAGTATAACAGATGGAGGACTATAAACAGTGAAAAATGTGTAACGAAACAGGTAGAAGTATGACAAGAGAAACAAATATAAAGAGAGAGATTACTATGAAAAGACGGAGAATATGAGGAAACTGCTGCAGAGTGTATGCAGGGAGTCAAATAGGAATAGGAGAAGAGAGCAAACAATATGAACAGATTTAAGAAGTATAAACAGAGAGGACAGAAAATGAAAAGAGAAAAGAAATATGAAGAAAAAGAGGAAAATATGAACACAAAGAGAAGGAGTATAGGACAAAACGAAATATAAGAAAAAGTCAGTAGTATGAGGAGACATGGACAAGTAAGAGAACAGAAAGGACAATATGAAAATAGGGGGGAGTATAAGAATAGGAGGGACAATGAGGAGAGGAATATGACAATAAGAAAAGACTGCAATATTAGTAGAGAGTGCAAAGTATAAGAAAAGAGAAGAGAAATGTGAGTACATGAGAAGAGTATTAGGAGAAAAAGAAAAGTATGAGAAAAAATTAGGGAGTACCTGCAAAGAACAGCGACAATAAGAAGAAACAGAGAATATAAGAACAGAAGAGTACATATGAAGAAAGAGGAAGGAATATAAAAAGACACAGAGACAAAAATGTGGAGAAAAAACAAATATAAACGAAGACTACCGTATAAAGAGAGCGGGAGTACTATGAGAAGACAGTAAGAACTATGACAACAATAGTGAATATAAAGACAAAAGAGAATATAAAGAGGAGGACAAATATGCAAAAAGAACATGGGCTTCTATGGGAATTAACAAGGGCCTATTATCAAGCCCATTATCGCCGTTTTATCTGCAGTTTCCTGCTGATAAAACAGCGATAATTTTAACACCGGTCCTTGAGAATATGCTCTATAGTATAATGAGAGAGGAAGGAGTAAGACGAGAGATTAGGGAGTATGACAAAGGAGTGTAGAAAATATGCAAAAAGGGCCTAATTCAGGGGCATAATATCAAGGACCGGTGTTAAAATCATCGCCATTTTATCGTCAGGAAACCGCCGTTAAATCGTCGATAATGGGCTTGGTAATACGCCCTTGTTAATTCCCATAGAAGCCCATGTTAACATCAGAACATGAGCTTCTATGGGAATTAACAAGGGCGTATTATCAAGGCCATTATCGCCGTTTTATCGGCAGTTTCCTGACAAAAAAACTGTGATAATTTAACACCAATCCTTGCTAATATGCCCCATCATTCCTTAATGTACACACATGCACAGTGTGATATTAGACAAAAAAATGAGACCATGCATTTTACTATTTGCTACTGAAAAACATGTAAGTGACTATACATATTCCATGTATATGACTACTACATTTCAGTGAACAACACTGACTCATTTTCCAAATACATATGCAATTTACTACATTATTTCTGCCACCATTACATCAAAGAAACGAACACAATAAAACAACAAAGATGCACAAGGGGCTTATAAATCGACCCAGATTATATACAGAGGGAGAGAAACGAGAAAGGGAACAGAACAGGGAGAAAAAATGAAATATGAAGACAAAGAAGACAATGAGGAGACAGAAGGAATAAGAGGAGAAACAGGAAAATATAAAGACAAAGGAGGGCAATATGACCAGAGAGCACAACATAAGAAAAATACATTAGTACAGAGAGAGAGAAAGGAGTAAGAGGAGAGAGAGGAGAGTATAAAAACAGAGACTACAAATTATGGAAAAAGGGACAAATATAGGGTCATATTATCAAGAAACTGCGACACATTATCGCCGTTTTTATCGGCACGAAACTGCCGCTAAAGCGGCGATAATGGGCTTGATAATATGGCCTTGTGAATTCCAATTGAAATCCAGGTTAACAAAATAACCTGGGCTTCTATGGGAATTCACAAGGGCATATTATCAAGCCCATTATCGCCGCTTTAGCGGCACTTTCCTGCTGATAAAAGCGGCGATATTGTATCGCCCTTTCTTGATAATATGGCCCATAATTCCTTAATGTACACAGACGCACAATGTGATATGAAACAAAAAAACATAACAGCATGCATTATAGCAAAACACATTTACTACTATAAAACTTTAACAAGGGACGAATATAGAGGCATATAATCAAGACAGGCGATACAATTATCACGCTTTATTGGCAGAAAACTGCCGATAAAGCGGCGATAATGGGCTTGATAATAAGCTTTATGGAATTCCAATCAAAGCCCATGTTAAATGTCCTTCACATCTAACATGGGCTTCAATTGGAATTGCATACAGCATATTATCAAGCCTATTATCGCTGCTTTATTGGCAGTTTTCTGCAGATTAAGCGGCAATATTTTATCGCCTGTCTTGATAATATGCCTAATAATTCCTTAATGTACAAACATGCACCACATACATTCCCATACAATTGATCAACTCACCTTTCAAACTGATTTGTAGATTAAGAAGAATGCCACTCTCACCAGTAGATATTCTTTTACAGAATCTATCTAGTTCGGTGCTTGCACCTGAACCACGAAATGGAACATTTTCCCTCTCATTTTACACATACATTCATATAAATAACCAATTAAAATCCTTCACACATTATTTCGAAACGAAACACACGTGTCCATTGCTTTAATATTTCAAACCTTTCCAACTGACATAACTTTCCACCCTACCCCCAACAGATCATGCAAAAGTCAAATGTCAACAGAGGTTAAAAGTTCAGCAATGTATAAAACACTGCTCCTCAACAATTTTAGACTATCTATAATAACTTACTTATAAGTACCAATAAAAAGAAAACATCTCATTACAAAGAACCAATATATAAGCACATAAACTTGATACATATCTGTAAAATATATATATTTTATAAATTTTTTATTGATTACGCTTATGAAATGACTTTCAGAATTCACATAGTACGCGTACACTAAATATACCGTAAAAAAAAAAAATAGCATCTATCACTAATTTTTTTCAATCCCCGGGGACCCCATCCCCCGGGGCTCAAATATAACGCTCACCACCATGGGGGAAGCCCCAAAACCTCCACGGTCCCAGCCGTCTCCCTGCGTCCTTCGGGAGCTGGCATTGCTTTTTGTCAGAGAGCCCAGCTTACATGGTGCTCTCCCACACGGAAAGCAATCTGCTTTCTTACTTGAAAGAGAACTCTCGCCCTACCATACCAACAGCAGTGTCCCAGGGATAGGCACCCCGTAACACTACAGGAGCCGCCCAGGAAGGTGGTGGTCCCTTGAGCCATCAAAGGCTCAACAAAGGCCATCAAACATTTTGACCTTCGGTTCATTGTAAACCCCCCTAAGCAGTCCTAGGGGGACAGGAAGTACAATAGCAAACAGCAAACTTTTCCTGTCAATCTACACACTCAATCTACACACATATACAAATAAATAAAAAATCACATGTATTCCCACATTACAACAAAACGAAACACACTTTTAAATTGCTTGAACTTTTGCACCCTTTCCAACTGACAAAACTTTCAACCCTTCCCCCATTCCACAATCTGACAGTTACCATAGAAACACTTCAGGGAACACCGTACTGAGCACACAGGTGAAAAGTTCATCATATATTGTTGCAAATTAAAACAGCAGGTGTCCTTGACTTGAGAATATACCACCTTATCTTATGTAACGTTCTTTTCTATCAGTTTTTCTTAACCAATAAAAATCAGGCTTTTAAAACACAGAAACATTCATCCTAGCTCAGTGTAGAATGTTCTCGAAAAACTAATCATTCTTTTTCTTTTTTCAAAACTGCATGTTGTCTACCATTTTAAAAACAATCTTCCTTTTCAAACTGCCATTTCATTTACAGAGACCTTCAGAGTGCATCCCGATCTCTCTTCAAGATGCTTACAGTGTGGATTGTGGGACACAGCTATATTTTCTGGAGTCCAGGGTACGCAGAATGGAATAAATTCTCAAAGACCTACGTTTACCAAATGTAGACATTAAATGGATTGGACAGAGAGGATTAAAGTGGCACCAATTTATACCATTGGTGAAACCTTTTTTGCATCTCCAACACCCTGACCTCATAATTGTGCACTGTGGCGGCAATGACCTAGGCACTTTGACAGGAGTAGGTCTGGAAATGCTTATGAAGGACACATTTGCACAATTGATCGCACTGTTCCCCAAAACTGCCTTTGTATATTCTAATATATGCCAAAGGCAGAAATGGAATCGGGCCAACCACTATTGTCCACAGATTGAAAAAGCTAGGAAACATGTGAATAAATCTGTTTCTGCCTTTCTCCGAGACTATAGAATGGGGTCTATCTACCACAACAATCTGCGTTTCAATATGCATGACATCTATAGGAGAGACATGTACATTTTACAGATGTCTTGAACTTTAGACTCTGCATTGAGACTTGCTTGTAGATACTAAAATCTACCAAAAATCACAAGGGCTCTTTTTAGAGCCATCCAACATCTAAACACATACACTTCATAAATATCTTAAAAATATTCTTATTTTTCTTCCTTCAGTACGCTTACGGGACGACTTCCAATCTTCGCACCGTACGTCGTACATACGTGCTTGGTACGCGTACGATAAATCTAACATTAAAAAATAGCCTTCATCACTAATTTTTCATAATCCCCGAAGAACCCCATCCCCCGGGGCTCAAATGTAACGTTGTGGACTGTGGGAAGAGCCCCAAGACCTCCACGGTCCCATCGGCTCCCCACTTCCTGCGGGAGCCGGCAATGCTTTTCGTCACAAACAGCAGCTTACATGCTTACATTCTACTTTCAAAGATGATTACAACAGTTATACATTTTATAAAATAATATAGTACTGCTCGCTAAAGGAGAAAAGTCAGCACAGTTATAATAGATTAGAAAATAGAAAAAAACATAATTCTACACACAACAAACTCGTAAGCACACTTCACAGTTTAATTTAAAAGCTCCCTACCAAAACTAGTTCTTGAAACGCATTATACAATAAAATGCGTCACAAAATAGGCTACATACATAGTGACTGTATCATAACGTCACATAGAAAAAAGAAAGCCACTCTAATGCTGCCACTAAAACACAACAACAGTTCAAAGGCCAAATTTCCATTGTAGTGATTTCTTAGTTGCAGGTCTAGTTGTCAGATCGACACACACACACTCCCTCATGGCCGCTATACACCCACACCACACCTATTCAGCGCATCCCTCACTACACACGTGACCCTATGTATAAAGAAAACGGAGCGCACTGAGTGGGTGAAGAACCTACGATGATGATGATGAGAGCACAAGTATGTCGTTAGCCATACAGATATCAAGACTCGGCACCATATATGAGACTTCTTTGTTAGAGATCGGGACTACATCATGAAGAAGGTGTCTTTTCAATGAAAAGGGGAGCAGTGAGGCATGAGTATGCATCGGAAGGAGTCAAAGGGTTGTAGCTGACAACATACAAAAACGCGACTTAGTATTTTAGACAAACGTACTCCTACATAGTCTATTAATTTACATGTTTAAATTTTTTTCCCAATAGCAATAACGTTGTTCTAATCGCTGAAATGTCCGGAATATATTCACAATACAAACAGTTTGTAGAAATGTGACAATCAACGCGTCTATAAAAGCGCGATATTATCTAACTCCAAATTAATATTGTAACAATTACCAGCTTCACGATGGATTATGTAACACGAACGACGGCAATAGCACAAGGTGATCAAAAAAGCTTGTTTCTGAAACAACGATAACTTATCTAGCAAAGGAAAGAATCTGTAGTATGCACCAAGCGCAAAAAAAACATTGGACTAACGGGGCTTCATTCAGGATGACATAGCTTCTTGGGCCCACACACAGTCGCACCAAAGTACGTCACAGGTCTTTCAAACACATTTTGCTTGTTAATGAGACTTTGATATTTCCCCCCCACTTACAGCCCCTGCAACTCCACTCTTGCTTGAAATTAAGCCCCCACACCACCGATATGTTTTACTATGGTTGCGCCTCAGGCTTCACGTACCCCTCGCCTGTCGTGTGTGTCTCTCCCACGTTTTAATGTCCTTTTTTCCCTTTCGCTTTCTCACTCTCTCACATTGTTTCTCTTTCTTTTTGTAAAGTTTTGGACTTTGCTATCTCCACTCTGCTCCATACAACGTTATCTAAATTCAAATGATTAACTCTCTTGATTACAGTGAAGGCTTCTTCCACACGTAGACCATCATCTTTCAATCACTCTCTGTGACATCATTTCTCTTTCTCTTTTACCTTATAGGAAATGCTGTCTGCTTTGACATGTAGAAGCAAAGATGACTTCAAGTTGTAAATTCCCCCGGCCGCAGTGTTTATACAACGGTAAGCACAGAGGCCTAGATCTACAATGCCTTCATTACAATGCATTAGAAATAAGTCACCATATTTACAATCCTGTTGTGCAACTTTTGTGTCAGTGACGCAGTAGGCACTTCCATATAGACACCACTTGAACGCGGCACTGTAACAGAAGTGAAATGTACCAGGCACACTGCACACGTAAAATCGTAGTGTTACCTTGTAATGCTTCAGCTCATTTAGTCACATCTACATAATTCTAAAATCTAATTTTCTTTTTTGTTTTGCAGATTACCAATCGTACGTCTTTTGGAGTCAACTTCACAATTTGTTTATACTATTGTTTTTTTTAAGTAATTTGTTTAGTTCTTTATTACATAGTTATCATTACGTTTTGTTTACAGTTATTCTTTTAATAACACATACTACTTTTTCTTTGTGGGGGGGGTGATGATCCACAATAACAATAATATTACTATAGTAAGATGTTCAAGACTAAGATTGAAAAGTACTGAGTTATATTTTCTCTGGATACACTACAACATGGTAAAGAAATCAAACTAATACGAAATAATGTGTACCACATTTACAAACCTCTTGCGACATTTCCCCATGCAATGCCTACCGCTCTACAAAATTAAGTATGTGCGCCTCACTTACGCCCCTCAAAGCACGGAAACAATAATCCCAAAAAAACACTTCTATATTGCATGAGAGGGGCTGCGTGGCCCTCCGCCTGGTGCCCTAGAGTCCACCACGGCCAGACCCGGTTTCTGCAGTGTCCTCGGGGGAAACAGCCATTACAACGCATGATCGTCACCATAAAGCCATTAGCACGCATATGGCATTACCACACATTATTTTACAACTAGTATGCATTTACCACACATGATAAACGCATAATCTTAATAATGTCTTTGTGTTGATGAACACGCGTTGTAACGGCTGTGGCTTACGTCCTTCAAATTCGTTTCTAGGTATACGTGTAACCAAGTCTGATAAGATCGGAGGCCAAGGATAAACACCGTGCTGTTTGCGGCAGGAAATCTCATTGATCACAGAGAAAATATATGAAAGGTAAATTGAAAGTAACAGGTATAATAAAAATAATGGAGGAAAACTACTAAAATGGCGGTGGACGGAGTATGTAATCCACGTTTCGTGCCTCGACACCACATTTCAAATAAATATAAATACAATATGTTTTTTAATATATTACAAAAGTATAGCAGCGGATGACACACACGACCCGGGAAAAGAAAGGGCAAATTTAATACCAGAAATGAGGAGAGGTTTGCTTGGCAAACTTGAAGAAAAAGAAAAAAACGTGCACTTGGAAACAAGGCTGCGCATGCGTAGAGAGTACGTCTTTCAAATTAGTTTCTAGGTATACGTGTGACCAAGTCTGATAAGATCGGAGGCCAAGGACAAACACCGTGGTGTCTGTGGCAGGAAATCTCATCGATCACAGAGAAAATATGCGGAGGGTAAAATGAAAGTAACAGGTATAATCTAAATAACGGAGGAAAACTACTAAAATGGCGCTAGACGGAGTATGTACTCAACATTTGACACCTCAACACTACATTTCAAATAAATATAGATACCATATGTTTATTAATATATTACAAAAGTATAGCAGCGGATGACACACACAGCCCAGGAAAAGAAAGCGGCAAATTTAATACCTAAAATGAGGGGAGGTTTGCTTGGCGAACTTGAAGAAAAAGAAAAAAATGTGGGCTTGGAAACGAGGCTGCGCATGCGTAAAGAGTACAACTGGTGCACAAAAAAACCCCGGAAAGTTTTACATACTATCATAGAATTATAGCTATTTTTTTGACCAGTAAAGTTAGTTCTTAAAAATAACTTTTTTTTTTTTTTTAGCCCCAATGGCCCCACGATCGCACACGGCTCCCCGCGTCCTTCGTGAGCCCACATTGCTTTATTAGAGACATCACCTTATATGCTGCTCTCTCTTTCGAAAAACAATCTGCTTTCTTACTTGAAAGAGAGAGCAGATTAACTTGCTCTCTTTTTCAAATAGGAAAGCAGTTTCCTGTGGTGAAGTGAAAGCGGCGACGGTATCGCCATACCATACCAAACAGCAGTGTCCCGGAAGTTCGCACCCCGAGACACTGCAAGAACCGACCCTGGGAGATGGTCGACCCCAGGGCCACCAAGGGGTCCAGGAGGGGGGCACCGCGACCCCCTCCCAACATTAAAAAACCGCGGTGAGTGCAGGTACCCGGGGCTGGACGGTCATTTTACATATTACTGCCCCCACGACGTGTACGGGGAGAGAGAGAGGGAGAGCTTGTTGGAGGGAAGATTAATTACGGGTCAGGAAGGCGGGGGCTTGGCGCAGGGCTCAGAGCCTGCACCGGGGAGTTGGTGAGAGAGAGCCGGGGACCTTATGGGACAGCTTAATTTGTAACCGGTGCTCCTGGAAGGCTTGCTTTAAAAATAGGAGAAAATTTATATATGAGCCTTTGAGACTGTTCCTGAGAGTTGTACAAGTTTTATTAGAAGACACAGCTTCTAGAAATATTCAATGATACCATAAAAACCACATAGTACTTGGTCCTGCTCCTAGCATTCTCTCGAAAGTCGCTTGGACCAGTTTGGATTTACAAAATACAGTTTACAGCTGCTATGAGAGAGAGAATATACTTTAAGTACACTTGTGAGCTTTGAGGCAGATTGCATAGTAAAGGTTAAGCACATATTATTGGGTACACTCACCACTGTATACAAGTTATATCCTGCAAGTACAAGTTAAACACCTTAAATGCAGTGAGGATAAAACAAGGTCAGAGAAAACGTAACATTTCAAATGGCGAAATATAACTTTGAATGCAAAACGGAAAAAGCATTTCATACAGCAGAATATACAATAGAGCAGCGGATCCTAAGTACATGTAACAAGGGCTTCTCGAGTAACCCTTTGGAAAAACTCCTGTCCGACACCCAAGTGCAGACGAGGAGTAGTTCAACGATATTCCTGTTGACCTCCTTTTTATATTGTTCAGGGGTGAGAAGCCCATGGTCACGCCATCTCACGTCACCTCGAACCACATGCCCTTCCATCGTCACTTACTGGCCTACCCGGTACCTTCCCATCCATAAGTGTAGATGTAGCCTCTTTCTCATAATTGTGGCACGTACGCCAGTCTAGACTGAGTTCCTGCCAATCTGACTGGAAGTTTGTCATTAATTTATCATGGACGACAGAAATGTGTTATTATTTCTTCGAAGGATTCTATTCATGCGTTTATGTGCCAGTCTGTGATATTAATTTGCCACATTAATCCTCATTTATCGGACGTAGCTGTGGTGGGAACTTCCCATGTCCCCGTTCACAGCTGGTAGGTGGGGGGCCTGGGGTGTGTTGCAAGATTAAGGAGGAACTTGAACTTTATCGTTCGTGAACCTAGCATACAGTAGGGTGGGGGCCCAATCTAATGGCGGAGTGCGGAGCCACGCAGAAAAGTGGAGCTCGGGGAAGCTTGGGTCAGACCTGCTTTCTGCTTCTGCTTTAGGCTGAAAGAAAATGGCAGTGGCTCAGGCCAACGTAACTGAGGCCTATAGCTTCCAAGCAGCAGGGCCTACGTGCAGTTCATGCTGGCTAAGTGATGAGTGTCCTTGGATAACTATGCAGTGAAATGTTCTCCCTCCGTCATTCCCCCCTCTGGTTCATATTTGAACCAATCAAACATCAGTAAACATCATATGAACTGCATACTTAGCTGGAGATGGGGGAAGTGGCCAGGGCGAGTTATAAAGTAGTTCCAAAATCCTCATCTGGTCCCCCTAATCTCTTACACATTGTCTCATAGGGAAGTACCAAGTCTCTCCCTGAGAGAAGTGGTGGGCCACTATGTACCGGGGCCTGGTACTGACTTTCAGAAGGGACCTGTGCTAAGTGAGAGTCAGGGATGGTACGCTCTATGTTCAACACTGCTATCTCTTCATCTTCCCCTTGTCCCCAGCGTATACCTGTGTACACACCTGTGTAGTTCATCTCAACTTTCTTAGACCTTAATCTTCTAACATAATGCAACATAATCTGTGTTCCAAAATACAACAGCAACAATACACATAGGGTAGGCATTACAAATTTTAGTACTGCAGACAGCCATGAAGGCATCCAGTCCAAGTTGGACCAATTAGCAAAAAGGTCTGCTGTTGCACCTCCGTCCTCATGCATCTCCTGTCCCAAAATGTCCAAGTCCTTAATGGCCGTTGTAAGTGTTACATAGTCCGCATCATCGGCCAATATCAAGGCACAGCAGAACGACTTTCCCATTCCGGCTCATCCACCACTATTCATCGCAATTGACTGGTCCAAAACATCGTGTTGTCTCAGAACCATGAGTCTCAAGGTCGTAGTTCTTCTTTCACGGCGTTGAACCCATCACGGGTGTTGTTGACAAGCTGCATCCGCTCGTACCTGGTCACTTGGAGCCAGCGAGCATTAGCTTTGGTCTGGAACAGGGGGTGAATGCCCCCGAAGGAAAGTTCAGCATCGTTGAAAATTCGAAATTCTTGTTGAATGCCCTGAAATGGGCCATGTGAGAAATACTTCTTGACTTTCTTTTTCTGGTGGTGGAGCAGAGTGACATCATCTGTCATTGGGTGGGTGTGAATGTGAGAAATGTTAGCTGCTGGGACAACCAGATGCAGTTCATGCATCGTCACGATGGAACAAAGTCCTTGCCATTGGGGAGGCAGCTGCGAGTAGATATTTTTTCCGCAGATCCAATAGATGTCCATGAGGATGGAGGTGCCGTACTTCAGGTTCGAATTAGAACTAGTGCTGTTGCAATTAGTATTTCAACACACAGAAACCGTTCCATTACCTAGGAAGCAAAGGAGAGGAGACTTTAGTTGGTATGCCATTTTCGTATTGTATGGTGTACTCTCATTAAAAGTGTATCTTTCTAGTTTCTTGTGCCCACATCTCAGCACACTCCCTCTTGATATACTCATTGAAACAATGTTTGTGCTCTTGTCCTACAACTGTGCTACCCAAGGAGGCTGCCCTACATATTAAGTCATGTGGACCATTCCACTTGTTGTTGAAATAGATATTGGCCTTCAGGTGTAGAATTGGTCTCCACTGACAAGGGCATGTGTCATGGGTATGGTTACATCGTTGATGTTCGGGTGAGTGGCATTTCGATGGGGGTTTCGGGAAGGTGAAGTATCCTAGTGTTTTAAACTGATACTCCCAAACCTGCATCATGTCAGCAGACACTCCCATATCAAGGTAAACCTCCATTCTCTTGTTAAATTCTACTGAATCAGAAACAACAGTAAATGTAACATAGTTGTTATCCCACTCTGAGGCGCTTACTAATGCCTTATTTACCTTTGCTGACTGGAGCTGAATCTGACCAAGTATGCGGCAAAGGAACAGGTGTAAGAGACATTTGGCAGTTGGCGGTGGAATCTCTTTGGGAAAGATCAATAGAGATCAGGTACCAAGTCCCAATCTGTGGGGTCTGCTTGGGGTGAGGAAGGTGTCAAGGTGTGTGGTGCATAGGTGTCATAGCTACTGCTGGTGCTTATCCCAGTTTGCTCGTTACCAGGAAGTGTCTTGTGCATGGGGTGCCCTGTTGAGGCGGCACTTTTAAGGTTGCTGGTAGCTCTTTTTTCTTTCTCTAATCGTACTGCTAACCAGTGGAATATGGCTACTGAAGCTACAAACATAACAAAGAAAATAATTGCAATTGTACATATCTTTTTCATTGAAAGCTTGACAAAACTCTTTTCCTTTCCCTCTCAGAACTTCTAATTCTTTGACTCTCTTCCGTAAATCTTTAAAAACTTGGCTCTTCCCCCAATCTGGTTAGTCCCTCTGTCCCTCCCACTTCCTACCAGCGCCAGGAAACCCATGGTGTCAGTGCGCTCTACAAGCACCCCTTACAATACAATACAATACAATACATGGAGGGTGGTTCTGTTGCTGTGTCGCAGTCCGTAGGCCATCATACGATCTCCACTTTCTTGATCTTGGATAGTTAGCTGGCACATGATGTCCTTCTCTCGGTCAATGTTCAAATCTCGAATGGTGCCAGGTGGATCCTCACTTGGCTTCGATGAATGCATTCCTTTCTGGCTATTCGGACAGCTGTGGGTGAAAAGTCAATTTGCAAGTGTTCGCTGAATTTGAGGTCTCTCCTCTTCCGGACTGCTTATACAAAGATGTGTGTCCCAAAGCAGATAGGCGGAAGTTCATCAGAGATAGGACCCTTGTTCTTAGTCTTTGATATCTGAATGGTAAAGAACTTTGGAGCACGCATTAGTGCACATGAATAAACAAACAATTCAGCTTTCATATTCTCATAAGACCCTTTCAGTGTCTACTTGAGGTCTGATGGAGAGAACAACCACATTCATTGATCTGTCAGTGGCGAACTGGTGAGATGTGAGGTGATGATCAGAACTGGGAGTATTTCTGAGTGTGAACAAAGGAATGGGAAGGCCATAGAACCACTTCTTTCCAATTGGGGCACTTATTTTGCTTATCCTGGCTTTGAGCAGGCCGTTGAGGCACTCACGAATACCATTACTTTGGGGGTGATAGGCTGAAGTCAATTTATGTTTTTACTCCTAACATTGTCGAACTTGTGTATAGAAAAATGACGCTTGAAAAATGGCTGCCACTGTCACTGCGAGTCACTGCGAATGGCGTCCAGTAACTCCCAGTGACATGTGACCTCATGAAGCAGGAAGTTAGCTGCGGCCGTTGCATCATAATGGACACATGGACCGGCTTCAATTCACCGTAAAAAAGGGGCACACCACTACCATGATGTGTCTGTATTATTGACATCTGTCAAGCATGTCAACATGGTCAATGTGGAGCTCTCTGAAAGGACCCTTGGGCCTTGGTATTGTTGAGGCTACTCTTTTTACAGTTGGATTAGTTGAATATTGTTGACAAATGAGGCATTGATGAACTAAGAGTTGTATCTGTTCTTGTGCATTGGGGATGAACCACTCTGTTTGCAGAGTTGTGGACATGATATCACGAGACCTGTGTAGGAAGGTGTAACTGAGCGGGGCTATTTGCAAAAGATCTGAAACATCCCGTAGTACTAAATAAAGTCTGAAACATCCCGTAGTACTCCCCTCTCCTTCCACAGCTCTTCGTCTTCAGGTGGGGCACTTCCCTGTATCTCTCTAAGGCGCAGCTGTGCAATGAAATCATAGTGCTGTGTATTATCAATAGTGTATGGGCATGATGGATCTTCTTGCACTGTTGAGGGTGCATTTTGGGCAAGCAGAATGGGGGGGACACAGTCATTTTGTGCTGGGGATAGAGATGGTGCATGTCTGCCTTCTGGCTGCTGCCTGTGCTGAGTAAAGTGATGGCAATGCTGTCTGCTGTACAATGTCTAGAGAGTCTTAGTAGTCATTCTGAAGTGCTTTTACTACTGCAGCTCCTGTGTATCTGATCCCTTTTTCTTCATTAATGGTAGAAGAACCATCAACGAAGTATAAGTCAGATATACAACCACCTCTAAAGACCGCCCATTCTAGTCTGACAATATTGTAATACTGAGCATTGCTTACTCCCTGCATACGTCCTTTTAACATTGAGATCTACTTTATATCTGCATTCATTTGCGTTTTCCTAGCACTGGGCATGTGTGAAGTAATAGCTGTACACAGGGGTGCATATCTGGAAACGTATTCCTTATCTCTTCTTAGCCATCTGCACATACATATTCCTTACTAATTGTTTTACCAAACTGAGTGGTCTTAGGCCACTCATTTCTCTTGCTCGTTTCCACAGTCCAACGTATCTATGCACATACATTTCCCTTCTCATCAATCTCATTGTTCGCTGCCAACTACAGGAAGCCTTTTTCCTGTTTGGCTCTACGCCCAGAATATGCAGTTGGCCAGGAATGCTACTTATGAACGTGGCCCGAAAATAAAAAGAAAACCCTCAATTAGCTTTTCAGTACTTTTTAATATCTGAAAACATGTGTTGTCTCTACTTGCAATATGCAAAATATACGTATTGTATTATAAAGTAAAGATGGCTTATTTGTAATGCACATGTTCACTCAGAATGGTATATTGACGATAAACAGCAGATCTTTATTGTATTCCATGAATCCACTTTAGAAGGATGAAATGCTCAATAGACCTAGCAGCACATGATCTCGTGACTTTATCGAGTCAAGGCTCTCACAAACCCAACCCATGTTAATTAAGTGTCATGTATGTTTTGTAAACGCGGTATATTCTAGAATCGGACCTATGTTTATCTGAAAAGATATGTGATGCAACTAGTGTGCATCCCATTCCAAACCTTTATATCTCTAGCTTGTGCCTGTGTCAGCTGCTGCTGAATTTTTGGAGGTAGGAGTAAATTATTCTATTCAGTTGCTCAGTCTTGCAATATTTGGTGAAGTTTATAGTGTGAATTATAATTGATCATCTACATAGAGAGACATTCATATTCTTTTGAAACTGAAAGTATAACTATCTATTTCTGAATGAAAATGCGAATAAAATACTCATCGTCAGCGTGCAATGGGACACTGAAGAGGGCAGTCTTCAGGCCAACGATCAAACAATACGGCATAACTTGAGGAATTTTTGTTTGACAGACATCATTCTGGTCGGTGGTGTATCAGGAATAGAGAAAGTCATTGTGTCGTTCTCACTGAAATACATTCTCATTTTTAATTTGGCCATGAGATCACGTCCCAAGAGGTTTACTGGGGACTGTGGTGTGTAAAGTAGACGCTGTTGAATACGTTTACCTCCTATTTCTATTGGTACTGGCTCTGTGAAAGGGACCCTTAATATCGCCCCAGAGAAATCTAGTGTGTTTGCGCTCTGCTTGGAAATGGGCAGTGCCCCCTCCTTGATACAGGAGAATGTGGCACCTGTGTCAATCAAAAAACTATACGTGTTGTTGTTAATCATGACATTCACAACTGGGCCTTTCTAATATTTGTAAGACATGACAACACGGGACACACTAGAGTCATCTGTGGGCTGTCCTAACTTGAATATCCTCCATCCTGGTACTGCTGGATGATGCCCTGTGAAACTGAATTGATGGGGGGCAGTACTGTAGCTCCCTGTGATACAAGAGCTTGAGTCTGGGGCACCACGTGGTACACAGGCATGTGTTGCTGAGGTAGCTGTTGTTGTATGTGGTCTTTTGTTACCTGTGCGTTACCTCCTAGTACATTTAAGGCACCTTGTGAAAAATTAGCGACAATAGTCACTTGACTCACTGGTGTAGCTAGCCTAACTGCATCAAAAGTCTTTGTTTTGTTTAATTTTTGCTGTTCTAGTTTAGCAGCTGTGTTCTCAATAGCTAATTGGCTTGTTTGTGACATTAGAGATCCGATGTCGGAGACATCGGGGAACTTCCGGCGCAGTTCGTTCCATAGTGCTAATTCTGAATTAGTGGTGGAAAGCCTTATGTCGATGCGTGAAAACATATCCTCTGCATCCTTTCCAATCAGGGAGGTGAGCAGGCTTTTCATATCCCAAATAGCCAATGACACACCTGTAGTGTCATTTTCAAAGGCTTGTATCCACTTTCCCGCACCCTCTGTGAGGGGTGGGAGTTCTTTCTTCAAGTTTTCTTTGTCCGTTAGGGACCAAGTGACTAAGATAGGGGGGTCATTGACCTCTTTGGCCAGCAGGGGCAGCTGGTGTGTTACCCCTGTGGGTCTTGTGTGACCATACCTGCGTGCGTATTTCTGCCAGACCCTTAGGCCTTGGCGCATGTAGGTGTAATTCCAATCGTCATCTCCTGCCTTCTGCAAGATACATTCTTCAGCAGTGGCCATTTGCTCTGGCTTAAAAGATCCATCTCGGGGCCAGACATTCTTTTGAGATCCATTAGCCTTTGTCCAGCCTGCCAAGTTATGTGAGAATGGATTGACATAGTAGTCAGACCCTTCTCCGAGTACTACTATCTCATTTGGCGTCAGACCATTGATCAATGGTGGACTTGGCCTGTCAAGGGTCATGTGGTGCAGTGCTCTAGAACTGGTGGTGTGCAGATGTGCTGTACCTGATACCTCATATTCCTGTTGGACGTCATCCAGTCGCCCATAGTTACCTAACGCTGCAATACTTTCTATCTCTCTTCTTCTCTGCCTTCTCCTCTTTTCTGCCTGTTCGAGCATTTTTGACAGATCCAATTCATCCTTATCTAGCTGTGGTGTTACTGGTCTACGTGGTATAACCGCTGGAGGTGATGTCTTGGTATTGTAATTAGCGTCTGATGGTGGAACTTGGGGCACACCTAAGTTGGCTGTGAGGGAAGCTGCTGTGTTGCTCTGTGGTGTGGCTACACTTTGTGCTTCCTGATGTAAGTCTACCCATGGCCCTTGCTGTGGCATGATAGTTGGGACCCCACCACTGTGTGGCCCTACCTCCTTCGCACCACTAGCTAATTCATTTGGTGCTTGTTGTTTGTTTTTACTAAATTGGCCCAAGTCACCCATCAGCGCTGTCATTCTTTCCTCTACACTGTCTAGATTTAATGACAGTCGCTGGAGTGTTGCTGTATTTCCTGTGGGGCCTCTTGAGTACTGTTTGTGTGACATGTCCCCTTCTTCTCTACCTGTTCTTTGGCATAGGTCACATTCTGCCCTCCACCTGCTGATATCTTTTTCAGCAACTACTTCAGAGTGATATTGTTCGCTGTCCCTGTTTTCTTCACTGAACTGTAGCTGGTGTTCTTTCTCTCTGTTAGGACCTGTGTTAAGGGGCTGCCACTCATTATACTGCCTCTGTGTATTGTAATGCTGGTGGCTCGGGAATCGGAACGGGCCATAATGTCTAGTTCTTGTTCTTGTGGCATTGTGATCCCTAGTGTTGGATGCGAGAACTGGGCAGTTAAGTCTGGGGAGCGGCATGTGGGAGCTGTGCTGCAAACCACCAGAGGCCTCATTGCTCTCTTTATTTTCTTCCTGCTGGGGGCTGCAGAGTTGGACACATCTCATCTTTATTGTCAATAGCGTGTCAATTTGACCTGGCATTCCTGATGCTGCGCCCTGCAGTACTGGGCTTTGGGAGCTTAGGGATAGCTGGCCTAATGTACTCTCTGGTCTACTGTCTTGTGAATTATCTGAGATGTCTGGGGCTGAGGCATCGTCATGGCCTATGGCTGCCTGGACATTTGATAAGAGTTCTAGGTCAGTCTTGATACTCTGTCCTGGATACATTTCATCTGCGTCATAGGCTGGTGGGTGTGCTGTGGGTGCGGACATTATTCTTCTGTGTTGTGTGTAGGCAGGAGTAAGGTTGTAACGCCACCGGGTGTTATTGTCAGCCTTACCTGCTGCAAGTATGTTATGTCAATTCCTAGGGCTGAGATCAGTGTCAAAATGACTGTACATGTCAGGGGTGAGACAGACTCAGGGGATGGTGCTGTATCTTCAGAAAGGGCAACAACACAGCTGTTCGCTATGTGTACCGTGATCTGTAGTCTTGGGTCTTGTGTGGGCTGTCTGCTCATCTCCTAGAGTTATCTTTGAGGTGGGCAATCTGTGGCATTAAATGTGGCAATACTAATCTCCTTTTAACATGCGGCTTTGTAAATATGCCCACATTTCTGGATAATGCGTTGGGGAAGGGTGTCTTTGTAATAGTTCTGTGAGACCGGGTGATGGTTGCTGCTGCAGCTGGTCATGCAACTCGTGGGCGTGATGCTCACAGACCAGTGGAGCGAGGGTATCCTGCGGATCTCCCTGTCCCTCTGGGCAGTTGGTGCTTGGAGGAGGCGGTGTGAGTGAATGCTGGTGGGCGATATCAGGGCTTTCGCTATTTACTACACTACCTACTGACTGAACTAATTCTGTGGGGTGGGGCCCTTCAGTAGGATATGAGGTTGATGGGGACACCAGTGGTAGGTGTAAAGGTATGTCTTGAGTGTCGTCCACAGAAGGGGATTTCTGTGAGTACTGTAGTCCCTCAAGTGTGAGTTGTGTGTTGTCAGTGAGGGATATATACGTTGGCACTGGGAGGCACAGTCTCACTAGATGCAATGTAGATGCCCTTATCTCAGTACCCTGTGTGAGTGGGATTCCCAACAAGTCCCACGCTCTATATATCAAGGAAATTTGGCTTCTGTTAAATTTCCTATGGGTTTGTGCGCTAACGTTCTGCACTGATATAATTTTATTGTCTAATATGTGCAGAACTACCTCAACTGGTTGTTGTCCACTATAGCTCATCTGTATCTTGTAGTGAGATATATATATATGTATATGTACTATCGCTGCCCTTATGTGTCAGTTGTTGGCACAGTGTAATTCCCTATCATCCCCTCAGTGGAGCCTGCAGTGCTCATGGGGGGCAACTCTGATATATCTGTAACACTTACTATACTGTATCTTTACAGAAACTCTTCAGTTATCAGTGGCAGATCCACACATGGGGATACATAAAAATGCATTTACAATCTCCCTAGTTATTGAATCTCACTAACAACCCAGTCTTCAAATGATGTTCACAAAATATTTGCAGCAGTATTTAGCGGGCCCTTACCCAAAAATAATAGGATTGGTATGGGACCAGTCAACATAAGAGTACGAAATAAATATTTTTCCAATCAACCTACATGTGTTTATAATCAAACAAAGGATGAACAAAAAAGAAAGGGACAATGTGTACCTAGATATTATGGTCTCACTAAAGTTAGCCCAGCCTCTGTGTCAGCCAGTGACTTCCAATACTCTGGCCATGAGACAAAAACAATAATAAAAAACGAATTACTCCTTTGAACCTGATAGAAAAACTCTATACTTGGACACTAAGCAATAACAGACAATCTTAAAAAAAAAGTAACTAATAATTAGCAGCTTAGTACCTGTGTTTCAAAAAGAGAGAGCAATGTACAACAGCGCACGCAAAAAAGAGAAAAAACAGAGGGTACTTTTAACTGGCAAAAATACACTATTCACTGTTATATATATAAACACTTAATCTTACCGGGGTACCACTTAAACTTAAAACAACACAGGCGCCATCCGAAATGCCGTTAGCTACTCGTATTTCAGATTTTGCCTCATCCCTATTGACTAATGAAATAGAGGGTTACCTCGTACATCCTCCTTCAATCCAGATGCATCCTGTTCAGTTGACTTCTACCATCACGTCGAGGTCACCAAATGTTGGAGGGAAGATTAATTACGGGTCAGGAAGGCGGGGGCTTGGCGCAGGGCTCAGAGCCTGCACCGGAGAGTTGGTGAGAGAGAGCCGGGGACCTTATGGGACAGCTTAATTTGTAACCGGTGCACCTGGAACACTTGCTTTAAAAATAGGAGAAAATGGATATATGAGCCTTTGAGACTGTTCCTGAGAGTTGTACAAGTTTTATTAGAAGACACAGCTTCTAGAAATATTCAATGATACCATAAAAACCACATAGTACTTGGTCCTGCAACCTAGCATTCTCTCAAAAGTCGCTTGGACCAGTTTGGATTTACAAAATACAGTTTACAGCTGCTATGAGAGAGAGAATATACTTTAAGTACACTTGTGAGCTTTGAGGCAGATTGCATAGTAAAGGTTAAGCACATATTATTGGGTACACTCACCACTGTATACAAGTTATATCCTGCAAGTACAAGTTAAACACCTTAAATGCAGTGAGGATAAAACAAGGTCAGAGAAAACGTAACATTTCAAATGGCGAAATATAACTTTGAATGCAAAACGGAAAAAGCATTTCATACAGCTGAATATACAATAGAGCAGCGGATCCTAAGTAAATGTAACAAGGGCTTCTCGAGTAACCCTTTGGAAAAACTCCTGTCCGACACCCAAGTGCAGACGAGGAGTAGTTCAACGATATTCCTGTTGACCTCCTTTTTATATTGTTCAGGGGTGAGAAGCCCATGGTCACGCCATTTCACGTCACCTCGAACCACATGCCCTTCCATCGTCACTTACTGGCATACCCGGTACCTTCCCATCCATAAGTGTAGATGTAGCCTCTTTCTCATAATTGTGGCACGTACGCCAGTCTAGACTGAGTTCCTGCCAATCTGACTGGAAGTTTGTCATTAATTTATCATGGACGACAGAAATGTGTTATTATTTCTTCGAAGTATTCTACTCATGCGTTTATGTGCCAGTCTGTGATATTAATTTGCCACATTAATCCTCATTTATCGGACGTAGCTGTGGTGGGAACTTCCCATGTCCCCGTTCACAGCTGGTAGGTGGGGGGCCTGGGGTGTGTTGCAAGATTAAGGAGGAACTTGAACTTTATCGTTCGTGAACCTAGCATACAGTAGGGTGGGGGCCCAATCTAATGGCGGAGTGCGGAGCCACGCAGAAAAGTGGAGCTCGGGGAAGCTTGGGTCAGACCTGCTTTCTGCTTCTGCTTTAGGCTGATAGAAAATGGCAGTGGCTCAGGCCAACGTAACTGAGGCCTATAGCTTCCAAGCAGCAGGGCCTACGTGCAGTTCATGCTGGCTAAGTGATGAGTGTCCTTGGATAACTATGCAGTGAAATGTTCTCCCTCCGTCATTCCCCCCTCTGGTTCATATTTGAACCAATCAAACATCAGTAAACATCATATGAACTGCATACTTAGCTGGAGATGGGGGAAGTGGCCAGGGCGAGTTATAAAGTAGTTCCAAAATCCTCATCTGGTCCCCCTAATCTCTTACACATTGTCTCATAGGGAAGTACCAAGTCTCTCCCTGAGAGAAGTGGTGGGCCACTATGTACCGGGGCCTGGTACTGACTTTCAGAAGGGACCTGTGCTAAGTGAGAGTCAGGGATGGTACGCTCTATGTTCAACACTGCTATCTCTTCATCTTCCCCTTGTCCCCAGCGTATACCTGTGTACACACCTGTGTAGTTCATCTCAACTTTCTTAGACCTTAATCTTCTAACATAATGCAACATAATCTGTGTTCCAAAATACAACAGCAACAATACACATAAGGTAGGCATTACAAATTTTAGTACTGCAGACAGCTATGAAGGCATCCAGTCCAAGTTGGACCAATTAGCAAAAAGGTCTGCTGTTGCACCTCCGTCCTCATGCATCTCCTGTCCCAAAATGTCCAAGTCCTTAATGGCCTTTGTAAGTGTTACATAGTCCGCATCATCGGCCAATATCAAGGCACAGCAGAACGACTTTCCCATTCCGGCTCATCCACCACTATTCATCGCAATTGACTGGTCCAAAACATTGTGTTGTCTCAGAACCATGAGTCTCAAGGTCGTAGTTCTTCTTTCACGGCGTTGAACCCATCACGGGTGTTGTTGACAAGCTGCATCCGCTCGTACCTGGTCACTTGGAGCCAGCGAGCATTAGCTTTGGTCTGGAACAGGGGGTGAATGCCCCCGAAGGAAAGTTCAGCATCGGACCATTCCACTTGTTGTTGAAATAGATATTGGCCTTCAGGTGTAGAATTGGTCTCCACTGACAAGGGCATGTGTCATGGGTATGGTTACATCGTTGATGTTCGGGTGAGTGGCATTTCGATGGGGGTTTCGGGAAGGTGAAGTATCCTAGTGTTTTAAACTGATACTCCCAAACCTGCATCATGTCAGCAGACACTCCCATATCAAGGTAAACCTCCATTCTCTTGTTAAATTCTACTGAATCAGAAACAACAGTAAATGTAACATAGTTGTTATCCCACTCTGAGGCGCTTACTAATGCCTTATTTACCTTTGCTGACTGGAGCTGAATCTGACCAAGTATGCGGCAAAGGAACAGGTGTAAGAGACATTTGGCAGTTGGCGGTGGAATCTCTTTGGGAAAGATCAATTTATCGGGGTGAGATCAGGTACCAAGTCCCAATCTGTGGGGTCTGCTTGGGGTGAGGAAGGTGTCAAGGTGTGTGGTGCATAGGTGTCATAGCTACTGCTGGTGCTTATCCCAGTTTGCTCGTTACCAGGAAGTGTCTTGTGCATGGGGTGCCCTGTTGAGGCGGCACTTTTAAGGTTGCTGGTAGCTCTTTTTTCTTTCTCTAATCGTACTGCTAACCAGTGGAATATGGCTACTGAAGCTACAAACATAACAAAGAAAATAATTGCAATTGTACATATCTTTTTCATTGAAAGCTTGACAAAACTCTTTTCCTTTCCCTCTCAGAACTTCTAATTCTTTGACTCTCTTCCGTAAATCTTTAAAAACTTGGCTCTTCCCCCAATCTGGTTAGTCCCTCTGTCCCTCCCACTTCCTACCAGCGCCAGGAAACCCATGGTGTCAGTGCGCTCTACAAGCACCCCTTACAATACAATACAATACAATACATGGAGGGTGGTTCTGTTGCTGTGTCGCAGTCCGTAGGCCATCATACGATCTCCACTTTCTTGATCTTGGATAGTTAGCTGGCACATGATGTCCTTCTCTCGGTCAATGTTCAAATCTCGAATGGTGCCAGGTGGATCCTCACTTGGCTTCGATGAATGCATTCCTTTCTGGCTATTCGGACAGCTGTGGGTGAAAAGTCAATTTGCAAGTGTTCGCTGAATTTGAGGTCTCTCCTCTTCCGGACTGCTTATACAAAGATGTGTGTCCCAAAGCAGATAGGCGGAAGTTCATCAGAGATAGGACCCTTGTTCTTAGTCTTTGATATCTGAATGGTAAAGAACTTTGGAGCACGCATTAGTGCACATGAATAAACAAACAATTCAGCTTTCATATTCTCATAAGACCCTTTCAGTGTCTACTTGAGGTCTGATGGAGAGAACAACCACATTCATTGATCTGTCAGTGGCGAACTGGTGAGATGTGAGGTGATGATCAGAACTGGGAGTATTTCTGAGTGTGAACAAAGGAATGGGAAGGCCATAGAACCACTTCTTTCCAATTGGGGCACTTATTTTGCTTATCCTGGCTTTGAGCAGGCCGTTGAGGCACTCACGAATACCATTACTTTGGGGGTGATAGGCTGAAGTCAATTTATGTTTTTACTCCTAACATTGTCGAACTTGTGTATAGAAAAATGACGCTTGAAAAATGGCTGCCACTGTCACTGCGAGTCACTGCGAATGGCGTCCAGTAACTCCCAGTGACATGTGACCTCATGAAGCAGGAAGTTAGCTGCGGCCGTTGCATCATAATGGACACATGGACCGGCTTCAATTCATCGTAAAAAAGGGGCACACCACTACCATGATGTGTCTGTATTATTGACATCTGTCAAGCATGTCAACATGGTCAATGTGGAGCTCTCTGAAAGGACCCTTGGGCCTTGGTATTGTTGAGGCTACTCTTTTTACAGTTGGATTAGTTGAATATTGTTGACAAATGAGGCATTGATGAACTAAGAGTTGTATCTGTTCTTGTGCATTGGGGATGAACCACTCTGTTTGCAGAGTTGTGGACATGATATCACGAGACCTGTGTAGGAAGGTGTAACTGAGCGGGGCTATTTGCAAAAGATCTGAAACATCCCGTAGTACTAAATAAAGTCTGAAACATCCCGTAGTACTCCCCTCTCCTTCCACAGCTCTTCGTCTTCAGGTGGGGCACTTCCCTGTATCTCTCTAAGGCGCAGCTGTGCAATGAAATCATAGTGCTGTGTATTATCAATAGTGTATGGGCATGATGGATCTTCTTGCACTGTTGAGGGTGCATTTTGGGCAAGCAGAATGGGGGGGACACAGTCATTTTGTGCTGGGGATAGAGATGGTGCATGTCTGCCTTCTGGCTGCTGCCTGTGCTGAGTAAAGTGATGGCAATGCTGTCTGCTGTACAATGTCTAGAGAGTCTTAGTAGTCATTCTGAAGTGCTTTTACTACTGCAGCTCCTGTGTATCTGATCCCTTTTTCTTCATTAATGGTAGAAGAACCATCAACGAAGTATAAGTCAGATATACAACCACCTCTAAAGACCGCCCATTCTAGTCTGACAATATTGTAATACTGAGCATTGCTTACTCCCTGCATACGTCCTTTTAACATTGAGATCTACTTTATATCTGCATTCATTTGCGTTTTCCTAGCACTGGGCATGTGTGAAGTAATAGCTGTACACAGGGGTGCATATCTGGAAACGTATTCCTTATCTCTTCTTAGCCATCTGCACATACATATTCCTTACTAATTGTTTTACCAAACTGAGTGGTCTTAGGCCACTCATTTCTCTTGCTCGTTTCCACAGTCCAACGTATCTATGCACATACATTTCCCTTCTCATCAATCTCATTGTTCGCTGCCAACTACAGGAAGCCTTTTTCCTGTTTGGCTCTACGCCCAGAATATGCAGTTGGCCAGGAATGCTACTTATGAACGTGGCCCGAAAATAAAAAGAAAACCCTCAATTAGCTTTTCAGTACTTTTTAATATCTGAAAACATGTGTTGTCTCTACTTGCAATATGCAAAATATACGTATTGTTTTATAAAGTAAAGATGGCTTATTTGTAATGCACATGTTCACTCAGAATGGTATATTGACGATAAACAGCAGATCTTTATTGTATTCCATGAATCCACTTTAGAAGGATGAAATGCTCAATAGACCTAGCAGCACATGATCTCGTGACTTTATCGAGTCAAGGCTCTCACAAACCCAACCCATGTTAATTAAGTGTCATGTATGTTTTGTAAACGCGGTATATTCTAGAATAGGACCTATGTTTATCTGAAAAGATATGTGATGCAACTAGTGTGCATCCCATTCCAAACCTTTATATCTCTAGCTTGTGCCTGTGTCAGCTGCTGCTGAATTTTTGGAGGTAGGAGTAAATTATTCTATTCAGTTGCTCAGTCTTGCAATATTTGGTGAAGTTTATAGTGTGAATTATAATTGATCATCTACATAGAGAGACATTCATATTCTTTTGAAACTGAAAGTATAACTATCTATTTCTGAATGAAAATGCGAATAAAATACTCATCGTCAGCGTGCAATGGGACACTGAAGAGGGCAGTCTTCAGGCCAACGATCAAACAATACGGCATAACTTGAGGAATTTTTGTTTGACAGACATCATTCTGGTCGGTGGTGTATCAGGAATAGAGAAAGTCATTGTGTCGTTCTCACTGAAATACATTCTCATTTTTTATTTGGCCATGAGATCACGTCCCAAGAGGTTTACTGGGGACTGTGGTGTGTAAAGTAGACGCTGTTGAATACGTTTACCTCCTATTTCTATTGGTACTGGCTCTGTGAAAGGGACCCTTAATATCGCCCCAGAGAAATCTAGTGTGTTTGCGCTCTGCTTGGAAATGGGCAGTGCCCCCTCCTTGATACAGGAGAATGTGGCACCTGTGTCAATCAAAAAACTAAACGTGTTGTTGTTAATCATGACATTCACAACTGGGTCCTCTCTAATATTTGTAAGACATGACAACACGGGACACACTAGAGTCATCTGTGGGCTGTCCTAACTTGAATATCCTCCATCCTGGTACTGCTGGATGATGCCCTGTGAAACCGAATTGATGGGGGGCAGTACTGTAGCTCCCTGTGATACAAGAGCTTGAGTCTGGGGCACCACGTGGTACACAGGCATGTGTTGCTGAGGTAGCTGTTGTTGTATGTGGCCTTTTGTTACCTGTGCGTTACCTCCTAGTACATTTAAGGCACCTTGTGAAAAATTAGCGACAATAGTCACTTGACTCACTGGTGTAGCTAGCCTAACTGCATCAAGAGTCTTTGTTTTGTTTAATTTTTGCTGTTCTAGTTTAGCAGCTGTGTTCTCAATAGCTAATTGGCTTGTTTGTGACATTAGAGATCCGATGTCGGAGACATCGGGGAACTTCCGGCGCAGTTCGTTCCATAGTGCTGATCTTATTTTATTGAAAGGATCATCATCTAATTCTGAATTAGTGGTGGAAAGCCTTATGTCGATGCGTGAAAACATATCCTCTGCATCCTTTCCAATCAGGGAGGTGAGCAGGCTTTTCATATCCCAAATAGCCAATGACACACTTGTAGTGTCATTTTCAAAGGCTTGTATCCACTTTCCCGCACCCTCTGTGAGGGGTGGGAGTTCTTTCTTCAAGTTTTCTTTGTCCGTTAGGGACCAAGTGACTAAGATAGGGGGGTCATTGACCTCTTTGGCCAGCAGGGGCAGCTGGTGTGTTACCCCTGTGGGTCTTGTGTGACCATACCTGCGTGCGTATTTCTGCCAGACCCTTAGGCCTTGGCGCATGTAGGTGTAATTCCAATCGTCATCTCCTGCCTTCTGCAAGATACATTCTTCAGCAGTGGCCATTTGCTCTGGCTTAAAAGATCCATCTCGGGGCCAGACATTCTTTTGAGATCCATTAGCCTTTGTCCAGCCTGCCAAGTTATGTGAGAATGGATTGACATAGTAGTCAGACCCTTCTCCGAGTACTACTATCTCATTTGGCGTCAGACCATTGATCAATGGTGGACTTGGCCTGTCAAGGGTCATGTGGTGCAGTGCTCTAGAACTGGTGGTGTGCAGATGTGCTGTACCTGATACCTCATATTCCTGTTGGACGTCATCCAGTCGCCCATAGTTACCTAACGCTGCAATACTTTCTATCTCTCTTCTTCTCTGCCTTCTCCTCTTTTCTGCCTGTTCGAGCATTTTTGACAGATCCAATTCATCCTTATCTAGCTGTGGTGTTACTGGTCTACGTGGTATAACCGCTGGAGGTGATGTCTTGGTATTGTAATTAGCGTCTGATGGTGGAACTTGGGGCACACCTAAGTTGGCTGTGAGGGAAGCTGCTGTGTTGCTCTGTGGTGTGGCTACACTTTGTGCTTCCTGATGTAAGTCTACCCATGGCCCTTGCTGTGGCATGATAGTTGGGACCCCACCACTGTGTGGCCCTACCTCCTTCGCACCACTAGCTAATTCATTTGGTGCTTGTTGTTTGTTTTTACTAAATTGGCCCAAGTCACCCATCAGCGCTGTCATTCTTTCCTCTACACTGTCTAGATTTAATGACAGTCGCTGGAGTGTTGCTGTATTTCCTGTGGGGCCTCTTGAGTACTGTTTGTGTGACATGTCCCCTTCTTCTCTACCTGTTCTTTGGCATAGGTCACATTCTGCCCTCCACCTGCTGATATCTTTTTCAGCAACTACTTCAGAGTGATATTGTTCGCTGTCCCTGTTTTCTTCACTGAACTGTAGCTGGTGTTCTTACTCTCTGTTAGGACCTGTGTTAAGGGGCTGCCACTCATTATACTGCCTCTGTGTATTGTAATGCTGGTGGCTCGGGAATCGGAACGGGCCATAATGTCTAGTTCTTGTTCTTGTGGCATTGTGATCCCTAGTGTTGGATGCGAGAACTGGGCAGTTAAGTCTGGGGAGCGGCATGTGGGAGCTGTGCTGCGAACCACCAGAGGCCTCATTGCTCTCTTTATTTTCTTCCTGCTGGGGGCTGCAGAGTTGGACACATCTCATCTTTATTGTCAATAGCGTGTCAATTTGACCTGGCATTCCTGATGCTGCGCCCTGCAGTACTGGGCTTTGGGAGCTTAGGGATAGCTGGCCTAATGTACTCTCTGGTCTACTGTCTTGTGAATTATCTGAGATGTCTGGGGCTGAGGCATCGTCATGGCCTATGGCTGCCTGGACATTTGATAAGAGTTCTAGGTCAGTCTTGATACTCTGTCCTGGATACATTTCATCTGCGTCATAGGCTGGTGGGTGTGCTGTGGGTGCGGACATTATTCTTCTGTGTTGTGTGTAGGCAGGAGTAAGGTTGTAACGCCACCGGGTGTTATTGTCAGCCTTACCTGCTGCAAGTATGTTATGTCAATTCCTAGGGCTGAGATCAGTGTCAAAATGACTGTACATGTCAGGGGTGAGACAGACTCAGGGGATGGTGCTGTATCTTCAGAAAGGGCAACAACACAGCTGTTCGCTATGTGTACCGTGATCTGTAGTCTTGGGTCTTGTGTGGGCTGTCTGCTCATCTCCTAGAGTTATCTTTGAGGTGGGCAATCTGTGGCATTAAATGTGGCAATACTAATCTCCTTTTAACATGCGGCTTTGTAAATATGCCCACATTTCTGGATAATGCGTTGGGGAAGGGTGTCTTTGTAATAGTTCTGTGAGACCGGGTGATGGTTGCTGCTGCATCTGGTCATGCAACTCGTGGGCGTGATGCTCACAGACCAGTGGAGCGAGGGTATCCTGCGGATCTCCCTGTCCCTCTGGGCAGTTGGTGCTTGGAGGAGGCGGTGTGAGTGAATGCTCGTGGGCGATATCAGGGCTTTCGCTATTTACTACACTACCTACTGACTGAACTAATTCTGTGGGGTGGGGCCCTTCAGTAGGATATGAGGTTGATGGTGACACCAGTGGTAGGTGTAAAGGTATGTCTTGAGTGTCGTCCACAGAAGGGGATTTCTGTGAGTACTGTAGTCCCTCAAGTGTGAGTTGTGTGTTGTCAGTGAGGGATATATACGTTGGCACTGGGAGGCACAGTCTCACTAGATGCAATGTAGATGCCCTTATCTCAGTACCCTGTGTGAGTGGGATTCCCAACAAGTCCCACGCTCTATATATCAAGGAAATTTGGCTTCTGTTAAATTTCCTATGGGTTTGTGCGCTAACGTTCTGCACTGATATAATTTTATTGTCTAATATGTGCAGAACTACCTCAACTGGTTGTTGTCCACTATAGCTCATCTGTATCTTGTAGTGAGATATATATATATGTATATGTACTATCGCTGCCCTTATGTGTCAGTTGTTGGCACAGTGTAATTCCCTATCATCCCCTCAGTGGAGCCTGCAGTGCTCATGGGGGGCAACTCTGATATATCTGTAACACTTACTATACTGTATCTTTACAGAAACTCTTCAGTTATCAGTGGCAGATCCACACATGGGGATACATAAAAATGCATTTACAATCTCCCTAGTTATTGAATCTCACTAACAACCCAGTCTTCAAATGATGTTCACAAAATATTTGCAGCAGTATTTAGCGGGCCCTTACCCAAAAATAATAAGATTGGTATGGGACCAGTCAACATAAGAGTACGAAATAAATATTTTTCCAATCAACCTACATGTGTTTATAATCAAACAAAGGATGAACAAAAAAGAAAGGGACAATGTGTACCTAGATATTATGGTCTCACTAAAGTTAGCCCAGCCTCTGTGTCAGCCAGTGACTTCCAATACTCTGGCCATGAGACAAAAACAATAATAAAAAACGAATTACTCCTTTGAACCTGATAGAAAAACTCTATACTTGGACACTAAGCAATAACAGACAATCTTAAACAAAAAGTAACTAATAATTAGCAGCTTAGTACCTGTGTTTCAAAAAGAGAGAGCAATGTACAACAGCGCACGCAAAAAAGAGAAAAAACAGAGGGTACTTTTAACTGGCAAAAATACACTATTCACTGTTATATATATAAACACTTAATCTTACCGGGGTACCACTTAAACTTAAAACAACACAGGCGCCATCCGAAATGCCGTTAGCTACTCGTATTTCAGATTTTGCCTCATCCCTATTGACTAATGAAATAGAGGGTTACCTCGTACATCCTCCTTCAATCCAGATGCATCCTGTTCAGTTGACTTCTACCATCACGTCGAGGTCACCAAATGTTGGAGGGAAGATTAATTACGGGTCAGGAAGGCGGGGGCTTGGCGCAGGGCTCAGAACCTGCACCGGAGAGTTGGTGAGAGAGAGCCGGGGACCTTATGGGACAGCTTAATTTGTAACCGGTGCACCTGGAACACTTGCTTTAAAAATAGGAGAAAATGGATATATGAGCCTTTGAGACTGTTCCTGAGAGTTGTACAAGTTTTATTAGAAGACACAGCTTCTAGAAATATTCAATGATACCATAAAAACCACATAGTACTTGGTCCTGCTCCTAGCATTCTCTCAAAAGTCGCTTGGACCAGTTTGGATTTACAAAATACAGTTTACAGCTGCTATGAGAGAGAGAATATACTTTAAGTACACTTGTGAGCTTTGAGGCAGATTGCATAGTAAAGGTTAAGCACATATTATTGGGTACACTCACCACTGTATACAAGTTATATCCTGCAAGTACAAGTTAAACACCTTAAATGCAGTGAGGATAAAACAAGGTCAGAGAAAACGTAACATTTCAAATGGCGAAATATAACTTTGAATGCAAAACGGAAAAAGCATTTCATACAGCTGAATATACAATAGAGCAGCGGATCCTAAGTAAATGTAACAAGGGCTTCTCGAGTAACCCTTTGGAAAAACTCCTGTCCGACACCCAAGTGCAGACGAGGAGTAGTTCAACGATATTCCTGTTGACCTCCTTTTTATATTGTTCAGGGGTGAGAAGCCCATGGTCACGCCATCTCACGTCACCTCGAACCACATACCCTTCCATCGTCACTTACTGGCATACCCGGTACCTTCCCATCCATAAGTGTAGATGTAGCCTCTTTCTCATAATTGTGGCACGTACGCCAGTCTAGACTGAGTTCCTGCCAATCTGACTGGAAGTTTGTCATTAATTTATCATGGACGACAGAAATGTGTTATTATTTCTTCGAAGGATTCTATTCATGCGTTTATGTGCCAGTCTGTGATATTAATTTGCCACATTAATCCTCATTTATCGGACGTAGCTGTGGTGGGAACTTCCCATGTCCCCGTTCACAGCTGGTAGGTGGGGGGCCTGGGGTGTGTTGCAAGATTAAGGAGGAACTTGAACTTTATCGTTCGTGAACCTAGCATACAGTAGGGTGGGGGCCCAATCTAATGGCGGAGTGCGGAGCCACGCAGAAAAGTGGAGCTCGGGGAAGCTTGGGTCAGACCTGCTTTCTGCTTCTGCTTTAGGCTGAAAGAAAATGGCAGTGGCTCAGGCCAACGTAACTGAGGCCTATAGCTTCCAAGCAGCAGGGCCTACGTGCAGTTCATGCTGGCTAAGTGATGAGTGTCCTTGGATAACTATGCAGTGAAATGTTCTCCCTCCGTCATTCCCCCCTCTGGTTCATATTTGAACCAATCAAACATCAGTAAACATCATATGAACTGCATACTTAGCTGGAGATGGGGGAAGTGGCCAGGGCGAGTTATAAAGTAGTTCCAAAATCCTCATCTGGTCCCCCTAATCTCTTACACATTGTCTCATAGGGAAGTACCAAGTCTCTCCCTGAGAGAAGTGGTGGGCCACTATGTACCGGGGCCTGGTACTGACTTTCAGAAGGGACCTGTGCTAAGTGAGAGTCAGGGATGGTACGCTCTATGTTCAACACTGCTATCTCTTCATCTTCCCCTTGTCCCCAGCGTATACCTGTGTACACACCTGTGTAGTTCATCTCAACTTTCTTAGACCTTAATCTTCTAACATAATGCAACATAATCTGTGTTCCAAAATACAACAGCAACAATACACATAAGGTAGGCATTACAAATTTTAGTACTGCAGACAGCCATGAAGGCATCCAGTCCAAGTTGGACCAATTAGCAAAAAGGTCTGCTGTTGCACCTCCGTCCTCATGCATCTCCTGTCCCAAAATGTCCAAGTCCTTAATGGCCTTTGTAAGTGTTACATAGTCCGCATCATCGGCCAATATCAAGGCACAGCAGAACGACTTTCCCATTCCGGCTCATCCACCACTATTCATCGCAATTGACTGGTCCAAAACATTGTGTTGTCTCAGAACCATGAGTCTCAAGGTCGTAGTTCTTCTTTCACGGCGTTGAACCCATCACGGGTGTTGTTGACAAGCTGCATCCGCTCGTACCTGGTCACTTGGAGCCAGCGAGCATTAGCTTTGGTCTGGAACAGGGGGTGAATGCCCCCGAAGGAAAGTTCAGCATCGGACCATTCCACTTGTTGTTGAAATAGATATTGGCCTTCAGGTGTAGAATTGGTCTCCACTGACAAGGGCATGTGTCATGGGTATGGTTACATCGTTGATGTTCGGGTGAGTGGCATTTCGATGGGGGTTTCGGGAAGGTGAAGTATCCTAGTGTTTTAAACTGATACTCCCAAACCTGCATCATGTCAGCAGACACTCCCATATCAAGGTAAACCTCCATTCTCTTGTTAAATTCTACTGAATCAGAAACAACAGTAAATGTAACATAGTTGTTATCCCACCCTGAGGCGCTTACTAATGCCTTATTTACCTTTGCTGACTGGAGCTGAATCTGACCAAGTATGCGGCAAAGGAACAGGTGTAAGAGACATTTGGCAGTTGGCGGTGGAATCTCTTTGGGAAAGATCAATTTATCGGGGTGAGATCAGGTACCAAGTCCCAATCTGTGGGGTCTGCTTGGGGTGAGGAAGGTGTCAAGGTGTGTGGTGCATAGGTGTCATAGCTACTGCTGGTGCTTATCCCAGTTTGCTCGTTACCAGGAAGTGTCTTGTGCATGGGGTGCCCTGTTGAGGCGGCACTTTTAAGGTTGCTGGTAGCTCTTTTTTCTTTCTCTAATCGTACTGCTAACCAGTGGAATATGGCTACTGAAGCTACAAACATAACAAAGAAAATAATTGCAATTGTACATATCTTTTTCATTGAAAGCTTGACAAAACTCTTTTCCTTTCCCTCTCAGAACTTCTAATTCTTTGACTCTCTTCCGTAAATCTTTAAAAACTTGGCTCTTCCCCCAATCTGGTTAGTCCCTCTGTCCCTCCCACTTCCTACCAGCGCCAGGAAACCCATGGTGTCAGTGCGCTCTACAAGCACCCCTTACAATACAATACAATACAATACATGGAGGGTGGTTCTGTTGCTGTGTCGCAGTCCGTAGGCCATCATACGATCTCCACTTTCTTGATCTTGGATAGTTAGCTGGCACATGATGTCCTTCTCTCGGTCAATGTTCAAATCTCGAATGGTGCCAGGTGGATCCTCACTTGGCTTCGATGAATGCATTCCTTTCTGGCTATTCGGACAGCTGTGGGTGAAAAGTCAATTTGCAAGTGTTCGCTGAATTTGAGGTCTCTCCTCTTCCGGACTGCTTATACAAAGATGTGTGTCCCAAAGCAGATAGGCGGAAGTTCATCAGAGATAGGACCCTTGTTCTTAGTCTTTGATATCTGAATGGTAAAGAACTTTGGAGCACGCATTAGTGCACATGAATAAACAAACAATTCAGCTTTCATATTCTCATAAGACCCTTTCAGTGTCTACTTGAGGTCTGATGGAGAGAACAACCACATTCATTGATCTGTCAGTGGCGAACTGGTGAGATGTGAGGTGATGATCAGAACTGGGAGTATTTCTGAGTGTGAACAAAGGAATGGGAAGGCCATAGAACCACTTCTTTCCAATTGGGGCACTTATTTTGCTTATCCTGGCTTTGAGCAGGCCGTTGAGGCACTCACGAATACCATTACTTTGGGGGTGATAGGCTGAAGTCAATTTATGTTTTTACTCCTAACATTGTCGAACTTGTGTATAGAAAAATGACGCTTGAAAAATGGCTGCCACTGTCACTGCGAGTCACTGCGAATGGCGTCCAGTAACTCCCAGTGACATGTGACCTCATGAAGCAGGAAGTTAGCTGCGGCCGTTGCATCATAATGGACACATGGACCGGCTTCAATTCACCGTAAAAAAGGGGCACACCACTACCATGATGTGTCTGTATTATTGACATCTGTCAAGCATGTCAACATGGTCAATGTGGAGCTCTCTGAAAGGACCCTTGGGCCTTGGTATTGTTGAGGCTACTCTTTTTACAGTTGGATTAGTTGAATATTGTTGACAAATGAGGCATTGATGAACTAAGAGTTGTATCTGTTCTTGTGCATTGGGGATGAACCACTCTGTTTGCAGAGTTGTGGACATGATATCACGAGACCTGTGTAGGAAGGTGTAACTGAGCGGGGCTATTTGCAAAAGATCTGAAACATCCCGTAGTACTAAATAAAGTCTGAAACATCCCGTAGTACTCCCCTCTCCTTCCACAGCTCTTCGTCTTCAGGTGGGGCACTTCCCTGTATCTCTCTAAGGCGCAGCTGTGCAATGAAATCATAGTGCTGTGTATTATCAATAGTGTATGGGCATGATGGATCTTCTTGCACTGTTGAGGGTGCATTTTGGGCAAGCAGAATGGGGGGACACAGTCATTTTGTGCTGGGGATAGAGATGGTGCATGTCTGCCTTCTGGCTGCTGCCTGTGCTGAGTAAAGTGATGGCAATGCTGTCTGCTGTACAATGTCTAGAGAGTCTTAGTAGTCATTCTGAAGTGCTTTTACTACTGCAGCTCCTGTGTATCTGATCCCTTTTTCTTCATTAATGGTAGAAGAACCATCAACGAAGTATAAGTCAGATATACAACCACCTCTAAAGACCGCCCATTCTAGTCTGACAATATTGTAATACTGAGCATTGCTTACTCCCTGCATACGTCCTTTTAACATTGAGATCTACTTTATATCTGCATTCATTTGCGTTTTCCTAGCACTGGGCATGTGTGAAGTAATAGCTGTACACAGGGGTGCATATCTGGAAACGTATTCCTTATCTCTTCTTAGCCATCTGCACATACATATTCCTTACTAATTGTTTTACCAAACTGAGTGGTCTTAGGCCACTCATTTCTCTTGCTCGTTTCCACAGTCCAACGTATCTATGCACATACATTTCCCTTCTCATCAATCTCATTGTTCGCTGCCAACTACAGGAAGCCTTTTTCCTGTTTGGCTCTACGCCCAGAATATGCAGTTGGCCAGGAATGCTACTTATGAACGTGGCCCGAAAATAAAAAGAAAACCCTCAATTAGCTTTTCAGTACTTTTTAATATCTGAAAACATGTGTTGTCTCTACTTGCAATATGCAAAATATACGTATTGTATTATAAAGTAAAGATGGCTTATTTGTAATGCACATGTTCACTCAGAATGGTATATTGACGATAAACAGCAGATCTTTATTGTATTCCATGAATCCACTTTAGAAGGATGAAATGCTCAATAGACCTAGCAGCACATGATCTCGTGACTTTATCGAGTCAAGGCTCTCACAAACCCAACCCATGTTAATTAAGTGTCATGTATGTTTTGTAAACGCGGTATATTCTAGAATCGGACCTATGTTTATCTGAAAAGATATGTGATGCAACTAGTGTGCATCCCATTCCAAACCTTTATATCTCTAGCTTGTGCCTGTGTCATCTGCTGCTGAATTTTTGGAGGTAGGAGTAAATTATTCTATTCAGTTGCTCAGTCTTGCAATATTTGGTGAAGTTTATAGTGTGAATTATAATTGATCATCTACATAGAGAGACATTCATATTCTTTTGAAACTGAAAGTATAACTATCTATTTCTGAATGAAAATGCGAATAAAATACTCATCGTCAGCGTGCAATGGGACACTGAAGAGGGCAGTCTTCAGGCCAACGATCAAACAATACGGCATAACTTGAGGAATTTTTGTTTGACAGACATCATTCTGGTCGGTGGTGTATCAGGAATAGAGAAAGTCATTGTGTCGTTCTCACTGAAATACATTCTCATTTTTAATTTGGCCATGAGATCACGTCCCAAGAGGTTTACTGGGGACTGTGGTGTGTAAAGTAGACGCTGTTGAATACGTTTACCTCCTATTTCTATTGGTACTGGCTCTGTGAAAGGGACCCTTAATATCGCCCCAGAGAAATCTAGTGTGTTTGCGCTCTGCTTGGAAATGGGCAGTGCCCCCTCCTTGATACAGGAGAATGTGGCACCTGTGTCAATCAAAAAACTATACGTGTTGTTGTTAATCATGACATTCACAACTGGGTCCTCTCTAATATTTGTAAGACATGACAACACGGGACACACTAGAGTCATCTGTGGGCTGTCCTAACTTGAATATCCTCCATCCTGGTACTGCTGGATGATGCCCTGTGAAACCGAATTGATGGGGGGCAGTACTGTAGCTCCCTGTGATACAAGAGCTTGAGTCTGGGGCACCACGTGGTACACAGGCATGTGTTGCTGAGGTAGCTGTTGTTGTATGTGGTCTTTTGTTACCTGTGCGTTACCTCCTAGTACATTTAAGGCACCTTGTGAAAAATTAGCGACAATAGTCACTTGACTCACTGGTGTAGCTAGCCTAACTGCATCAAGAGTCTTTGTTTTGTTTAATTTTTGCTGTTCTAGTTTAGCAGCTGTGTTCTCAATAGCTAATTGGCTTGTTTGTGACATTAGAGATCCGATGTCGGAGACATCGGGGAACTTCCGGCGCAGTTCGTTCCATAGTGCTGATCTTATTTTATTGAAAGGATCATCATCTAATTCTGAATTAGTGGTGGAAAGCCTTATGTCGATGCGTGAAAACATATCCTCTGCATCCTTTCCAATCAGGGAGGTGAGCAGGCTTTTCATATCCCAAATAGCCAATGACACACCTGTATTGTCATTTTCAAAGGCTTGTATCCACTTTCCCGCACCCTCTGTGAGGGGTGGGAGTTCTTTCTTCAAGTTTTCTTTGTCCGTTAGGGACCAAGTGACTAAGATAGGGGGGTCATTGACCTCTTTGGCCAGCAGGGGCAGCTGGTGTGTTACCCCTGTGGGTCTTGTGTGACCATACCTGCGTGCGTATTTCTGCCAGACCCTTAGGCCTTGGCGCATGTAGGTGTAATTCCAATCGTCATCTCCTGCCTTCTGCAAGATACATTCTTCAGCAGTGGCCATTTGCTCTGGCTTAAAAGATCCATCTCGGGGCCAGACATTCTTTTGAGATCCATTAGCCTTTGTCCAGCCTGCCAAGTTATGTGAGAATGGATTGACATAGTAGTCAGACCCTTCTCCGAGTACTACTATCTCATTTGGCGTCAGACCATTGATCAATGGTGGACTTGGCCTGTCAAGGGTCATGTGGTGCAGTGCTCTAGAACTGGTGGTGTGCAGATGTGCTGTACCTGATACCTCATATTCCTGTTAGACGTCATCCAGTCGCCCATAGTTACCTAACGCTGCAATACTTTCTATCTCTCTTCTTCTCTGCCTTCTCCTCTTTTCTGCCTGTTCGAGCATTTTTGACAGATCCAATTCATCCTTATCTAGCTGTGGTGTTACTGGTCTACATGGTATAACCGCTGGAGGTGATGTCTTGGTATTGTAATTAGCGTCTGATGGTGGAACTTGGGGCACACCTAAGTTGGCTGTGAGGGAAGCTGCTGTGTTGCTCTGTGGTGTGGCTACACTTTGTGCTTCCTGATGTAAGTCTACCCATGGCCCTTGCTGTGGCATGATAGTTGGGACCCCACCACTGTGTGGCCCTACCTCCTTCGCACCACTAGCTAATTCATTTGGTGCTTGTTGTTTGTTTTTACTAAATTGGCCCAAGTCACCCATCAGCGCTGTCATTTTTTCCTCTACACTGTCTAGATTTAATGACAGTCGCTGGAGTGTTGCTGTATTTCCTGTGGGGCCTCTTGAGTACTGTTTGTGTGACATGTCCCCTTCTTCTCTACCTGTTCTTTGGCATAGGTCACATTCTGCCCTCCACCTGCTGATATCTTTTTCAGCAACTACTTCAGAGTGATATTGTTCGCTGTCCCTGTTTTCTTCACTGAACTGTAGCTGGTGTTCTTTCTCTCTGTTAGGACCTGTGTTAAGGGGCTGCCACTCATTATACTGCCTCTGTGTATTGTAATGCTGGTGGCTCGGGAATCGGAACGGGCCATAATGTCTAGTTTATTTTTTATTTTATTTTTATTTTTTGAGTTTTCTATAGCGCGAACTTGAACCGATTAGGTTATCAGAGCGCTTTACATAGCACATGTTACATTTATCAGTTTACATAGAATCAGTTACGTTGCACATTTCAGTAACTTGAACCGATTAGGTTGTCAAAGCGCTTTAAATAAGACAGCATTCGATGTCCAGTGCCCTCCTCCGCCGTGTAGCGGGGGACCACTTCCAGCCCTCCGAAGTCGTCGAGCTGTCGGGACTAGGCTCCTGGAATGTCCAGTGCCCTCCTCCGCCGTGTAGCGGGGGACCTTTCCAGCCCTTCGAAGTCGTCGAGCTGTCGGGACTAGGCTCCTGGAATTTCAACCGTGTTCTAGTTCTTGTTCTTGTGGCATTGTGATCCCTAGTGTTGGATGCGAGAACTGGGCAGTTAAGTCTGGGGAGCGGCATGTGGGAGCTGTGCTGCGAACCACCAGAGGCCTCATTGCTCTCTTTATTTTCTTCCTGCTGGGGGCTGCAGAGTTGGACACAGCTCATCTTTATTGTCAATAGCGTGTCAATTTGACCTGGCATTCCTGATGCTGCGCCCTGCAGTACTGGGCTTTGGGAGCTTAGGGATAGCTGGCCTAATGTACTCTCTGGTCTACTGTCTTGTGAATTATCTGAGATGTCTGGGGCTGAGGCATCGTCATGGCCTGTGGCTGCCTGGACATTTGATAAGAGTTCTAGGTCAGTCTTGATACTCTGTCCTGGATACATTTCATCTGCGTCATAGGCTGGTGGGTGTGCTGTGGGTGCGGACATTATTCTTCTGTGTTGTGTGTAGGCAGGAGTAAGGTTGTAACGCCACCGGGTGTTATTGTCAGCCTTACCTGCTGCAAGTATGTTATGTCAATTCCTAGGGCTGAGATCAGTGTCAAAATGACTGTACATGTCAGGGGTGAGACAGACTCAGGGGATGGTGCTGTATCTTCAGAAAGGGCAACAACACAGCTGTTCGCTATGTGTACCGTGATCTGTAGTCTTGGGTCTTGTGTGGGCTGTCTGCTCATCTCCTAGAGTTATCTTTGAGGTGGGCAATCTGTGGCATTAAATGTGGCAATACTAATCTCCTTTTAACATGCGGCTTTGTAAATATGCCCACATTTCTGGATAATGCGTTGGGGAAGGGTGTCTTTGTAATAGTCCTGTGAGACCGGGTGATGGTTGCTGCTGCAGCTGGTCATGCAACTCGTGGGCGTGATGCTCACAGACCAGTGGAGCGAGGGTATCCTGCGGATCTCCCTGTCCCTCTGGGCAGTTGGTGCTTGGAGGAGGCGGTGTGAGTGAATGCTGGTGGGCGATATCAGGGCTTTCGCTATTTACTACACTACCTACTGACTGAACTAATTCTGTGGGGTGGGGCCCTTCAGTAGGATATGAGGTTGATGGGGACACCAGTGGTAGGTGTAAAGGTATGTCTTGAGTGTCGTCCACAGAAGGGGATTTCTGTGAGTACTGTAGTCCCTCAAGTGTGAGTTGTGTGTTGTCAGTGAGGGATATATACGTTGGCACTGGGAGGCACAGTCTCACTAGATGCAATGTAGATGCCCTTATCTCAGTACCCTGTGTGAGTGGGATTCCCAACAAGTCCCACGCTCTATATATCAAGGAAATTTGGCTTCTGTTAAATTTCCTATGGGTTTGTGCGCTAACGTTCTGCACTGATATAATTTTATTGTCTAATATGTGCAGAACTACCTCAACTGGTTGTTGTCCACTATAGCTCATCTGTATCTTGTAGTGAGATATGTATATATGTATATGTACTATCGCTGCCCTTATGTGTCAGTTGTTGGCACAGTGTAATTCCCTATCATCCCCTCAGTGGAGCCTGCAGTGCTCATGGGGGGCAACTCTGATATATCTGTAACACTTACTATACTGTATCTTTACAGAAACTCTTCAGTTATCAGTGGCAGATCCACACATGGGGATACATAAAAATGCATTTACAATCTCCCTAGTTATTGAATCTCACTAACAACCCAGTCTTCAAATGATGTTCACAAAATATTTGCAGCAGTATTTAGCGGGCCCTTACCCAAAAATAATAGGATTGGTATGGGACCAGTCAACATAAGAGTACGAAATAAATATTTTTCCAATCAACCTACATGTGTTTATAATCAAACAAAGGATGAACAAAAAAGAAAGGGACAATGTGTACCTAGATATTATGGTCTCACTAAAGTTAGCCCAGCCTCTGTGTCAGCCAGTGACTTCCAATACTCTGGCCATGAGACAAAAACAATAATAAAAAACGAATTACTCCTTTGAACCTGATAGAAAAACTCTATACTTGGACACTAAGCAATAACAGACAATCTTAAAAAAAAAGTAACTAATAATTAGCAGCTTAGTACCTGTGTTTCAAAAAGAGAGAGCAATGTACAACAGCGCACGCAAAAAAGAGAAAAAACAGAGGGTACTTTTAACTGGCAAAAATACACTATTCACTGTTATATATATAAACACTTAATCTTACCGGGGTACCACTTAAACTTAAAACAACACAGGCGCCATCCGAAATGCCGTTAGCTACTCGTATTTCAGATTTTGCCTCATCCCTATTGACTAATGAAATAGAGGGTTACCTCGTACATCCTCCTTCAATCCAGATGCATCCTGTTCAGTTGACTTCTACCATCACGTCGAGGTCACCAAATGTTGGAGGGAAGATTAATTACGGGTCAGGAAGGCGGGGGCTTGGCGCAGGGCTCAGAGCCTGCACCGGAGAGTTGGTGAGAGAGAGCCGGGGACCTTATGGGACAGCTTAATTTGTAACCGGTGCACCTGGAACACTTGCTTTAAAAATAGGAGAAAATGGATATATGAGCCTTTGAGACTGTTCCTGAGAGTTGTACAAGTTTTATTAGAAGACACAGCTTCTAGAAATATTCAATGATACCATAAAAACCACATAGTACTTGGTCCTGCTCCTAGCATTCTCTCAAAAGTCGCTTGGACCAGTTTGGATTTACAAAATACAGTTTACAGCTGCTATGAGAGAGAGAATATACTTTAAGTACACTTGTGAGCTTTGAGGCAGATTGCATAGTAAAGGTTAAGCACATATTATTGGGTACACTCACCACTGTATACAAGTTATATCCTGCAAGTACAAGTTAAACACCTTAAATGCAGTGAGGATAAAACAAGGTCAGAGAAAACGTAACATTTCAAATGGCGAAATATAACTTTGAATGCAAAACGGAAAAAGCATTTCATACAGCTGAATATACAATAGAGCAGCGGATCCTAAGTAAATGTAACAAGGGCTTCTCGAGTAACCCTTTGGAAAAACTCCTGTCCGACACCCAAGTGCAGACGAGGAGTAGTTCAACGATATTCCTGTTGACCTCCTTTTTATATTGTTCAGGGGTGAGAAGCCCATGGTCACGCCATCTCACGTCACCTCGAACCACATGCCCTTCCATCGTCACTTACTGGCATACCCGGTACCTTCCCATCCATAAGTGTAGATGTAGCCTCTTTCTCATAATTGTGGCACGTACGCCAGTCTAGACTGAGTTCCTGCCAATCTGACTGGAAGTTTGTCATTAATTTATCATGGACGACAGAAATGTGTTATTATTTCTTCGAAGGATTCTATTCATGCGTTTATGTGCCAGTCTGTGATATTAATTTGCCACATTAATCCTCATTTATCGGACGTAGCTGTGGTGGGAACTTCCCATGTCCCCGTTCACAGCTGGTAGGTGGGGGGCCTGGGGTGTGTTGCAAGATTAAGGAGGAACTTGAACTTTATCGTTCGTGAACCTAGCATACAGTAGGGTGGGGGCCCAATCTAATGGCGGAGTGCGGAGCCACGCAGAAAAGTGGAGCTCGGGGAAGCTTGGGTCAGACCTGCTTTCTGCTTCTGCTTTAGGCTGAAAGAAAATGGCAGTGGCTCAGGCCAACGTAACTGAGGCCTATAGCTTCCAAGCAGCAGGGCCTACGTGCAGTTCATGCTGGCTAAGTGATGAGTGTCCTTGGATAACTATGCAGTGAAATGTTCTCCCTCCGTCATTCCCCCCTCTGGTTCATATTTGAACCAATCAAACATCAGTAAACATCATATGAACTGCATACTTAGCTGGAGATGGGGGAAGTGGCCAGGGCGAGTTATAAAGTAGTTCCAAAATCCTCATCTGGTCCCCCTAATCTCTTACACATTGTCTCATAGGGAAGTACCAAGTCTCTCCCTGAGAGAAGTGGTGGGCCACTATGTACCGGGGCCTGGTACTGACTTTCAGAAGGGACCTGTGCTAAGTGAGAGTCAGGGATGGTACGCTCTATGTTCAACACTGCTATCTCTTCATCTTCCCCTTGTCCCCAGCGTATACCTGTGTACACACCTGTGTAGTTCATCTCAACTTTCTTAGACCTTAATCTTCTAACATAATGCAACATAATCTGTGTTCCAAAATACAACAGCAACAATACACATAAGGTAGGCATTACAAATTTTAGTACTGCAGACAGCCATGAAGGCATCCAGTCCAAGTTGGACCAATTAGCAAAAAGGTCTGCTGTTGCACCTCCGTCCTCATGCATCTCCTGTCCCAAAATGTCCAAGTCCTTAATGGCCTTTGTAAGTGTTACATAGTCCGCATCATCGGCCAATATCAAGGCACAGCAGAACGACTTTCCCATTCCGGCTCATCCACCACTATTCATCGCAATTGACTGGTCCAAAACATTGTGTTGTCTCAGAACCATGAGTCTCAAGGTCGTAGTTCTTCTTTCACGGCGTTGAACCCATCACGGGTGTTGTTGACAAGCTGCATCCGCTCGTACCTGGTCACTTGGAGCCAGCGAGCATTAGCTTTGGTCTGGAACAGGGGGTGAATGCCCCCGAAGGAAAGTTCAGCATCGGACCATTCCACTTGTTGTTGAAATAGATATTGGCCTTCAGGTGTAGAATTGGTCTCCACTGACAAGGGCATGTGTCATGGGTATGGTTACATCGTTGATGTTTGGGTGAGTGGCATTTCGATGGGGGTTTCGGGAAGGTGAAGTATCCTAGTGTTTTAAACTGATACTCCCAAACCTGCATCATGTCAGCAGACACTCCCATATCAAGGTAAACCTCCATTCTCTTGTTAAATTCTACTGAATCAGAAACAACAGTAAATGTAACATAGTTGTTATCCCACTCTGAGGCGCTTACTAATGCCTTATTTACCTTTGCTGACTGGAGCTGAATCTGACCAAGTATGCGGCAAAGGAACAGGTGTAAGAGACATTTGGCAGTTGGCGGTGGAATCTCTTTGGGAAAGATCAATTTATCGGGGTGAGATCAGGTACCAAGTCCCAATCTGTGGGGTCTGCTTGGGGTGAGGAAGGTGTCAAGGTGTGTGGTGCATAGGTGTCATAGCTACTGCTGGTGCTTATCCCAGTTTGCTCGTTACCAGGAAGTGTCTTGTGCATGGGGTGCCCTGTTGAGGCGGCACTTTTAAGGTTGCTGGTAGCTCTTTTTTCTTTCTCTAATCGTACTGCTAACCAGTGGAATATGGCTACTGAAGCTACAAACATAACAAAGAAAATAATTGCAATTGTACATATCTTTTTCATTGAAAGCTTGACAAAACTCTTTTCCTTTCCCTCTCAGAACTTCTAATTCTTTGACTCTCTTCCGTAAATCTTTAAAAACTTGGCTCTTCCCCCAATCTGGTTAGTCCCTCTGTCCCTCCCACTTCCTACCAGCGCCAGGAAACCCATGGTGTCAGTGCGCTCTACAAGCACCCCTTACAATACAATACAATACAATACATGGAGGGTGGTTCTGTTGCTGTGTCGCAGTCCGTAGGCCATCATACGATCTCCACTTTCTTGATCTTGGATAGTTAGCTGGCACATGATGTCCTTCTCTCGGTCAATGTTCAAATCTCGAATGGTGCCAGGTGGATCCTCACTTGGCTTCGATGAATGCATTCCTTTCTGGCTATTCGGACAGCTGTGGGTGAAAAGTCAATTTGCAAGTGTTCGCTGAATTTGAGGTCTCTCCTCTTCCGGACTGCTTATACAAAGATGTGTGTCCCAAAGCAGATAGGCGGAAGTTCATCAGAGATAGGACCCTTGTTCTTAGTCTTTGATATCTGAATGGTAAAGAACTTTGGAGCACGCATTAGTGCACATGAATAAACAAACAATTCAGCTTTCATATTCTCATAAGACCCTTTCAGTGTCTACTTGAGGTCTGATGGAGAGAACAACCACATTCATTGATCTGTCAGTGGCGAACTGGTGAGATGTGAGGTGATGATCAGAACTGGGAGTATTTCTGAGTGTGAACAAAGGAATGGGAAGGCCATAGAACCACTTCTTTCCAATTGGGGCACTTATTTTGCTTATCCTGGCTTTGAGCAGGCCGTTGAGGCACTCACGAATACCATTACTTTGGGGGTGATAGGCTGAAGTCAATTTATGTTTTTACTCCTAACATTGTCGAACTTGTGTATAGAAAAATGACGCTTGAAAAATGGCTGCCACTGTCACTGCGAGTCACTGCGAATGGCGTCCAGTAACTCCCAGTGACATGTGACCTCATGAAGCAGGAAGTTAGCTGCGGCCGTTGCATCATAATGGACACATGGACCGGCTTCAATTCACCGTAAAAAAGGGGCACACCACTACCATGATGTGTCTGTATTATTGACATCTGTCAAGCATGTCAACATGGTCAATGTGGAGCTCTCTGAAAGGACCCTTGGGCCTTGGTATTGTTGAGGCTACTCTTTTTACAGTTGGATTAGTTGAATATTGTTGACAAATGAGGCATTGATGAACTAAGAGTTGTATCTGTTCTTGTGCATTGGGGATGAACCACTCTGTTTGCAGAGTTGTGGACATGATATCACGAGACCTGTGTAGGAAGGTGTAACTGAGCGGGGCTATTTGCAAAAGATCTGAAACATCCCGTAGTACTAAATAAAGTCTGAAACATCCCGTAGTACTCCCCTCTCCTTCCACAGCTCTTCGTCTTCAGGTGGGGCACTTCCCTGTATCTCTCTAAGGCGCAGCTGTGCAATGAAATCATAGTGCTGTGTATTATCAATAGTGTATGGGCATGATGGATCTTCTTGCACTGTTGAGGGTGCATTTTGGGCAAGCAGAATGGGGGGACACAGTCATTTTGTGCTGGGGATAGAGATGGTGCATGTCTGCCTTCTGGCTGCTGCCTGTGCTGAGTAAAGTGATGGCAATGCTGTCTGCTGTACAATGTCTAGAGAGTCTTAGTAGTCATTCTGAAGTGCTTTTACTACTGCAGCTCCTGTGTATCTGATCCCTTTTTCTTCATTAATGGTAGAAGAACCATCAACGAAGTATAAGTCAGATATACAACCACCTCTAAAGACCGCCCATTCTAGTCTGACAATATTGTAATACTGAGCATTGCTTACTCCCTGCATACGTCCTTTTAACATTGAGATCTACTTTATATCTGCATTCATTTGCGTTTTCCTAGCACTGGGCATGTGTGAAGTAATAGCTGTACACAGGGGTGCATATCTGGAAACGTATTCCTTATCTCTTCTTAGCCATCTGCACATACATATTCCTTACTAATTGTTTTACCAAACTGAGTGGTCTTAGGCCACTCATTTCTCTTGCTCGTTTCCACAGTCCAACGTATCTATGCACATACATTTCCCTTCTCATCAATCTCATTGTTCGCTGCCAACTACAGGAAGCCTTTTTCCTGTTTGGCTCTACGCCCAGAATATGCAGTTGGCCAGGAATGCTACTTATGAACGTGGCCCGAAAATAAAAAGAAAACCCTCAATTAGCTTTTCAGTACTTTTTAATATCTGAAAACATGTGTTGTCTCTACTTGCAATATGCAAAATATACGTATTGTATTATAAAGTAAAGATGGCTTATTTGTAATGCACATGTTCACTCAGAATGGTATATTGACGATAAACAGCAGATCTTTATTGTATTCCATGAATCCACTTTAGAAGGATGAAATGCTCAATAGACCTAGCAGCACATGATCTCGTGACTTTATCGAGTCAAGGCTCTCACAAACCCAACCCATGTTAATTAAGTGTCATGTATGTTTTGTAAACGCGGTATATTCTAGAATCGGACCTATGTTTATCTGAAAAGATATGTGATGCAACTAGTGTGCATCCCATTCCAAACCTTTATATCTCTAGCTTGTGCCTGTGTCAGCTGCTGCTGAATTTTTGGAGGTAGGAGTAAATTATTCTATTCAGTTGCTCAGTCTTGCAATATTTGGTGAAGTTTATAGTGTGAATTATAATTGATCATCTACATAGAGAGACATTCATATTCTTTTGAAACTGAAAGTATAACTATCTATTTCTGAATGAAAATGCGAATAAAATACTCATCGTCAGCGTGCAATGGGACACTGAAGAGGGCAGTCTTCAGGCCAACGATCAAACAATACGGCATAACTTGAGGAATTTTTGTTTGACAGACATCATTCTGGTCGGTGGTGTATCAGGAATAGAGAAAGTCATTGTGTCGTTCTCACTGAAATACATTCTCATTTTTAATTTGGCCATGAGATCACGTCCCAAGAGGTTTACTGGGGACTGTGGTGTGTAAAGTAGACGCTGTTGAATACGTTTACCTCCTATTTCTATTGGTACTGGCTCTGTGAAAGGGACCCTTAATATCGCCCCAGAGAAATCTAGTGTGTTTGCGCTCTGCTTGGAAATGGGCAGTGCCCCCTCCTTGATACAGGAGAATGTGGCACCTGTGTCAATCAAAAAACTATACGTGTTGTTGTTAATCATGACATTCACAACTGGGTCCTCTCTAATATTTGTAAGACATGACAACACGGGACACACTAGAGTCATCTGTGGGCTGTCCTAACTTGAATATCCTCCATCCTGGTACTGCTGGATGATGCCCTGTGAAACCGAATTGATGGGGGGCAGTACTGTAGCTCCCTGTGATACATGAGCTTGAGTCTGGGGCACCACGTGGTACACAGGCATGTGTTGCTGAGGTAGCTGTTGTTGTATGTGGTCTTTTGTTACCTGTGCGTTACCTCCTAGTACATTTAAGGCACCTTGTGAAAAATTAGCGACAATAGTCACTTGACTCACTGGTGTAGCTAGCCTAACTGCATCAAGAGTCTTTGTTTTGTTTAATTTTTGCTGTTCTAGTTTAGCAGCTGTGTTCTCAATAGCTAATTGGCTTGTTTGTGACATTAGAGATCCGATGTCGGAGACATCGGGGAACTTCCGGCGCAGTTCGTTCCATAGTGCTGATCTTATTTTATTGAAAGGATCATCATCTAATTCTGAATTAGTGGTGGAAAGCCTTATGTCGATGCGTGAAAACATATCCTCTGCATCCTTTCCAATCAGGGAGGTGAGCAGGCTTTTCATATCCCAAATAGCCAATGACACACCTGTAGTGTCATTTTCAAAGGCTTGTATCCACTTTCCCGCACCCTCTGTGAGGGGTGGGAGTTCTTTCTTCAAGTTTTCTTTGTCCGTTAGGGACCAAGTGACTAAGATAGGGGGGTCATTGACCTCTTTGGCCAGCAGGGGCAGCTGGTGTGTTACCCCTGTGGGACTTGTGTGACCATACCTGCGTGCGTATTTCTGCCAGACCCTTAGGCCTTGGCGCATGTAGGTGTAATTCCAATCGTCATCTCCTGCCTTCTGCAAGATACATTCTTCAGCAGTGGCCATTTGCTCTGGCTTAAAAGATCCATCTCGGGGCCAGACATTCTTTTGAGATCCATTAGCCTTTGTCCAGCCTGCCAAGTTATGTGAGAATGGATTGACATAGTAGTCAGACCCTTCTCCGAGTACTACTATCTCATTTGGCGTCAGACCATTGATCAATGGTGGACTTGGCCTGTCAAGGGTCATGTGGTGCAGTGCTCTAGAACTGGTGGTGTGCAGATGTGCTGTACCTGATACCTCATATTCCTGTTGGACGTCATCCAGTCGCCCATAGTTACCTAACGCTGCAATACTTTCTATCTCTCTTCTTCTCTGCCTTCTCCTCTTTTCTGCCTGTTCGAGCATTTTTGACAGATCCAATTCATCCTTATCTAGCTGTGGTGTTACTGGTCTACGTGGTATAACCGCTGGAGGTGATGTCTTGGTATTGTAATTAGCGTCTGATGGTGGAACTTGGGGCACACCTAAGTTGGCTGTGAGGGAAGCTGCTGTGTTGCTCTGTGGTGTGGCTACACTTTGTGCTTCCTGATGTAAGTCTACCCATGGCCCTTGCTGTGGCATGAGAGTTGGGACCCCACCACTGTGTGGCCCTACCTCCTTCGCACCACTAGCTAATTCATTTGGTGCTTGTTGTTTGTTTTTACTAAATTGGCCCAAGTCACCCATCAGCGCTGTCATTCTTTCCTCTACACTGTCTAGATTTAATGACAGTCGCTGGAGTGTTGCTGTATTTCCTGTGGGGCCTCTTGAGTACTGTTTGTGTGACATGTCCCCTTCTTCTCTACCTGTTCTTTGGCATAGGTCACATTCTGCCCTCCACCTGCTGATATCTTTTTCAGCAACTACTTCAGAGTGATATTGTTCGCTGTCCCTGTTTTCTTCACTGAACTGTAGCTGGTGTTCTTTCTCTCTGTTAGGACCTGTGTTAAGGGGCTGCCACTCATTATACTGCCTCTGTGTATTGTAATGCTGGTGGCTCGGGAATCGGAACGGGCCATAATGTCTAGTTCTTGTTCTTGTGGCATTGTGATCCCTAGTGTTGGATGCGAGAACTGGGCAGTTAAGTCTGGGGAGCGGCATGTGGGAGCTGTGCTGCGAACCACCAGAGGCCTCATTGCTCTCTTTATTTTCTTCCTGCTGGGGGCTGCAGAGTTGGACACATCTCATCTTTATTGTCAATAGCGTGTCAATTTGACCTGGCATTCCTGATGCTGCGCCCTGCAGTACTGGGCTTTGGGAGCTTAGGGATAGCTGGCCTAATGTACTCTCTGGTCTACTGTCTTGTGAATTATCTGAGATGTCTGGGGCTGAGGCATCGTCATGGCCTATGGCTGCCTGGACATTTGATAAGAGTTCTAGGTCAGTCTTGATACTCTGTCCTGGATACATTTCATCTGCGTCATAGGCTGGTGGGTGTGCTGTGGGTGCGGACATTATTCTTCTGTGTTGTGTGTAGGCAGGAGTAAGGTTGTAACGCCACCGGGTGTTATTGTCAGCCTTACCTGCTGCAAGTATGTTATGTCAATTCCTAGGGCTGAGATCAGTGTCAAAATGACTGTACATGTCAGGGGTGAGACAGACTCAGGGGATGGTGCTGTATCTTCAGAAAGGGCAACAACACAGCTGTTCGCTATGTGTACCGTGATCTGTAGTCTTGGGTCTTGTGTGGGCTGTCTGCTCATCTCCTAGAGTTATCTTTGAGGTGGGCAATCTGTGGCATTGAATGTGGCAATACTAATCTCCTTTTAACATGCGGCTTTGTAAATATGCCCACATTTCTGGATAATGCGTTGGGGAAGGGTGTCTTTGTAATAGTTCTGTGAGACCGGGTGATGGTTGCTGCTGCAGCTGGTCATGCAACTCGTGGGCGTGATGCTCACAGACCAGTGGAGCGAGGGTATCCTGCGGATCTCCCTGTCCCTCTGGGCAGTTGGTGCTTGGAGGAGGCGGTGTGAGTGAATGCTGGTGGGTGATATCAGGGCTTTCGCTATTTACTACACTACATACTGACTGAACTAATTCTGTGGGGTGGGGCCCTTCAGTAGGATATGAGGTTGATGGGGACACCAGTGGTAGGTGTAAAGGTATGTCTTGAGTGTCGTCCACAGAAGGGGATTTCTGTGAGTACTGTAGTCCCTCAAGTGTGAGTTGTGTGTTGTCAGTGAGGGATATATACGTTGGCACTGGGAGGCACAGTCTCACTAGATGCAATGTAGATGCCCTTATCTCAGTACCCTGTGTGAGTGGGATTCCCAACAAGTCCCACGCTCTATATATCAAGGAAATTTGGCTTCTGTTAAATGTCCTATGGGTTTGTGCGCTAACGTTCTGCACTGATATAATTTTATTGTCTAATATGTGCAGAACTACCTCAACTGGTTGTTGTCCACTATAGCTCATCTGTATCTTGTAGTGAGATATATATATATGTATATGTACTATCGCTGCCCTTATGTGTCAGTTGTTGGCACAGTGTAATTCCCTATCATCCCCTCAGTGGAGCCTGCAGTGCTCATGGGGGGCAACTCTGATATATCTGTAACACTTACTATACTGTATCTTTACAGAAACTCTTCAGTTATCAGTGGCAGATCCACACATGGGGATACATAAAAATGCATTTACAATCTCCCTAGTTATTGAATCTCACTAACAACCCAGTCTTCAAATGATGTTCACAAAATATTTGCAGCAGTATTTAGCGGGCCCTTACCCAAAAATAATAGGATTGGTATGGGACCAGTCAACATAAGAGTACGAAATAAATATTTTTCCAATCAACCTACATGTGTTTATAATCAAACAAAGGATGAACAAAAAAGAAAGGGACAATTTGTACCTAGATATTATGGTCTCACTAAAGTTAGCCCAGCCTCTGTGTCAGCCAGTGACTTCCAATACTCTGGCCATGAGACAAAAACAATAATAAAAAACGAATTACTCCTTTGAACCTGATAGAAAAACTCTATACTTGGACACTAAGCAATAACAGACAATCTTAAAAAAAAAGTAACTAATAATTAGCAGCTTAGTACCTGTGTTTCAAAAAGAGAGAGCAATGTACAACAGCGCACGCAAAAAAGAGAAAAAACAGAGGGTACTTTTAACTGGCAAAAATACACTATTCACTGTTATATATATAAACACTTAATCTTACCGGGGTACCACTTAAACTTAAAACAACACAGGAGCCATCCGAAATGCCGTTAGCTACTCGTATTTCAGATTTTGCCTCATCCCTATTGACTAATGAAATAGAGGGTTACCTCGTACTTCCTCCTTCAATCCAGATGCATCCTGTTCAGTTGACTTCTACCATCACGTCGAGGTCACCAAATGTTGGAGGGAAGATTAATTACGGGTCAGGAAGGCGGGGGCTTGGCGCAGGGCTCAGAGCCTGCACCGGAGAGTTGGTGAGAGAGAGCCGGGGACCTTATGGGACAGCTTAATTTGTAACCGGTGCACCTGGAACACTTGCTTTAAAAATAGGAGAAAATGGATATATGAGCCTTTGAGACTGTTCCTGAGAGTTGTACAAGTTTTATTAGAAGACACAGCTTCTAGAAATATTCAATGATACCATAAAAACCACATAGTACTTGGTCCTGCTCCTAGCATTCTCTCGAAAGTCGCTTGGACCAGTTTGGATTTACAAAATACAGTTTACAGCTGCTATGAGAGAGAGAATATACTTTAAGTACACTTGTGAGCTTTGAGGCAGATTGCATAGTATGGGTTAAGCACATATTATTGGGTACACTCACCACTGTATACAAGTTATATCCTGCAAGTACAAGTTAAACACCTTAAATGCAGTGAGGATAAAACAAGGTCAGAGAAAACATAACATTTCAAATGGCGAAATATAACTTTGAATGCAAAAAGGAAAAAGCATTTCATAGCAGAATATACAATAGAGCAGCGGATCCTAAGTACATGTAACAAGGGCTTCTCGAGTAACCCTTGGGAAAAACTCCTGTCCGACACCCAAGTGCAGACGAGGAGTAGTTCAACGATATTCCTGTTGACCTCCTTTTTATATTGTTCAGGGGTGAGAAGCCCATGGTCACGCCATCTCACGTCACCTCGAACCACATGCCCTTCCATCGTCACTTACTGGCCTACCCGGTACCTTCCCATCCATAAGTGTAGATGTAGCCTCTTTCTCGTAATTGTGGCACGTACGCCAGTCTAGACTGAGTTCCTGCCAATCTGACTGGAAGTTTGTCATTAATTTATCATGGACGACAGAAATGTGTTATTATTACTTCGAAGGATTCTATTCATGCGTTTATGTGCCAGTCTGTGATATTAATTTGCCACATTAATCCTCATTTATCGGACGTAGCTGTGGTGGGAACTTCCCTTTTCCCTGTTCACAGCTTGTAGGTGGGGGGCCTGGGGTGTGTTGCAAGATTAAGGAGGAACTTGAACTTTATCGTTTGTGAACCTAGCATACAGTAGGGTGGGGGCCCAATCTAATGGAGGAGTGCGGAGCCACGCAGAGAAGTGGAGCTGGGGGAAGCTTGGGTCAGACCTGCTTTCTGCTTCTGCTTTAGGCTGAAAGAAAATGGCAGTGCTCAGGCCAACGTAACAGAGGCCTATAGCTTCCAAGCAGCAGGGCCTACGTGCAGTTCATGCTGGCTAAGGGATAAGAGTGTCCATGGATAACTATGCAGTGAAATGTTCTCCCTCCGTCAAGCTGAAAACACACTTTAAAAAAAATACGTATTTTTAAAAAAAAGCCTCATCTGGGTTACGGTCCCCGAGACTGAGGGGAAGAGGATCGTAACCCCCCACCCCCCGCATACTTCAAAATAAAACCACAGAGGGGTGGCGGTTCCCGGTGCTCGGGGCACCTTACAAGCCCCCCACTATGAAAAAAATTGCCCCAGAAATTCCCCCCCCGGGACCTAATGAATAAAATGGACTTCTATTTTTTATTTCCCTTATCCACCGCTTACGTATACCATACACGTGCCCCCCGATTTTTTATTTTTCTACCCTACCCCCTTTCCTTATTTCTCAACTATTTTCTTGTGAGTCGCTTCTAGCGACGAACAAGATGGCTGCCAACACTTCCTGGTTTGGAGTGTTCACGCACGGTTGACAGCCAATCAGCATGCAGCTCGTGCTCGGAATTAGCATTTAAAAAACCTTAGAAAAACACTGAAAAAACCATAGATTTCACACATGTTATAGTTAGCTTGACATTTCACCCATACAAAACCATTGAAATTCCCCTGTTATTGTTAGTTCAGCTAACAATAACTCGCGCGCCCGCAATGCACTGCTGATGATGTCACATATTACATCACTCATGACATGGTCAGTGACATCACTCATGACATCACTGATGACATCTCAAATGACATCACTGATGACATCACTGATGACATCATCCAATGAATGTGTGTCTTTCTGAAAAATACATATTTTTTATATATCTATATCTAAAGGTCGATGGAAGAATAAATGGGTAAATAAGTGTTTAAATGGATGGATTTTTTGGAAAATTGATTGTATAACTGACTTATTAGGTGTATCTTAGTGAATACATGTATTAGCGAGTAATGTTTAAATATGTAAATATCTGTATCAGTGTCTGCATGGGTTGGTGATTAGCTACATGAGTGTCTATATGGGTTATTAGTTGGTTTTTTGAGTATCAGTACAAGTGTCTGTATGGTTTGGTGGGGTTATTACTTAGTGCACAGATGCATGAACAAATGACTCACTGTTTGTATGTGTTTTGAAGACAGCATGTGTGCAGGACTGTAAGGGTGGATGAGTGTGTGTATGGGTGTGTTAGTGAGTGAATGACTGTCTCAATAGTATCTTTATGAGTAACTACATAGGTTTTAAACTAGTATATGTGAGTATTGATGTATATAAGTGAGTATATGTGAGAGTGAGAGATTGGAAGAGTTCCTGTAAAAATAAGTATGTGTTTCTATAAGTGATTGTTTAAGTGAGAAAGTATGTGTAAGTTTCTGTAGAATTAAGTGTAGTGGTGTGTGTATACCTGTATATGCAAGTAAATGGATGTTTGATAGTTCATTTGCATGTGTGAGTATATGTGTGTGAGTAACTCTATGGATAAGTATCAGTGTGTAACTCGATGTATAGTTGTATGAGTACATTTAATGAGTGAGTACATGTATGAGTGACTATATAGAACTGTTGGTAAATGAGTGGATGTGTATGTAGATGTTGGAATTACCTAATAGGTTGTTGTAACTGGTATTGGTATCTCCATTTAAAAAAAAATGTAGTTTCTATTTTTGAATGTGTACATCAAGGGTTATATTAGGGTGAGAGAAGGTCTGCCACTCTTTCACAAGGATGATGTCATCAGTGATATCATCAGTGATGTCCTTTGAGATGTCATCAGTGATGTCATGAGTGATGTCACTGACCATGTCATGAGTGATGTAATATGTGATGTCATCAGCAGTGCATTGCGGGGCGCAAGTTATATTTAGCTGAACTAACTATAATGGGGGAATTTCAATGGTTTTGTGTGAAACCTATGGTTTTTTCAGTGAATTTCTAAGGTTTTTTTAAATGCTAATTCCTAACTGTAATGTCCCTGAAACCTATGGTTTTTTCAGTGAATTTGAAAGGTTTTGTAAATGATAATTTTAAAATGTATTAATTATTATATTTCTTTCTTTTTATAGTAATTTCCTACATTTCTATTATAAATACTTATATTTATTTTATTTTTAAAGTTACATTTCATATTTTTTATGTAAAATAATAACAAAAGTAAATTAAAAAAGAATGCACTGCTAGTGAAACTGCCTGGGTGAATTTGTAAGTGTTTGTTAGGGGCAGATTTACAACCCCCTTGTGCCTCTTTTACATCGCCATTGCATCACTTTTCTGATGCAGCGGTGGTGCAAAAGATGCGCCATGGTGTGTGGTATTTAGAATGTGACTTATCTGGGAGGTGCGTCACATTGTAAATCCCTGTACCAGAAGGAGACATTCCTACATGGGGGTGCGCGGGGGAGGGGGCTATCCGGGACAGGAACACCTCCTAAAAGTGGCTGAGTGAAATCTACAAGATTTCACTTTGTCACTTTTGGGCTCATGCTGTGTCAAACTCCTGCAGTAGCTTGAAGCAGGTGCTAGGATTGACACAGCATTCTGAGCATAGGGCCCCAGGGCATTGCTGGAGATGAGTTGCACTTGCAACATAACTCAAACAATGCACCACCTTTACAGCACAGATACATCATATATCTGTGCCATTTTTGTCCCATGGTACACCGCATTGTAAATACGGCGCATCCATGGTGGTGGTGTCACGGTACACAATAACTGGCATATTCCTGGGGATATGCCAGTTATTGTATATGTGCCCATTGGTGTTTTAATGTAGTGAGTGGATTACTACATACAGATGAATGAGTCACTACAAAACTAAAACAGCAGTGAAAGAGTGTTTGGTGGAAGTGTAAGGATACATACTGGGGAATTAAAGGTATAAAAGACAAATTTTCAAGTACATAGAAGACTGCATGCATAGTCTATAGGGGTTTGAAGCAGTCTATGGCCTAAGGCCTGTTTTAATGCATGAGCACTTAGGTACTGAGTGGATGATTACAGTTTTGCAAGGAAAGAGCCTGATTGAATTTATAACAGCCTCAGTTGTACCACAGTATATAGATAAACACATACTGCTGAATGGCTCACTACAATATTGAAACAGTAGTGTGAGAGAGTTTGCTGGAAGTGTAAAGATGCAGACTGGGGAATTGAAGGTATAAAAGACAAGTTTGCCGGTGCATAGAACACTACATACACTTTCCACCATGAGTACATAGGTACTGGCTGAATGATTACAATTGCGCAAGGAGAGTGTGTGGCTGAATGTATAGCAGCTTTACTTTTACAGTGTATAGATAAGCATATAATGCTGTATGGTTCACTAAAATACTGAAACAGTAGTGTAAGAATGTTTGGTGAAAGTGTAGCGATACACACTGGGTAATGGAAGATATAAAAGGCAAGTTTGCTACTGTATACAACAGTGAATGCATAGTCTATAATGATTTAAAGCAGAGGGATGGGGGGTGTTCCGGCGCAGGAACACCTCCTAAAAGTGGCTGAGTGAAATATACAAGATTTCTCTTTGTCACTTTTAAACTCATGCTGCGTCAAAACCCTGCACTTGCTCGAACCAGGTGAAAGGATTGACTCAGCATTGTGAGCATAGAGCCCCCGAGCATTCCTAGAAATGCGTTGCACTTGCAATGCAACTTAAGCAATGCGCGCCTTCACGGCACAGATACATCACATATCTGTACCAGTTTTGCCCCATAGTGCACCACATTCTAGATACGGCACATCCCTGGGGATATGGCAGTTATTGTACATCTACCCATTAGTGTTTTAATATAGGCAATGGATTAGTACACACCGATCTATGAGTCACTACAAAACTATAACATAGAGACTGGGGAATTGAACATATAAAAGGCAAGTTTGCAGGTGCATAGAAGACTAGAAGATTAGTACCTAAAAACTAATTTGAAGCACGTAAGCCACAGCCATTACAACGCCTTTCCATCACCACAAAGCCATATTCATGCTTATGCCTTTATCACGCGTGGTAAATGTATACTAGTTGTAAAAGCATGCATGGTAAAGGCATGTGTGGTAAAGCCATATGCGTGCTAATGAATTCGTGGTGATGATCACGCGTGGTTATGACCGCGTTGTAATGGCTGTTTTCCCCCAGGACACTGCAGGAACCGGGTCTGGGTGCGGCGGACTCCAGGGCATCAGGCAGCCTCCCTCACACTATATAGAAATCACCGGGGGGTGGTCGTTTTCGTGGTTTGAGGGCCGTCATTGAGGCCCACACAGTTAATTTTGTAGGGGGGTTGGTTTGCATGCGAAAATGTCGCAAGAGGTTTGTAAATGTGATACACATTGTTTTACTTTGATTTCCTTTCTATGTTGTAGTCCATCCATAGAAAATATAACTTATTGTACAGCCAGTACTGTTCAACCCTACTGTCAAACATCTTACTATAGTATTTTAAATTATAAATATTATTTTTGTTGAGGACCGTCCCCGTCCACCCCAAAAAAAACGAGTATATAGTTTTTTTAATTAACTTTTATTAAAACAACAATAACTGTAAACGTAACTTAAAGAAAATGTAATAAACAACTAGAAAAATAACTTTAATAAAACAATATTATAAACAAATTGTGATGTGGACTCCAAAGGACGTTGGGTAGGTAATCTGCAAAACAAAAAAGAGTTAAAAGTTATGTAGATGTGACTAAATAAGGTGAAGCATTACAGGTGATGGTAACTCTACGATTCTAAGTGTGCAGTGTGCCTAGTACATTTCACTTCTGTTATAGTCCCGCGTTCAAGTGTTTTCTATATGGAAGTGCCTACTGGGTTACTGACAAAAAAGTGGCACAACGGGATTGTAAATACGCCTACTTATTTCTACTGCATTGCAATGGAGCCATTGTATATCTAGGCCGCTGTGCTTACCTTGTATAAACACTGCGGCCACCGGAGTTCACAACTTCAATTCAACTCTGCTTCTACACGTTAAAGTAGACAGCAGTGTCTATACCTTTCAAAGAGAAAGAGAAATGATGTCACAGAGGGTGAGAGAGAGAAAGAGAGAAAACAACATTAAAACTGTCTCGCAGAGTCTGGAGTTGAGATTTTTTCTTGAAAAGTCAGGCGCAGATTTACAAGCTCCTTGCGCCACTTTTACCATGTTAAAAGTGACACAAAAGTTGCACAATAAGCTTGTAGATCTGTTTCTCAGACTGTTGTACCCTATCTGTTGTCACTGCTCGGAGGTAATTATACATTTCTACACAGTCAAACTGCTCCACACTACCCACTCTCTCCTTTCACAAATAATTTATTGTTGTTTCGGAAACAAAATTCTTTGCTCACCTAGTGCCATGGCGTGATTGAGAGAGGGTGCTCTACGTGTTGAAGAAGCCTTCAAAGTAATCAAGAGAGTTCACCACAGACTGGAGATAGCAGCAGCCAAAACTTTATAAAAGAAAGAGAAACAATGTGAGAGAGTAAGAAAGAGAAAGTGAGAAAAAAGGACATTACAACGTGGGAGAATCACAGACGACGGGGGGAGGTGCCTGAAACCAGAGGTGCAACCACAGTCAAAAATATCGGGGGGGCTAGATTTTGTTTTCGGGGGGGGGGGGGCTTAACTTCAAGCAAAAAGAAGAGTGTAGCTGCAGGGGCTTTAAGCAGGGGGTGGGGACATCAAAGCCTCATTAACAAGCAAAATGTCCTTAAAAGAACTGTGAAGTACTCGGGTGCGACTGTATGTGGGCCCAGGAAGCTATCTGATCCTAGCTGAAGCTCCGTTAGCCCAGTGTTTTTTTTGCGCACCTGCTGCATACTACACATGCTCTCGTTTCACAGATAACTTGTTTTTCTTTCGGAAACAAGCTTCTTTGATCACCTTGTGCCATTGCCGTCGTCCTTGTTATATAATCCATCGTGAAGCTCTACATCGAAAAGATATTAAAAGAAAGATGTTATGATTGGTAATTGTTACTATATTAATTTGGAATTAGATAACACCGCGCTTTTATACATGTTCCTTCTCACATTTCTACGAACTGTTTGTATTGGTAATATTCCGGACATTTCAGAGATTATAAAAATGTTTCTGCTATTGGGAAAAAAATGTAAACATGTAAATTAATACACTATATAGGAGTGTGTTCGTCTAAAACGGTAAGCCTCGTTTTTGTATGTAGTCTGCTACAACCGTGACTTCTTCCGATGCGTACTCAAGCCTCACTGCTCACCTTTTCGTGGAAAAGACACCTTCTGCATAATTTAGTCCCGATCTCCAACAAAGAAGTCTCATATATGGTGCCGAGTCTTGCTATCTCTATGGCTAACGACATACTCCTGCTCCCATCATCATCATCGCAGGTTCTTCACCCGCTCAGTGCTTTGGGCACCACTAATTTAGTGACTAAAGAGGCCACGCATGTAGTAGTGGGCCCCATGTTCGGTACTTTGGGAACAACTCTAAAATGGCGTACAACACATGCGCTCTGTCTTTTTTATACATAGGGTCACGTGTGTAGTGATGAATGTGCTGGATGGGTGTGGTATGGGTGTATACCAGCCATGAGGGAGTGTGTGTGTCGATCTGACAACTAGACCTGCAACTAAAAAATCGCTACAATGGAAATATGGGCCTTGTACTGTTGTACTGTTGTTGTGTTTTCCTGGTAGCGTAAGCACAGTAGGGTGTACTAACCTATTCAGTCTCAATTAATTTACCACCTCCCCCAGTGGCTTTTAAATGTTGGGAGAGGGGTCAATAATTGTGCTGACGTTTATCCTTTAGCCTGCAGTACTATATTGTTTTATATAATGTATTACTCTTCAAACTATCTTTGCTTATGAGGTACGGCCACTATTTTCGTAATTGGTTTTAAAAGTAATATACGTTTATTTAAAGTTTTTAAAAACTAAATACATAAATATATGTTTTTGAGCAATTAGAATCCTTCGCGCCGTACGCGTACGGGGTGCCGTACATGACATCACGCGCAATAATTTCTTCTTTTTTTTTTTAAATGCGGAGTACGCATTTTGGGTGAAAAAGAAAAAAAACGCCAAGGCTGCTTTATTGTTAATTAGCCTCCGGGGAGGCCAAATCCCAGGGGCAATTTTTTTCATAATGGGAGTCCCAGAGGGTCCCCCCTGCACGGGGATCGCTACCCCCCGGGTCTTTAACTATATGTATGTGGGGGGCTCATGAGCCCCCCAGAGTTCCGGGGACCGCCTCCTTCCCCCCGATCCTCCCCAGGGCCTCTTTTTATTAAAAAAACTGAGCAAGGGAGTTGTAAATGTGGTATTTTGCTTTCCTTTCTGTCTTGTAGAGGATCCAGGGTAAATATAAAGTTTTTTTGTACAGCAAGTACCTTTCTGCCTGTTTCCATAGTAACAGTTCATGGATCAATTGCGTGAGTACAGATGTTAGAAGTTCACCACAATATGTTGTTAATTGAAATAGTTACTGTGCTGGAGAATTATATTTATTTTTTTCATAGGAACTGTTAGTCGTAGAAGAAGTCAGTGGAAAATTTTTGTAAGCGATTCCTTCCTGTTCGGGGAGTATTAGGGTAACGTGCTCCAAGCGGAACTTTACGAAGCTTAATGTTGATTGGCTGTGAAGTACTAAAAGTAGAAGGTTTGGCAGTCATTCCTCGCTTGTCTGTGGAACAACATGGACATTTTATTGGCTAAAGTGTTCCGAGCACAAGTTTGCTCTTTGTTGGGTGGGAACGGTTCACTGTTGTCAGTGACATTGTGATGCATTTTCCGAAGGAGCATAGGGAAAGAAAGTAGTAGAGGGCAGGTTAGGAACACTATTAACTCTGTACAGTGCCCATAAGGTCATGGAGAGGAATTATGAGGGAAACCATTTTTTATATGTTTCAAGGGCCATTTATATAATTGCCGTGTGGTGTATAAATCGTGGCGGAAGAATGATAGTGTCTTGCGCTGTTTTTTTTAACAAGTTTGTAGGTGACACACTTCTTAGGAGTACTATACTTATAATGTGGTGTTTACTTTCCTGATGGGGCGGTGTGGTTGCGCAGCAAAAAAATCAGTCTAGGTTTCAAACAGTTTTTATTAAGCAAATACAAATAAACCTTCTTCAGAAACTGTCGCTGTATATATGAAAGGGGTGACAATTAAGGATGGAATTTCATAAAATATCAGTTAAGCGTGGCTATATACTTTTTTTTTGTGCCACAGTTTGTAAAAGTGTTGCCCCACATTCTTGATGATGTAAGAGGGCATCAGTTACTTTTAGATAAAGTGCTACAACAATCACACCCGCACTACATTATCTCAGATCAAGAGAACATGTAAAAAACAGTTAAATACAAATGATTTCATATGACATAGAAATGCATACATTATTATTTTTCAAATTTGTATTCTGTAAAATTCAGGAACGTGCTGTCGTAGTGCTTAGAGGTTGCAGATTGTTCCGCTAATAAATCACATACTCAATAAATAATATATAGGATGGTACTCTTATAATATAAAGTACAGGTCCTATATATTCTTTAGGGAGAAGGTGAATAGGAACCACAAATAAGAATAGAAATTAGAAAATAACATTCAGAAATGTAGGGTTTATTAAATATTTAAAGTAACAAAGTATGCATAATAGCTATATGTTTTTGTTCTGCTGTTTTGTAAAATATGGTTCTTGATCAAGTACTTTTTAATATTTTAAAGCTATATTACAGATGGCGCTGAAAAATCTCCCATTCCTCTTCTGTAGCAATAGGACAATCTATAATAATATAATGATTGATACCATTGTTACAGTAAAAAGAAAAGGAAAATAAAGTTATGTATTTAACAGAACATCCATGAAGAAATACCTTTGAGCGGTAATTATTACTGAACTTCTTTTCTCCGGGAGGTGAAAAAGTTTGATCTTTGTGGTGACGGATCATAAACTCCTCTGAGATCATGACGGTGAGAATAATAATATGTATATATTCTCACAGCACATGATCACAAAGATCACCAAGACTGTTAATGTTATAATATACATATTAACAGTATGTGATCTCTAGGGGAAAACACAATAATAAGTGGAAGATGGTGACATTGATTGTAAATGTTTAGGGTCTGCGTCGACGGGTCACCAACACCTCTCAAGCTAAGTACAGTGTCAATATTATAATATAAAAACTCACTATATATAAGGTGAAAGGAGCCAGAAAAGGAGCAATGCTTGTTATAATCTATCTGTTTCTAAGAACAAGCTGCTGACGTTACAGAGAAAAAGCGAAAAACATGCAATAACAATTTTTTCTACATATAAATGTTTAAATATTGATAAATAGCCAAAAATTATAACTAAGTACTATGCCTATGCCATATTGAAATAACTTACAACGCCGGAATATGTTTGTTGACGGAAAAAGAGAATCCGATGTTAGAAAACAGAACCTGCAACATAGATTGGCAACTCAGAAATAACTCGCGAAAACGAAACTAATTGCACAGTAGGTGTGGTTTATATAGTTTTTGGTTGTTTAGTAGTCTACGGAAGGAAGCTGTGGGTCCGCCTATTAAGATGGCATGTTTTGCAGTTTACACATCCTCACGTTTTATCTGTTTTTGTTCTGCATGTGTTCGGAAAAGTTACAAACTGTGAAGCTGTAAAGGTTTTGATTTTGATAGTAACACGTATAAGGTATTATTATCTACATATGTTGGAGAGTTTAAAAAGCGTTACTCTGTAAAATGTGTTCTTTCAATTTTCATGATTAAAAACATGTAAATAGAAGATATAAAAAAAATATTGTTATCATTAGAAGAAAAAAAAGGATTAATGGTTGTTATTATTATGCTTTTTAATTTAAAAAATGATAGCATTTGTAAATCGTAAACCTACCCTCGAAAAGGTGTGCTGGCGCTTTGGGCGTTGGGAAGATTAATAAATAATAAATGACTTTTTGCATGCACCTGCAAACTTGGCTTTTAAACTTGCCCAGCCTGTATCTTTACACTTCCTCCAAACATTCTGCTACTGCTATTTTAGTATTGTAGTGAGCCATACAGCAGTATGTGTTTAACTATACACTGTTTTAAAAGTGAAACAGTTATACATTCAGCTCAACACTCTCCTTGGACAACTGTAATCATCCAGTCAGTATCTAAGTAGTCATGGAACAAAGTAGGCCTTAGGCCATGGACTGTTTTAAACTCTTATAGACTATGCTTGCAGTCTTCTATGCACCTGCAAACTTGCCTTTTATATGTTCAATTCCCCAGGCCCTATGTTATAGTTTTGTAGTGACTCATTGATCAGTGTGTACTAATCCATTCACTATATTAAAACACTAATGGGTAGATGTACAATAACTGCCATATCCCCAGGGATATGCCAGTTATTGTGCACTGTGACATCATCATTATGGATGTGCCGTATTTAGAATGTGGTGCACTATGGGGAAAAACGGTACAGACATGTGATGTATCTGTGCCGTGAAGGCGGCGCATTGTTTAAGTTGCGTTGCAAGTGCAACGCCTTTCTAGGAATGCTAGGGGGCTCTATGCTCACAATGCTGAGTCAATCCTTTCACCTGGTTCGAGCAAGTGCAGTGTTTTGACGCAGCATGAGTTCAAAAGTGACAAAGTGAAATCTTGTATATTTTAGGAGGTGTTCCTGCACCGGACCGCCCCCCAATCCCCCTGCTTCAAATAATTATAGACTAAGCATTTACTCTTGTATACAGTGGCAAACTTGTCTTTTATATCTTCAATTACCCAGTGTGTATCGTTAAACTTTCACCAAACACTCTTACACTACTGTTTCAGTATTTTAGTGAACCATTCAGCAGTATATGCTTATCTATACACTGTTGTAAAAGTAAAGCTGCTATACATTCAGCCACACACTCTCCTTGCAGAATTGTAATCATTCAGCCAGGACCCAAGTAGTACTCTTGGTGGAAAGTGTGCCTTAGGGCAAGGACTGCTTCAAACACCTATAGAATATGCATGCAGTGTTCTATGCACCCGCAAACTTGTCTTTTATACCTTCAACTCCCCAGTCTGTATCTTTACACTTTCACCAAACACTGGCTGTTATAAATTCAATCAGGCTCTTTCCTTGCAGAACTGTAATCATCCACTCAGTACCTAAGTACTCATGCATTAAAATTGGCCTTAGGCCATACACTGTTTCAAACCCCTATAGACTATGCATGCAGTCTTCTATGTACTTGTAGATTTGTCTTTTATACCTTCAATTCCTCAGTTTGTATCCTTACACTTCCACCAAACACTCTGTCATTGCTGTTTTAGTTTTGTAGTGACTCATTCATCGGTATGTAGTAATCCATTCATTAGATCAAAACACTAATGGGCACATATACAATAACTGGCATATCCCTAGGAATATGTCAGTTATTGTGCACCGTGACACCACCACCAAGGATGCACCGTATTTACAATGCGGGGTACCATGGGACAAAAACGGCACAGATATTGTGATGTATCTGTGCTGTAAAGGTGGTGCGTGGTTTGAGTTATATTGCAAGTGCAACGCATCTCCAGCAATGCTCTGGGGGGCGTTATGCTCAGAATGCTGTGTCAATCCTTACACCTGCTTCAAGCTAGTGCAGGGTTTTGTGCCCAAAAGTGACAAAGTGAAATCTTATTTCACTCAGCCACTTTTAGGAAGTGTTCCTGCGCCGGAACGCCCCCCCCATGTAGGAATGTCTCCTTCAGGTACAGGGATTTACAATGTGACACCCCTCCCAGATATGTCACATTCCAAATACCACACACCATCACGTTAAAGCAGTATTTCTTGTTTGAATTCCATTTGTAGATTACATGGACCCCCTGAAGAAGAGTCACGGGCTCGAAATGCATCGAGGCTAATTTGAAATGATGTCTTAAAAACACAGACACGCTGTGCTGAATTTATGTTTGGAGCATTTCACAATTGATGTATTTGAACAATATTTAGTTCCTGAAACCCTGGTTTCGAACATTGAGAGAACAAAGTGAATAAAACTTTGAATGATACGATTACTCGTGCATATTCTTTTAGCACATAGGAGTGCTCAGGAGCTCCACCTTACACCTGTAAGGTTTCCTTCAGCTCATTGTAAAGAGAAAAAGTACAGTTCATCCCTGCGCCCCGTAGCAGGCACCTTGAGGTTAGACATTGTAATTCCTTGGGCGGCAAGGGTTGCCCTTGTGATTACAGGAGCTTTCCGAATGACAGACCTCAGAGCCTGTCAGAAGTCTATTCGGAAATCCAATTTTGGATTCATGTCTGATCGACTCCATCCAAATGGGTTGGTCAGAAATTAATCCAAACTTTTGATTCTGATGCCGTAGGATCGGCTCTAACTGAGAATTGGTGCTGTTTCCTGCGGCATCGTAATCGACCCCTTGGTGACCAGGCTCTAGGGGATATGGTCCTTGGGCGAAGGGAGACCCTTTCCCTTTTTTTAAAACATATATAAAGGCCTGGCTCTGGGGGATGGGGTCCCTGGGATAAAAAGTGGCCCATGCGGCCCCCCCTTCATTTATTTAAAAAAGGAGCTATCCCTCCTGTTACAGCCAGCAAGTCCCACACAGTGGCTTTTCTGAGAGGTTTTCGGTGGCCAAGCCTCCTCTCTCCTCCACTCTGCAAATGCATATAACTGAACATTTTAAAAATGACTTGCAATTTCGGCATAAATCAGCATAACCAACACTTTTCCTACAAATTAGTTCACTGCTAAAGAAGAAAGGTGATGGAGACACGATCCAATTGGATGGAGACTTGGCTAAACAGACAGAAAAAATAGAATGACAATTAGAAAATAAATGCTCATGCATGTAAACTACTTTAAATACTTAAAATGAAATATGCAATGCAGGGCTGTTTTTGACAATTACTGCATTGTTCTTCAGCACATACATTTAATTTTCCTTTAAAGGATTTATTAAATACGAGTGCTTTCCAAATGGCGCTTTCCATCACTTTCGGAAATCCATGAATTATTAATGAAGAGATAGATGAAATTGAATATATTTTATTGGAGAGCGTGTCTCAATTGGCAAGAGCTGTCATCTGAATGAACATAAAACATGAAATAAAATGCATGCTATTAAAAAAAGGTCAGTGAAACCTGTTAACAGTAACCCAAAAATCCGAAAAATTGTTGAAAAGCTGAGTGTTTCCAATTGTACTTCATTTCCCAGTCTCATTCTAATAATTTAATTTAGCATATAGTAATTTGGAAATGTGTCTGAACTGCTTTGTAGTTTAAGCTTTCTTTTTTTTAGTTTGAAAAAAAGTTAACATTTTATTGAAAAAGAAAGGGGAGAGGAAAAAGGGAAAACATAAAATGTAAATATACATAAGTGATAACCTAAAAAAGCAGGCGTTTGGGAGTCAAGGAAATTGGGAATACATAAGCAGTATCTAACCTGTGATTATGACACACAGCATACCACCAAGCCTGAAAAGACAAATCAGCTGAGATTTTGGTAATTTGTTGAAAAGCTACTCCTTAGAGCAAATCTAATACTTGTAGCGGTAAAGATCAGCTCGACCATTATGCCGATAAAGATCCTAAAAAAATATTAGTAAATGAAAAAGGAACTGTCAAATGAAAAATTTGGGTAATTTGATTCCACACCTTCTCCCAAAAATATTGAACAAAAGGACATGAAAAGAGTAAGTGATGTAAGTCAGCATTATGGGACAAACATGACCAACAAACATCTGGGAGTTCAGCATTGAACTTATGTAAAAGAGAGGGGGAGAAAAGTAATCTATTATATATAAAAAAAAGAGTGTTTGTTTGGTATTAGCTGCTCTAGGCGCTTTCCTTATTTTGAGCCAAATGCGATTCAAAAGTGAAATAGGCCAAATAACTTGAAGGTCTCGTTCCCAATCTGATTCTACTCCAGTCTTTTCTACATCAGGGATTGTTTTATGTATGTATTTATGAATTGCTGAGGCTTTGGGACCAGAACTTAAAAACGTAAAAGCATTAATGGAAGGATCTATCATTTGACCCAAGGGAGAGGTAATATTCTGAATTGCATTATGTAAAGCATGTTGCAAAATAGTATACTTATTAGAAAAAGAGGTAGGGAAGTTAAATATCTGTTTAGCTTGAGAAAAAAATTAAATCGTGTCATTTTGAAAGAGCTGATGAACCCAGAGGAGGCCTTTTTGTCTCCAAGATTTCCAATATATAGATTTATTGTTGACCACTATACGATGAATATGCCAAATTGAGGAATTCAGAAGTGAAGTGATATTAGAAGAGCCCTTTAAAATAATTTATGTATGATTTTGCTAATGGTTGTAACTCATTTTTGAGGTTTTTTGGAAAAGGATAGGAACTCCGAGAAGGAGCAATAAAGGATTGTTCAAGTGATACCCAAAGAGGACAGTCTGCAGAGGGGTCATTAAGCCAATGAGAAGATTGTCGAAAAATAAAAGCTTTATGATAAGAAGGGAAATCGGGGAAATTTACTCCACCCTCTGTTTTAGGACGCCGTAGCTTTACTAGTAACATTCAGCTTTTTTCCTACTCTAAAGAAAGGAGGACAGAATAAGTTAATTTTTTTAAAATATTTTTGTGAGATGGAAATAGGAATATTAGAAATAGTAAATAAGACAAATGGAGATAACAACATGTTGATGGTATCTAGCCTCCCTCACCAAGATCAGTCTAAGGGGTGCCATCTATCATTAAGAGAAGACATTTTTGAACAACATTTATCTAAATTAATGGAGATTGAAGAATGGAAAGAAGGAGAAAAATAAATTCCTAGATATTTTACATGAGCTTTATTCCAAGAGAAATTGGTAGAATTAAAATCTTCTTTAAAGGTATATTTAGTTTGGGGTAAAATTTCGCATTTATCATTATTTAATTTGTAACCAAATACTGAGGAATAAGAATGCATTTCAGATAGACAAGCAGGTAGTGAAGAGGAGGGATTAGAGACAAACAGTAAAATGTAATCCGCATAGGCTGCTAGCCTAATGTGTAAATCACCAGAAATGAAACCCTGAAAGTCAGTATTTTGACGGAGTCTACATAGAAAGGGTTCTAGAGCTAAGTTAAAAAGAAAAGGCAAAAGTGGACAACCTTCACGGACACCTCTGCCCAAGGTAAAATTTGTGGAGGTGAGGCCATTAACAAATTAAGCAGCTTTAGAGTTCGAATATAAGAGAGAAATCAACAAAATAATTCTCGAACCAAAACCGAGCCACTTGGGGGGGTGAAAAAATAAATAAATGGCCATTAGACGCTATCAAATGCTTTCTCTGCATCCAATGCTATAGCCGCTAAGGAATGAGATAAATGAGATAATTTCTAGAGAACATCAAAAAAGTGTTAAGAAAGCAACCTTTCACAAAACCTGATTGCTCTTTAACTAAAACAACTGGAAGAAAGGATTGTAGGTGTAATGACAGTGATTTAGAGACATTTCATAAATAATATTAACCAAGGAGATTGGTCTGTAGATTTTACAAAAACAGGGATCTTTATTATCTTTAGGAATAAGACAAATGAGAGCTTCTGAGAAGGAACCTGAAGCAGAACCAAACTGTGAATTTATTCAGTTTAGGTAGGAGAAGTTGGGAAAAGTGAGAAAAAACTCAACAGTGAATCCATCAGGACCTAGGCTTTGTCTTTTTTAAGGATATGTAGAGCATTATGAAGTTCCTTCAGTGAAATATCCGTTTCTAGCGATTGAAAATTGATATCGTGGTCTGAGGTATTTGCGATAGAGGAAAAATAATCTGATATAGATTGATCGGTAGGATAAGTTTCAGGAGTATATAAAGAACTATAAAATGTATGGAGTTCCTGCAAAATCTCTGAATCTTTAAATGTAGGTGTTTGTTGAGCATCTAGTATTGAATCAATATTGAATTTATCTTTCTTTACTTTGAAATAATTTGCCAGTAATTTACCCGATTTGTTATTACCACCAAAAAATGTCACACTTGAATTCAACAAATAGAGGGAGGCATTGTCATTAGAAACGTTATTAAATTTGAGTTTGGCAGCTACTGAAGCATATAAAGACTCTTTTGATTTAGATGTGTAGTAAATATTAACCCTGGGTGTAGTTTGCGAAGTAGCGCTACGCGTAGCTACGCAAAGCTACGCGAAGTGCACTTCGCACTACACAAGCTACGTGTAGCACTATGCGAACTGCGTAGTGCGCTGTTTGCGATGATTGCACAGTGCCGGATGTTTGTCCGCACTGTGAAATCATTGAAAACGGCATCTTGCACAGTGCTGCCGCTTGAGTAGATTTTTACTCGAGTGGCAGCTTTCTCAACGCAGAGCGGTCGCGATCATATGCGACCACTCGCAATGAGAAACCTGACGTCTCCACGTTGAGAAGCTTGCCGGAAGGTTTATTTTCCACGCTCGCGATCGGCAACTTGATGTTGCTGATCGCAAACGGGGAAAAAGTCTCGCCGAGATGTCATTTTGCTTGCTTGCAGTCGCCAAATTGACGTTTGTGGACCGCGAGCAGGCAAAAAATGAATGGTGCACTATGCTACGCTACGTGTGTTTGCACTGTGCTACCTGCAATTCGCGTAGTGCGAAGTAATGCAAACTACGCGAGGGTAGCGTAGTGCTTTGCCAAGGTTTAGTAAATACGTTCTAGGGATTTTATTTTAGTATAAAGGACTGTGGTGGATTTTTGGGCTATATGGCGCTTCTTAGAGACAAAATTAATTTAAAAAGTCACGTGTGGCTGCTTTAAAAGCATCCCATGCAGTGAAAAATTGAAAGGTGTCAGATTCATTAAAAGAGAAATATTCATTAAAGAAGGAAGTGAAAGTAGATGTAAATGCAGGGTCAAGTAATAGTGAATTATTAAAGCGCCATTTTCTGGGGGCAGAAGGTTTATAAAGAAAATCTAGAGAAACGGAGACTGGAGCATGATCAGATTCTAGGATGGAACCTATGTCAGAAGAAATTAAAGACAGAGAGGACATGAGAGACAAAAATATGATCAATACGTGACTGTGAATAATGTACTGGAGTAAAGAAGGTGCATTCTCTCAAGGAGGGATTGCATATTCTCCAGGCATCGACTAAGTGTCTATGCTGAAAGGAGTGTAAAAAAGCTTTATGTGCTTTATAGGGAATAAAAGACGAAGTGGAGTTACAGTCAATAAAAGGATCAACAATCATGTTACAATCCCCAGCTAAAATCAAATTGTCTTGAGGGAGTTGCATTAATTTCTCTTAAAGGTGGGACCAAACAGAATAATCAGAAATAGTCGGGCATAAACATTAAATAATGTAAGGGGGGGGTCTTCTTTACAACTAATTCTGTAAGAAGCCAATGACCTATATCATCTGGTTCTTGAGAGACAAGTTTAGTCTGAAGAGACTTGTGGCAGAGGATAGCAACACCATTGCGTTTACCATCGCCTGGGGAAAAGAAAACATCTCCAACCCAGTCTCTCTTCAGTTTTAGGGATTCAGATTCATTAAGATGAGTTTCTTGAATCATGGCTATATCATATTAGTTTGGAAAGATGTGAAAGAACACATTGTTTTTTAATAGGACAGTGTAAACCCTGAACATTCCACGTAATAATATTTAATGTCATTCAAGAATCATTAAGAAAGCATATAAAATAAGACCAGATAAAACAAGGCATTTATCAAATAGTAATCTTAAATATGTATTAGTGATACAAAATATATTAACAATTGAACAACTAGTAATATATTGCAACAAAGAATTGCTTTTCAAACCAGAAAGAAACAAACGAGTAAAGAAAATAGTGAAAAGGAAAGAAAAGGGAAAAAGAATTTGAGTAAGAAACTGAATGGAGAATGAAAGAGAGGGACCAAAAAGTATAATATAGCAAGTGGAAATTAATATTTGAGGAGGACACAGAGAAGATGGATAGGAAAATTAGGAAAAAGAAGAGAATAAAAAATAGTGGGTAAGACCATTGAATCATAGAGGAATAAAATAATAAGAAGGGGAATGAGGTAAGATTTAAAGGAAAAAGAAAAAGAATAAGAATATAAGAACAAAAAACAGAACACACATACCTATAAAATTCCAAAAATAGGAAGGGGGGAGGGTGAAACCACATGGAAGGGGATAGACCGAGAACTCACGAAGGGAGGCACATATGAAACTAGGAAGACAAGATGCGAAACAACAACAAAAGGGCAACATAGGTATCTGTAAGGAAAAGAAAAACTGTTAAGGAGATAAAATACCAATCTAAGCATACTAATAAAACCAAAGAAATATGAGACCAACAATGATTAGAACATTCTGAAGTCCAAAGAAAGTACAATTTAGCTAGTAATGCAATAGATTATGAGCAGAACAGTAATATTTAAACAGACAATGAAATAATCATCCATACTGTGAGGAAGAAGCATTGGTCGTATCCACAGTGTCAGTTTTACATAAGTTAAAGAAACTCTTATGCTTGAGAGGATCTTCATAAGTAGTGGTTTTGTTTTTATAAGGGACTTTGAATAGGCAAGGGTGAAAGAGACCATATTTAGCACCAAGATCACGCAGCTCTGGTCTTATCTTCAAGAAATCTCTACGTCGATCAGCAGTACTTTTGGCGTAGTCTTGTAAAAAGAACAACGTGTGACCTGGCCAAGAGACCTGTGACATTTTTTTAGAAGCTGATAAGACATTAAGTAAGTCTGTGTAGTCCCAAAAATATAAAATGACACCTCTTAGACGAAGAGGCGTTGAAGCAGCAGTAGCAACATGTTGACAACCCAGTCTATGACCATGTTGAATATTAGGAGATGGCTCTGCAGGTAAACCAAAGACTTTAGGTAAAAAGGAAACAAAGAAGGCTATAGGGTCAGCACCTTCTGTATTCTCTGGTAAACCATAAATTCTGAGGTTGTTCCTAAGATTCCTATTTACCAAAGCTTCAACATGTTTCTGTAGATGAGAAACTTGTGATTAAGGGGTATGAACCTTGGAATCAGTTGCCTGAAAAGAAGAAACATGTTGCTCTACTACCACTAGCCTTTTATCCAGTTGAAACCATCTATCAGTCAAAAATTGAAGCTTTGAGTTTGTTTCTTTCATAACAGGTTTTAGAGATCTTATTTCTTCCAGAAGAAGATCAATAGAAGTGGATGTGGGTGATGTTGCGGAGGAGAGTGAGGTTTAAGCCGCTTAGCTGTAGCTTTGGTTGAATTGGTTGAAGTAGATATTGATGATTGTGATCATGGAGAGGTACCAGATATTGCCGCAGAGGTTGAGGAAGATTCAATTGTGGCAAATTTTGTACCAGTCATAGAAAGTTTGAGAGGTCGATGAAGTGAAGAAATAGATGAGGAGATAGGTCTCCGACAGAACCCAAAGAGTCCGTCTCCTGCCCTTCCTCACAGAAGCCACCAAGATCATCTGCGGCGTACCTCAAGGCTCCGCGCTCAGCCCCACCCTCTTCAACATCTCCATGTGCCCCCTCGCAGCCATCGCACGGAAGCACAACCTCAACATCATCTCCTACGCTACCCAACTGATCCTCTCCCTCACCAACGACCCCACCTCCGCCAGAGCCAGCTTCCAGGACGGAATGAAAGACATCGCAGACTGGATGAATCGCTCAGCCGCCTGAAACTGAACTCAGACAAGATGGAAGTCCTCATCCTGAGCCCATCCATCTCCGCCTGGGACGACTCCTGGTGGCCCCCTGCTCTGGGCCCCCCACCCAAGCCCACGGACCACGCACGCAATCTGGGCTTCATCCTTGACTACTCCCTCACGATGGCCAGGCAAGTTAACGCCGTTACCTCCTCCTGCTTCAACACACTCCACATGCTCCGTAAGATCTTCTGCTGGATCACCACTGGAACCAGGAAAACGGTCACCTAGGCCCTCATCACCAGCCGTCTGGACTACGGGAATGCCCTCTACGCTGGGACTACCGCCAAACTACAGAAAAGACTCCAGAGCATCCAGAACACCTCAGCACGACTCGTCTTGGACATCCCCCGACACAGCCACATCTCCCCCCACCCGAGGGACCTGCACTGGCTCCCCATCAGCAAGAGGATCACGTTCAGACTCCTCACCCACGCACACAAGGCTCTCCATGACTTGGGCCCCGAATACCTCAACAACCGCCTCACGTTCTACACGGCAACCCGCCAGCTCCGCTCCGCCAGCCTCACCCTCACCACCGTCCCACGGATCCACAGAACCACCACCGGAGGAAGATCCTTCACCTACCTGGCGGCCAAGACCTGGAACACCCTCCCCACCCACCTACGACTCACCCAGGACCATCTCTCCTTCAGGAAGCAACTCAAGACCTGCTTTTCGAGCAGCAGCAGCCCCCCCCCAGCGCAATGATACCCTCGCGGATGAGTAGCGCGCTTTACGAATACTCTTGATTGATTGATTGGTCTTCGCAGTCTGCCCATAGATCGCTTAAAGTTAGGTCTCAGGAAAAATTGTAGAGTGTTCACTTACAAAAACATTTCACGACCTGTAGGAAATGACATTACAAAAACATTTCAAGACCTGTAGGAAATGACATGCAAAAAATGGAAGCAACATTCTCCTCGGAGATCATTGAAAATGAACAATATATTGACCAATTAATAATTAAACTAAGTGCTAAATGAACAAAGGAGAGCCTATTCAAGGACTAGCATACTTGCCAGGATTCAAAATTTAAATGTGATGAACATCGATGCCCTTATAAGAGCAACCAAAATCTCAAGTAAAAATGACTGACATTGCATGAAGGAAAAAGCTCACAACTAATTGATATGATAAGGTATAACTACCTATGGAGTCTCAAACATCAGATTATAACAGTAAGGAGAACAAGAAGACAGCATAAATCAACAGGAATTTATAACATTAGATGAAACCATATGTGGTCAATTGATACAATCATAACAGCTGAGGTGAATAGAGTTCATCAGCATTTGAGGTACAAAATGAGTATCACATTAGAGGAGTCAATGAAGCATAGAAGAGTAGCTTCACAGGTGACATTAATATGGCATATTAATTGAAGCAAAATAATGGTGGCGATCAAACTTCACAAGATGCCAAAAGTCACAAAAAGTCCCAATCCAAGAGGGCAGCGCGCACCAATGAATGGAAACACAAAATGGCAGCCACAACTCAGGTAGGAATAAAGGGTGAATATGAAACTCACAAATAAGGTCAGCGTTGACAAAACATAGAGGAGCCAAGCACCTCAGGGTGAAAAAGGCACAAAATGGCAAGCACAGCTGAGGTGGCGGTCAAGGCAGTACAATAATTAAAGTACCTGAAATCTTCACATTTCACTCAGCACATCCTGATGTTGATACTGAAGAATTAGGATGGAGCATTACTCAGGGGATAAACGCTGGCAAAATATGCTGCAAGGAAGCATCTCAGCACAAGAGAGCCACAAAATGGCGGGTACAATTGAGACAGCATTTGAGGCAGTAAACACCAAAAGTATGCGAAAATATACAAGACCACTCAGCGCGACAAGACACTTGGCGCTGGAGTCCCGTGAAGCAGTGCCCCGCGGGGGACGAAAACCAGCAAAACTCATAGGGAACAATTGCCTCAACGTGCAGGAGTCACAAAATGGCATGCGCAACGGAGGCCACGTTCGAAATATAAAAGTAACAGAAAATCCCAAAAATTACGGAATGTGCTTATTTCATTTCAATGTCCAGCACTTCCGAAAGATGAGGCAGCCTTTCAAACTCAACTCTGGTCGCGTTGTCCGCACTAAATGATTGAAGTTAGTCTGTGCCGTTAGGAGCTCATGGGATGTCCGCCATCCTCCGTGGGTCGCAAACCACGCCCCCTCGTAGTTTAAGCTTTCTAGTAAATTGATGATGCTCAAATCTTCAAGACTTCATGCAGAGAGTGCTTCACATTCTGTCAAAGTGAACCCTATTGGGTGTACTTTAGAAACACAAGTTACATATGTGATGTTACTCATATTGCAAAGTGGCTTCTTGCCAGCCCTTAACATCTTCTGGCAAGCAAAGCAGTTTCTCATTGGAAGTGTTGGAGACCCAAAGCCTGCTACGATATTCCAATATTTTGGCCCTGATTGCGAGTCGGGCTGAGCGAAGATCGTGCATGAAATTTTGGTCAACCTACTGATGGTGAGAACCTTTCATGCACCTGATGCTCTGATCAGGAAGCCAGCAAACTAGCCCTTAGAGTCACTCTGGTAGATCTGGGTTCAAGTGATGAAGCAGGCTTAATCAGCAGAGCAGGCCTCTGGTGGTACAAGGCAGGCTTTAGGCAGCAAAGCAGTCCTTCCAGGTGCAACAAAGCATTCTTGTGGAGTAAACATCTGGCCACAGCAGCAGGCAGTCCTCTGAGAGTCCTACCGCAAGTCCAGAAAGTTCACTGAAGAGTGTTTCTTAGGGTCCTATTTTTTATACCTGATGCCTTCTTTGAAGTAGGAGAAGTTTTGAGAGGTTTCTCCTTGAGGCGCTTGGAATTTCCTGGCTCCTCTGCCCACGGCTCCAAGTTGACTGAAGGGGCAATGCAGTGGTGAGAAGTCCTTCATGTGAAGGCAGAGAAAAGCCTATTCAGTTGCAAGTGGGGTTGTGCCCAGCTCCATCCTACCATCCTTCCAACAGATGTCCCATTCAGGCACACTTAATCTTTCTATTGAGTCACTCTCTGGGAGGAATTCACAAAGTAGAACTTCTAACTACTCCCAGTCATGTGACCGAAGACAGGCTGCAGGCACCAAATAGAAAGGGCAAACAAATTTCACTTTCATACATAACAAACACAAAATGCCTACTTGTTCTCAATCAAAAGTTAGCACTTAATATATGTAATAAGGCAACCAATATTTATTCAGTTAGACAGGTAGGCCTCACCGTACTACCAGGACATGCAAAACTTAAAAGTATATGTCTAACCTTTTAATTACAATGTACCATTCCCAATGAGCTACCTAAGGTGTGCTCTAGGGGTGAATTATATGTAGGGGTGTGTGGTAAACTCAGCTATGCTGTTGGAGTTTGCATATTTTTGCCACTGTTCAGCAAAAACTCTGCAATCTGCCATGTGGCAGAGTTTACTGGCACTAATCCCCATTCAGAGCCTGTTGATGACATGCACAGTCATCTTCCCTAATGGTGGTGCTGTCCTTGCTGCACTGTGCAGCATGTGCCTAACATTGCTCCTTCACCCTGTGCCGCTCCTCAGCAGCTTTACTTCACGCTTGTGCTGCTGTGCTCTGCACACTGCTGCCGTTAGCCAAAGCAGACCCTTATTCAGCTTATACCCAAGGTACTAACTGTTCTTTTTTCTTGTTGTATTATCTATGCCCAACCTGCTCTCCACACGTACTGCCAGGGCGCCCTCTCTGCCACAGATCCCTGATCCCCGATCGAGAATGAGTAGTGCACTGTAATAGTAGCTTGACTCAGTTTGAACAAGTCACTGCCAAATGCCTCTCCTTGGCTTTTAGGCCCCCAACACCACCTCAGACTCTGCCTCTGCGGGCCTTTCACCCAATGGAGAAATGCCTGCATTTAAGTGAACTACTCAGTATTTGAGTCTCAGTGTTGGCTAAACACACCCTGGGATCCTGGGCTTGTCATCTTTGTCTACAGTCATGAAATTTACAGCACAATTATTTTCTGTGTCTATGGTGTATCGCCTGTGAAATTAATACCATTATAGTAAGTAAGAAAAGAGTTTGTGAAGCAAATGCCGAGGCGTCTTGGTGTTTGGGAGTGCATAGAAATGCAGTGAAACCAGGAGGCTGTTCAATCAGTCCAGTGGAGGGAAGAGCCTGTTTTTTTACAGATCTCCTAAATTGTGATTGTTAGAAATGGGGGTCTCTAGTTGGCAAGGGCTTGCACCTTTGTCCAAATAGGGACCCTTCTTACTAGTCAGGATATGGGAGTTACACTCCTAAAATAACCCCTCCTCACCCCCTTGGTAGCTTGGCATGAGCAGGCAGGCTTATGTTAGAGGCAGTGTGTTAAGCATTTCCACATAACAAACGGAAATACAGTGTAAGCACTAAAAAAGGCACCACACCAGTTTAGAAAAATAGCCAATATTTTTATATACTAGACCAAAAACAATAAGAATCCACAATACAGTACTTACAAATCTACAGTTATCAAAATACGCTTTAAAAACAGTTTATTGATGATGAAAGCTCTGTCGGGGCTATCACAGCATCTTGAGCAAACAAATCCAAACAGTTCAGGCTGGTCCCAGTGTCGCGGACCAGCTACTGTGTCGGGAGGACCCACAAACAGTACCTGTTAGTGATGCAGGGTGCTGAGGCCCTTGAAGTAACTTGCATTGTAGGTCGAGGTCCTTTCCGATGGAATCAGGAGCGCTGGCATCGGCAGGCGTCGGGTGCTGCAGTGCGAAGTGCAGCGGTGCAGCGTGCGGTGCCCTCAAGTCACGTTGCGAGCAGCGGTTCGGTGGCGGCATCAGCAGGCGTCGTCAGTGAGACCAGGGTTGCTGTGTGTCATTGCGGCGGTACCCTCATTGGTGCCGTCAGGACACAGAGTTGGCAGCAGCTTCCTAGATGTCGTCGAGGTACTTTTCCTCTGTTGCAGCACAAAACACACTGCAAGCAGCGGCTCAGTGGTGGCATCAGATGGTGTCATCTGTGAGGCCAGGGTTGCGGTGCGAGGTGAAGGCGGTGCTCGTCACGGTGCTGGCAGGTTGCAGTGCAAGCAGTGGTGTTGTCGTTGCTGAAGCGCTGTCGTCAGCTGACGAACAGGAGTCGAGGGTGCTGGAGTCGGTAGTCCAAGGCTGTTGTGTGGGATGAGGGTGGTGCATCATGTAACTTAACGAGCAGTGCCCTCGAACCACGGTGCAAGCACAGGTGTCAATTTCGGCATGGAGCGTTGTCATCAGGAGGCCAAGGTGTCGTCATGAAGCGAGGCGGTGCAGAGGGCAGTGCCTACAAGTCATGGTGCGAGCAATGGCTCAGTGGCGGCGTCAGCAGGTGTCATCGGTGGGACCAGGGCCCAGTATGGCATTGCAGCGGTGCTCTCTGCAGTGCCCAGGCTGCAGTGTGAAGCGAGGCGTTTGGAGTGCAGTGACCACAGGTCGCGTTGCGAGCAGCGGCTCTGTGGCGGCATCAGCAGGCGTCGTCAGTGAGAACAGGGTCGCGGTGTGTCATTGCGGCAGTACCCTCTGTGGTGCCGTCAGGACACAGAGTTGGCAGCAGCTTCGTAGACGTCGTTGAGGTACTTTTCCTCTGTAGCAGCACAAAACCCACTGCAAGCAGCGGCTCAGTGGTGGCATCAGATGGTGTCATCTGTGAGGCCAGGGTTGCGGTGTGAGGTGAAGTCAGTGTTCGTCACGGTGCTGGCAGGTTGCAGTGCAAGCAGTGGTGTTGTCCTTGCTGAAGCGCTGTCGTCAGCTGACAAACAGGAGTCGAGGGTGCTGGAGTCGGTAGTCCAAGGCTGTTGTGTGGGATGAGGGTGGTGCATCATGTAACTTAACGAGCAGTGCCCTAGAACCACGGTGCAAGCAGAGGTGTCAATTTCGGCATGAAGCGTTATCATCAGGAGGCCAAGGTGTCCTCATGAAGCGAGGAGGTGCAGAGGGCAGTGCCTACAGGTCATGGTGCGAGCAACGGCTCACTGGCGGTGTCAGCAGGCATCATCGGTGGGACCAGGGCCCAGTAGGCGTTGCAGCGGTGCTCTCTGCAGTGCCTAGGCTTTGGTGTGAAGCAGGGCGGTATGGAGTGCGGTGCCCACAGGTCACGGTGCGAGCAGCGGCTTGGTGGCGGTATCAGTGGGCATTGTCAGTGAGACCAGGGTTGCGGTGTGTCGTTGCGTCGGTACCCTCTGTGGTGCCGTCAGGACACAGAGTTGGCAGCAGCTTCATAGACGTCGTCGAGGTACTTTTTCTCTGTAGCAGCACAAAACACACAGTCGCCAGTGCTGCGGGCAGAAGAGCTTGAAGTCTTTGCGGTTCCAGAGACTTCATGAACAGGGGGCAAGCTCTATCTCAAGCCATTGGAGAGACTCACAAATTAGGTTGCAGAAAGTCCAGCCCAGGCCTTTCACTGCCCACGACAGAAGCAGCCACTGCAAGTCAGCCCAGCAAATCACTCAGCAAAGTGGTCTTTCCTCCTTACAGCTTCTCAGGCTCATCTTCTTGGCAGTCTTCTTGATCCAGATGAGTTCTAAAGTTCAGGGGTCTGGGCCCCAGTATTTGTATCCAAAAATCCTTTGAATGTTCTAGGCAGAGGATGTCTGTGCCCAGCCAGAACCAGTTCTGTCTTTGCTAGTGTGATTTCCCGGCAGGGGGTGGAGACGGCATTGTCAGAGGCAGACCAGGCCCTTTGAGGTACAAGGAAATATCCTCCCTCTTCCCCCATCACAGCCCAGGTGTATTCAGCCCTTCCCTGACCTACCTAGACTATTGGGAGCCACCCTTGCTTCCTAGCCATCTGTCGTCCAAAACCCAGACAAGCAATTAACTTTCCAGCAGGGGTATATAGAATGACTGAGCAAGACAATGCCTACTGCCTAAAAGTGGCATTTTCAAACCCAGCATGTAAAAATCACCTTTACTAAAAGATGCATCGTTAGATTCTGAGTTCAGGCATACTACATTTTATTCTCTCACCTCGTTCCCAAGGCCAGGTATGTTTATAAGATGTTATAAACAAACTTCCTATTCTGTCCTATGGGGAACAGGTAGCCGTGCAATACGGAAAAACAAAGGCTAATTCACTATCAGGACATGCCACACACACCAGGGCATGTCATACCTTTCACATACACTGCACCCTGCCCACAGGGGTACTTTGGGCCTACCTTAGGGGTGCTTGACATGTAAGAAAAGGGAAGGTTAGGGACAGGTCAGTTTGTCCATGGGCCAAGTCGACATGACAGTTACAAACTGCGTGCAGACTCTGCAATGGAAGGTCTGAGGTACCTTTTCTACGCTACTCACATGGGTGGCACAATCCGTGCTGCAGGCCCACCCGTAGCATTTGATTCCCAGGCCCTGGTGCACTCAGTGCACTTTACTAGGGGCTGAGAAGAAAACTAAAAACAGCCAATCATGGAAACACTGATCCATACCATACTTTACCACGGGAGCACTTCCACTGATCAGCAGTGCGAAAAAGTGCACAGAAACGCTACACCAGCAAAACAAGTCAAAATCGGGAGGTCAGAACGCAAAAAACTCTGGGGAAACATGCCAAAAGATGCCAAGTCTAATACTGATCTAAGGGACCTGAGCCTAATATTAACTGGCAGCTTATTCCAGAGCTTGGATGCTAGATAAGAAAGACATCTGCCTCCCCATCTTGCCTTGTTAATTTTAGGAACATGGACCAGTGTTTTCTTAGCTGATCTTAGCATGCAGCGGGGCTGCACCATTGAATAGTTTTTGATAGTCCATTGGCCCTCCTCCATACAGGGCTTTGTGAATCAGAGGTGATGCCTTAAACTTAGTCCATTGCTTAACTGGAAGCCAGTGAAGATTTCTGATAGCACCAGAGATGTGATCATATTTGGGCATATTCAGCTAAGCTTGATTTGCCGCTTTCTGTAGAGATTGCAGTTTGGATAGTTGACGTTTGTCGACAACTAGGTATAGGGCATTGCAGTAGTCTATACGGGATAGAAGAAGTGCTACCACAACCGTTTCCCTCAGCTCCACAGGAAGAAGCGGTAAGATTTTCTGCAGTATTTTTTAAAGGAAGTAGCAAGTCGTTGTCACATGGTTAATCTACCCTGGGATTCTGAGCTGAACATCACATAAAAAACCTAGGTTTCTCATCTTTTCTACTGGGACCGGACAGGCTCCTGCCACGGTTGGCCACCAAGCCAGATTCCAAATGGGAGGACCAGTTCTAAATTCCATAATCTCCATCTTATCGTGTTTAACTTTAGAAAGTTCTTGTGCATCCATTTAATGATGTGTTCGAGACAACTGTGGAATCTAGTCGATAATGTGTCTGCCGTGGAGGACATGGAGAGGATAATTTGAGTTTTGTTGGCATACGATAAGAGCAACAAGCCATGGTCCTTGATTAGTTTGCCCAGTGGTGTTGCATAGATAGTGAACAATGTAGGCTAGAGTGCTGACCCCTGTGGAACTCCACATGGGAGATAGAATTTGTCGGATTTAAGATTATCCCAGCACACCCTCTGTTCTCTACCTGTCAAGAAGGAGGTGAGAAAGGTTAGCACAGTGTCCCTAACACCTATTGCCTTCAGCCATTCTTAAGTACTGAATGATTGTGCTCAACGCGGTTGATAGGTCAAGTAGGATAAGGACGGCTCTGCCGCCCCCGTCAATTTGCCAAGGGATTTCCTCTGTGGGCATGATTAGGGCAGACTCAGTGTAGTGACCTAAGCAAAATCCATGTTGGGTGGTATTAAGTAGATAATTGGTATTCGGGTAGTCATTCAACTCTGAGTTAATGGCTTTTTCCAAAACCTTGGCTGCTCAGGGCAGGCAGGAGATCGGGAAATAGCTTGTTACTTCACATGGGTCATTGGAAGGTTTCTTTAAGATGGATACATGCTTTCTTCCTGGAGACCTGGAAGTCACCTGCCCTGATAACATTGTTCAGGAGAAGGGCAAGTAGAGTGCTAACTTCAAGACACCATGAATGAAGTCCGGCGGGCATGGATCAGTCAGGGAACCTGACTTGGTGGCCAGAAGTAGGTCATTGACTGTGTCCACTGTCATTGGCGCAAAGCTGGTCAGGTGCTAGTGAGGGCGAAAGCATCTTCTGTTACTAGCACCTGTGGAGTGGGAGGGTCGGAGCCCTTCCCTTCTAGTTCCTCATAAATTGTCTGAACCTTTGACTGAAATAAACTGTTAAAGCAATGAACAGTAAGCACTAGTGTGCCCAGCCTGAAGATTTGGAGTGGGACTAATTGCATAAGTCAATACTTACGACAACGGCATCTCATGAATGAGTTTAATATTTATGAAGCATGTGCAGGACGTTAGAATTTATTGTCCCTTAAAAGGCTTCTGTACTGCAGCATTGGTTTGTGTGCTTGGTGTTAAACTGTGCAACCTCTCACAATTTAATTTGGAATGCCTATTCAGGGAAACATTGTCATATTTATCTTCATTGGCTTACATGCCTAATGTAACTTGTGGTCATGTAAGGCGCTGCTACACCTTTTCATGCCAACTGCACGATGTTTCAGCTAGTAGGAAGTCATAAATAAAGTATAACAATAAATGTTAATGCTGTGTTGCCCGCTCTTGGATCATGTTTCTGCTTCATATGTATTAGTTTGTGTGCACAATCTATTACAATTTAAATTGAAAGGTGGAGTCAGTAATGTGTTGGTCGTATTTATTTCTTTAAGGAATACTTCTGTGGTGTAACTAGTGCTAAAGGCACTCCAATTCGGAAGCAGCTGGACGCAGTAATCTGATCTGAGACAAAGGCATGACCCGTTGGTGCCATCCAAGTGAACACCAGCTTGCTTTCTCATGGAGATCGTCAGGGTAGGGCAGATTATCTGCAATTTTTACTCCCTAATCGTTCTCTCTCTGTATTTTTAAAGGTAAGGAGGGTTCTGCTTATCCAACTTCTGCCCCCTTGTGCCAAATGAGCCATGCTACTGGTCCTTTCAAATTATAATCCGTGCATGCCATCACAAACTCTCCAAACACTGCACTCAGACAGTCACCTCCCACACACTAGGCGGAGCAGGGGATTGACGCTCCCACGGCCCAGGGGACGTTTCATCACAAGAGATGACCCAAAAGGCTGCCGTACTTATTAGATCAAAAGGGGTCTGCGCATTTTGCTACGACTATCTGGGCAAGTAGCATATCAAAGGGGTGGGCACAACTCTGAGGAATCGTGAGTTTTTATTTAAGAACACAACTCCATGAGTTCCGTCTACCCCTACTTATATGCAAGCAAACTGGAGTTTAAGGCCTGGTGAGGTTCTTATATTGGCAAGTCAAATTGGCAATTTAAAATTGCATTCATGCTTCAATGGAAGGCTGGGGACATGATTTAAGGGGATATTTAAGTGGCTGGTGCGGGCCAATAGTCACACTCAATATACAGGCCCTGGGTGTAAGGTACCACTCTACAAGGGACTTATATGTGAAGGAAATATGCCAAACAGTTGTAAGCCAATCTTACCATATTTATAGGAGAGAGTAGAAACAGTTTAGTACTGGTTAACAGTGTTAACATGCACAGAGTTCTAAGGGCAAGACTAACAAATTCAAGAAAAAATAAGAAGGGGTGAAGGCAGAACTTTTGAGGATGACCTTGCAGAAAGGGTCTAGTCCAACATTGATGCTGATGGTTTTGGACATGTTGCTTTGAAGCTATCTATGGTGAAAAGATTGCTTTGTAGATCACACATCCTGGCTGTACCAAGATCTATGAGACTGAAAGTGGTGGAGTTGGCACATGAGGGGCATATTGGTATTTGTGCCATGAAAAGGAGAGTGAGGGAGCGGTTTTGCTAGCCAAAAATGGACAGGGAGGTGAAACAATGCGCAAGCAATGTTGGTTCTGTGTAGCCAGTAACTACATTCTTGTTACTTTTACTAATCCTGTGGGTTTGATTACTGAGCGAGGTACAGCATACATCCTCATGCAATCCATTCCTGTTGTGGGCACTAGGACCAGGCACAAAAGTGAGGTAGCATTTTTATTGGGACAAGTGGGGGAAAGCTGGGTGGTAGGAAGTTTGTGGATTTCTACACATTCCTGTAGTGTACATCACAGAAATGCAAGGAAAATGAGTGTTTTATTCAACGTTTCACTTTTGAAGGTTATTTGGGTCAGACATTAGGGAATTAATGCTAGTCACACCCCCTGGACCACCCCAGATGTCTAGTTTTCAGAAAAGTCTGGGTTTGATAGGTTTCTCTACATGGTTGCCGACCCTACAACTAATTTGTACATCTACCATAGTTATCATTATTGCTACAATACATTTGGGCCCTTCCCTGTCGCAGGCACTTGGCCCTTCCAAGCAAGCGAGGTAGATTTTTATCCGGAGACCCGGAAAACACTGGGTGGTACAAAATGTGTGCCTTCCCAGTGATGCCATAACTTTTTTGCACAGAAATTTGAGGATAGTTTGACTTTTTAGCTAAATTTGAGGTTTGCAGGGGGTTCTGTGATAGAAAACACTGGGGGGGGGGTCATGCAAGCCACACCTCCCTTGACTCCCCTAGGTGTCCAGATTTCAGAATCTGGGTTTAGTAGGTTTCCCCAGAAGGCTACTGAACCCAGGACCAAAAACACAGCTGCTCCCTTGCGAAACCAGATTGTTTTGTGGTAGATAACTTTGGTGTCTCCACAATAACATTTTGGGCCATTCTCTGTTGCAGGTACTTGGCCCACCCACACAAATGAGGCACCATTTTTTTCAGGTGACTTGGAGGAATGCTGGCTGGTAGGAAATTTATGGCTGTCTACAGATTCCAGGATTTTTCCTCCCAGAAAAGTAAGGAAAATATGTTTTATTAGGCAAGATTTGAGCTTTGCAGGTATTACCCGGAATACCTGCAAAGCTCTAATCTTGCCTAATAAAACACAATTTCCTCCCTTTTCTGTGAGGAACTGACACTCAATGAGAGTACTTTTTTCTATTTAAGATTGGGTATTACCCAGGCATGCCCAAGAAACATGTGAGGTGTGAGAGGGTGGTACTATTACACCTTCATAAGCTGAAAGATATTGTCACCAAAAAATAATCTTTAACTTTAAATGTCTTTCATGAATATCTAATGGTTTGTTTGTATTTGGTCTTAGGGGTAGTGATAGAAAGGGGCATATAAAGTATGATTAAGAGGCTGTGTGCAATTTGACATTTGTACGTGGGGGTTGAAAGCAGTGTTTCAGAGGAAATGAACCAATGTGCAGCACATGAACATTAGAAGTAAGGTTTTCAAGGAGTTACCAGCCGCGGCCGGTAGTAGGTGTAACTGCAGGGTGGTGATGTGGGGAGGGGGAGGGGCAGGGTGGGGGGGTAGTAATGTATGGATTACGGACTTTAACAGGTAAGTAAACATATAAATAAATAAAATGAATTTAATTGCGCGCACTGCATCACATTTGGTGATGCAGTGCACACAACGAAATTTGTTTTCCAACTTATGGAAGATTGCAAGGGATCCTTCGTGTCACACAGAATTCTGTCTAAAGCCTGAACTACTTTAGTTGGTTGCTCAATGTACTTTGAGTCAATAACTTGTTTTTACTGTAGTCAGGCTGCAGTTATATAGGCCGTTACTAAAAGTCCTACAGGATTCAACCACTGCCTTACTCAAGCACAGGACACCAGAGCACTAAAAATAGATTACGTTGCACTTGAATGTTGCCATTTATCGAACGTAAAAAGAAATAGTCACAAAAAATCAGATAGCGTAAGACCCCCGACCATATTTATTTACACAAATTTACAAACACATTTTCAACACTTTATGCACAGTAACTGACAATTTTACATCTTTGCTTAAAAATTAGGTCCTAGCCTTAACAGAGACGCTACTACATAGGAGTTACCTAACCATAGCTAAGATTGTTCCTGTGCATCCTTCAAAACATACTTTTAGGAGTGAGATAATGACTGGTTCCAGTCTCTCTTTATCTAAGTTAAAACCTCTTATCCAATAAAATGGACATGGATGGGTCCCTCGTTATGGGAGGACCCCACCCACAGACCTCCCATACCTGGATGTTCCTGGGCAAGGGGCCCACCTGCCCGCTAGGATACCTACTTCGGGCACCCCCTACACCCATCTTCCTCCCCAAAGGGTCTGTGCTGGCTTGAGCTCACTGCGCCTGAGCAGGTAGGTGCCAGGTAAGGAGTATGTGTCAGTGACCACACCCAATCCCTGCCGTCCTGTAACATCCTTGACGTTGTTACTTTTCGCTTACAGGATACCTTACATGGACCTGAACTGTCCAAGCAAACATGACCTCACCCACTGGCCAATATAAATACGACATATGACCTGCAGGAGAAAAAAGGGGAGTAGACATGATTTAAGCCATTACCATTACTTCAGATAAAAAAACAATTGGACTTCACCATGTAACATTTCATAACCTTATAACTATGCATCCAAGTATTCCACAACATCCCCCATTTCCCCCTCCTGATGCGGTTTGCTCTGGGGATAGTGGCCGGGGAAAACACAATGTGGGGAGTAGCGATGAGGGGGATACTTGCTGGCTCCCTTTGCGGCGGTGAGTGGGTAAAGGGACCCGCTTCCTGCCTCACAGTACCTTTTATGGGGGGTGGCAGCTGTGCTGCTTGGAACGACTCCAGAAGCAGTCTAGTGCTTCTGGGTGTCGTACCCCAGTCAGGAAATTCCACCCGGGCCTCCACCAAAAGGTTGCAGCAGCTCACGTCGTGATCCGTGTTTGGGTCCCGGATCACAGGCATGTGCACTGCTCCCTCGATTTGAGGAAGCCTCTGCCAAATTGTTAAGTGGTTGGGTACATGTATAAGAATTATTATGCTACCTGATTGACAGCCAGTTCAGCTGGTGCAGTGTTTTGGTTTCTCGTATTGAATAACAGGTAGTTGTTGAAATGGTGAAATGTTGAGGCTTTTATCAAAACCACAATTAATCTTATGCACAAACGAAGAAGCAAACATAATGAAGCACTCACTCTGGAACTCAGCAAAGACCATTTTACCAATGGTGAATCTGCACCTGCGATTCTATCACTTGCTGTTTGCCACTACATTCCCCACCGCATACCACTAATATGCAAGGATGTGGTGGGCAGAAGGAGATAGTAGGGAACACAGAACACATGCAGTGTGTGTCTAAGAGAAGTGGCAGGAAATGGAGGTTTTGCAAAGAGGAGTGGAAGCTGTGTGTCCATCCCACTATGATAAGCATAATCTAGGCGTGATATTATGTAATGTAAATATAAATTTCTTGGTCTCCACAATAAGCTACGAGATAGACTTGAGCTCATATAGAATAGTGCTTTCAGGCTCCATTTGGGTATTCCTTAACATCACATGATGTTTGGATCTTGCAGTGGCTTCCAGTGCAGAAGCTTTTAAGGCACTTTGTACAGCAGGCAGTGTGTGTCATTTTATGCATAGTTCGTTGAAACCAAAGGTTTCATATATGAGATTTTTATTCGCAAAATGTGGTCATAAATTTAACACCAAATTTTACCAATTGAAAAGAATTTTACAAACTGACCTAGGTAACACTAGACTAGATTGATTCACAAAATGTTGAATCTCTGTGGATCATAATCTGACCTACCTGATCAAGGGCCAGATGTACAACTGTTTTTTGTGGTCGCAAAGGGGAATTCGCCCCCTTTGAGACCGCAAAATAGGTCAGCCCAATGTACTAACCCTATTTTGCGAGTCGCTAATCAATTAGCGACTCGCTAAGAGGGTGAGCAACTCGCTTTTATGGAAGAACGTGCCAAGGTGGTCCCTTCCAAATAACGAGTCCATAACTTATGTATGAATGTTTTGCAACCTCAATTGCGGTCGCAAAACACTCACAGTTTACCACCCTTCTCAGAAGGGTAGTAAACCACTTGCAAACGTGATGGGGTTTCCAGGGGACCCTCCCCCTTTGGGAATGGATGCAAAAATATTTTTTAAGAGCAGTCAGTAGTCCTTGGGACCACTGCCTGCAATTAAAAAATTAAACTGAAATGTTTCATTTTTATTTTTTAAATGCACCCCGTTTTTCTTTAAGGAAAACAGGCTGCATTAAAAACAAGCATTGGCCATGCCAATTGGTTTCGCCATATTAGTGAATTATAAAAATATGTCCTCGGTGCAGTGCAGATTTGGAAAAGCCCGACCCTGCTGCAGCCATGGTTGGAGGCGCTGAGGAACAGACAGCAATGCAAAGGCAGCGTTAGAGACCAGGGATGCATGCGAGGAGCTGTGTCATTCGACATCAGTGCGCATTAAATACTGTTTGTGATGTTGTATAAATAGACATATGTCGTGCAAAATACAAACGATACGATTACACACTGAAAAACTGTTTTTTCTTCAAAGATAGTTATCAGAGAAGTATCATTGACATCGTTTCATGGCAATGCAAACTGTGCTTACAATAACCACAAAACAGTATGTCTACACTATACATGCATGATGAGTATCACACACTGTTTCGGCATATGTGCGCATATAGAAATCTCTGCACAGGCCAACCTGTCACAAGATGCAGTACTGATTTAGCCAAAGACAGGCAAATTACCTACACACACAAATTTGCGTAAATGAGCTACACGCCTATATTTCAACAAAGTATTGAAGGTTGTCCATTCTTAAAATAACTATATCTACATTTGCATGAATACATTTACAATTTGGGAGTATCGCAACAAATTACCAACTTGAAAAATGGCCGACAGTTAAACACATAGTCTGACATATTTGTCTGCAAAGATATTAACACTTAAACACACACTCAATTTTTCTCATTCTCTCTTCGTACACACACACACACACACACACACACGAATACATTAAACACACTGGCAACAAATCAACACCATAAGACAAACATGCATACGCGCAAACACACAGAAAACGGCAGAATACACTATGCACATGTATTTGGAAAGAAATAGCCAATCGCGTGCATTCGGGAGATTTCAAATCAAATCAAAGGTAGCTTTATTCGACTTTACAAAGCAAGTCATACAAGCACATTTAAACATTTCAATTACACACAAATATAAAATCAATTCATTTCATATAGGCAGATAAAAGCAATCTAAAATAGCATAAAGGTCGTACTATAATAAATACTAGAGGCTGTAAACTATACGAATTAAACAAGTATTTTAAAAGGCCGTCCCAGGCCTAAAGTGCAAACTAGCGCAATAGATAAGATAGAAAATACATCAGATACAGTTGGTTACGGATTACAACTGCCTCAACTTATTGCATCGACAATCTGCATCTAATTACATATTTTAAAAACTTTGCTGCTGTTAAAATAGTCAGCTCATCTTGTAACATATACAGCTTATCAAAGCAGGTCTACACTGCCTCAAGCCCCATGATTTTAAGAGGGGTAGTAAATATCTTTTTCTCCCCCAGGCAAAGTATTTATAAAAGAAAATAAAATGTATATTAGACTGTACTGAGACATAATCACATGGGCAATTAATTAAATTGCGAGACCAGTCGTTTATATTCGGGAAAGTCAACAGTCTGAAAAAGCTGTCTGTTCTCATCCTAGATAACAACAATCTAGTGTAACTCGAGTGATTCGGGGATGAATATTGATGTAGACCCCGTCCCTGTAACACGAGATGATGTTGTATAATGCTAGGTTTGCCTCTCTCAGAAAGATCGCGTCTGTCTTCCAGTAGGGCCAGGCAGCTTTCCTTGAGTGACTTTTTCGAGATTGATTCACATGTGATAGGGGAATCATACAGTTCTGGATGTCCTAAAGTAGATAGAATATTTCTAATGTAGGACAACCATGTGATATTATTGGCCCCCTCTAGTTTCATGCAGTCACTAACAATAAGCCTATTAAAAACTGTATCTTCTGTGGTCCATATCTTGTGCCACAACATAATTGGGCTAATTTTAATTAAGTCAGATATATGGACCCTATCAAGCTGCCTATGACAAATGGTACTAGAGGTTGACCTCGGGACAGCCAAGAGATATCGGAAAAAGGCATCTTCCTTTGTCTGTATCTCCCAGCAGTTCGCCAATCCCCATATGCCAGCGCAATAGATTGCTGTAGATACACATTCTGCAACATAAATATCAAGAAGGGTTTGGACTGGTTTGCCACCCAATTTATTTGTGAATTGCTTCAGTGCACCAATGGCTCGAGAGAAAGCCAGATTACGGGTAGTTACGGCGGACGTCCATGAACCCCTACAGTTAACATGATGCCTAAGTATGAAAATGTTTTTGTTTGGCTAACCTTTGATTGATTTAAAAAAGTTTTACATTGGGTGCTGGATTTCGACGAACAGCGCATGGTGAAGGTCTTTCCCACGTTTATCTTTAGGCCTCTTGACCCCATATAATCAGAAAAACTGGTCAGTGCTTTCTGTAGGCCTAACTGTGTTCTCACCATGATAACTGCATCGTCTGCATAAAGTAGGATTGGTACAACACTACCATCTATTTGAGGGTAATCTACATCAAGTTTCATTAGATGGTCAGCCACGCCATTGATATATAGATTAAAAAGGAGTGGCGCCAATATGCAACCTTGGCGCACCCCTTATTAGTGGGGAATTTTGCCGTGCATTCCCCATTTCTCCTGTATCGCACCCTCGCACTTCCCCTCTATAAAGCTCCTTTAGGAAATCAAGAATGGACTTATCAATCCCCAGTTCAGTCAATGTATTCCATAGAACATTATGACTAAGGCAGTCAAAGGCTGAACTTAAATCAACGAATGTCATAAAAAGGTCGCCTTCCTTAGCTGCCAAATATTTCTCGGTGATTAATGCCAAATTGAGACCTTGCTCGATGGTCCCCAACCCTGCTCTGAAGCCGTACTGAAACCTGGAAAGGATACCCACATCCTTAACCCAGGATTGCAGTCTATTCAGCATAATTCGGCCGGCTACTTTCATCATTGAATCTAACAGGGAAATTGGCCTGTAGCATTTGGGGTCCTGACGATTTCCCTTTTTAAAAATGGGCATTCTGGAGATTTCAATATGCCCAAATATTGGAAAACTCTGACTATTTAATTTGAGGAATTAACTATGATATAAAATGTTGTGCTATATTTAGTTTTAAAATGCCTCTTTTGTGAAGTACATGCATTTATGTGGGCCTTACTACGTCTACGTAGTGCAGTTATCCTTATTTGTATGCAACCTCGTGTTAAAGCAAAGCCTTTTAGTTCTTTTCAAATATTTCCTTTAAATGAGGAACAAGAACCTTGTATGTCTCTCCCATCGCGTCAAGGGTGCACAACTTGTTTTTGAAACACATATCACCTCATGCCCTACCATCTTGTACAGTGGATTGTGCTTTTATAAGAAATCGATGTATTGTTGTAAAAAGAGACATTTAAAATAAGGCTTCGGCGAATATTCATGAGCAGTTTCTTTTCCCAATATACCAGAAGCACACAAAATATTACTGCATTCCAAGCTTGTTGGTGCCCTTTTCATCTCAGCCCATGCCTGACATCAGGCCTGCCTGTCAGCAGAGCTTCATTCCTGCAGGGCTGTTGGGTGCACTTGGCACTCCTTGCATCCAATGCAGGCCCTCCAGTGCCCCAGGCTGCTTACCTGCCACGGCCTCAGGGCTCGACGTGTCCGAGATGGTGTGCACTTCCAGCCACTGCTTGGCCAGCGAGGAGGAGGCGGCCATGGAGCTCAGCAGGCTCTGTGAGTGCAGGCGCTGGTGAGAGGAGGATGAGGAAGAGGAGGACCCTGTAATGATGCACACAACGCAGTGGTACATTTATGAAATGCTTTTATTTATCGGAGCGCCGGGGCTGGCTACCTCTGCCGGTAAGTGCCAGTGTACTAAATGTCCCGCCTACCACATCCTGTGACGTGGTTCCTGTTCCGCTCTTGGAACACTAGAGCGCTACCACATCTCCCCCCTTTATGCACAATAAACAAATTTTTTAAAAGTCTTACTTCCAGTCCATTTCATAGTCCTTGAATCTCTCCGGTACCTTAATTCTCCGCCCTGCTCGAGTTTCCACTCTCTCAATCTTTCTCTCTCCTCCTGTAGTCTCTTGTTCCCTTCTCTCTCTCGCACCTTCTGCTCCCCCATCCTTGGCCTTCTTCTCACTCTCTTCTTTGCCTCTGCTCTTTCCTTCCGTTGTCTCTCTACTCACTCTTTCTTCCTCTGCTGTTGTTTGTCCTTCCGTTCCGTTCACATACTCTTCTTGCCTTTCTCCACTTACACTTTCTCCATCCTCTGCGACATTCTCCGTTCCTTCTTCCGCCTCGTCTTCCCATTTCAGTATCTTGCTGCATTTGGCCATTCTGTCCATGGACCAAATCTTTCCGTCGCTCAGGAGAGCCGATCTGGCATAAGGCTCCACCACCTTGAGGGGAGGTGAAAACTTGCTCTCTCCTTTCTTCTTCATGATGGCTAGCTTCACCCTCACCCAATCACCTTTGTCCAGTTCTGTACTTTGAGTGTTCCGTCTTCTGTTGTAGTGTGCCGTATAGACATCCTGGGCTCTCTCTAGATTTTTCCTGACCACCGCCGGTGACCACTTACTCTGGACAATCAACTTCCTCCATGCTGCATTGTCTTTGGTGAAGGCCTCTCTGCCTCTTAAGATCTTGAAGGGGCTGTAGCCTGTGCTACCCGGTGTGATTCGGTATGCCCAAATCATCTTCTCCAGCTCCATTTCCCAATCCTTGCCATCCTCAATGGCGGCCTGTATGGTGCCCATAATCACTCGATTAAAGCGTTCCACCTGGCCGTTGCCCGCCGGGTGGTAGATCGGGGTGTGCTTCACTTCAATTCCGTTTCTGTTGGTGAAGGCCGTCCACTTTTCTGAAGTGAACTGGGGTCCATTGTCGCAGGTGATGATCCTCGGGATGCCTTCGCTGACAAAGGTGGTACGCAAAAACTTTATCACTGCCTCAGTATCCACTCGTTCCAAGACTTGTAGCTCGGGCCACTTGGAATACCTATCAACGGCGACCACCACGTACTTTTGAGTGCCCTCCTTGTTCAGGACTGGTCCCATTATGTCCACTGACCACATCTCCCACGGGCCATCTGGAATCGGAAATCTTCCCAGCGGGGGTCTCAGCATGCTCTGGGCCTTGTCCGATTTTGCGCAAGACTCGCAAGAGCGCACATGTCTTTCTACCTGCGCGTCGATGGCTGGCCACCAGTATGCTTGTCTGGCCAAGGCTTTCGTTTTTGTGATGCCCTGGTGCCCTTCATGCAGTAAGGACATCAACCGTTCCAGAATGTTCCTGGGCGGAACCACCTTGTCCCCTCTGAGTAAGAACATTGGGTTTTCAGCCAAAGACAGTTCCTCCCGGACCTCCCAGTATCTCTTCAGCTCCTCCTTTAAGTGTCTCTTCTCTGGCCAGCCATGAACGACATATCCTTTTACGGCCTCCAAGTCTGTGTCTTCCCTGTATGCTTCTTCCCAGTCCTGGGCGCTTATTACCTCCTCAGTGTCCTGGATGGTGGCTACCACGTATCCTTCCCACTCTTGCCTTTCTTCATTCTTTGCCTCTTCCATGGCAGCTGCCCTGCTTAGGAAGTCGGCCACTTTGTTCTGTGGCCCTGGAATGTGCTCGACTTCATAGACAAAGTCCAATAGCCGTAGGGTCATCTTGGCAATCCTGGGTGTGGCATGGTCATGTCCGCTTGATGTCAGGACGCGAACTAAAGGCTTGTGATCGGTTTTCACGAGAAACTTGGCACCCCACAAGTATTGCCTGAATTTTTCCACCGCCCAGACCACCGCCAGCATCTCTTTCTCCACCACACTGAACTTCTCCTCATTGGGCGACAACGAGCGGGAGGCGAAGCTGACGGTCGACATCTCTCCTGACTCCTCTCTCTGCATCAGTACCGCTCCTAGGCCTCGGTCACTGGCGTCTGTGGTGAGAATAGACTCAGCTTTGGGGTCAAATCCCTTGAGGGGAATGGCTGTACCCATTTCTTGTTTGAGTGCGTCGAACTCTTCTTGCTCCTCTTTTCCCCACTGAAACCTGTTCTTTTCCTTGAGCAGTTGTCGTATGTAGTGTGTCTTTGTTGCGAAATGAGGGATGAATTTGCTGTAATACTCGGCCATCCCTAGGAATGACCGAACATCTTCCTTCTTTTCCGGAGTGGGCACTTCTATGATGGCTCTCATGTTAGTTTTCTTCGGAGTTATGCCTTGTCCACTCACCTCATGGCCGAGGTATGTGACCGACTGTACTCCCAAATTGCATTTCGTCCACTCGGCAGTCAATCCACTGTCTTGCAGTTTCTGTAGCACCTTGTGAAGTTTCACGTTGTGATCCTGCCTCGACTTCCCCATTACCAGAATGTCATCCTGGAAGAAGAGGACATCCTTAAGGTCTTTCAGGAGTTTATGCATGATTTTCTGGAACACGGCCGCGGCGGAAGCTAAGCCGAAGGGCATCCTCACGAACTCATAGCACCCGAAGGGTGTGATAAACGACGTGAGGTGGGTGCACGACGGATGAAGCTTAACTTGATGATAGGCCGACGAGAGGTCCACTGTGGAAAACCATGAGACGTCCTTCGTTTTTGCCAGCATTTCACTGATGCGCGGCAAGGGGAATCTGTCTATGACAATGTTTTTGTTTAACTCCCTTAAGTCCACGCAGAGACGTACCTTGCCGTTGGGCTTTTGGGCTACAACCAGGGGAGACAGCCACTCCGCGCTCTCTATCGCCCTGATGACTCCCTCCTTTTCCAACCTGTCCAGCTCTATTTGTACTGCCTCTCTGCTGCGGAACGGAATGTTCCTCACTCTGTGCACTACTGGTACTGCCCCTTCCTTCAGTTTGATGAGGTGCGTGTACTTGCCCAGCTCGCCAATCTGCCCGTTGAATACTTTGGGATATGTTTTCCTCCACAGCTGCACGTCTTCCCTGACCGCCATGTCCATGAGTAGGATTTTCTCTATGCCACCAGGGTTGAGCTGGATCCCCAAAGCTCCTTGGTCCTTCCAACTCAGAACGGACGGGCCTCTCTCCGCTACGTACAGCTTGCACTGTGCATGGCGACCTCTAAATTCAAACAAGAGCGGGCAATAGCCCAACATGGGGATCTTTTGTCCAGTGTACGTTACTGGTCTCACATCCATGGGTAGGAGTGTTTCTTTGATCTTCGCCGCAAAGTTGTCTTCCCATACCTGCCTCTGAACAATTGAGATGGGTGCTCCGCTGTCCGCGATCATCTCCAAGGGTATGCCCCCTATGTGCATGTCGAGTCGAGGCCTGTCTGTGTTGGAACCGTCCATCTCCAGAACTTGGACATCAATGTACAGGAATTCTTCCTCTTCACCTTTGTCGTCCTGATCACTGGAATCCTCTCTCTGATCATGGTCTACCAAACGCACTACGGCATTCTTCGGTTTCCTGCGACACACCTTCTCGTAGTGTCCAAAGATGTTGCAGTAGGAACACCTGGCCTTGAAGGCGGGGCACACCTTGTCGTTTCCCATATGGTTACTGCTACCACACCTGTAACACTGGTTTTTTCCTGTTCTGTGTGTCTTGCTGTCCGCCGGTGATTTAGTGGAGAAGTCAGCTCTATTTCCTCCCTGGGTCTTCCGCGTCTCATTTTGCTTCCAACGGTCGTTTCTGTTTGGCGCCATTACTCTACTCACTGCTTGCGATTCCTGGGCGTCCCTCTTCGCTGCTTGGGCACACCTTCTCGATAGCTCGGCTTTCTTGACCATCGCCCAGATCTCCTTGAGTGGAGCGTCGCCATTCACCCACAATTTCTCCTGTATGTGGGTACTAGAGGTATGCATAATAATTTGATCCCTGATGAGTTCATCATGCAGTCCACCAAATTTGCACGTGACAGCTAACTTCCTCAGTGCTACGACGTACTCGTCAACAGACTCTCCGCTCTTCTGTTTCCTCTGAAAGAAGTTGAATCTGTCGATGGCGACACACACTACAGGCCTGTAATGTGCGTCTAAGTCTTCGATGGCGTGATCAAACACCTCCGTATCCGCCGCGGCTCTTTCTCCTTTCAGAATGGTGTCATAGACCCTGAGCCCTTCTGGACCTAAGTTATGGAGAAGGATCTTCTTTTTCCTCCGACTCGTGAATGCGGTTTCGCCTTCCTCTTCCAGCGCTTCCAGATAGTTAAGGAAGTACCTCTTCCAGTCTTCCCATTTTCTTTCCGGTTCTCCGCTTTTCGTGAGGAATGGGACTAGTTGGGTGAGGGATGTGCTCTGGCTCGCCATGGTTGGAGCTTTCCTCCTGGTCTTAGGTGTGACGACAGTTTTCCTGGATGGACTCCCTGGGGCGCTTTGATCTCCTCCCTCGTCCTCTCTGTGCTCTCCCTCACTGTCCTCTCCCAGTCCACCCTCTGTGGTGAGAGATTCCGCTTTTGAGCTGCCTCCTGCCTTCGCATTCGATGGGCCTGCAGTCTCCGCCAGCGTGCACCCCTATTCTCTGTTGCTGGGGCGCCTGTGAGGGCTCACAGTGATGCAATAGGGCTGGTTACCTTGTTGTATTCCCTCAGGTGTCTTCCTCTGTCTTGCTGTGCTCTCAATCCTCGTGGGGCGTCATTTACCAGTGCAGTGGCCTTTACTGGGCTTTGGGATAGCTGTAAGGCCCCCTTCTGGCTCGTGGCTGTGCAGGCGCCCTTTTTCGCGCTTCTTTCCGCCTTGCCGGCTCCTCTGCCGCGCTCCGTGGTCGTTTTGCCGCTCACGCGTTATGCGTGCAAATGCTGGGGTCGCGTGATCGTTCGGGTGTTTGCTGTATCCCGACTCGTCGCCACTGTAATGATGCACACAACGCAGTGGTACATTTATGAAATGCTTTTATTTATCGGAGCGCCAGGGCTGGCTACCTCTGCCGGTAAGCGCCAGTGTACTAAATGTCCCGCCTACCACATCCTGTGACGTGGTTCCTGTTCCGCTCTTGGAACACTAGAGCGCTACCACAGACCCCTTGCTCCCTGCCAAGGGGTGAGGCTCCAAGTGCAACGAGTCTTCTCTGACCACCCACAATGTCGGCAGGCCTCGAGAGCATGGCCCGTGGCATTCCCAGGACAGACTTTCCCTCGGGGCAGGTAGAACGCAACGAAGCACTCACCATGGGATGAAAAATAAAAGCACTCACCACGCTGCTGTTGTCGGTGTCACAGTCGGGACACTCACGGCGAGCCCACAGCGTTCACCCGGCGCTGAGCTGAACAAACTAGGGAGAAAATAACGGTGCTTCCATCAAGCATTGTGTAGTCAGGCGGGTGCAGCTTGTGCTGTCTCTGCATCCCGTCATCAATCCCGCGCGCATGCAACACAAAGAGTGCGAAATACGCCACCAATCACGACGCAAACAAGCATTGAAAATGCAATAGGATTCGGATTTACCCGATCCCGATGAAGGCACGAAGGGGAGGGGGCTGGGGGGTGGTTGTGACACAAGAAGTTGCAGACTGCGGGAGAGAACAGGGAGAGAGAGGGAAACTAAACGTTTTTGTAAGTAAAGGGGCTGATAGCCTCGGAAGTACAAAAATGACGTCAGAACAGTCAGGAGGCGGAACAAAAAAGCCAAAACCCAATCAAAATGCAGAATTTTTTATAGTAGCCAATCAAAGTTATGCCAGGAAAGTAGGCGGAGCTTGCCTCGCTATACTAGATACAGCATCTCTCGTTGAGACAGCGCATTTGCTGCCTAGTCAAATCCTAAAAAAGACTACTTTATTGACAAAGCAGTCCCAGACCTGGTGATCTCCTGACCCCAGCAGGCCACCATCCCTGGAAGTGCCAGCCATTCCAAATAGGTTCGCAAATTGCGACAGCCTCATAATATTCATGAGGCGTGCACTTTCCGATCCCACTGGGAATTGCAAACAGTGTCTGAGACACTGTTGTACATTGGATTTTGTGACTCGCAAATTGCGACTTGCAATTTATCGCAATTTGCAAGTCGCAAAATCCAATGGTCGTACATCTGGCCCCAGTATTCATGAGGCGAGCTGCAGATGGGGACTCACTGTAGTTGAATACCATCACAGGAGAGGTTGCCTTCTGGAGCCTGCAAAGCATCATGTCTGTGATTGTATTTCAATAAAGTAAACTTTTTTTTAAATGTATCCAGTTTTACATAATGGAAACGTGCTGCCTTTAGACAGAAACTTTTTTATATACATTATGAGCGTTAGAAGTGTTACCCTGGACATAGTATAACACTAAGTAAAAGCTAAGGTCTAAACACACCCCTTTCAAATAGCGATTTTGTTATGTGTTTCAAAACTAATTTTACAATTCGGTCACGTTTCATGCACTTTTGCAGTTGCGAACCCTGTTGTTTTGCGAATCGCAAGTTTTGCAACTGCAAAATAGCTTTGTACACCTGGCCCCAGGAATGGAAATAACTAACTAGCTTCAACGCAGGTTACTGGAATGAGTGAAAAAATTTAATTAATTAGACGTTTGATAACTTCTTTTGATGGCTATGACCAAAACTCCACTTAGTATCAATATCAGTGCATACTGGATCAACAGAGGCAGAAACATAACACTCACAAATATTTTCAGAAATCTGATTTAATTTCAATTCAGCTTACATTCGAAAAGATGTATGATGCTGCTCTCACATTCTGCACATAACTCCATAGGCAGCTATCAGTTTACAGCATGTTAACCCCTTCCAGGCTGATGACGAGCTCAGCTTGTCATGAGCGTAACCTGCCGTGCGCTCGTCATGAACCGCGGGGTTTTTAAAATCGCCGCGCACAGCGGGAAAAGCCGCCGCAGCGATGCGGTTAAGCATGTTACCAATGAGCTATAAATGGCACGGTTTATTGCCTATCAGGCACATGCATCAAAGCATTTTGCGATCGCCAACGGTGTGAATCGCAAAAATAGGCTGTTTGCGATTGCAAAAATTGCGTTTGGAATGCATGAAACAAGTAGCCCCTCGCAATTTAAGAAATCGCAAAATTTGCGATTTCTTAAATTGCGATTGCATTTAAGGAATTGCAATTTACGATTCCTTAAATGCAATGCAAGAAAGTAAAAAGATTTGCGATTTTGCAATTAAGAATCGCAATTTACCATCACATGTAAGGTGATGGTAAATTGCGATTTTTTAAAAAAAAGCATCAAAGTGCATTTTTTAAAGTCCCATGTTAAGCACAAACATGCCCCAGGGACATGTGTGTGCGTAACATGGGTGCACATATCAATTTCAGGGGTGCAACAGGGTGTCCTTTGAACACCCCTGCACCCTTGAATTCGCATTCTCCATTTGCGAATCGCTAATTGCGATTCTCAAAATGAAAATGTCTTCCCATTCATTCCTATATGCCAGTCTCTTTTTGCGATATATATTTCTAATATAAAAATACAAAAGGTGCTGTACATATTGTGATGAATGTGCTGACGATGTAGTGCTCAACAACGTGTGAAAATATTATCTACACGTTCACATAAAAACAACGTTGCACCCAATGGTGGTTGTGGGGCTTCTAAGCACAAATAACCTTATCACATGATTAGTGAAGTATTCTTGTAGAGTAAATCGCAGGAACAAACATGGGTGTGCTTGTGGCCTTTTTTAACCTGAAATCTGAAAAAGGCCAAACAAGTAATCTGGCTAGGCACCTGGATAGATGGAAAGGGAAAGGCCCTTAGTGAACGTGTGAACATGTATATACTATAAAATGCATACGAAAATTGCAATTATAAACATATTAGATGAGTTATGTATGGCATAAAGATAACCAGTGGGCATGTGGGTGCAGTACTCTCAGGAAGATATTCTTCAAAAGAAATTAATTATGACCAAAGAAAGTTAATTATCATTATATGAGGCTCATGGTAAGCATACATCCTAGACCAGGGGGTATATTGATGGATACACACCGCTGAACCACACAGATCATAGTCCACACATGCATACATTGCTTAGTTGGTTAAGCGTATGTTAGAGTTCCGGGTTGAGTCATGGAGCACAAAAACATTATAGCTACCATTGTAGGTTAGGGATGTATACTGTGTGGTACACCTCAGGGATAGACAATGGGCGACATGTATCAGCATACACAGTTGCATATCATCCTTTAGTTATAAAAATAAAGCCATATATGTATTTTTTTATAAAAAATGCTATCAAAATGAGATCTGGTGTATACTGTGTATCTGGTGCAGCATGTGGTGTCAGTTAGGTGTGTGATGTTGGGTGTATGTTAAGTGGGTGGATTGCAAGTGCAGTGGGGGTGTATTGTGCTCTGTTCTGGGAGCAGTTTGTGGTCATATGTTGAGTGTGGGTGGGGTTTGCATGGTGGTATGTGGCACGGGTCGTATATAGTCTGTTAAACAGTGCATTGCAATAGTGTGTTTGAGGCATGCACTGGGAATACAATTTCTTCTCTTCAAAATGTCAGCTTAATGATGAAATAGAGAAAAGAGAGAAGCAGCAGGCTGCAAAAGAACAACACGAAACGCTGTGTCACAACTTGCCAAAAATAGTAATTTCTTCAGTGGCTTCAATGTTAATTGTGAAACTTGCCAAATATGCACTTAAAAACAAATAAAATAAATGTCTGCTCTGAAATGTGTTCCTTCCATTTCTTCTGATATATCGTGTGAATCGTTTCAGTCTTACAAACTACAGAGAGCAGAGCTGAAGACCTTTGTGCCCAGACGCATTCCACTCAGCCACAGATTGCATAGAGTCACATGTTCCCAAATAACTAAGGGGGTAATTATGATGGCTGGTGTACGTGAGTCTGCCCACCATCGAGGTGGTGAGTGAGACCAGCCGTCTGTATGTTGGCGGTCCCGCAAGTGAAATTACGATGCAGCCATCACCGTGGCGGTCGCATCTTGCATGTTTACCATTGGGGCGGGTGCTGCTGGCTACAAGACCCGCCGCAATAGTAAAAATATATGTAGTGCCTTTCCCTGCACTACGTGGCATGCACCAGGCAGTGCCTGCCACTCAGTGCAGGGAAATATGGTACCCCCCCCAGAGCACAACCACCTCCCCTCAACAAAAGGGGGCCTGCAACGGGCCCCCAAAACCAATCCCCGCCAGCCTTTCAATGGCTGCTTACCCGCCATGGAAAGGCTAGCCATGGCCATTATCCTAATCTGGCGGACGGTGCCTGCTAGGGACTGCCATCATTATAATGATGCTGACTGCTCTGCCAGGCAATCGTAACGATTGCCAGTGGCGGATACGTGGCCGATCCATGGCGGGCGGTCTTTGCACCCACCACGGTCTCGGTCAGATTCCCCCGCCATCTTAATGTGGCAGGGGGAAAAGTGCTGTCCAATGGCGGAAGGCCCGCCATAGCACTTCTGGCAGTGGCGAGCCTTCTTCCCTAGTAATGACTCCCTAAGTCGTCTAGTCACTTCTCATTCTGTGGCAGCGAAGACACCACCAACTGCTCCCAGTGACCCCTGGCAACTGAGGGCTGGGTGGAGGTCAGTGGGAGGAGTCAAGCAGTGAGTTCCCGGTTTGAAGGGGTGTTGGGACGTCATCTCCCCTCCCTGCCTCTCTAAGGGCAGCTGCTGGGAGAAAGGAAACCCAGCCTGTCTCCTCCCTCATCCTCGCAGAAATCTCTCACACTTCTCCCATCTTTAAGCAGAATTGTGGCAACTACCGTGACTGTGAGCACTGAAAAACACCTGGTCCTCCTACAAAAGAGATACAATGAGTGAACCCTATGAATAAAAGACTGGAGTCTTTTGGTGGCACTGGGATATAGAACCAAGTCTGGTCGAGTTTTGTACTGGGTCTCACTAGCATAACAGAAGCTGCTCTGTCTCCTCCTCACCTCCTGCATAGCTGTTGTGCTCTGGAACATTAGTTGACCATACATCCCGAAAGCCACTAACTCTGTGCTGTCACTGAGAAATGTGTTCAGCCAGCCTTAGCCCTGCCAGTAGTAAAAGCTTTTATCCCACCACTTCAAAACACCCCCAAGGAGAAGCATTTGTTGAGAGAGGATAGATAGGTGGGTGGAGAGTTCCCTTCTCAGACTATGAAATTATTACCTGATTGATAGGCGCTTTCCTCTACTGCAAACACTGCTATTATAAAAACATCCATTTGGCCTTTCTAGCAAATCTGTAATTTGATCTGCCAAAATCCACCACTTTCTCTTCTGTTGCTCGGTTATGAGTGGAAATAGTGAATATGACCGCACCAGAGTCCAACACTTTCCCCAATGTAACTGCTACGTAATAAGATGATAGTGTGGACATAACCTAATGCTTTCGGGCATTCAGCATATGAAGGAATGGCTTCATGGAGGAATATTTGAGGATAGGAATGGGGGAGTATGGAGTGGAGAGGGGCCTTTGTGGTTCTGAAAGCGTCTGCCGGTCGCTGCTTGTTGCACAACAGATTTGATGATTACAGATTGATGATCACAGACAGTGAAACCCCCTTCAAGGAGTAACAGTAACGATCTACTTTATGACCCATCATTACTATCTAACACCAAAGCCACAATACTGTCCTTCTTATAGGGTCCAGTGCACTCATTAATAGCACACTTAACCATTAGTTGGGTCTCAAAAATCGTGCTTGAGGTTTATGCGAGCAGCTCCTGCTATCCCACAGTCAGGGAATTCTTGTCCACAGTATAGCTGTAGGACACTCCTGAAGCCGCTCACTTTTCCTGGTGACTTTGCGGTGGGAGACTACAACGTCAATCAATATATGCCGCCCATAGTCAAGCTGTCATATCCAGGGTTGCACCTTGAGACTTCTACCTCTGTTTATGGACTCTGACTTCTCATGTTGCAACATAGCCCAAACCATTAAGGGTGACAAACTCAGTCCGTGCCTTACAGACTTCTACCTGCACAGCCATTGCTTCCAAGTAGGAAGTGTTCACTACATTGTAAGTTTCACTGTTTTCTCCTCTTGGAGTAGCTATTATTTGGCCCACGAAGGGAACACCTTGCATCTTCTTCTTATTCTCCACATCGGTCCTTGCATCCTGCTCTTAGATTCAGGATCACTTAGGATTGCACACCAGTGAGGTCTTCCTGGTAAAAGATGTTTTCTATTGCTTGCTTTCTCGAAACTGTTTGTCAAAAGTAAAGACCTCTAGCTGGGAGGATCAGTACAAGCTAGATATTTTTCAATTGTCTCACCTGGCTACTGTGATAAAGATGTATGTGGTTTTCTGGAGCCCTTCTCAGTACCCAATATTGTTCTGTTGAAGACGCCTGGCTACCAGAAAAGGTTCTTAGTATATGGGTAAAACTTTTAATTGAAAAAATAGCGATGCCTCCCCGAACTTGCTCCATTGCTGGTTGCTTTTGCACTCCTTAGCTCTTTGCTGGAGAGAATCCATATCCTTTATCTGACAGTGCTCCATTTTGGGACACCATTGCTGGTCTACTTCTCAGGCAACAGCACTACAATCATTTGCATAGATATTGAGATTGCATGTTTCCGGTGGGATAGTTTCTTCAAATACCTCCAGGGTCCTGTACTTAATTTTCTTCACTTTTTATCATTTTAATCAGTGTATTTTGTTAGTTTCATCAAAATTATTTGTGGATTTTAACTTGTCTAGTTCATAACTTTGATATTGTTTTTGTGTTGCTTTACATGCACCATTAGTAAACCTGACCCTTTTAAAGTCCAACACTTTTCCTACTGTTGCTTATAGTGAATTGAGAATAGTACATCTAAGCCCTCAAAATACATCACTAGCCCTACTGTTACTTACGTTGGAGAAGAAAGAGTAAACCTGAGCCTACCAGAGTCCAACACTTTCATAACTGTTAATTCAATTGGACTGGCAACAGTAAATGCCTCCCCTTCAAAGTTCAACGCCTTCCCCACTGTTGCTTATGTTGGAGTGGGAATAGTACATTTGACCCTTTCAAAGTCTAACACTCTCCTTACCATTGCCTACGTCAAAATGAGAATAGTAAATGCAACCCCACCAAAGTCTAACACTTTCCTTACTGTTGCCTATGTTTTGTTGTTTTTCTAAATCTTTATTTTTCCATTTTCAGAAAAAGCAAACAAAAACATGCAAATGAAAAGCTACATCCTCAAACTTGCATTACAAATATAATTGTATGGTGTATGAGCATGGCCATGCATTTCAAATATCATAACAGGGAGGGCATGCAATCTATTTCAGGTATAAAGGATTGAAAATATCTCCAGGCATCTCAGAGCAATGGTGTCCCAGTTTTACAGCAGGTTCTCCAATGAGGTCAATGCCCCCTGCTTCATTTGCTTATCAGCATCATTGTCTATTGTAAGGAGATAGGAGCCCAGTGGCTGCCACATATCTCGGTTTTTGGATGTAGGTGATTGTAAGGTTGCATACAGCTTGCTGTTTGTATCGCACTGTAACAGGCGTGGGTATCGGACATTCATTTGCTTTCCCAGTGTATGGCTAGTTGCCTTTTCGCCAGTAGCAGTGACGTATATGTATGAGGGTTTGGGAGTAGCCTGGATGTAGCCCATAAGTGCAAGCAGCGGGGAGGGATCAATATATATTTGCGGCATATGAGATATGGTCATAAATATATTGCTGAAAAACCCAGACGTCCAACTTCACATCACTAAACAATCACACAGCCTTGTACACAGTTTACACAAGAAACCACTTTTCAACATCAGAATCCATTTTATTCCATTTTGCTTTCCAAATCTCTTCTATATTTACTTCAAACAGCACCATATACCTGCAAATTTCACAACTCAGAAATGTCCAAATGAAGATCATGTGGTCAAGGAACCTAGAACAGGTAATAACAAAAAGATTACCAGTCAAACATAACATAATAGACACATTACAATGTCAACTTTTGGGGGAAACAGTTTCACAAAACAAACAGAGATAAACAATGTAACTGAACACAGCAGTCGATGTGTCAAAACTTTGACCAACAAACATTTTTGGCCTAAATGTCCCTGAACTTGCCCTTCCTAACAAATAACCACCACATACTTCTCTCATCATATCATCAAAAGCTGCTGTAACAGTGAAAATGATAACATGTAAAGATATACTTACACTCATAAGAAGAAGGTGCCATTTACATATTTATGTAAGTTATCTCCTTCCTCTTCACCACTATCATCTTCCTTTAGCATTTCAGAATCCTCACCTGGTGGCTCTTCATGGTCTCCATCCTCTTCAATGTAAGGGATGTTCTGTTGCAGGGTGATGTGGAGCAAACTGTAGGCCACAGTGATTTTACACACCTTATCGGGTCAGTAGAGGAGTGCTCCACCAGTTTTGTCCAGACAGCAAAATCTTGCCTTTAGAAGCCTGAAAGCCCACTCCACTGGCCTCTGTGTTCTTCCATGGGCCTCATTGAAGCAGACTTCCCCTTGCATTGCTTGATTCCTTAGTGGTGCCAACAACCATGGTTGGTTGGGATAAGATGAATCTTCTAGATGAAAGACAAAAAAGTGCCAAATAATGTAAATCAGTTTCAGATTATTCAACTAGAAATTCCCCAAACAATATTATGAAAGATTGTACTGACCAACACGCCAGACCCTCTCAGATCCATGTTGTGACATTTGCAGAGGTTTGGAGATGTTCTGTAGTACAAAGCTGGGAAATAGCTGTGATGTACAAATCCGGTAAGCAGACAATATGGATGTTGAATGAATGTAAATGTTTCCAATTCTGGTAGGCCTTTTCTCTGGCATGTGGTGGCACTAAGGCAATATGTAGGCCATCCATTGCTCTAATGACATGTGGTAGGTGATCCAAACCATAAAAGTCCACATTCACATTGGCTGAATTGTGCTGCCGTGGAAACTGGATGAAGCTATTGATATGTATAATCATTGAATATAGACCTTCTTATAGCACACTGCTGAAAGTTGATTGCAACCTTCCACCAGATACTGTCACAGTGTATTGGGAGGAACCTGTGGCCACAAAATGAAGCATTGCCATGTGTTTGATAATTGGTGTAATAGATGTGGGATTTCTTTTGTGAGGCTGAAGATCGGGCTCCAGCTGATGACATAAATCCAGTATAGTTTGCCTATTCAATCTGAACTTCTTGTTTATATCCCTTTCTTACATGGTGGCAAGGTCTGGAAGTGGGTGGTACACATGAGGTTGTCCTCTCTTCACTGTCCTAGAGTACATATGTTTCCACTGGTAAAACATTCGAACATTTTTCTAATTTTCCACAGCAACATATTTGATATTTAACACTGAGGTCATGTAGTTATACCAAAATATGTATGGTTTCACTACATATTTTGATCAAACCTTTTTTATTCAAGTACTTTATTCTTCACAAATTACATTTATAGCCTAAACTAAATATAAAATAAAACAATGTATTGTTTACACATTAGAATTTTTTTCCCTCCAAAAATACCGTCAAGGAAGGTGTAAACAACACCCCACTAATATTGCAATTCAGTACAATAACACACTACGCATATGTTTATTTTTTAAATACAGAATCAGTATTTCCCATTGATTCCTATGGGCTTTGAAGCCCATAGGAATCAATGGGAAATACCGATTCTGTATTTACAGAATCGGTAAATACCGAATCCTGCAAGGGTGAAGGGGGTGTCACTTTGACACCCTCTAGCACCCCAAGTACAGGCTTGTGTGACATGTGGCACACATACATGCCCTAAGATGTGCATGCACACCTGAATTCGCTATTTTACCACACAATAGGATTGTGTGGTAAAATACCGACTCTTAAGGGCCTGTGGCACTGTAAAGTGTGCCACCTACATTTGTAATTACAGAATCGGTATATATACCGATTCGGTAATTTACCGATTCGGTAATTTTACCGAATCAGTAAATATACTGATTCTGTAATTTTAAGCCCCCTACATCTGAAAACCCTAATACCGGTCGGAAACGGCCAAAATCGGCCGTTTCCGACCGGTATTAGGGCTCCTACATCTGGCCCTAAATGGTTATGGCAAGAAAATGCCAGATTTCTAAAAGTGCCATGTCCAGAATTGAGACTTAAAATCCAACTTCTTCATTAAATAAGATTACAAATTACAGTTCATGTGAGTTCAACCATGACATTTCTAAATGCCCCAATCAAAGGTTAGTACTTATTAGCGGTAATAAACCAACTTTATTCAATGGGAGAGATAAGCCTTTGAGAAGTGAAAAACAAATTTACAAATGTTTCACTATGATGATATGTAAAAACAAATGTCCTACTTTTTAAGTACAATATGCCTTGCCCAGTGGCTTTTTTAGATTTTTTCTTTTGTGTGACATATGTATTAAAAAGGAAGGTTTAGGACTTGAAAATGTTTATTTTGCCAGGTCAAATCTGCTGTTTTAAAACTGCACTGACTGCAGGATGCAATTGTCGGCCTGAGACATGTTTTATGGAACTACTCATGTGGGTGGCAAACCTAGTGCTAAAGGTCAACTAGTAGCATTTAATGCACAAGCCCTGGGTACAAGTAGTTCCGTATACTATGGACTTATAAGTAAATTTAATATGCCAATCAGGTGCATGCTAATTGTACCATGTTTGAGAGCGAACATGCAAGTACTTTAGCAATGGTTAGCAGTGGTAAAGCACACAGAGTCATAATGTCAAGAAAATGAGATTCAGACTAAAAGAGTAAATGTTAATGAATAAAATGATATCTGAATGACATAAATCTAATCAGTAGAATATAAGATTAGAATTTTAAAGTGTTACGCACAGACAGTGCATAAAAGCACAAAATGCTACACGGAGACATGCATGGTGATTGTACCATGCTAATTGTACCATATTTGAGAGCGAACATGCAAGTACTTTAGCAATGATTAGCAGTGGTAAAGCACACCGAGTCCTAATGCCAAGAAAAATTAGATTCAGAAAATAGGAAGGGTGAATGAAAAAGGTTTAGGGTGACCCTAAAGACAGTGTCAAATCCAACATACCCTCTTAGCTATTTTTTATTGTGTTTTTTTTTTGTTATTCTATTTTTGATTTAATAAATAGATTTGGAAGCTGTGCTGTGTGATTTTTGTTTACTTTAACATTGTCTTGAGACTAGAATGGAGATCAGGCTACGTTTAATACGTTGCTAAGGCCGTCTGCCCTTCTAGAATTATTAACCCACTCTCTGTCAGTGCACAACTACAGCTGCGTTACAAAAGTGTTCTTGTATCCATATTTTCACTTTTGTGCTGTTTTCCCATCTGTTATGCATGATTCTGTTCACTCATGAATGTGTCAACACCTATTTCATTACACAAAATAATTTAGCCCAGGCAGTTGGGAACCGGCCAGCAGATCCCAGCTGCACTAGAGGTCAGCATACCACATATCTACATTGCAAAAAAGAGAAACTAGGGTAAAAGATTGATGTTCTGACTAATCAATATGAATGTATCTTCTTGCTTAGAAGAATCAGCTAGTCTTCTATTAGAGAATTACAAAGGGACACTTCTGAGTTTGCTTGTTCTTTTAGAAAAATTATATTTGCTTCTTGGCGCACTGGAACTGGTGATGAGACATATTAATACCCAAATGTCAGACCCCCTCCTCAGAGTTGGGAGAACTAAAGAGCAGATACGTTGTGTTAGTGAACATATTCTCTTCTCATAAGGCAGGCCCCAAGCTATTGATCTGGGTGGTTGAGGCTGTCCTCTAGGATCCAAATGCTGCAAACCATGCTGAAGTGCAAAATTGTGAAAATAAGGTATGCCAATTAAATCCCAAGCTTTCTGATTGTTGGGTAAGGATTCAGAAGCAAATGGGGATTCCATATTTGTTTGTATGCCTTAAAATATTAAATTTAAAATACTATGAATATGTGCACAGTCTTGAGGTCTGTTTACTTTCTGTGTCTGGTTGAAATAAAAAAGGAAATGTCTATATTTAGGGGCAGATTATGATGTCGGTGGGACCACATTGGAGGCGATGCCTTCTCAAGCACCGGTGTGGGGATTACAGTCGACCTTTTAGCCATCCAATTTACTTCTGTTCTTCAGAGGTATAAAGGCTGGCGGAAAGGCTTATTTGAGGCCCCTAGCAGGGCTCCTGTCCTCCTGGCCCTCCGCTATGAGCCCTGGGGGGCACCTCTGGTGCCCTCCGTATCAACCCTGCATCATGCGGCAGGCACCGCATGGTGGCTGTCATAGGTTGCAGGGATGTGTACAAACATGCCTTTTGGCATTAGGGCTTGTGCTGAGGCCCTTTTCCAGGCCGCAACAAAAGCCTCAGTGCTAAGAGATATGTTTCTGATGGTCACCACAGCGGTCAGATCATAATTTGGCGGGTGGAACTACAGTCTACCTGTCAGCCAGTTCCGTTCCCGCAACCATGGAAATGGGATGCTTGTATGACCACCATCATATTCAGTCCCTAGGTTCCTTAGAAAGATTATATTGATTGATGTTGGGACTGAAAATACCATCTGTGATTTCATTGACTAGGTTGAACATTGACCCAAAACAGTTCTGTGGCCCAAAATTGTGTAGCTTCCATCCAACTAGAAATACAAACAGCCAGAAAAAACATTAAATAGCAGCCCGACACTTGTTTTGGAGGAAGTAACACCACCATCCTATGAAAATTTATGGAAACATTATCATGTAGTTCCTATAGAAAATATACAGGATCTGCACGTTTAGACAACATACACTGTAGGATTGGTGTCAGACGAACTCCGATTACCCCCACTAGGTATGCTAGCCTTTCGGTATCAGCCAGCTCATGGTGCCACTAGAATCTCCTCTTACCAAGGAGAGAATAGTTCTTGGCAACCTCAGAACATGACATCCCTGATCCCTTCAGATCGTGGAAACAATGTACTACCTTTCGCTCAGTCACTCTTGCTTACTTAGTTTCTCTCAGAGAGATCCCAACTAAAACAAGCTGGGGATTTTCAAAAATAATTTATTGAGCAGTTGTTGTTCTGGTATGGAATAGATATGCTGCAACAACCGTTAGACAGTATAGGATATACATGATTAACAGTACTATGAAAGTAAAAGGATGGTATAGTTCTACCATCATCCTAAAATCATGAATACATTCAGGTATATAAAACACATGATAATAAAAAGGTGGGTACTCCTTTGATGCCTCCCTATCTGGATGTACCTAAATGTACCTAGCATGGGTGTAGGTTTTAAGCCAACAATCCCTCTAGGAACCAGTCAACCCCATTACCTCAAGTGAGAGCGTGGGACCACATCCTGGTCTCGAATTGGACACCCTGTGAGGGATGTCAGACCACTGCGAGCTGGAGCGTCTGCATGCAGGAACTTCAGCGTCTCTGGTCAGTTTGTTGACCGGGAAGTCTTGATCTCCTCTAGCTATCCGAGAAAGATGTGATGCATATATACCTATAGGTTCACCAAGGGTCCTACCTTGCTGTGTTACTGTATCAGCCTAACATTGGGCATGAACTTTGTACATAGATTTTATACAGGAGAAAGCAGTCCTGCTGTGCTTCCAAGAACCCTTATGCAAAATGTATGAAATTTCAAACTAGGGAAAACCTGCGTTCTGAATGCAGTGTAATATCTAGGTAAATGGTCAGTCCCTGTAAACCATGACAAGTGTAATGTAGAGAGAGAATATGGGTGAAGGGTAACACGTTTGCCAAGACCTATATTATAGTACCTATATGGAATATAACACCCACTCCTCTTCCGAATGGATGACATACTTTTAAGTTCTACACGTACTACTAGATGTTCTAGATATGTGTATGCAAATATACAAAACTTTAATTTGTTATTGTGTTAAAAGCATTCGATAAAAATGTGTTTTCCTAAATATTCTAAAAAACATTTTGCTAAAAAGGGAAAGTATTAGAAATTGACAGATAGGCTATTGCTCTAATATGTCCATAGGTATAGTCCGAACTACTACAAGTATTTTGAAAGCCATACATGTGTAAAAGGAATGTCAATTTAGATATAGTGTTTCAGTTTTCTGTTTTGTTTTTAAAAAGCCGAATATCTTCCCAGCACATGACGGGCCAAATGAGTCTAATTTGTATGTGACCTGGCTGGTAGATGCAGCATTCTCGTTGCTTGCTTCCACAGTTGGCGGTCCCTGTAACACCTCGCAGATTATGTCTTTTGAGCACAGATAATTTTCCGTACGGTCCACAGCGTTGCTGAGGCAGCCTGTGTAGCCGATGTCTGTACCAGCAGGTGCTGATGTTACCTGCGGTGGCTCTAAGATTGCTGACATCAACATGGGAATACACTGAGGACACTGCAAAACATGGGCCATTATCGGGTCCAGTAATGCATCAACGTCCGGTCGTGCACATGATGGAAGGGTCAGGCAGAGATCCAATATGCATTCTTCTCCGCAAAACAAGCATCAGAGGACAGGTAAGATGCAGTCCATCCAGACTGGTCTAAAGTAAAAGAACCAAGAAGCACTTAGTTCCCTTAGGTGAGGTGTACCTAGAAGTTGTACCATGCGATCACTATATTTTCTCTCCAGGAGTACTGTTTTCATCTCCTTGGTGACTGAGGTGTCCATTGCGTAGCAGAAACACGAAAATCAGGATACCTGCTATTAGAAACAGTCCTCCAAAAATGCTTCCCATCACGGACTGTATAAAGTTTGGAATAACTCAGAGGAGCGTCTGAAAAGTGCTTAACAGTCCAGAACCTAGGTTCTTAAATAGTCTGTCATATCAGACATGCTTAAGATATGATTTACCATTTCTGGGAAATGGAAAGAGCAATTTGTACGTATAAGTGCCTGTATCTCTACTGAAGTCCTTGCTAATTGGAGATCAAAAGTCTCTCGAGGAGAGGTTAAGGGCCTGGATTTCTGTGTAAGCATGTCTTTCATTCTGCTCAAATGATCAAACCGTATTAATGAAATGTTTAATGAAGGCCATAGCAGTGCCTCCCTGACTGTATGTGTTGAGGGTAACAAGACTTGCATACATCAAGTAACCCTGGAACTTATAGTTGCCAGATATGCATACCACAACAACCTTGATTTTTTGGCCTCAAGTAATTCCCATTCGAAAGTAGTTTGAATACTTGAGTGGCAGCTGGGGCCTCTAAGTGACAGGACAAGTTTCCTTCTGAACCATTGCAGGCCCCATGAAGCATTATATCCTGGCATATAAGTGATCCACTTAATGTATTCTCGCAGTTAGTACTGCTAAGAAACACTTATTTTTCCCAGTCCGGCAACGAATTCTGTACGGCAATTTCCAAGATTCCTTGATGAATTCCTTACCCATTTCCTCATATATGCCTGCCTGCATTTGTTTGAGACAATAATTGGAATTGAAAAGCTGTAACCGGGAGAGTTATGCGGCCACGTATTAACCATTCTGTGGACGGTAATTCTGCCACTGTAAATTAATGTGCCAGTTTTTCAACGAGCAGCATTGTATAATTTCCTCCCCTCTGAGACATTTCTATTTGTTTCTCTCAGATTGTACGAAGAAAACAGAGACGCGCTGTTTATAAAGCGCCATGGCACATTGCCTGCACGCAAATATTGCAGCGTCCAGCTTAACAACATAATAGAACGCAATTGCGATTGCCCGTGTTGTAGTATGGACAAGGCTTGCTCTAGTACATCGATAGCAGAAGATACAATGTTGCCCAGAGAATATATCCTGGATGCTAAGATTGTTAACCCATTATCGACCACTGATAGAACTTTGTCTAGATTTAGATTTAGACAATTGACTTCTCGTAATCTTTCTGCGGCCTCTTGTTGAGAGATTTTCCATATTTCATTATAGACAGCATATAAGAAACATTTTCGACATGGTTTCCTAGGACCTAATAAAAAATCCCACAGGTCCACATCCCCTGTAAGTAAGGATAAGTGTTGTTTCACCTCTGTGAATGTTGAGGTTTGCAGCCAATCAAGGCATAACTTTCCAACACTGTACGATATCACTACCCCTAGGAGTTGTCTTTGCACATATCATTGATTTGGCCTATTAATACTAAATCCTTTAGTTTTACCCAAGAATCTTTCTTGATAGGTATTGGTGTCTATGGGCCAAACCAACCATTCCTTCCAATCGGGGTGGATCTATTGCTTTGCAAGATGTCATCTAGTGTAACCACTTTTTGTGATGACACATTCTCCTCAGTGTGTGATGGTGCTGGCACCCGAGATGTATTCAGGTCTTTATTCCTGGCTAACCCAAGACAAGTTGTTTGTTGCACTGTTTCATTCAAGAACATTATTCGTTGTAGAATAAGACATGCTCTAAAAAGTGCCTCTGTTCTCTGAACTTGCCAGTCGCTACTACCCCAGACTGATTTTAAGTTTATCGTGTCTTTCCATAGGTTGAATCCCTGTTATGACAACTTGTCAATAAAGGAAGCAGAATAGATCTGTTTGGTGTTTGTCAACATATTTTTCTGTGATGGTATAGGTGCACCCTTATAGTAATATGAGGCTGGGTCTGACGTGTTAAACCCTGAAAAATATAGATATTTTTGGTACAACTGTTTTAGAACTGCTTTTAGGTGGTTTTGGGCAATGTTCCCATTGGTGATATGTGAAAACAGTCCTAGGGTTAGCAGATTTATGCAGAAAATAATGACCATAATGTTGACAGCAATACAGTTTTTCAAATTCTGACCTGTCTTCTAACATTTCATGATTAGATAAAGCAGCAGATTTCTCTACATCAGAAAACATATTATTTACAGCTCCATAATCCCAATTATTGGAAAATGTAATTGAGGTAATGATATCGCTTAATGATATTTTAAATAAATGTGGTATTTCAAAAGTTCAGCTCGACCAAATATATCAAATCAACCTTGTCCCATACTATACCATCAGGTATAGGAAGTGCTAAATGTTCACTGATAACAGGCCTCTTCTTTCACGATGTGATGATAGGTGTGGTTTCAGAATCATATTCTCTTTTTGTGCCGCGGGGCTTTCTCGGAGATAAGTTCCATTAATAAGCATACTAAAAACAATTACTAGGCCTATCCAGAAAAGAAAGAAATGTATTCCTGTAGATACTGAGAGTTCCACCCAAGGTGAAACCAGGTAAGTCTTTTTTAGAAAGTTCAGAAAGTCTTTAAATCTTTGTAGACAAATTTTTTGGGCTGGCGTTGTTTCAGGTTTGCTTGGATCTAACGAAAATGTGTCAAAGTCAATGAAATAGTCAGATGCAGTTCGATCAATTTTCGGTAGCTCCGCAGGTTTTGTGGAAACTGTAGTTTGCTCTTATTGGGGCATGTTGATGTAGATATCCGTGTTTGGTCAAATTGAAATTTGTCTTTCAGTGGAGTTCTCATTTTGAAATTCAGTCTCAAGAGGAACAAGTTCCATTGCAATGTTGCTTAGTCCTTCATTCTGTGTAGGTGACCCTTCAAATTTGATGAGTCTTTCTGTTTGAACTTCTTGTACAGTTGTGAAAGGAGGGGGTCTGTTACTTCGGAGTCCATGTGACCTACTACTCAGTATTGGCCACATAGTGTGGTTTGATTAGGGGCAAATTGTTTCTCCTTATCACAGGATAGAGGTGGCAGAAGTACAGTTATTGGCCCTTTAACTGCTAGGACAGGTACAGGCTTTCTGTATGATGGTCCACATTTTTTTTTGTCCGCTATTTTCTCTTGACTAGATCTCTGACTTTAGAGATCCAGACAGGTCTTGACATGACACTTTTTTCTTCCTCAGTGGCATTCTTCTTTAAATTGATATTACTCTGTTGTTCCCTTGTTTTGTTCAGGTCCTGTAAAACAGCCAAATGTTTATGGATGTTAAAAGGTTTTTTATCTGCCTCTGTGCCTTCACATTCAAGATCAGGTACCCACATTCTTGTCCCAAATAGGACCTCTTAAGGATGGACCCCCTTAGAGAGCTTCTTGGCTGATTATTTAACGCCCTTTGTACGCCACACAGTTTTACTAAATTTCCACAGAGACAGAGCCTAATACTTTAGCTGTTAAAGCTTTAAGTCCTGGTTTTTCCTCTCCACAACTGAATTTCCCTTGGGATGGTATGGAAAGGGGTATCGCAATGCTACACCCAGACTTCCCATAGCTTCCTTGTAAGCCCTAGAGCTAAACTCGGGGCCATGGTCAGAATGAAGTGTGCTGATTGCGTATGTTCCTATAAAGACTCTCAAATCTTTTCAAACAGTTGGAGCATCTGCCAAGCGCTGAGGCCCACCCATGGAAACCTAGAGCAGGAATCCACTGCAACCATGATATACTTGTAAGCCCTATCAGATTGGAAGGGGTCGCAGTGGTCCTAGTAAACACACACTAGTGGTTTATCTGATATTATTAATGACATCTGCACTGGACGTGTTACGCTGGTGCCTTTCATCTGCTGTGAGATGTCACATTTCAAGGCATAGGGGCCTATTAGTATGGCGGGCGGTGGCGGAAAATACCTTTTACCACACGCCAGCAGCGGTCCTCACATCTGCCATATTGGTATGACCAAACATAGCGCATTTCCCGTCCTCCGCGGTGCGACGCGAACTGCTATCAAAGTGTGCCCGCAATGGCGGTGGTGTGAGCCAATGGAGACTCTCCGCCGTGCAGAATGACGACCGCTCCGCTCCACAAATTAGGATGCCCCAAACAACCAGTTGCACCGCAGTGGAGGAACCACCCAACCAGAGAAGGTGGAAGCTCGACAGCAGAGCGCGAAACCAGAGTCCCGGTCCCTTTTACCCGGTCACAACCACCCTACACGTCTTTACGGTGCTGTATCTGATATATCACCAGCAACTCATGGACCATAGCGGATGCTGCCGCAAGTATGCAATAACACAACCCTGCACACAACCAGAACACAAATCTCATGGGCTGATACAGGGTCCCTATCAACATCAGACACCCTGGTGGGGACAGGAACACATCCACAAGTGTACTCACACATAACCTCCCTGGTACCAAGTCACCCCTCCGCATCCAGTTTTACAGGATCTTGCTGTAATGTCCCGGTCACGTCACCGCAGCAGTGAAGACAAGGGAATACATGTGGACAATGCAGAAGGCAGGGCCAGCGCCAGGCATGGGCAGGGCACAAAGCCCACAGGGCCACACCTCCACCATCCACACACTAGCCACCCACCTCTGAAGGGACTTGCCATGTGCCCCTCCTGTGCACCCCCATGCACAACAACAATTCAGGTAAATCCACATCCTGCACCACACACCAAACAACTTGGGAGACATCCACAGCAGGAGTGGCTGCAGAGGAACACACAGTACAGAAGGACAGGGCCAGGGCAACACACCCACCACCAACAACACCACACTCATGGCAAGAAAACTGAGTACAAGCACTAAATGAACACACACACATACAAGAAACACACATTCTACTGGACACACAGCCTGCCAAGTCACACAGACATACCCCACACTGAAACACAGACTCATACACAGACCACACGCCACCAGCAATGGAAAGCCAAAGTGAGGTGCACCCAAATGGTAGGCCAAGGAGATAACCACCAAGCATGTGTACATCACATGCAAGACAAGGAACATAGAACAACACCCTCAGCCCATCAAAGCACATATTGCTGGCACAGTGAGTGAATTCAAACCACAGTCAACTCAGTGCAACAACCCAGGGAGACAGCAAAGCAACCCATATATAGGCACATGGATAAAAGGAAGGCCCTGAAGTCAAACTGTGAAAAGCCACACATATGTATACAACTACTTCACGGGAGTATGTCAGCAGCACAACACACACGGCCCATTGACACACTCCATGACAGTCAAACACAAGTAGGAATCTACACTTATACCCCCCTCACACCTGCAGAACATAACACCAGTGTCAAACACACAGAAGGGTGTCAATAATGTCCATAAACAAAAGGAATCCACTAACTTGGGTTCGGTGATCCCTACAGTGGTGGGGAGCAACCAGTGTTGTTTAAATACCCCTCACACACCAAAAGGCCCCTTGGTGTCATGCTTCAACATTTTTGGGGGGAACCCACGAGCCAGGTATTTTTTATTTTTCGTTTTTTCACCTCACCACTCACATTGTATCACCCTCACACACACCGACACATAGTTCACTTGCAAGTGCTCCTACGTAGTCGTGAGTCGCAGCACGCCGCATTCCGTAGAGGTTTGCGAAGACCCCGATGATGAAGCATGACACCAAGGGGCCTTTTGGTGTGTGAGGGGTATTTAAACAACACTGGTTGCTCCCCACCACTGTAGGGATCACCGAACCCAAGTTAGTGGATTCCTTTTGTTTATGCATATTTCCAGGGGAGACAGAATCCACTTTTCCTCTCCCTCCCCCCTTTTGTTTATTACGTCAATAATGTCCAGTCAATACACAAACAAACAATCACACTCCCTGGGGTAGCCACAACAATTACACACACACAGGGATGCCAGAACCAATGTCTGCACAAAAACAAAAGACAAACACATAACTCAACTGAAATACATTCAGAAGCAAGCAAGAACAGACATACCCTGTGCAGCAAAATTGTGGAAAGGCAATGGGATCAGAGACATAATAGGAGAGCACAACCTCATCAGTCAGAAACAATGCACAGACAACATACCAAACACAGACAAGATGTACACCATCACAGAAACCACAGCCACATCAAGCAAACAACAGATGCACACGCATAAAATTCACATAGCAAACACAACAGGACATCTGGGGATGCACTCCAGGCAATGACAAGGCAACATACACCCACAGCACTGCATGCACAACAAGCAGGGTGTGCACACCAAGCATACCAGTCCCACACAGATATGAGTGATACAACATGAACCCAGACAACACTAATCCGCACAGCACAAAGACATCATCACACTCAGGAAGTGAAGCAGTACCACAGCAAACCCACATACACCCAACAAAACACCAACAGATGCACAAGTCTGGGACAGAAAGGTAGAAGCAACTTGACCAGAGGACTGTGCAGCACAAACAGTTGAAGTGCATATGAGCAACCATGACTGCTAAACAGCACAAGAACATCACATATAACCAATTGGGGAAATATCCTGAGTGGCACATTGCTCCTGGGCAAAGAACTGCACCACAAATCAAGATATAGGGAGGTTCACACACATGCAAACCAAGGAGACAGCTGACATCAAAGTGAAGTGTTGTGCACGTCAGTAGTGGACATGGCAGGAGTGTACCATACAAAAAATATAGGGAGTGCAGACTCACAATGGGTAGGCATCTGAAGCACAGATTGGGGATAGTATGACACCACACACAACATGCCATACTGGAGGCAATAAAGCACCATGTGACAGCAATGCATGAGAAAACACAACCACCATGTGACTAGGATGACTGGCCATCACAAGATGACCATACACCCACACTGGTGGGCACACATAAAGTAAGAACACACATACATGATGACCCTGGCCAGCCTGCCTGCAATCCTGTGGATAGAATCCCACTTTGTGCTGGCAGTGCCCCCCAACCTGACATGTGTACAATATAGCCAACATGAACAAATTCTGTAAATGATAACGGCATTCCATATACAAATGACATGAATGCCCCCACAAGTGCCAGAGTCAGGGATAACTTAAGTCTCTGTCACCCCTGTGAAAAATAGAATGAGTGAGACAAGCCATTGGCAATCTTGAAGTGGCACACAGAGCATGTGGCACAGTAAACCATATACACACAGAAAACAAAATGTATTCATTAAGGGCACTGACTAAACAGACAACAGGAGCAACACATATTGCACAGATAGGCACCAAGAGTAGAGAAGAGCAAGGTGCAACATGCAAGAGTATGTACATGAGAAGCTGCACAGGCAAGGGGAAACAGCAGGGCCTGTGGCCAGTCCAAGGTGCAGAGTATGTACATGAGAAGATGCACAGGAAATAGTTGAACACGCAAAGAGCAACAAGGCCAGTGGCCAAAACGAAGTGCAGAGCATGTCCATGAGAAGCTGCAGAGGCAAGGGAAAAACAGCAAAGCCAGTGGCCAGTAGTTCAAGGTGCAGTATGTCCATGAGAAGCTGCACAGGCAAGGGGAAGCAGCAAGGCCAGTGGCCAGTCCAAGGTGCACAGTATGTCCATGAGAAGCTGCACAGGCAAGGGGAAAACAGCAAGGCCAGTGGCCAGTCCAAGCAGCAGAGTATGTCAATGAGAAGCTGCACAGGCAAGGGGAAACCAGCAGTGAACAACAAGGCTAGTGGGCTGGGCAAAGTGCAGACTGGATCATGAGAAGCTGCACAGGCAAGGGATACACAGCAGTGAACGACAAGGCCAGTGGGAAGGACAAAGTGCAGAGTGAGTCCATGAGAGGCTGCACAGGGCATGTGTGCGACTGTACCACAGTAAGGGGGGTAACAATGGGCAGTACAGGCCCGCTGTGTAAGACAGATGTGTGAGGGTGACTACCACTCAGACTTGGCTGTCAGTCGGACTAGGAGCTGGCTGTGTGTCAGGGACAGTTGGAGCACTTGACTGGGGAGAGAGAGGCCCAGCTGAGCTAGAGCTATCAGTGTCCTGGGAAGCCGGAGGGCTGCTTGAACAAGGTGGTGTAGTGGCACATGGAGGTGGAGTCATGCTGATGTGAGACATAGTGTGGGTGGGAGATTGTGGAGGGGTGCCTTTACACTTCTTGGGAATTCTAAATGCTTCCCTGGCTTGGGATCAATGTGAATTGGTGTGGACACAACAGGCACACTCACCACCAAAGCTGCATCAGGTGGAGACACTGGCACTGCCTCTGGGGACGTGCTGGATCCAGCGGTACACGTTGCCTGGCCTTGCCTTTGCCCCTTCATCCCCTTTTTACCAGGTGTTACCCCATACAGTGCCCTCCTTCCCCTGCTTCTCTGGGCTTGGAAACAGGAGTCGAGGTGGTGAGTGAATCTGTCTTGAAGCCCTTCTTATGTGTACCCATGGCATGCACCACCTTCTTGGTGGGCACAGAAACTGTCTGCTTGTCTTTGTGAGATGCTTTAGGGACAGGAGAGTCCTTGGCTGGGGATGCCTCTGAGGCATGTGAGCCTGAGGTCTGCGTCTTTGCTTTTTGGCTCCTGGTGTCGCCTGATGAGCTTTTGTGTTTGCGCTCTCGGGTGGCTTTAGTCTTCTGTGGGGATGGTGTCTGTGCCCTGGACCGCTTGGGCTGCTGCTGCTGTGTGCTTCATGTGCTGTTTCGTAACCTTGAGGTCTGTGGAGCGTGTTCACTATCGTCAGACATGGCCACTGGAAGGGGGTGGACAAAGGGACTGGAGCTGAATTCTAAGTTTGTGCCAGTTGAAGGGCTGCCATCACTGCGGAGGACAAAAACTGGACAGTCCAGTGCAGCCCGCCCATGTCTGAATGTATGCCCTCCATGAAAGCAACCACCTGTGCCAATTTTTTGTCGTGGTCTATGAATGCATTGAGGAGAGCTGTCTGGCCCACACACAGCTGGCACAAAAGGTCCACAGACTCAGCACTGATGGCATAAGGGGAACAGGTGCAGAGGCACCGGTGCCTGGGGTGAAGGACACTATTCCCCTCTTACTGGTGCGAACACAGGCAGCTCTAGAGGAAGCAGCTGGGAGGGTGGGCACTGTTCGCTGTGTGGTGGAAGATGAGGCAGAGTTCCGGTTCACTGTGCCCGCCAACATGGATGTGTCACCACTGGCATCAGATGACGTTAAACTTTGTGTCTCTGGTTGTGATTCCTCCAGCAGACTCCTGTCCCCCTCCGAGGCTCTGGTCACTTCTGTGTCACTGTGCTCATCTACAGCTGTTGTGCTTGATTCCCCACCACTGGTGTCCGTCCCCTGTCCCTCCATGACCACGGGAGATGCTGCATAAGATGGGAAAGTAGGGTCAGTTCAGTGACAGCAACAGATCAAACATATGCAAGCCAAGCATCCCTGAAGATGACTAACTCTACGTGTTGCACACCACCCTGTGCAATAACATTGTGCAAATACACTTCTTCTGACTCAAAGAATGTGTGTAAACAAGAAAAACAGGCATACGTGAGCCAGGTGATGACCACGCAGCACTACATCCTGCTGGTGGCTCCGTTCAACCAAACACACAAATAACTCTGAGCACACCTGGGGCTATAATGGGTTGGCACACAACATGTTGCCACTGACAGATCTGGATGGAGCAGGAGGGGACAACACAGAAACAGACTACAACATGACCACAATAGCCATGAGCCCATGCCACTCACCATGTTGTACTTTGGGGCACAAGTATGGATGCACATTGGTGTCAGATGTCTAAGCCTCCCAAATCTGAGGTCAGTCAATGCACGCATTGATGAAAGCACACTCAGATTTGGCACACTGCTGTTCCCTTTCATGGGATTTCCCAGACTACCCCAATGCAGAGAATACCTGAAGACCACGACTCAGAATGCTACGGAAATGCACATTAACTCAAATTACTTTAGTAAGTACAGGTAGGGCAAATGTGTGACAGCTGCACCAAGCACAGCGGCCACTTATAAACCACTGCATCACACTACTAACATCACATAAGCCAGCGCTGCCACAGGCTCTGTAAAAATGCAGCCACTCACAGCCAAAATCACGCTTCCAAAATACTCACCCGTAGCTTGCTGCTGATGCTCCTTCAAACGTGCATCCAGCTCAGGCTGTGTCATGGCCAAGATGAGGCCCATTAGTGGTGTCATGCTCTGCCGTGCCAACCGCCCAGTGCGAGGGAACAGCCCCAAGGTCTGGTCCGCCACGTTCTTTGTCAGGTGGCTGATGTCGTCCCACCTCTTGTGGCAGTGGTTGCGCCGGCGGTTTGAGACACCTAGTGCCCGCACCTTGGACACGATGGCCCTCCACATGGCCTTACACTGGTGTACCTTGAGCTGCACGCATGAGAGGTAAGAGCGGGAAAACATCAGTGACACAGTGTTATGTACCTACATCTCTTAGTACAGTAGCATGATATAAACTCATCCCAAATCCACAGATATGTCTAACATAGACAAGAATGCATCTCACATGGAACATATGCATGGGAAAAGCAGATGTAAATGCTTGCAAGTGTGAGGGGGGACACAGTCCCTGCACATCTCACACACATGCAGGATGCCAGCACTGAAAGCCTTGTGTAGTCTGCACACATCTCCTGTCCATTTTTAGGTTGAACGAAACATACATCACATATCACCATGTGTTTGGGGATAGACTCACTGTGTCGAACACTGCCCAGCCCTCAATGTCCTTGCTCTGTGAATAGCTCACTGTGTCATGGTTGTCACATTGAGGGACATGATCTCACAAATCCAAAATCCTTCTCACAAGGCCGGTGGTGTGCAATCTGCAGGGCTGAGATGGCTCATAGCTGGAGTGCAATGAGAAAAGACACATGTAAAACTCTGTAAGTTAAGTGATGTGTCCTTGTCATTTTGGGAAGTGACTGTGCAGGCCAGGTGTTCTCACACTGAGATGGACAACAGGGGCACACACAGCCATTCAGCCAAGCAATCACTGTCCTGACTCCTGCATTAAGAACTTGCTGCATCACTGTATGGCTGACAAGACAACACAGCTCACTCAAATATTATTATGCAGGCAGGGAAATGTGTGGAATAGGGTACACCCGCCTTCCTCCTGGAGACAGCATGTTAGGTAGTGAATGACACCCCCCCATACTCTCAGTCACATACTGCATCCGTCCAACTACATGTGTGCCCCCCTGCACTTCCTCCACTGTTGAAGACTTACCATGACATTTGGAGCACCATATAGCCTTGGGTACTGTGTGAGAACCTCGTCCATCAGGACCTCCATCTCCTTGCTTGTGAAGGGACTCGCACAGATCTTCTCAGTCCCTGTCATCACTGTGGACAGGAGACAGCAGCGGCAGAGGTGGTTGATGAGGGGTCTCTAGCAGCAGTCCCTGGAGGCAGCAGCATATGAGGAGTTTCTGGCAGCAGTCCCTGGAAGCAGCAGCAGAAGAGGGGTCTATGCAGCAGTCCCTGGAGGCAGCAGCAGATGAGGGGTCTCTGACAGCAGTCACTGGAGGCAGCAGCAGATGAGGGGTCTCGGGCAGCAGGCTCTGGGAGCAGTGGAAATATGAGGCTCCCTCCCACACATATATAGCCCCCTGGGGTCGTTTCAGTGGTGCTAAGCTTCTGCAATTGGTGTCCAGGTCTGCCTTTTTCAAATGCATCAAATGACCGGCTCCGCGTTGGCTGAGCACGCCTACCGCGATTTCCAAAATTGCATCATGCTACAGTGATTAAGGTTCCCATTGGCTGTAAGGGCATGGTCCATGGTGGTAACACACCGTAGGGGCCAGGCGGGAGGTACCGCGGTGGTGCATCTTTCAATTACATCAAATGACCGGCTCCGCTGTGGCGGAGCACCCCTGCCACGATTTTCAAAATTGCATCATGCTACCATGATTAAGGTTCCCATTGGGTGTAAGGGCATGGTTCATGGCGGTGACACACTGCAGGGGCAAGATGGGCACTACCTCGGTGGTGCATCTTTTAATTGCATCCAATGACCGGCTCCACAGTGGCAGAGCACGCCTACCATGATTTTCAAAATTGCATCATGCTACCGTGATTAAGGTTCCCATTGGCTGTAAGGGCATGGTCCATGGCGGTGACACACTGAAGGGGCCAGATGGGCGCTACCTCGGTGGTGCATCTTTTAATTGCATCCAATGACCGGCTCCACAGTGGCAGAGCACGCCTACTGTGATTTTCAAAATTGCTTCATGCTACTGTGATTAAGGTTCCCAGTGGCTGTAACGGCATGGTCCTTGGCGGTGACACACCGCTGGGGCCAGGCGGGTGCTACAGCGATGGTGCATCTTTCAATCGCATCCAATGACCGGCTCCACAGTTGCGGAGCATGCCTACCGCGATTTTTAAAATTGCATCATGCTACCGCGATTACGGTTTCCATTGACTGTAAGGGCATGGTCCAAGGCAGTGACACACCTCTGCTGCCAGGCAGTAGCTACCTGGATTTGGGTGTCATATAAGCATGGGCGTAAAATCCGCTCCGCTCGCGGATTTTTCGGATTTTCGGCAAATCCGCAATCCGCGAACGCTCGCGAATTTGTCGAAAATCCGTGAATCCGCTCGCGGCGGATTTTTTGCTTGGTTGCGGCGCGCGGCGTGGTGCACGGCGTTCACTTTCCGTCATTTTAGCGTTTGCCGAGTTGTTTTTCTTTGCGAGTGACGCGCCATTTTAGATCTTGCTGCGTGTTCCCGCGGGAGTTTGTCGCCCGCGAATACGTACTCGCGGCTTGCCACCTTGCACAGCACACCTCGCGAGAGTTCGCAATTGCGAACATGTAGTTGCGGCGGAAAGGAACAATCTCGCACTTGCAAAATAGAGATTTTGCAATTTCGCACAAGAAAATCACCAGCAAACAGGATAAACCTTCAGAAAATTATGATTTTTATCAGAATCACTCCTCAGGTTGACATTTGCATGGCCTTTTTTTTTGCAAGGAGTCCATTTTGGGGGGGGGGGGAGGAAGGAAGTGCCCCACAGTCTCCAACTTCCTGTTCCTGTCCAGCAGGCTCCTCCCAGTGCTTTGTCCATCTCCTGGTCACTTTCATTTGGATCTGGAGCTGGAAGGATTACTTTTTGTGGGTGCTGCTGGATATTTGGATTTGAGGCCTTTTTGACTGTCTTTGGATCACTTTTGGATTAGAAATCAACTTTCACAAGTAAGTTTGTTTGGGGCATTACAGTTGCTGCAAGTACAATTTTGGAACTTTTTCAGAAAATTAAATAAATTATATTGTGGGTAGCCACAGTATCCAGTAGGACCAGGGTTGGTTATGGGTGCATGATACAACTGTTTTGTTGAATTTAAACACCATTGAGGCCATGGATGGGCTGGGATTGTGCAGATTTTATTGTTTTTTGTCGTTTTTTTGGGCCTGCTGGTGTGGCCCTTTGCCCAGGGGTGGTGAGTGTTGCATGGGCCTAGTCTTTCTGTGGGGTGTCTTCTTGAATTTAAACATAATTGAGGCCATGGATGGGCTGGGATTGTGCTTATTTTATTGTTTTTTGTCGTTTTTGGGGGGCTGCTGGTGTGGCCTTTTGCTTGCCCAGGGGTGGTGGTGGTGCATGGACTGAGTGTGCCTGTGGTGTTGTCTCACTCTCTTTGATGTAAACATCATGGATGGCATTGGATTGTGGTGATTTCTGGCTGTTTTTCTGTTTTTTGGGGGTGTACTGTTGATGTGGTCTGGCCATGTGGGTGGTGGTGGTGGCCATCTTGAGTGCTGGCTGGTACAGGCAACATGTGCTTGGGGTGTAAGGGGGCCATTTTGAGGAGAGGCAGTGTCTGAGGCCTGCACTTATTTTGCCTACTTTTCATCCCTTATGCCCAGGGGTAGTGAGTGTTGCATGGGCCTAGTGTTTCTGAGGGGTGTCTTCTTGAATTTAAACACCATTGAGGCCATGGATGGGCTGGGATTGTGCAGATTTTATTGTTTTTTGTCGTTTTTTTGGGCCTGCTGGTGTGGCCCTTTGCCCAGGGGTGGTGAGTGTTGCATGGGCCTAGTCTTTCTGTGGGGTGTCTTCTTGAATTTAAACACCATTGAGGCCATGGATGGGCTGGGATTGTGCAGATTTTATTGTTTTTTGTCGTTTTTTTGGGCCTGCTGGTGTGGCCCTTTGCCCAGGGGTGGTGAGTGTTGCATGGGCCTAGTCTTTCTGTGGGGTGTCTTCTTGAATTTAAACATAATTGAGGCCATGGATGGGCTGGGATTGTGCTTATTTTATTGTTTTTTGTCGTTTTTGGGGGGCTGCTGGTGTGGCCTTTTGCTTGCCCAGGGGTGGTGGTGGTGCATGGACTGAGTGTGCCTGTGGTGTTGTCTCACTCTCTTTGATGTAAACATCATGGATGGCATTGGATTGTGGTGATTTCTGGCTGTTTTTCTGTTTTTTGGGGGTGTACTGTTGATGTGGACTGGCCATGTGGGTGGTGGTGGTGGCCATCTTGAGTGCTGGCTGGTACAGGCAACATGTGCTTGGGGTGTAAGGGGGCCATTTTGAGGAGAGGCAGTGTCTGAGGCCTGCACTTATTTTGCCTACTTTTCATCCCTTATGCCCAGGGGTAGTGAGTGTTGCATGGGCCTAGTGTTTCTGAGGGGTGTCTTCTTGAATTTAAACACCATTGAGGCCATGGATGGGCTGGGATTGTGCAGATTTTATTGTTTTTTGTCGTTTTTTTGGGCCTGCTGGTGTGGCCCTTTGCCCAGGGGTGGTGAGTGTTGCATGGGCCTAGTCTTTCTGTGGGGTGTCTTCTTGAATTTAAACACCATTGAGGCCATGGATGGGCTGGGATTGTGCAGATTTTATTGTTTTTTGTCGTTTTTTTGGGCCTGCTGGTGTGGCCCTTTGCCCAGGGGTGGTGAGTGTTGCATGGGCCTAGTCTTTCTGTGGGGTGTCTTCTTGAATTTAAACATAATTGAGGCCATGGATGGGCTGGGATTGTGCTTATTTTATTGTTTTTTGTCGTTTTTGGGGGGCTGCTGGTGTGGCCTTTTGCTTGCCCAGGGGTGGTGGTGGTGCATGGACTGAGTGTGCCTGTGGTGTTGTCTCACTCTTTTTGATGTAAACATCATGGATGGCATTGGATTGTGGTGATTTCTGGCAGTTTTTCTGTTTTTTGGGGGTGTACTGTTGATGTGGACTGGCCATGTGGGTGGTGGTGGTGGCCATCTTGAGTGCTGGCTGGTACAGGCAACATGTGCTTGGGGTGTAAGGGGGCCATTTTGAGGAGAGGCAGTGTCTGAGGCCTGCACTTATTTTGCCTACTTTTCATCCCTTATGCCCAGGGGTAGTGAGTGTTGCATACTTGCATGTCCCTAGTCTTTCTGTGGGGTGTCTTCAATGTAAACATCATGGATGGCATGGGATTGTGCTCATTTTTCTGTGTTTTGTCGATTTTTTGGGGTGTATAACTGAACTGATGTTCCTCTGTCTTCCATTGCTTTTAGGTGCACAAGAAGACTCAATAGAACCACCAGTGCCAGGAAGAAGTCCTGCAGCGGTGTGTGCAGCATAACGTCACGCGACGTCACGTCTGGACACAGAACCCTCTGCAACTCGTGCAACTGCTGCCTGCTGACCTGCTCTGAAGAAGATGGCCCCCAAAAAAGTAACCCGTAGCTCCTCTAGCAAGAAAGGTGCCAGTAAGGAGCAGAAGAAGCAAGTTACCAAGGACACTGGTGTGCCGCCCGCCCCTTTTTTTGTGAGTAAAAAAAAAAGTATGCCTGCAGCAGCTGCAGCGGGATCTGCTGGGGACCAAGCTGGCAGCAGCACCCCCGCTCCATTGGGCTCAGTGCCACCACCACCACCACGCCAACTTAAGTCCAAGCCCTTGAGTGCTGCAGAGGCAGCCAGTATACTTCTTCAATCACCATCGACCAGTGATGTTGGCTCATCGCAAGAAAGCAGCAGCAATGTCCCTCAATCAACACAGGTTGTTGTAGCTCATCTGACGAGTGTTGAACAACCACAGCGGCAACAACAATCACATGTGCAAGTACAAGCCCAAGTACATGTGGAAGGAGAGGCAGCGCAAGGAGATGCGCATGCAGAGGTGCATGGAGGGTCACAACAAGTGCCCACAATAGTTGTTCCTCCCGAAGTAGGGGCACATCAGGAAATCGACAATCAAGGCGAGGTATCATTTGAGGAAGCCACTCCTCCTGATGATCCTTCATTGTCTTCCACAACCCTAGCAAGGAAGAGATCAAGGGTGGTGTCTACATCCTCTTCAAGCACACCTCCTTCTGATGATACGGATCAAACTTGGGAACCAGCACCACAGCCGTCTGAGAGTGAGGCACACCATGATCCAACAAAGGTACTTAAGCGTAAAAGGAAGCTCGTCCAAAGTCTCAGACTTATGGAGTGTGATGAGGCTCAACAAGAAGTGGCGGATACTGCTGCTGATGAAGACTCTGCCAACGACGACCCAGTCATCATAAAGGTCACTGCAGCCCCAGCGGGCATGCAGCAAACAGACATTTTGACCCTAGCCCGAAGAGCTGCTGCGCGTGATGATGATGATGATGATGTTGTCGATGAGGAGGCAGTGGAAACACCACAATCATTGGAGTTAAGTAGTACACCAACTCGTCCCGCTTCCATATTTCTTTCTGGCAAGAAGAGACCTGCGTCCACCTCGACCTTAATTAGTGGCGGTGAAAGTGGAAAACGTACAAAAGTTGGCCAATCCAGATCCTCCACTTCATCTGGCATTAGCTTCATGACCACCACCACCACCAGTATCGCCGCCTCCTCCAGGTCCCACAGACACTTCAAGTCCCCAGTTTGGGACTTCTTTACTGTTTGTCCCAAAAATCCAAGGTTTGCCATTTGTACCCTTTGTAAGCTTGCAGTTAGTCGTGGTAAGCCAGGTAGCAACTATGGTACCGGCGGCCAGAGTGGTCATCTTGACAGAAAGCACGCTGTCCAATGGTTTGCGCACCTAGCTGCGATCAAGAAAGGCCAAAATCAAGGAAACGTTGATGTTTCATCTGATGTTGACGAGCAGGAAGAAGACGTGTCAAACACTTCCCTTACACCCAGTACCCCTCTCAGCAGCACACCCAATGTGAGGCACACTAAGAGTGTTGGAGCGAGTGAGACACCAACGCACAAAAGTTCACCAGCGAGCAAAATTGGGTCAACGAAGTCATTATCAGCCCGTAAATGCTTGGTCCAGGCCAACATTAGAACAATGCTTACTTCAGACGTGCCATATGAACGCAACCACCCACTGACGCGTCTGTATAACACTAAGCTGGCTAAAATGCTAGCTGTGGACCTTCTACCTTTTTCTTTTGTAGAAGCGGTAGGTTTTCTTGAATTAGTTGCAACGCTCTGCCCTAAATGGAAGGTTCCGAGCCGGTTCTATTTTGCCAGAGTTGCGGTTCCAGCACTACATGAAGATGTGCTGCAGGCGATTGGGGCAGCTTTGCAGAAGAGTGCTGTTCACACAATACATCTGACAACAGACATGTGGACCAGTGGCCCAGGCGATGATTACATGTGCATCACTGCATACTGGGTCTCTTTTTCAGGTGTTATAGCAAAGCTAAACGCAGGTGTTGACCCGGACCAAGTTTTCAAAGCTGCTCGGAAACATGCAACACTAGCCATGTTTGCCTTGGAGAAAAGTCACACAGCAGAAAACCTTTTGGAAGAGTTTGACAAAAAGGTGTTGTCAATGCTATCCCCCCTAAAACGCAAGATTGGTTATGTTTCCACGGATAATGGCGCCAATGTAGTTAAGGCCATGTCACAGGGTCACCATGTTAGAGTGCCGTGTTTGGCGCACTGTATCAACCTGGTAGTTCAAAAATTCTTGAGTGATAAAGAGAGTCCAGCGTTCGAGGTAATGGCCACCTGCCGCAAAATGTGCAACCATTTCAGCCATTCTTTTAAGGCCCGGAAGCATCTGCGGAGACTGCTACTTCAACGTGGAATGCCAGTGAAAGCACTCATCCAGGAGGTGGCAACACGTTGGAACTCAACCTTCTACATGCTTGAGCGTCTGCATGAGCAGTATACGGTACTCGATCACTATTTCTTGACAGAGGCTACATCTCAGAAGGAGGACCTGCGGATGAGTAAGGCGCAATGGGCCATAGTTAAAAGCCTGACAGACATGCTTCGTCCTTTTGAGTTCTTCACGCGTGCAGTCAGCCAGGAGGACTGTAATTTGGGAAAAGCTATCCCATTGTTGTGCATACTGGAGCACCAACTGATGGCGGTTTCTTCTGAGTTTGAAAAAGATGAAAAAAAAAAAACCATTTCATTTTGTCTGAGAAATTATTACATCGCCTACGTGGTGATGAACGTCTTAAAAACATCAACTCAGATCAGCATTACATTTGTGCTACTATTCTGGATCCACGCTACAAAAAGGCGCTGGCAGACAACGCATTCTTTCCTTTCGCTGATGCAGATGTTCAAAAGTACAAACATTGGTTAGCCTGGTCAGCCAAGAGGTTTGAAAAAGAACGGCAGGTTATTGAAGGAGAAGCCAGTACATCAGCATCAGCATCAGCAGGCCATCCGCAGTCACAAGAATCCACTTCTGCACCTGTGGCTGGGGCACAAGTGACCTCTCAGCCGTTAAAGACACCGGCAACTGGATCATCTGCACCACACACAATGACAACACTAACAGTGGCTGGGGAGGAGGATTGGCTAAGTTTGATGGGGTATGGTTCTCTAAAAAATGTCACAGGCACAGCAAAAAGTAAGCAAAGTGGAGGAACAGTTGATGACCTTGAGTCGATGGTGCAGGACTATCTGAATGACTCAACAGTGGTCTTTCTTAATGAGGAGCCATTGCAGTATTGGCATGGCAAAAAACAATTGTGGCCACAGCTCTACAACCTGGCTATAAACTATTTGTCTTGCCCACTCGCAAGTGTGTCTTGTGAACGTGTTTTCAGTGCTGCTGGTGGCATTGTAACTGCCAAACGGAGCCGCCTATCGCCCAAAAATGTGGAGCGGCTGACAATGATCAAGATGAATCAGCACCTCATACCACCAGATTACAAAGTGCGAGAAAGCACGCCACATGAAGACGATGAGGACAGCAACGTAGATGAGGGGATTTTTTCTCTGTTCGGTGCCACTGACCTCATCCAGCCTGAATTCGCAGAGTATGATGACGAAATCTTGTTCTTATTCCCTGACACCGAGCCCTGAAAATGAGACAATCAATCAAGAACTTTCTTTTTCGTCCTTATTCACTTTTATTCCTGTGTGCTTTGTGTCTCTCTTTCTTTGTTTTGCACAGTTAATTTAATTCAAACTTGAATCACCTAATCCCAAAAACAAGACCATCATCAGAACAGTCTTCACTTGTTTGCTTATTGATTTGAAGGTGCCGCAGTCTACATTCCTCATGTTGACACATGTTCTGAAGAACATGCTCCTCTATCCTCCTCCTCCAGACTGCGATTTCCCTCCAAGCAGAGTGCTGGATTACGCACAATGAAGAAAGACTCAGCACTTGTGGGGGTGTTGTACTTCTTTGCGGGTGAGTTGACGGTTTTGGGCCCATTGCTGTGAAGCTCTAATAATGGACAAAGGTGTTTTGGACCAAATATGAGGTGGAAATTTCTTGCCGTTTTTGCTGACTTGCTTGCCTTTGAGGTGCTCTTTGGCGGGGTTCCGGGGGTTTGTGTGTAATTTTTGGTGTCTGTCGAAGCACTGCTGCGACAGTCTAATCTTGATTGCATTTGCTTTTCAGGAAATCCGTGGTGGAAAACAGGAGTTATGATGATTGATGATGACCTAGCTGCACAGCGCGTTACTTTGGACCGAAGGCCGAGAGATATTGTAAGTATGAGATTTAGCTTTTTCGCTGTTTGGGGGTGTTGTCGGGTGTTTTTTTGCGGGTGGGTTGGCGCCGGCGGGTCTTGCCTGGGGCATTCCTGGGAAGGTCTAATACCGGATACAAGTGTTTTGGACAAAATCCATAAGGAACAGCCTTTTTTTTGCCATTTCTTCAGACATCTTGCTCAATGTAGCGTTTTGGGGGGCTTCCTGCTGTTCGTGGGTGGGTTGCGGCCGGGGTCTCTGTCGAAGCACTGCTGCGACAGTCTAATCTTGATTGCATTTGCTTTTCAGGAAATCCGTGGTGGAAAACAGGAGTTATGATGATTGATGATGATGACGACCTAGCTGCACAGCGCCGCGTTTGGACCGAAGGCCGAGAGACATTGTAAGTATGAGATTTAGCTTTTTCGCTGTTTGGTGGTGTTGTGTCGCGTGTTTTTTTGCGGGTGGGTTGGCGGGTCTTGCCTGGGGCATTCCTGGGAAGGTCTAATACCGGCTAGAAGTTTGTTGGACAAAATCCATAAGGAAACACCAGTTTTTGCACTTTTTGTAAGTTAGAGTTCGTTAGGGTTAGCCCTAGCAGCAGGATTGCATGTGTTTAGGGGGGTTCTATTGCAACGCGGTTCTGTTGTTGTAGAGCACTGTTGGAGCGATGCTGGCTATGGATACTTTTGCTTGCAGGCAAGTGGTTTGAATACAATCCACGGTCTGTATTTGGGTCTACTGTTACTTTCAAAGTACGTTTTGTAACCATTTTTCTGCTAGGCATCGTTTTTGGAGATATGATTGGGTTCTTCTACATTTTTGCGACTGGCTTTAGTAAGGGTCTTGGTGGGAGCATTGCTGGGAAGGTCAAATTTTGTTCTAAAACACAGTAGTACACCCACCTTGAGGGGAAAGATCCGCTATAATATTTTGGCCATACTTATTGATCCTTAAAAAGGTGACTCAGACAGAGCACGCAATTTCAAAAATATTGTACTGTCTATTAGGGAAATCAAAGTGTGACTTTTTGAACCACACAGCGTACATACCTTTTATTTATTTATCAGTGGTATTGTAATAGCACTTCCTGTTTTCCGTTCAATAATTACAGGCCGGGTTTCAGTCAACATCCGCCAGGCAGGCAGTGGACAGGGTGTCTCTTCTGTCAGTGGTCACCACCACATTGATGGACGAAGCGTCAGCTGGAATGGAGGAGTGCCGCCAATAAGAGGAATTGTTTGCTGCATGCAACTTACTTACCAATTTCAACAGGACAACTCCAACAACATACGCAATACAGATACAGTATCCATTGTTGTCTTTTATTCTATGAGTGTGACTGCATGTGCTTACCTTTACTTTGTAACCAAAGATTGTCTGTAAACTCTGTATCTTCAATTATTGTTTGTCCATGCTCTGCTTTTTTTTTCTTCTCTCAACAAAACCTACCCAAAAAGAAACCCCCATTCCCATCCATTTTACAAACCCTAACCCTCTTCCCCCGGGCTGTGTTGTTTTGCTTGATGTCTGACTAAAATGACATCAATAATTCCACACACTTGCTGGGGAGGATAAGGTGATAGCAGCAACAGGCTGGTGAAGGAATACGAGGATATCTTCTAGACTTACTCAGCTTCAGTACTATATCTTCTAGTAGTAGTAGCCAATGTCAAATAAATTCAACGCAAGTACTAGTTATACTTGCAATACTTTACCATTTGTTAGGCTACATTATGGCACTGTTCTAGTGTACTGTCACCTGCTATTTTCTCGATCGTACCGTAACCGTTGTAATGCTACAGTAAGGAGTACAAACAAGGTTTCGTTTTCTTTTTTTCCATAGGCATGCAACTGCCACTGTGTCACACCACTAGTAACACCGCAATGAGGAAATGTCACCCGCCCAGGAATGACAACGTTAATCCCCATTTCACCTGGAGCCAGCCCTGGGCCTAGCCCTAATTTCTAACACAAATTACAGGTAAGATAAGCGTTTGGTGGGAGGTAGTATAATGGAGTATTATTTCGGAGTAGACAAGAGATTGACGGTTGTACTACTAAAGTCCTACGACTGTTCAGGAAAACAAAGTTACTGTTACACCCCCGCCCCCCACCCACCAGACTGAAAAGCAGTAAAAAACAGGTATGGTCAGATAAAGTAGTTGAAAAATATATTTATTTATCCCTAACAAAATAATCTCCCTCACCCACCCTAACCCCAACGATTGTCTCTGAAACGTCCCAAAACGATCCCAACTCCCAAATCCCACCCCCCAAAAGTCTATAAAAAAAGGGCAAGGGACACTCCACTACTGGAGGGTGCTGGTGCTGGTGCATGATGCGGCATGGGCATCATACTCCTTGCGGAGGGTGGCAAGCTCGGAGCGGAGGCCCTTAACCAAGGTCTTATACCTCAGGACCTCCTGCTCCAGGTTGGACATGCGGACTCGTAGGCGGTGTTGGCGTTCCTTGCAGCTCCTGTGGGGGGCAGCTGGTATTTCGGGTGCTTGGCGGTGGCGGTCGGCTTTCTTAGCCCGGCTCGGTCCCGCTGGTTTAGTCACGGAGGAGGATGCAGTGGTCACAGTCGAAGATGTTGCCCCGCTCGACTGCGTGTCCTCCTCCTCCTCCAGGGCCACCAGCCGCCGATACTCGGCGACTGTGGCCTCCAGCCTCCGTTGCCGGGCCAATCTAGCCTGCTCCCTCCTTGTTGTTGATTTGGAAGGAGCAACTATATGAAGAAAGAAAGACATAGTCTGTAACCAATGCTCCTTATTAATAACACAAAGTGATTGAGCCGAAAGTTGGGTCACAGAGTACAAGTAGCAAATTGAAAGCACAGTACATAACTATTGAGGACAGTATCTATGTAACCTCCCACTTCTGCATCCTTGCTCTAACAGTAGTGGTAGTTTAATGAACTAATTCTACGACCACTATGGACTTCCATTACAGTCGACTATGACAGTACACCAGTCTTATTCTTCTTCTTCTCTCTTGTTTAGGGAAATGGGTACGTTATCTTATGCAAGCCGGCAGAATGACATGGACACAGCACAGTGAAGTTGCACCCGAGAAAAAAAGTTGCACACCATGATGATGGAGACAGACTTGCGTTACTGTACCGGTCCAGTACATGCAGGTGGTGAAGCTATTACTTTTCTATTACGGGTGGCACTGAGAATACTCTGTTACAAGCGCTACTGCTTAATTAATTTACCTTTCACCCTACAGTGCAAATGAGTACTAGAAAAGGAAACTGAAGAAGCTAACTAATTTGATTATCTATCACTTCACATGGGACGTATTTAATGACAGATGAGATGACTTTAGGTGCTTTGCTTAATATTGAGTGAACACAGTGATACACCCACACATGAATGACGTACTACAAGTAAACTAAAGTTATTAAGAGAGGTACGGAGTGTCCACCGTAATAACCAGATATATGCTGTGAATGCAAACGCAATACAAAGTACTGCTACTATTCATGGTAGTATTGGACACATTTACAATTTCTTTTCCTTGCCTTCCCTGCACTGGGACGGACGTGCGGGTGCGGTGGTACATGCTCTTCAAGGTAACACTTACTTCACCTGGCGACCATCTACTCTCTCTAGATACACATTTGCTATGTAAGAGTCAGAGAATACCATGCTCCAGGCATCCATTCATTCAAAGTATACGCACACATACAGTTTCTGTTTCACCCACCCAGGCTGCTGTCCTTCCACCCATCCTTGCTTCATCATTGACCCAGCCATGCACCATACCATCTTCTTTCCTTCCCAGCCACCTCTGGGTCCAAGCAAACACATATCGTTCTTCTTTGCCAGCCATCATACAAGTTCGCGTCCCACTTACTTACACCCTTCTTTCGCTTTTCGTTCATCCCATCCATCACGTTCGTCTAAGAACTTATTGGGATTCTTCTCACCAAAAACTTCACAGCTAAGTCGAAGTACATTTCGAGGAGGCTACTACCTGGTTGATTTGTAATTGTAATACACCCGTGCAGAAAGCACACTATGCAGTCTTCAATCTCAATAAGTAAGGAATATATAGCTTACCTGTTTCCGCCACCACCGTTTGATCCCCCACAGGAACGGCCACCAGCTCTTCTACCGCCGCATCCTCCCCAGAGGCCTCCGAGTCCAAGTCCAACACATCAGCCACCTCCGCGCTGGCCCCGTCACCAGATGTTACACCTACAAAGTACATTTAAGAAAGTTAGAATACACCACTCACTACTATATAATATTTGGTCTAGGAGAAATGTTAAAAAAACAGAATACAATGTAATAATTTGTGACTGTCTACTCCATAGTAAAAATGTCCCATTTTCCAGGGAAGGCTGTTGTCTTGCTGCACTTTTATGCACAACTGATGAATGCTTGCTTTTGATTTTTAACACGCACCACTTTTTCTCCTAACAGACAGAAGCTTGACTCCTGAGTCCTAAGAACACGACCAGGATCAAGTTCAAAGTAGGTGAGAGTTCGGCTCGACCACAAGAAATGTGTCCAATTAATCGTCAGCACTAACCACTTTTCCGTTTACAGTTAAATAGTTTTATGACAAAGTAGATTTCAATAAATGTGTTTACTTTTAATAAAGCTTTTACACTTAAATAGACTCTGTGGTTTTTGTTCCTCTAGACTAGAGTGGATGAGCTAAAGGTTTTGGAATTTTTGCAAGCATGAGTGCCTCTGACACTTCTTGACTGTGCTGTGACTCCGTACTACTCTCTTGTCCTGCGTACGATAATCTAGAGATCATTGGGGATCTATAATCGGTGACTTCGGGAGCTGAATGACTCATTATGCCACACTATCTAGTCAGTAAGGAGACAGTGCATAGAGGTATTGCTGAATATAATGGGAGTCCAATGGAATTGCCAAATGTCCAATCTTAGTTAGCTACACAGACAGACTAATAAGAATAGTCTAGTAATACCACAGGGAGTCATATTCGAGGCAGGATAAGAATTTATATCCAGTCTACAAGAAGATCAAAGACGATTTAGAAAAAATCGAATGAGGAACGCTAGGAAAAAATAGGTACTGTTTAGTAAAATGTAAACTTACTGGGGCCAGCAAAGGAGCCCTCGCCTGCCCGATCCTGGCCTGCATCCTCAGCACCCTCCTCCTGTGTCCTCTTGCCCTTGGGGGGAGCTGATGTACAACATGAAAGAAAGAAAAACCATAAAACATGGATGAGATTTTTCAACCAAATCAAACATTTCAAAAGAACAATAACAACATATTTTGGAAAAATAGCAAATAGATAGACAACTATTCCACGGGATCTATCTCATGTGGTATACTACGTTATTCGTATTGCCTGATTTGCGGAACGTTGACTTAGAAAGTTCCTATGTAACTCAATAAACAGACTACTAAAGAGGTTTGCCTAGGCCTGGCACTGCAGGCAGTAGTGCGCAACACGTGACAGACAAAGTCCATCCTGCTTGCAGATCAGTGAATACTCAAACTATCAATCCACCCGCCACCACCGCCACTATTTCTTCTGATAGCCATGTGACTGTCTAAAGGAAGGACACTGGACTTCAGTCTGTTGGGGCTGATTTATAAGTCCCTTGCGGAAGTTGCGGCTGATTTTCCTCCATTGTTGCGTGCCTTTTCTGACGCAGCGGCAGAACAAAAGACTCGCCATGGTGTTGGTGCGGCGTATATATTAAAAAAAAAAACACATATGGGCATATGGGCGATGCATCACGTTGTAAAGCCCTGCGCCATCAGGGGGCGTTCCGGCGCAAGGGAGGGCGTACCTGCGCAGGAACGAATCCTAAAAGTGGCTGAGGGAAATCTACAAGATGTCAATCAGTCATTTTTATGACAATGATGCATGACTCAAACCCTGCGCGCTTGAAGCCGACGTACGGCTTGATGCAGCATTGGGGAGATAGGGTACCCCAGAGCATTGCTGGAGCTGCGCCATCGTTGGCACGCAACTCCAGCAATGCGCTGCCTTTACGGCACAGATGCGTAAGGCTTCTGTGACGTTTTGGGCCAATGGGTGGTGGTGGCATGGCACACAATTACTGCCGCATCCCTGCTACTTTGCAGGGATGCGCCGGTAATTGAAAATATGACCCTTACTGTCTAGCATTACGCAGTTCTTTTCTTTACAGTACACTGATACATAATTTCTCAGGCCAATGAAATGCTTCTGAACACAACATACAAAACAAAGAAGCATAGTAGCAAGCAAGGCTACTGAGAAGGAGAGCAGTGCACCTGAAAATGAAATGCATAGAAGATTTTGAAATATAATTTACCTCAATGTAATCGGCAGCATTATTGCTCTTGGTAAAGAACAAAGATTTGCAAATAACAGAGCAGGATAAAACAGAGTAGTAAATGGACTACTACTACTACTCACCAAGCCCGGGGACCTCTACGCCGAGCGCGTCCAGCAAGTCCCGCTCCCGGTCCATGACATCGGTCCAGCGGTGGGTGGCCTGGTTATATGTGCGCCGGACCCCAGAGATCTTGTACATGGCCCGGCACACCTTCTCCCACCGCTGGCGGCGCTCCCGGATGCCATAGCCGGTCGCGATCTTGCCGCCTCCCAGGATCGTCTTGGGGAGGCGGCGCTGGACATGGAAGATCAGTGCCGCCACTTCCTCCGCGCTGAAGATCTCCCTCGGGACCACTTGCTCCCCCCTTAAACGCCCGCACGGGAGCCGGGCACGGGGTGCGGGACCCTTCCCCTTCTCAGGGTGCTTCCCGGCTCCCTTTACCATGGTCTGGGCAGAAATAAACTTAAATGATAAAGAAGAAATAGAATAGTGAAGAAGAAAAGAAAAGAGTTTAAAAAAGTAGTTTAAAAGTAACTAAAAGCTGCAGAAAACACAAAAATATAGAGCTAGAAAAATAGAGGGTTAGATAATAAGTAAAATTAGATCAAAAAAACTTCAAACAAGCAAAGGATGGCAGAGATTGAGAGAGGATAGAGAAAGCATGCCCAGAACCATAGCAATGAATGAGAAACAAGATGGCCGCGCCCGTTCACGACCGCGTGGGTAAGTTCGCGCGAGATTTTCCTTGCGAGTACGCGCGAACTTGTACTCGCGAGCAGCACACTTTGCGAGATTACACATAGCGGGCGGAAACGGAATTACGTCACGCCAACAAGATGGCCGCGCCCGTGTACGACCGATAGGGTAACTTGGCAAACGAATAGCTAGAAGCGCCTCGCGAACACGCGCAAGATCACGCGAATATACACGTCGCAACAAAAACAATTTTGTATTCGCACGTTTTCGCGGCTTCCGAAATCGATCTCGCACGGATTCGCGCCCCAAATAACGCGCGAAATTGCAAAAAAAACGATTTTAGCTAAAATGAAAGCAATGAGCAGGTGCAAAAGTTCAAACTTAACATTAGTAACATTCAAGGTAGTGCTTCCTGATGGGCCCCTCCAGAGTTTGCAACAATTCTATGACCCTGCTATGACCCAAACAGCAGGCTCATAGAATAGCACCATAAAGGTCCTGTAAAAAAAAAATTTCACTGCAACAAAAAGCAAATTACAGATAAGGAAGGAAGCAGGTGCCAGCCAGACTGGAACTTTCAAAATTACTGACACATTAATGAAACACAAATTAATTGATGGCAGTTGAAGAAGGGCAGGTGTGCTAGCTTTTTTCAACCACCATAATCTACAGTAATAAATAAACCTAATAGGTGCCTGTGAGGATGTACTAGAGGGTGGCATGGGTGTCCCAGAGGGTGGCAGTGGTGAAACAGAGGGTGCTGTGAACCTGTGATGATAAACCAGACGTAGAAACAACATAGTCGCGGCCGTTGCAAGCCGAAAAGTAAGTTCGCAATTGCGAACTTGTCCCAAAATCGGCGCGAACACGCGCCAACACAAAAAACGGAAAAATCCGCAAATCCGCTAGAGTTCGCGGATCTTCGCGGATTGCGAATCCGTAAATACGCAAGTTCGCGGATTGCCAATCCGCAAAATCCGCCCATGCTTAGTGTCATACATTCACATGAGTCACAGCGATTTGGGTGGCAGAGCTTGCCAAACGCCATTTGGCAATACATAGATATATATCACTAACGCGATTGTGTCTTGGGCATTGGCAGTGACACACCGCTGGGGCCAGCCAGTAGTTACCACGATTTGGGTGCCATACATTCACATGAGTCACCGCGATTTGTGTGGTGGAGCATGCCAATCGCCATTTGGGCATGTCTCTATGGCTATCACTACCGCACTTGTGTTTTGGGGATTGTTGGTGACACACCGCTGCAGCCAGGCAGTGGCTACCAGCATTTGGGTGTCATACAGTGACATGGGGGCCGGGATTGGGGTGGTCGATTACTTTGACAGCACCAATGGACACATCATGCTGTGTCAATGGCCATCTGGCAATAATCCACAGTGCACAGGGACCACATGGTTAATGGTACATCATTGTGCACACAATGCCAATGTTCCATTTACCCCACTGCTGACTACACATGCCATGTTTGTCTATGTGATTTTGTAGATTGGCATGTACTCCCTCACATGTCACTTGTGGTATTGATGGGCCTGTACACATGACAGTGTTGTTATGGACTCTACAATGTGTACACAGGTCAATGTGTTAAAGTTCAGGGAAAATAACAGCAATGTTTGTCACCATGAATGATGTTCTGATTTGCCTGTCTTATGTTTGATCATGCACACACTCGTCATTTATGCTCAGCCTGTGGTCATTGTGTTGTTGATGTGTCCCAGGTTCAAATGACGGCTGAAAGTGTGTCAGGTGCGGCAGCTAGGTATGAGACAGTGGGGTTGCATTGTTACACATATGCTGGATGTATACTCCCAGGAGTGCCCATGGTAAATGTGGCCATATCCCTATGTGCATTCACATAGACTGAGGCGGTTTTGGAGGTACTTGCTGTGTGTAAGTTGACAAGTGTGTGATTAGTGTAGCTAAAGGTGTCCATACATGTAAGCTGGTCTGTAACTCAATTTTGATGACAGTCATTGTTGGCATTTTGTCAGCCAAAACGTGAGATGCTGTGCTCTCCTCATGATGTATTGCATTGACATGTGTCCACTTTCATCTCAGCTAGGAGGAGACCAAATCTGCATTGTCCCTTCACAGTGATGGCAGACATGGAGGATGAGGTGATCAACCGGAAATTCCGTCTGGATAGAGCCACCCTGCAGACCCTTTGTGCTATGTTGGAGCCCCACCTGCAGCCTTGCAAAACATATTCAACAGCTTTCACCCCAACGTCTAAGGTGATGGCGGCCCTGAATTTTTTGCCACTGGATCACTCCAGCACACAGTGTCCAGCACAGGTGGGATGTCACAACCTCTGTTCAGCTTGGTGCTGCGTGATGTTCTGTCCGTCATGATGATCTAAAAGGACAGATATATTCATTTCCCCAGGTGGCCTGAATTGGCAGCTGTGGAGGGAGTTTGTTATCCCCTCGGACACTTCCCCCATGTTGTTGGTGCCATTGATTTCACCCATATTGGACTTGTACCACCACAGGGATGTGAGCACATCTACAGGAATTGTAAAGATTACCACTCTATAAATGTGCAAGTGGTGTGCCAGGCAGATATGATCATCTCACACATGTGTGCCAAATTTCCTGGCTCGCCCCATGACTCATACATCCTGTGTATCAGCATTGTACCTCAGCTGATGGCGAATCTGCTTCCCGAGCGTGCATGGATTGTGGGTGAGTATGCCTAGTCAGATAGCGTGCTGTGTGTGTGACCTGCTGTCCCCTGCCACAGCGACATTGCAATGTTTATCAGTGTTTGTCATACCTAGGTGACTCTGCATATCCCAATCATCTTTGGCTGCCAAGCCCACTGTGGAATCCCAGGACACTAGCTGACGCCCGGTACAATGATGCCCATGGGAGGACACGTCGTGTGGTGGAGCATACTTTTGTTCTGCTGAAGTCACGTTTCCGCTGCCTGGACAAGACCGGAGGTGCACTGATGTACTTACCCAGGAAGGTGTGTCAGATTGTAATGGCATGCTGCATGCTCCACAACCTAGCCATTCGCAAGGAGATTCCCCTGATCCAGGATGATGATGAGCAGCCAAGGCCCCCGCCTGCAAACCAACTGGTGTCCAGTGATGAAGACAGTGGAGAGGAGGAACAGCTCATCACCCACTACTTCATTTGAAGGTGGGTGACAATGTACAAGGTACCCATTGTCTGAAGATGTTGCTGTTGTTGTGAAGGTGTATGTGAGATTTTTGAAGTAGCCGGTAGTAGATTCAGTGGTGGATGACAATGTTTCTGGGACAGTTCATTTAGGAACATCTACAGGATGTGTATGTTGGCACTTGTTACCCATTGTGATGTGTGCATGTAGGATTGTCTTGATGTTAAGTGTTGTGTGATGTCTGTGATGCCACACCCAGACTAGTAAATGTTGTTCTGTTGTCTTTACCTAGGTGCCTTCAACCTCTCCTTGTCTACATACATTCCAGACTCCTGGTACATTGTAATCATGGTGAGGACTGTACATCCCGGAATAAAGACGGAGCAGGTACAATAACATGTGTAAGGAGTTTTTTTATTTACAATGGTGACATGTGAGGGGGTGAACATTTACATTGAGGTGATTAGTGAAGCAGTGAGTTGACAGTTATGGTAAATGAGATAATCGAGTAGTCACCACATAAATGTGGTGACCCAGTCCAACAGACAGATGCCATTCACAAGGCAGTGTGGAGAAGGAAAGTCCAAAACATCAATGAAGTGGTGAAGAGGGTTGCCATCATGGCTGGCTCCGTGACTGGAGTTTGGCAGGTGCTTTGCCAACAGATACTCACAGGGTTTTCTTAAGACCGCCCCTTCGTCGCTTGGAAGGGGTCCTCTGCTTTAGGGTCAGATGGTCTAAGGTCTCACCCCTCTCTGTGGCCGCAGGGGAGGATGGTTAACTGTCATCCTGCGGCCAACCAGAGGGTGGTAGAGGTGTTGGTTGTGGCGCAGGCCTGTCCCTCAATACCGACCCAAGAGGTCCACAATTTGGCCCATGCGGGTGTCTGTGGACCTCATCAGCAGGAGGTGCTCACAGGAATCTTGTTCTGACTGGCCCGTTTGTTCTTGGGCCTGTTCTAATCCCCCTAGTACTCTGTTTATGTGGTCCAGGTATTCGGTCTCAGGCTCTGGCTATCTGTGGGTGACCTTGCCCCTCCTACCCACCCTACTGTTACAGACCTGTAGCCTCACCATTGTAGGCACCCTCATTCTCTCCCTGCCCTCCTCAATCAGTGTGGTGGGGTGGTTATCCTGTGCGATAGGGAGAGTGTTGCAGACAGCAGTGGTGGTGGTGGTGCAAGACGCACCAGCCGTAACAGCAGGGGTCTGCAGAGACGGCATTGCCGCAGATGTTGTGGGGGGGACGTTGGGGTCCTTGGACCTGTTGCGCCCTGGCACACCAGATGACCCGGCTTCCAACTACTCATCCTCTGAATCCCGGGAGTCAACATCCGAGAGTCGATGTTCCGGGGGAGGGGGAGACTGGCTTTGCAGGTTGCTGGTGTTGTCCTCTGCAGTCAGTTCTTGGTCACCTGTGGGTCAGGTGGGAAATGGTCATTGTAATGCACTCTGCAAGCTTTGTGTTAGCTGTGTATCATTCACTGTTTGTACACCAAACATTTGACTAATCATCACATTGTTTTCTATGTGCAACACTGTGCCTCCTGACATGATGGTGTGGTACATGCATTACTTGTCCATGGTGTGAGGTGTCAATACATACCATGCACTGCATGAATAATTTGTGTTTACAGGGACATGTTGCCATCTAGGGACTAGCGCAACAAAGATTTTCTGTTGATTACTCTGCCCTGGCAGATATCACATCTGGGCATGAACTGGCCATTGTCATCTCCTGCATACCTTTGTCTTGTCATGTGAATATCTGGATTTGTACCACCAACTTATTTGTTTTCATATGGTCCGTGTTGCTCTGGCCCCATGGCACTACACATGTCATTCAGTGCTGTGCATGATTGTGCACAGACTTTCTTCTACATGTGCATTGGTGTGTCACACTTTGGCTGCTGTGACAGTTTCTATTGCTTAGCTATCTGCACACAGTGAGTGGCAATAGGATCAGTGTGTATATTTGTGCAATGAGGGGGGCTGGTGTTGTCATATGGCACCATGATTTTTGTGATGAATGGAATGGCTAGGTGCACGTACTGGCTACTTACCTGTTATGTTTTCCCATTTGGCTTTGTTTTGTGACACATCTGTGTGTGTGTGGTAGAGGCTTGCATCCTGCCCAGAGTGTGACAAGACAGCGTAATATGTCTACCTACCTGTTAGTTTGTTTGTATTGATCCATTAGCTGCCACATGCATCTGGGTGGGAGGGAGAGCTCCATCCTGCTGACCTGGGGGACACGTGTACATGGTGTGATTAGTAGTGCAGGCCTCCCATCACCTAAACACCCTCACTGTGAAAATGGCTACCTACCTGTAAGTTTGGTTGGTGTACTGCAATTGTTTTCAACTGCTTCTGGGTGGGGGTGGTGCTCCATCCTGCTTAGGGGTAGGACAGGGCTTCCGAGTGGGAGTTGTAGTGCAGGTAACCCATCCCCAAACAGCCGTCCATGATAAGATGGCTACCTACCTGTTAGTTTGATTGCGGCAATGTAATGTCTGACACATGCTTCTGGGTGAAGTGGGTGGAGTGCTCCATCTTGCTGGGCTGGGGGACAAGGGTGTATGGTGTGAGTAGTAGTGCAGGCCTCCTACCCCCAAACACCCTCTTTGTGAAAATGGCTACCTAACTGTATGTGTGGTTTGTGTACTGCAATGGCTTCCAACTGCTTCTGGGTGTGGAGTGTTCCTGCTTAGGAGTGGGGCAGGGCTGCCTAGTGGGAGTTGTACTGCAGGCCTCCCACCCAAAAACAGTACAACCTTGGTAACTTTCTACCTACCTGTTAGGTAGGGGTAAATGATAAAATGGCTGGTAACTGCTTCTGGGCTGGTATGGAGTGCTATATCCTGCTCAGGTGTAGGTCAGGGGGTCTGGTGGGACTTGTAGTGCAGGCCTCCCACCCCATACAGCCCTCCAATGCAAGATGGCTACCTACCTGTTAGTTTGATGAGGATAATGTGATGGCTGACACATGATTCTGGGTGGAGTAGGGGAGGTCTCCATTTTGCTGAGCGGGGGAACAAGGGTGCATGGTGGGAGTAGTATTGCAGGCCTCCCACCCACAAACATTACAACCTTGGTAACTGGCTACCTACCTGTTAGGTGGGATGAACAAAACAATGGCTGGTAACTGCTTCTGGGTTGGTGTGGAGTGCTCCATCCTGCTCAGGTGTGAGACAGGGGGCATGGTGGGAATAGTAGTGCAGGCCTCCCACCCCCAAACACTCCTCCGAGGGAAGATGGCTACCCACCTGTTAGATGAGGCTGATCCAAAAAAAGGCTGCAAACTGCTTCTAGGTTGGTGTAGAGTGCTCCATCCTGCTCAGGTGTGGGACAGCGGGCATGGTGGGATAAGTAGTGCAGGCCTCCCACCCCAAACAGGCCTCCCAGGGAAGATGGCTACCTACGTGTTAGGTGACGGTGAACCATACATTGGCTGCAAACTGCTTCTGGGTTGGTGTGGAGTACTACATCCTGTTCAGGTATGGGACAGGGGACATGGTGGGGGTAGTAGTGCATGCCTCCCACCCCCAAAAAGCCCTCCCAGGATAGATGCCTACCTAGCTGTGAGTTTGTTTGTGGTGATACAATGGATTCCAACTGCTCCTGGGTGGGTGATTTCTCCATCCTGCACTTGTGTGTCAGGGGGCATGGTGGGAGTAGTAGTGCAGGCCTCGCAAACCCAAACTGCCCTCCATGGCAAGATGACTATCTACCTGTTAGTTTGAGGAGGGTAATGTAATGGATGACACATGCCTCTGTGTGGAGTGGGGGGAGGGCTCCATCTTGCTGAGCTGGGGGACAAGAGTATATGGTGGGAGTAGTAGTGAAGGCCTCCCATCCCCAAACAATTCTCCATGGTAAGATGGCTCCCTACCTGTTAGTTTGATATGGGTAATGTAATGGCTGTCACATGCCTCTGGGTGGGGTGGGGGAGGGCTCCATCTTGCTAAGCTGTGGGACAAGTGGGCCTGGTAGGAGTTGTGGTGCTGGCTGCCTGTATACATGCCCCCATGGTAATGTTGCTAGCTACATTTGGGGTGGTTGGGAGGGAGTGAATGTTGGATCTGTGAGGCATGTTTTTGGGAGTGTGTGGTACAGATTAATGGAATTTGTCCTTGGAGGTGTAGCTATGTAGTTGTGCAAGGCAGTACATAGCAGTGTGGTGGTAGTCATTTGTTTGTACTTACCAGCCTCCAACCCCCCAGCTACTCATGTGAGAATCTCTGGATGCCGTGAGGCAAGCATCTTCTCCTACAATGCAGTGAATGTTTTGAATAGAATAGGAGGGCCACCACCAGTCCTACAGGCCAGCTCACGGTTCTTGCTCCTCTTCTGTTTGACAACCCACTTCAGGTCATGCCACCACTTTATGATTTTATTTTTTGTGAGTCCCTACTGCATTGACCTTCTTGACTATTCTTGCCCAGATTTGTGCTCTTGTGGCTAATGGTGTCTGTTGGACCAGGCTACCAAACAGTTGTGTTGCCATGGTGTGTGATGTGCAAAGTGGTTATGGGTGCAGGGGTGTGAGTGTAGGGTGAGGTAGGGATGTGTATGGTATGTGATGTGCAGGGGGTTAGAGGTGCAGGTGTGGAAGTGGTGGTGGTGCTGTGTGTGGTGTGAGTAGTGTTGGTGTGTTGTTTGCCTATCCTTTGTGCTCTGGTACTGGGCCCTTTAGATGTGGAGTATTGCAACGGATTGTGGTCAAGGAAGGGGCTGGTTTTATACTCAGCTATGCGGGTGTGTCCAAATGGGGGATTACTGTCAGGTGTGTTGTGTGGGTTGTCCTTGGATTTGTACTTGTATTTTGCCATGTGGTTGTGTCATTGGGGTGTGTTCTGTGTTTTTGGGTGGCATGGCTAGTTTGCTGTGTGCACTTTGTTGGCTTATTGTGGGTTTCTTCTTTCGGATAAAGCGATACAAAAGGGGATGATGGACGGAGCGTTTGAACAAATCAAACCCTCACCCCCAGTCAACTGATCTGGGTTTAATCCATCACCATTCTTTAGTTCACTCAGCCACCCCAGTTCAGACATGGCTATATGCAAATCAGTCTGACCCTGTGCCTCATGGGAACAGTCCAGCCCGAACTGCCAAGCCATGTCTTCCCTGGACCGGAAACAAGCATCCTGGGACCGGTTTCGGATTCATAATTGTTAGAAGCGGCTGTCTCTAGTTGGCAGAGGTATACACTTCTGACAAATAGGGACACACCTTTTCTAGTCAGGGCAAGGGGATCACACACTTAGATAACCCCTGCTCACCCCCTTGGTAGCTTGGCAAAGCAGACAGGCTTATCTCAGAGGCAGTGCGTTAAGCATTTATGACCACATACAGTAATAAAGTGAATACACTACAAATGGACACGACACAGTAGTATTATAAAAATAAGGATTTTTATATAAGGTTTAGCACATGACCAAATAACGACAAAAATATACCACAGTCTTAATAAATACTCTTGGAAGGAAAAATAATAGTTCAAGCACGGTTTCTTCTTAGCACAAAGTCTTTAGTATCAAAAGCAACTCTTCTTCTTTAAAACACAGTTCTTGGCAACAATGTAACCCACACGGGAGTCACACGACGTCGAGGCAAAGTTAATCCAAAGGTTCGGCGTCGACCGCGAGGAGCGCTACGTCGAGCCCGGAGTCGCACAGACCCCCACAACACAGTACCTTGGAAAAGTGAAGCACTCGATGATCAGCGGCGTCGAGATGTCCGGCGTCGCGTCTTCGGCGTCGATCGGGCCTCGGAGTCGGGGCGATCTGCAGCGGCGTCGACCGAAGTCAGGCGGGAGCAGCGCTCACGAGATGAAGCAGGATACGGCGTCGTCGATGTCGATGTTGCAAGAGTGAGCAGCGCTCACGGCGTCGAGAGGGCTCGAAGTCGATGCGATCAGCAGCGGTGCCGACACGAGGTCACTTGGAGCTGGAGCCGAACTCACTACTCACTGGCATTGTTGCTGGTGTCGATCGGGCCCGGCGGCCGGCGTCGAGGAAGCGGGACACTGGAGCTGTTACTCACGATGTCGAGCTGGATTCGGCGGCGTCTGTCGGCGTCGAGATTGCTGGATTCTTTCAGAGGTGCTGGATTCACAAGTTCCAGCAAACAGCACTTTAAGCAGATGAAGTCCTTTAGCCCTGTGACTTCAACAGGAGACTGGCACTCTTCCAGCCCTTGGAGATTTTCTTAGCAAAGATTGAGAGTACACACACAGTTCCTCTCTCCTGGTTCCTTGGCAAAAATAAACAAGCAATGCAGGATTCCCCCAACAAACAGCACTCTGGCAGAAGGGGTAGGCAGTCCTTAGATCAGCAGGCTTCTTGCCCTTGGTTCAGGTTTCCTTGTCAGAAGTGATCTAAATTCTTGGTTCAGGGGTGCTTCTCTTATACTCCTTTTTGGCTTTGATCCCTTTGTCCATGCAGGGGAATTTCCCCCCATCTTGGGTTTGTTGTGGGTGTTGCCAGGCCGAGGCACCTGGCCTATTCACTGTGCAGGGCAGAGTCTTCAGCCGCCCAGCAGGAGCGGAGCCAGCATTGTCACTGGCAGGGGCAGGGCCATCAGTTGTCCGGCAGGAGGTGGGCCAGGAAAGTCCCAGGCAGGCACAGAGTCATCAGTCGCCTGGCAAGGGGGCGGAGCCAGCATTGTATCAGGCAGGTCAGGCTATCAGGAGCTACTCTTCCCCTACTCTCAAAGCAAATGCCCCACTCATCCCACACTGACTCATTCAGACCTCTGGAGCCACCCAGCTCCTGTCACACGCACACCAGAACCAGCAGAGACCGGTAGACAGTTAGACAAGAAAATAGCTACTTTCTAAAAGTGCTATTTTCAAACACAGAGTCCAAAAACCATCCACCCAAACGGATGCCTTATTAAACCCTGAGTTCAGGGATACCAAACTCGACATTGCACCATGCTCCCCGAGCCCGCTAGGATTATAGCATTAATAATCCTGGCAGCCCATTCTAACTGATGGAGAGCAGGTAACCTTACAATAGTGAAAAACGACTATGGCTGTAATTCACTATTAGGACATGCCAACCTTGTCAGGCTTGTCCTACCTTATGCTTACAATGCACCCTGCCCTTGGGCCTACCATAGGGGTGACTAACATGAAGTTGAGGGCAGGTTTAGGGACTGGCAAGTAAGTGTACTTGCGCAGTCTGCGTGACAGTACTAGACTGCACGTGGTCTAGCAATGGTAGACCTTCAGACATACTTTTACTAGGCCGCTCTTGTGGGTGGCACAACACGTGCTGCAGGCCCACTAGCAGCATTTGTATTTACAAGCCCTGGCACTCCTGGTGCACTCTACTAGGGACTGACAGTAAACCAAATAAGCCAAACATGGAATTCAATCAATATAGCAATTTCACATAGGGAGCACTTGCACTGTGGCACTGATCAGCAGTGGCACAGTGCCCAAAGCATTTACCAGCAAAAACATTGTAAACAGAGGAGGCAAACAGAAAAAATGGAGGAGAGACTCATGCCAATGATGTCAGGTCTAACAATAATCATCATCAGCCAGGCTATCTTGAATCCAGTGGCCAAGTGAACAAGGGACTCACGTCTGAGCATACCCTGCCACACTTAGGGTGAACAAAGCGATACAAAAGGGGATGATGGACGGAGTGTTTGAACAAATCAAACACTCACCCCCAGTCAACTGATCTGGGTTTAATCCATCACCATTCTTTAGTTCACTCAGCCACCCCAGTTCAGACATGGCTATATGCAAATCAGTCTGACCCTGTGCCTCATGGGAACAGTCCAGCCCGAACTGCCAAGCCATGTCTTCCCTGGACCGGAAACAAGCATCCTGGGACCGGTTTCGGATTCATAATGCTCATCAGCCAGGCTATCTTGAATCCAGTGGCCAAGTGAACAAGGGACTTTCGGATGCCATATTTGTCACGGAGCCTCCGCAGCAGTGGCTATGCTGCAGCTCTTCCGCTAGCTCTTCCATTCATCCCTATTTGCGACCTTGGCGGTCAGACACAGCGGAATGTACCGCAAGACCATCGGGGATATCCTAATTTTTCGTGCGGTGTCTCTGCTGACCTGTCTGTTTCCGGTTCAGGGAAGGCATGGCTTGGCAGTTCGGGCTGGACTGTTCCCATGATGCACAGGGTCAGACTGATTTGCATATAGCCATGTCTGAACTGGGGTGGCAGAGTTGGCTAAAGAACGGTGATGGATCAAACCCAGATCTTTTGACTGGGTGTGAGTGTTTGATTGGTTCAGATGCTCCATCCATCACCACCCCCTTTTTGTTCTGCTGACCTGGCGGCGGGATGGTGTTTTTCCACTGCAAATCCTACCATCGCGGACGGTTTTGGCCATCTCTGCCCACTATGGGCAGTTTTTCTTTGCCCCGTTCCGATGCTGTCGGTATTTTTTAGCGGTTGATCCTAATTTAGCTGCTGGTTTTTCCCTGGTACCGGCGGGCTGTTCTTTTCCGCTTCCATGGTGGTCGGGTGGTTTTACGACCGCCATGCTTATAGACCCCATAGTATTTAGTCTGCCTTCTTATCCCTGGCCACCAGTAGCGTTGTTTCAATAGAGAAACATTAGCAGAAACTCCTGCCTGTGCAGAACCTATACCTTTGTGCGCTGCTAGAATTAATCCTAACCTTCGATCCATATTTAGTATCACTCTATCCCCCACTCTAGGAATTTGAGCAAATGGAATATTGTTTGCATCTAACTTGTAGTTGTACTTGAGTGAACATTTTTCGGTACTGCTAAATTATTGCATGTGGCAATATTCACAACCAATATTTTACTGTCTATTCTCATTTTTGAATGAGTGATTGCAGCTATGGAAGCCGCGTGTACAGCCCCCTTCGCGGCCTTGTCAGCCAATGAATTTCCTTCAACGTGAACGCCATCACGTAGATGACTCAATGGGTGTATCAAGTGAGCCCTCTGTAGTTAATTTTTCATCTCCACTACCTGTTCACATAGCGTTTTATGCTTAATTGAGCCACCTTTTGCATCTTTAAAGCCATTCTGTCCTCAGTGATGTAAATACTCATTGTATGACTGTACACAGTAAAAAGAATTGCACACAATTAGTGTGGAGAATTTACGATCCGTATTTACCAGTGCGAGTATTAGTGCTTTTAGTTCTGCCAGCTGCGCTGTGCAGTCTCCAAGAGACTGTGTTTTTGTGAAATTTGGATGAAAATTTCTATCTTGCTAATGATAGCACAAGCATAGCTGTATTGCTGTTTACTCTTTATGACCGGTTGCGCAGAACCATCAGTGTAAAATATGTATTCCTACTAGAGGCATTATTTCATTTGGTTGAGGATGTTCTGGTTTGTATTGCAGAAATGCTTGTTTTTTAAAATGTGGGTTGTACCTGTATTCTATGCATGTTGCAGGGAGCGAGTTAGCCCATTGTATCCATCTTGGATGTAAGGCTTTAGCGTTGGGAACGCTTGCCTTTGTTGCAGTCTCTAAAGCTGGAACTGTTCCTTGAGCCGGGGCTCTTTCTCTGACTACAGCAGTCTGTACTGCTGTTAAAAAAATGTCTATAGATGCATAACATAATTCAGCATTTGTGTACAAGTGAGATTTATATGCTATTGGTACTGTTTCAGCTTCATTATATGTTAGATAGGTGTACCCTTATTGACCCACAACTATTTGAATCACCAGGTTGTGTAAATTTACACGTCTCTGTAAGTGTTTTGAAGCTATTATGTCAGCTTGTAAGGAACAAAGTGTATATGTGTGTTTCTGTGTCCATTATCGAAATGAAAAATCAGGTTTTATTAAATGGTAGAAAGGTTTTACTCTGTCTGCGTAATCTAAAATGTATGTACTGTCAAAATTTAGGAATCCTAGTATTGATTGTAAGTTTTTTTTATGATTTCGGAGGTTGGAGCAGCACATACTTTTGTAAAAAGTTAGCTGCCAGCCTTTTTCCTTCACTTTGAAGTTCATATCCTAGAAAAGGACATTAAGGTGGGCAATCTGCAATTTTTTCAAGTTGAAATTGTAACCCTCAGAGGCGAATCACAAAATTATGGTATTCACTCTGTATAAGTGTTCATCCCGGTCATCGTCCATTAGATAAATAACATCCACATAGGACAATGCCTCTTCATCCAGATTTTAAATTAACTCAGTTGCTCTGGCTGAAAATAACCCGGGCTGATCTTATACCCCTGGGGGAGTTGACAAAATTGCCTGGGTCCCTAGCGCTGAGAATGCTGTCAGGTATCTGCTTTCAGGCACCATATTTTGGCAAAAGAATCCATTTGAGATATCTATTGTTGTTTTGTATTTTTTCAGCAGAATGTTATTCGTTAATAGGGCACTGTGTGCATTTTGAACTGCAAACGTCTTGGTGCAAGTGTTTAAATACCTGTAATCTAAAACGAAACAATATGAATTGTCTGGTTTTGATACGATAAACAAAGGTTTATTCATTTGAGAGGTGTAAGCTTCAATCACCCCCTTGATGTTCAAGTTGATCTAACATCACCCTGACCTGTTTCTTAGCTTCCAGCTTTATAGGATACTGCCTTTGTGCAGTCGGAGTATTTTTTAGTGGAATACTGTGGTGGGTTGAATCCTCATCCCATCCAGCATTGTTTTTATATAATGCCGGAGCCTGGTCTACCCCCCACTCCCACGCATATGTATATGTCAAATGTTTTGGAATGTGTTCGGAAAATGCTGGTAAAATTAGTGTTACTCCCCTAGGGCAATACATGACAAATGCTGACAGCCAATCTTGTTCAGCTAACAAAATATCATAGCCAAACATCGGGTTCTCCCAAAAGAGACCTCTAACTGTCCTACATTTGTCCCCCTCCATCTGGACCGTTATTTCCTACAATTTATGTGGGACACTTAGCCTAGTATCAGGTGTTTCCACCGTGATATAACCATTCAAGTCTAATGTCACCAGAAATTGCATCATGTTCTGACAAACTATTGTTTTTTCTGCTGCACTGTCTAACATCGTCAGAGCCCATTCCCTGTTCAGTAGTCGAGTCCTGAGAAATCTAGGCATGTCTAATCTTTAGACCTGCAACGTTCTTCTTTTTGAACTGTGGTTTTGGTTTGGCTTTATCTTCTTTTTTAGAAGTATAGTCTTGCGCGTGCTGCTTGTCTCAGGACTTTGTTCGCTCTTCTGGTCTATGTGACTGTCGTTGCCTCTCGGAGTTTTCAATGAACCCTGAAAGGAATGAGAGGAACGTGTATCAGTATCCTGATACCTGCCAGGTTTCCAAATGTTATTCCTATTCCTAAGGTTATACCTCCTTTCAGAGGGCTACTGTGGAGGAGATCTACTTGTGGATTGAGATCTATTTTCTTTATAAATTTGTTTTTTGTTATTGTCCACTACGTTTTAGAAGAAGTAGGTGTCTGCTGGAAAGTCTCCTTCTCGGACCTACACACGAGCTGTGGTTTTACCGCTTTCCTTTCCTAATTATGCTTACACAATTTTAATTATTTTGGGTAGTTCCTGCTCCTGTTGTAAAGGACTGAACTCTCTTCGGTGTTGGCGGATGGCCACTGATGCTGCTTCCCCTTTAATATTTGCCAGTATTATCGGTGATACCTTGGCATAGTTACCTAGTAACTTCATCCCTAAGTTTAGAGCAAGTTCTGCGCCGTACTCATTTTGTATTTGTCTTACTACATCTAGTACTACTGCTAATGACTGGATACCATGAGTTCTGGTATATGGCAGCAAAAACTGTACCTCACGATGTGCAGTCCTCTATTTGTGGTGTGATCCCCAGGGGTAGGCAGATTGTTAGCATTCTGTGTTTTTCATAAGGAATAGTGTTTGGGAATACAGCTACTAGCTGTGCTACTTTCTGAACTATCCAAAATGGCATTTGTTCACATTTTGCGGTCATTTTACTGATTACTGCATGTAACGTTTGTGGAATAATTTTAGTTGTAGTATTTTAAACTTGAGCTGTATTTGTTGTTTCCTTTGCTGGCTGTTCTGTAAATGTCTTCATGATGCATTGCGTCATGTTTCGTTAAAGTTTTATTAATTCTTTGTGAAATATGAGTAAGTCTGTACTGGCATAATTTCAATGTCAGGATATGGTGTATAAGTTGCCAATATTGGCCATGTCGCTTCTTCTCTTCCGAGCGGACCGAGTCTTCGTCTTCTTCTTGTATGGGGTAGGGCACCGATAAACTAGTACAGTATAAGTGTTCCTGGTATGGAAGCGGAACCTCAATGTCCTCAAGCTGACAATATACCGCTGGTGCATCACCTTCTTTGTAGTAGTGAAATGTTTTTGTTTGTGTATTTGCTGCTGGGAATGTTACCCACAAATAAAATACCTCTAATCTGTACAATTTGTGTGCCTCAATCACAAAAGTTACTATGCCACCCCTTGCTGTTAGACCATGAACAAAGCGGTACGAAAGGGATGGTGATGGACGGAGCATCTGAACCAATCAAACACTCACACCCAGTCAACAGATATGGGTTTAATCCATCACTGTTCTTTAGCCCACTCTGCCAACCCAGTTCAGACATAGCCATCTGCAAATCAGTCTGACCCTGTGCCTCATGGGAACAGTCCAGCCTGAACTGCCAAGCCATGCCTTCCCTGGACCGGAATCAAGCATCCTAGGACCGACTTCTGGCATTCCAGCTGTCTTCATCCAAGCTTGCGTGAATCCAGTGGCAAAGTGAGCAAGGGACTCACGTCTGAGCATATCTTGCCAACTTATGGCGAACAAAACGGTACAAAAGGGGTGGTGATGGACGGAGCATCTGAACCAATCAAACACTCACACCCAGTCAACAGATCTGGGTTTAATCCATCACCGTTCTTTAGCCCACTCTGCCACCCAAAATAATTTCTCAAGTTAAATAAGGTAAGGTGTTTTGCACAATTTTAGGAACTTTGTGTCCTTCAAGCTTGATTAACCAACAGCCAATAAATAGGATGTTTGCTCATTCAGCTGTGGCGGACTTTAACCTACCCACTCCAGACTTCTCGGGTGTTTTGTGAATAGGGATTTCTGAGAATAGCACGACTGAACTACTCAGATTCTACTGTTAAATAAGTACCTAACCAACATTGGGCGCCATGTCATGTAGTTCCTTTAGAAAATATACAGGATCTGCAAGTTTAGACAACGTACACTGTAGGATTGGTGTAAGACAAACTCGGAGCACCCCCACCGGATATGTTAGCCTTTCTGTATCAGCTACCTCACAGTGCCACTAGAATCTCCTGTTACCAAGGAGAGAATAGTTATTGGCAATCTCAGAACATGACAACCCTGATCCCTCAGGATCGTGGAAACAATATACCACCTTTCGCTCAGTCACTCATGCTTACTTAGTTTCTCTCCTAGAGATACACAGAATAAAATCAGCTGAGCGTTTTAAATAATCATTTATTGAACAGTTGTTATTCTTGAGTAGGATAGATGTGCTGCAACAACCGTTAGACAGTAGAGGATATAAATGATTAACAGAACCATGAAAGTAAAAGGATGATATAGTTTTACATGCAAAAATCTTGAAAACATTAAGTATATAAAACACATGATAATAAAAGGTGCAACTCCTACGATGCCTCCCTATCTAGATGTACCTAAATTTATTTATTTTATTATTATTTATTATTGACTTTTTTTGAGCGCACGGCTACCCCCGTCGGGGTTGTCCCGGCGCTGAGGACTGCAAGAGGGAGGGATAAAGAATTTAGCAGCTGGAAAATAAGAAGGTCTTCAGTTTGCCCCTGAATTGTGATTCGGTGTCAATGAGACGAAGACTGATGGGTAGGGAGTTCCAAAGTTTCGATACCACCACTGCAAATGCTCTACCACCCTTTCTAGCAAGGTGGAATCTGGGAGGGAGCAAGAGCCGGAGGTGGTTTGATCTGAGATTGAGAGATGATTGGACTATTTTTAGTCTATGTCTGAGGTATCTGGGGCCTTTTCCATTCAAAGCCCTGAAAACTAGTACAAGGGCCTTAAATTTGATGCGAGCAGTGATAGGAAGCCAATATAACTTCCTCAGGTGAGGTGAGATGGTATGTCGGTAGGGGACCTTACAAATCAGCATGGCTGCAGCGTTCTGCACGATCTGCAGTCTGTGTAGAAGGTAGGCAGGAAGTCCCACATACAAACTGTTCGCATAGTCCAAATGCGAGGTGACCAAGGCGTGCATCGGTGTCTTGAGTGACTCAGTGGGGAGAAATGGGGACATTTTTTTTATCATGTGAAGTTTGCCAAAGCATGCCGAAGTGACTTTCAAGATCTGGGATTTAAAGGATAATTCGTTGTCGAATTGGACACCGAGATTGCGTGCCACCTTTACCGGGGAGGGCGGAGGGTTGAGTTCCACAGGCCACCAGGTGGCGGGTAACAGGGGGGTTGCTTGATTAAAGAACAACACCTCTGTTTTGTCAGTATTAAATTTTAGTGTGTTCAGAGTCATCCAGGCTACAATATTGGAAAGACAGGTTCTAAAATCTTTTAAACCGAGGGGTGAGTGGTCTCTAAAGGAGAAAATAAGCTGAGTATCGTCAGCGTAAGAGACCACTCTAACCCCAAATGTCTCAATCACCTTTGCCAGGGGTGGGAGATAAATGTTAAAAAAAAGAGGACTGAGGGCAGATCCTTGGGGCACCCCACAGCCAAGCGGTTTCTTGTCTTTAGACCAAAACGGTCGGCACCAAACTTGTTGTGTGCAGTTCATCAAAAAGGGGGTGATCCAGGCCAGCGGGGTGTCTCAAATCCCCATCTCTAGGAGTCTGTTCAAGAGGATGGCGTGGGAGACCGTGTCGAAGGCTGCGGACAGGTTGAGGAGCACAAGCATGGCTACCTCTCCCCTGTCCACACTCTCCTGCACGGTCTCTGAGACCTCCAGAAGTGCTGTCTCAGTACTATTACCGGTCCTAAATCCGGATTGTGAGTCTTGTAGAAGTTCATTGGATTCTAAATAGTCTGAAAGTTGTTCTTGGACAATTTTTTCCAGGATTTTAGCTGGTTTTGGGAGCAGTGATATAGGGCGATAGTTGCTGAATATAGCAGGGTCAGCCTCGGGTTTTTTCAGGAGGGGGATAAGAATGGCCTGTTTCCATGTCTCCAGGAACTGACCTGATGAGAGGGAGGCGTTCCATAGTGTTGCAAGGGGTTGTACAATCGCAGGAGCTACTGCAGTGAACTCCTGAGCGGGCATAGGATCTAGGGGTGAACCTGATTTACATAGCTGTAATTTATTCAACGCTACGTCTAAGGTGATAGGTTTGACTGCACTCAACCTTATGTCCTTAGCTGGAAAATGCGTGGGAGGTGCGACCTCTGTGTCGGACCTATTCGCTGCATTAAATGAGGCATAGATGGCAGTAATTTTCTCGTGGAAGAAATCCGACAGTCCATCGCAGAGCTCTTGAGAGGGCTCTGTCCTGTGAGTGAGGGCCGCAGGGTTTGTGAAATCTTTCACAATCTGAAAGAGTACCTTTGCTGAGTTGTCTGCTGATTTAATTTTGCTGGCAAAATATTCTCTCATAATACTTTGTTTAGTTTTGTGGAATTTTTTTTGCGCCACTCTATACGTTGTTTTGGCAACTGGATCATAGGTACGGCGCCAAAGGCGTTCTAACCGTTTACATTTGCTTTTTACTTCCCGTAACAACTGGGAGAACCAGGGTGCAGAAGGTTTAGTTCTGGCTGAAGAGAGAATAGTAAAGGGAGCGATGCTCTCAATGGCTGTGGTAAAATATTGATTTAGGTTTGCTACGTCCATATTTATATCTATGGATGGTTGCCATTTGAGCTCGGCTAATGCCGGCTCTATCGCTTCGAGCGTTACTTTGAACCACTTTCTTCCCACCTTCTCTGTCCTGCATATGGGGGCCGTGGTAGGTGGGAGTTTAAGGTTAAAAGGGATGATAAAATGGTCCGACCATGTCAGAGGGAGGAGGGCAAGGGTGGAGAGGCCTGGTGAGTTCGTAAAAATTAGGTCTAGAGTATGACCAGCTATATGTGTAGGGCCCACAACTTTCTGAAGAAGGTTAATGCCCGCCATAGTTTCTACTAGGGAACATGTTTTTACACAGTTACTGTCGTCTACATGTAGGTTAAAGTCCCCAAGGATAGTGAAGTGGGGATGTTTTAGAGAGAGGTCAGCCACGACCGTCAGTAAATCCGTAATATGGGTAGGGGGGTATTGGGTGGGTTGTAAATTAGCACCCCCGCACAGACAAGGAGAGAGGCCTCGGAGATGCTGAAGTACATGGCTTCAATAGATCTCAGGTAACTAATTTTCTGGAGTAAATTTTCCAGTGGGATCTGAAAATAATAGCTATGCCTCCACCTGTCTTTGATCCGGGTCTGTTTAACCCGACAAATTGATAGTCTGGGGGGACTGCTAGAGAGATATCAGGATTAGAGGCATCTTTAGTTCATGTTTCCGTAAGGAACAGCAAGTCCCAGGCGTTAGATGTGAGGGATAGCCAGATATCACTTGCATGTTTAGGCAGGGACCGGCAATTGGCTAGGCAGGCTTTGAGTTCACGTGGAGGAGTGGGGAAACGTCCCTCTCTCATGTCCCTACGTGGATGTGGCAGAGGGGAAGGGAGGGAAAAATGGCAGTTTAAACAGTAAACCGTTCCTGAGATAGCGCAGGGTTGCACCTTGTGTGATTACCTTCTATTGAGGGTCTAAGTTCTAAGAGTCTCTATCTAGTCTACCTGCGGCACTCTGTCGTGTCAATTTGGGCAGAGTGGGCGGCGCTGGTCGCGAGACAGACGTGGACGGGCGCAGACGGGCTTGCCTGAGGCGCGCCCGCTGCGCTCGCACTGACACATGGGTTATATAGAGAGCGAAGCTCGTGATCAGCTCCGCCCCATGTACTGCCGGGAACGCCCTGCGCGTTCTAGTGCCCGGTCTCCACTCCCTCCACACAAACAGCACACAGCTGCGGGGACCGAGGAGAGAGCCAAGAGAGGTACAGAAGTATAAGTGTGCAAAGTTAGGCAGATTTAACAGTTTTGAAAATCGCTACTCATTTTAAAAACGCTGCTAAGTTTTAAAAGAAATACGTAAAGCGCTGCTCAATTCTTAAAGTGAAACAGCAAGAGTTTTTGTCTCAAAGGATGTTGGTGGGGTCAGGCAGCAGCCTACTCACCGCAATCCTCTGAGGGCAGTAATGAATCCTTAGCTTAAATAATGAGCGAAGCTCGTGATCAGCACCGCCCCATGTACTGCCGGGAACGCCCTGCGCGTTCTACTGCCCGGTCTCCACGCCCTCCACACAAACAGCACACAGCTGCGGGGACCGAGGCGGGAGCCAAGAGAGGTACAGAAGTATAAGTGTGCAAAGTTAGGCAGATTTAACAGTTTTTAAAATCGCTACTCATTTTAAAAATGCTGCTAAGTTTTAAAAGAAATACGTAAAGCGCTGCTCAATTCTTAAAGTGAAACACCAGGAGTTTTTGTCTCAAAGGATGTTGGTGGGGTCAGGCAGCCGCCTACTCACCGCAATCCTAAATGTACCTAGCATGGGTGTAGGTGTTAAGCCAAGAATCCCTCTAGGATCTTGACAACCCCATTACCTTAAGCAAGAGTGTGGGACCCCGTCCTGTCTTGAGTTGGACACCCCGCGAGGGATGTTAGACCACTGCGAGCTGGAGCGTCTGCATGCAGAAACATCAGCGTCTCTGGTCAGTGTGTCGGCCGGGAAGACTTGATGTACTCTAGCTATCTTAGTAAGATGTGATGTATATATATCCATTGGTCTCCCCAGAGGTCCCACCTTGCTATGGTACTGTGTCAGCCTAAGGATGACTTTGGGCATAAACTTTGTACATAGATTTTATACAGGAGATGGCAGTCCTGCTGTACTTCCAAGAACCCTCATGCATAATGTATGAGATTTCGAACTAGGGTAAACCTGCATTCTGAATGCAGTGTAATATCTAGGTAAAAGGTCAGTCCCTGTAAACCGTGACAAGTGTAATGTAGGAAGAGAATACAGATGAAGGGTAATGAGTTTACTGAGGCCTATATTATAGTACCTATATGGATTATAACCACATTTAGTCAAATATTGCATTCAATCAAAGAATCTCCCAAATATATTAGCTGAAAAGCCATATATTTCACAAGCACTTTTGGTGCGATAATTGAGGGAAACTACCAAACGTCAGGTTCTTGTTATATAACAAAAATCATAGAGTGGATCGCCAATGGCGCAATCACATGTACTTGGTGGTTAGGCATTTCTTGGTGCAAACAATCTTTACCACAGTATTATAAATGTAGGTTTATTGCTTTGGTAATTCGTGGCAAGAATATTTGTGCGTATATGTTGCATTGCACTTTATTATTTATTGTGGTGGTCATGCATTGTGTTGGGTTTTTGTGCTGCATTATATTGTGTTGTATAGAGGAGGGCGAGCCGAGCCCCTAAAGGATAGAGCTAGGCTTGAGCCAGAGGACTGCTTCTGGCTCAGCTCAAGGTCCTCTTGAACGATTGAGCCCGTCGGCCTGCCAACACTCTTTGTCCTAATGCTGTAAGAATAACGAATAACAAGCATAAACTTTTGATGTTAAAACGGAGAGAAAAAGATGAAGTAATTTAGTGGCTGAATTGCATAATGTGAAAAGATGAAAACTGGACTCAATCCTGGCTTCCCCTCTTTATTGAATTGTGTGATCCGTGGCAAATGTTTTATTTCGTTGCTTGCGTTTGCTTCGTTATCACACATAAGAGCTTCTTTAACTAGTCAGTTGAGCAATGTACAAAATCCTCTTGTGTTTCATTTGATAAAAAGAGAATGCTGCTCCTTGTATAATAAGAAACTAGGCCACATATAGGGTATATTGGATAACTGAATTGCCGCATAGCTCACTAATGACGTTATCAGGGTGGGCGGTAGGAATATGGGTATATTCATGAATAAAAATCATTGCTTTCAATACTTACTTTTCAATGCAGTGATATAATATGATCTGATAATGTGAAACACTTCTGCATGTTAAGCAAATTTACTTTTTTTGATTTTCTAAGAGATCTTTTTATATTTTAACATAATGTTGTTGCATGTCAAGTCAAGTCAAGTCAAAGAATTTATATAGCGCACTACATACCCAGAGGGTCTCAAGGCGCTTAGGAAGGGGAGGAGGATTACTTGTCAAATATCCATGTTTTAAGTTGCTTTCTGAATGCTAGGTGGTTCTGGGTAAGGCGAAGGTAAGTGGGGAGTGAGTTCCATGTTCTAGCAGCCAGGTATGAGAAGGATCTGCCTCCCATGGTGGTCTTGTTGATGCGAGGTACAGTGGCGAGGGCTTGGCTGGAAGAACGTAGTTGGCGGGAGGGGGTGTAGAAGGACAGTCGAGAGTTGAGGCATTCTGGTCCGATGTCGTAGAGTGATTTGTGTGCGTGGGTTAGTAGTCGGAAAGTGATTCTCTTATTGACGGGTAGCCAGTGGAGGTCTTTCAGGTGACCAGAGATGTGTTTGTTGCGTGGGATGTCTAATATGATCCTGGCTGAGGCGTTTTGGATTCGTTGGAGTTTCTTCTGGAGTTTAGCGGTGGTACCTGCGTAGAGGGTGTTTCCGTAGTCCAGTCGGCTCGTGACCAGAGCATGGGTGACAGTTTTCCTGGTTTCGGTGGGGATCCAGCGGAATGTTTTTTTGAGCATGCGAAGAATGTTGAAGCAGGATGAGGATACGGCGCTGACTTGTCTGTTCATTGAGAGTGAAGAATCCAGGATGACGCCTAGGTTCCGTGCGTGGTCTGTCGGGATGGGTGCTTTTCCAAGGGCTTCCGGCCACCAAGAGTCATCCCATGCAGAGGGGGATGTACCTAAGATGAGGACTTCTGTTTTATCTGAGTTCAGTTTCAGACGGCTGTGTTTCATCCATTCGGCAACTTCTTTCATTCCTTCGTGTAGGTTAGTTTTGGCGGTGCTGAGGTCATTGGTGAGAGAAAGGATTAGTTGAGTGTCATCCGCGTAAGAGATGATGTTGAGGTTGTGTTGGCGGGCGATGGCCGCGAGGGGGCTCATGTATACGTTGAAGAGGGTGGGGCTGAGTGAGGACCCTTGGGGTACGCCACAGATGACTTCAGTGGCCTCGGACTTGAATGGTGGAAGGCGGACTCTCTGGGTTCTTCCGGTGAGGAACGAGGTGATCCATTCAAGTGCTTTTCCTTGTATTCCGATGTTACTGAGGCGTTGTAAAAGGGTGCTGTGGCAGACTGTGTCGAATGCTGCAGAGAGGTCGAGGAGGATGAGGGCGACTGTGTCTCCATTGTCCAGTAGAGTTCGAATGTCGTCTGTTGCAGCGATGAGGGCGGTCTCAGTGCTGTGTTTTGCTCGGAAGCCAGATTGTGAGGAGTCGAGGCATTTGTTGGCTTCGAGGAAGGCGGCGAGTTGGTTGTTGACAGCTTTCTCGATGACTTTGGCCGGGAATGGAAGGAGCGAAATGGGGCGGTAATTTTTGAGTTCGGTGGGGTCCGCTGTGGGTTTTTTCAGAAGGGCGGTGAGTTCAGCGTGTTTCCAGTTTTCCGGGAAGGTGGCGGAGTTGAAGGAGCAGTTGATGACGTCTCGGAGGTGCGGTGCTATGACGGAGTCTGCTTTGTTGAAGATGTGGTGAGGACATGGGTCTGTGGGGGATCCTGAGTGGATGGAGTTCATCAGGCGGATGGTGTCCTCAGTGGAGATTGGGTTCCAGTCATTAAGGGTGTTCTCGGGGGGAGAGTGTTCAGCAAATGGTTGGGTGGGTTGGTCTCCGGGTTGGTTGTCGAAGCTGTTGTGGATGTCTGCAATCTTGTTGTGGAAGAATGAGGCTAGGGAGTCGCAGAGGGCTTGAGAGGGGGTGATGTCGTTGGAGTTGGCCGAGGGATTGGAAAATTCCTTGACGATGTTGAAAAGTTCTTTGCTGTTGTGGGCGTTGTTGTCAAGTCGATCCTTGAATGCTGTTTTCTTGGCCTTTCGGATAAGTTGGTGGTGAGTGCGGGTGGCGTTTTTGAAGGCGTCCTTGGTGCTAGTGGTTGGGTCTTTTTTCCAGGCCTTTTCAAGGGAGCGGCAGAGTTTCTTGGACTTCTTAAGATCATCGTTGAACCATGAGGCCTTCTTGTTGCCAGGTTTGTTTTGACGTTTTTTCAGTGGTGCTAAGGTGTCGGCGGTGTTGGATAACCATAGGGTGAAGTTGGCGGCGGCTTGGTCTGGGTTAGAAGAGTGGGCTGGGGTGTTTAGAAGGAGCGATGAGGAGATCTGGTCGGTGGTGATTTTGTTCCAGTTTCTTTGCAGAGTTGGTTGGAGGTGGTTGATGGGTTTTGGCTTGTTGTAGGTGAAGTGAACGCAACTGTGGTCAGTCCAGAGGAGATCAGTAGTGTGGCTGAAGGAGACATGATTGCTGGAGGTGAAGATGGGGTCGAGTGTGTGACCTGCGATGTGGGTGGGGGAAGTGACCAGTTGTTTAAGTCCGAGGTTGGCGAGGTTGTCCAAGAGGGTGGTGGTGTTGCGGTCGTTGATCTTTTCGAGGTGAAAGTTGAGGTCTCCCAGAAGGATGTAGTCTTTGGAGGGGAGCGCGTGAGGAGTGATGAAGTCCGTGATGTCTTCACTAAATTTTGCGCGGGGTCCTGGTGGTCTGTAGAGGAGGGTGCCTCTGAGTGTGGTCTTGGGGTCGATGTGGATCTGGAAGTGAAGGTGTTCGGAGTTGGCGAGGTTGGCGTCAGAGCTGGTTGAGATGCGGATTGATTTCTTATGGACGATAACGATTCCTCCTCCTGTGTGGCCGGTACGGTCCTTGCGTGTTATCTTATAGTCTTCAGGGATGGCAATGGTGATGTCTGGGGCGGAGGAAGCGTTCATCCATGTTTCTGTTAGGAAGGCGACGTCCGGAGAGATGGTGTCTAGGAGATTCCATAGATCAATGGCGTGTCTGTGGACCGAGCGGGTGTTGAGAAGGATGCATTGTAGGTGGTTGGGGTCGGGAATCTGTGGTGTGGTTGTAGCGGAGATGTTGTCGGTGCCGATGAATTTGCAGGAGTAGCAGGAGAAAGGTCCATGGGTGTGTCCAGGAGCGGCTTGGACGCAGTTGGGGGCGCGACCGGGGTTAAGGGCTAGGAGGGTGGCGGCATCGTAGGTAATGCGGGAGGGCTGGATAGCGCGAGGGGCAGGGGGACTGGCACTGGACGTGGACCAGGCGCGGACGGGCGTAGACGGGCTTACCTTTGGCGCACCTTCGGCGCGGATTGGGCGCGGTCGCTGCGCGTAAACGCTGCGCGCGGGAACTCCTGTCATATATGGATAGTGGAGGGGGAGGGGCGAGGGCGGCTCAGCTGGGAGGCGGGGCGGGCTCCAGGGATCACAAGAACAACAAAATGGAGGCGGAGGGGGGAGCACAGCGTCGCGCTAGTGAAAACGCGCACAAACAGTGAAAGCGGCTGATAGAATAATTAAAGTGCAAATAGATCAACTCGGCAAGCAGGCACACAGCAGGCAATTGAAATTAGGCAGTTCTAAAGAGCAAAAGCAGCACAACGATACCGAGTGTCACGAGGGGACACTGGGGAGCGACCACTCAGCCTGAGGGACAGGAGCGAGTCACGGCGCTCTCAGGTACTGGAGCGCTGATCTGGTCAGTGGGAGGGCGGCTCAGCTGGGAGGCGGGGCGGGCTCCAGGGATCACAATAACAACAAAATGGAGGCGGAGGGGGGAGCACAGCGTCGCGCTAGTGAAAACACGCACAAACAGTGAAAGCGGCTGATAGAATAATTAAAGTGCAAATAGATCAACTCGGCAAGCAGGCACACAGCAGGCAATTGAAATTAGGCAGTTCTAAAGAGCAAAAGCAGCACAACGATACCGAGTGTCACGAGGGGACACTGGGGAGCGACCACTCAGCCTGAGGGACAGGAGCGAGTCACGGCGCTCTCAGGTACTGGAGCGCTGATCTGGTCAGTGGGAGGGCGGCTCAGCTGGGAGGCGGGGCGGGCTCCAGGGATCACAATAACAACAAAATGGAGGCGGAGGGGGGAGCACAGCGTCGCGCTAGTGAAAACGCGCACAAACAGTGAAAGCGGCTGATAGAATAATTAAAGTGCAAATAGATCAACTCGGCAAGCAGGCACACAGCAGGCAATTGAAATTAGGCAGTTCTAAAGAGCAAAAGCAGCACAACGATACCGAGTGTCACGAGGGGACACTGGGGAGCGACCACTCAGCCTGAGGGACAGGAGCGAGTCACATTGATTTACATGGCAACTATTTTCTATCCTTGGCTTGTCCACGACTCTTAGAGCTGAGCCTGACCCTTAGTTCAGCTCCCACTGTTAGTTTGTTGGCTCACCCACCTCTATTTTGTTGCCTTCTGCTTCGAATGTTTTCTTCTGCCATGTTAAGCTTCAATTCTGTTGGTATTTCGATTGCTATTATGCCATTTTGTTTGTGTTCTGTTGTTCTTGGTAATTACTTTAGAGATCTCAACAAAGGGCGCTATATTTCAAGCCATAAACAACACATTCCTTTCCATTTCCGTTAACAAATCAACAATTTACCAATGTTAATTGTGGTAAAATAGAGATATTCCACTCACTTACATGTATGTTAAAACAGTGCCAGATACACCCTTAGATGGAGAAATGCAGAAAATAGCAGTAGAATAGAATTTGAGTTGAAATAAATTATTGCTTTTTTGTTGAATTAATAAAAATATGAAAATAGTTGCGAAAACAAAGAACATTTCAAATACATTGTTACATGATACAAAAGGCATACTGAATGTTTTACGAAAGAGAGGTGTATTCCTGACTGGTATATTACTATTTCAGGGACCTTGGAACTTCTTGTGATGTCCTTACAAACACAAGCAAGACCGCTTGTGATTTTCAAACAACCTTTTAAAAAAGTAGACAACTCTAAATCCAACACGATACCAGTCATGGTGGTCTGTTTACAAAATTAATGTAGACTTAAGAGGCTGCCTCTGATGCACCCCAGAGGCCTAATTAAAAACTGGCATATGTACATATTGGGCATCTAATATTAAAGGGGGTCATTCTGTGGGGGTCAGAACGCATCAAACGGTTAATCAGATGTGGTCCATCTGGTGCTGCTGTCTGACTGACGCTTTACAAAGTGTGCGGTCAGAGGCAGCAGGTGGAGGGACAATCTGATGCTATTTGACACGCTCAAGGAGCATGTTGGACCGTCAGAAGGTCAGTCATCCCCATAATAGGGGTGGTGCCTACTCAGGCACCATCGCCGTAGGGATTACAATGCCCCTTTCCAACTGCCCTTTCAGGGCTGCTTGCCCCCCAAGAAATGGCAGGCAGAAAGTGACTTTGGGGGCGCCTTCCCATCTGGCCCCAAGACTCTGGGGCCATAGGTACTCCCTAAACATCCCTGCACCATGTGGCAGGTACCACATGGTGCCTCCCACACAACGTAGCAATGTTTTTAAAGTGTACACTTCTATTGCGGCTTGTGCTGCAGCCTGCTGTACACGCCTCAATGGAAAATATACACTTTGCAAAAGCTGTGAAGTCTGTTGCACTGTAATAAGGTCAAGGGGACCGCCGACTCCTTGTCGGGTGGTCCTGCTTTCACTAAGGTGCCAGTCGGACTGTCATTGTAATGATGCCCAAAGTGCCACGGTTTTCTAATGCATAATTAATTTTTCCACAAGTTGCGGGATGTTTTTGTGTTTCCAGTAAAGCCTAGCGAAAACTAAAGCTCTGATTACGATGTTGGGTGGAATGTCTCCGACCAATGGTTAGAGGTTTTCCGCCTGACAACGTAGGGTTCATTCTGACCATGGTTTAAGGATGGCGGCGGTCAGTACAAAACCAGCGATGGAGCCAGGATGAGCTACACATTCGGGATTATGATGGCACTATTCGACAGCCATTACATGTTGTCCTTTCTGACATGAAAAGGCTGTCAGAAAGTGTCTACGGGGGCCCTAGCAAGGCCCCTTTTGCCCCTGGCCCTCAGCAATGGGGGCTGGTAACAAACCTGCACCATGTGGCAGGCTCAGCATGGTGTCTACAATGAAAGCTTGCGCTGCGGGCCTATTCTGCTGGCCGCACAAGCTTCCATTGTAGCATGGATGTTTCCGATCTACATAAGGGCAGTCACATTCAAATCAGGTGGTCGGATTTGCCAAACTATGGTCGGGAGGTTCCAGATGACATCCGCCGGATATCGTAATCAGGGCCTACATGGGGAGGTTAGCAAAAATATTCTGAAAACAAAATGAAGACATCAATGGCCTGATTCCGATGTCGTTCAGAAGGCCTCCGAATCGTATTTGGCTTCTCTGGATCCGATTTGTAGCCCTTATTTACGACCGATGTGTACACAGGCCCGAACGACCAAGTAGGATGCGAAGATCGCGTACGCGCTGCCCAAATCGTTTCTGGGACCTGAACCTGTCTGTACAACTCGTTCATAGCTGAGCAGAATTCAGACCAAGTGAGTACAATGCACGATTCGGACAGCTGCTTCACCTCAGACTCAGCGAGACAATACTGCTGTTGGATGTGTAGCAGGCCCCCCTTCACCTGGGACAGTCCGGATCTGCCACAGGTGTGGGCCCATGGGTCCCCTCGATCCAGGCATGCACAGTGTGGTGTGCACCATGGGGCACAATGGGGTGCCCGCCACAGGGTGTAGGTTTTTCCCCACCCACCCCTTTTTGCAATGGGAGCCTGTGTACACGTCTGTACACAGGCTCCCATAGAGTTTAATTGGGGTCCAAGCGAAACGAGTCCGTAAGCACAAGCCTGCATCGTACTTTCTCATTCAATCCCCCAGAGCACGTTTCGCTCGGAAAGCCCTCCAGATCCAAGTCGTACAGAGGGCTTTCCTAGCGAGATCAGTATCGGGCCCTTAGTAAGAAAAGACATAGAGAGATACTGATTCAGGTCCATCAAATAATCCATTTTTGACTATGGTTACAATGTACTACTCTCACATCACAGAACACAAAAGTAATAAAACTAGGCAAAAATTACAATTCCCACTCCAGTGAGGGGAACAGTAAGGAAAATGTTGTATTGCTGAGAGGTAACACTTACTATTCCCACTTCAATACCTGAAACAGGTGGGAAAGTGTTGGATTGCAGACGGGTGAAAATTACTATTCCCACTCCAGTCAGTGAAACAGCAGGGAAAGTATTGGATTGTGGAGGGGTAAAATGTACTATTCCCACACCAGTCAGTACAACAGTAGGAAAAGGGGTGGATTGCGGATGGGTAAAATCAACTGGTCGTATATCGAAGGTGTCCTCGCACTTTTCCTTAAGCATTCCCCTGAGGAAGGGCTACGCCTTAGCCCGAAATGCATTGGGATTGGGATTGTAAAAGTTGGATGATACCATACATGGATTATGTACTTTGAATCTGCGTTTCAAGTTACCCTTAACTGCTCATGAAATCAATGAGTATGGATTAATAAACCAGAGCAACCTTTCCTATTTGTGGATTTAACTTTTTCATGAACTGATTTGAACCTTTAGACTTCACAGTCATTTGAATGCTGAGCACCGGGGAGTCTCTCTCCCAGAGGAGGGAGCATTGTATTAGTTTAAATTGACTATTCCCACTGCAGTCAGTACAACAGTGGGGAAAGTGTAGGATTGTGTGGAGGGGTAACATTTACTTTTCCCAGTGTAATGAGTGCAATAGTAAGGAAAATGTTGGATTGCGGAGGGGTAAAATGTACTACTCCCATTCTAGTTAGTGAAACATTAGGAACAATGTTGGATTGCTGAGAGGTAATGCTTACTATTCCCACTTCAACACCTCAAACAGGTGGGAAACTGTTGGATTTTAGAGGGGTGGAATTTACTATTCCCACTTCAGCCAGTACAACAGTGAAGAAAGTGTAGGATTGTGGAGGGGTAACATTTACTATTACCACCCTAATAAGTGCAATAGTAAAGAAAGTGTTGGATTTCGGAGGGGTAAAATGTACTATTTCCACTCGATTCAGTGAAACAGTAGGGGAAGTGTTGGATTGTGAAGATGCACAATTTACTATTCCCATTTCAGTTAGTGGAACATTAGGGAAAATGTTGGATTGCTTAGAAGTAACACTTACTATTCCCACTTCAACACCTCAAACAGGTGGGAACATGCTGGATTGCAGATGGTTGAAATTTACTATTCCCACTCCAGTAAGTGAAACAGGAGGGAATGTGTTGGATTGCGGAGAGGTCAAATGTACTATTTACACTCCGATCAGTGCAACAGTAGGGTAATTGTTCAATAGCTCAGGGGTAAAATGTACTATTCCCACTTCAGTCAGTGTAACAGTAGGGAAAGTGTTGGATAATCGAGGGATAACATGTAATATTATCAATCCAGTCAGTGCAATAGTAAAGAAAGTGTTGGGTTGGCAGGGGTAAAATGTACTATTCCTACTTCAGCCATTACAATAATAGGAAAAGTGTTGGGTTGCAGAGGGGTAAATTGGCTATTCCCACTCCAGTCAGTATAACAGTAGGGAAAGTGTAGGATTGTGGAGGGGTATAATATACTATTCCCCCTCTAATGTGTGCAACATTAAGGAAAGTGTTGGAGTGCGGAGGGGTAAAATGTACTACTCCCATTCTAGTCAGTGAAACGGTAGGGAAAGTGTTGGATTGCGGAGTGGTAAAATTTACTATTCCCATCATTGCAACATTAAAAACAAATAGGTAATCTTCAAAGCAATAAAATAATGTCAAAAACAAAGTAAATAAAGAAAAATATGAATATATAAAAAACAATTCAAATATATTTACTATTAAAAAATAAAAAAAACATATATTGTGAAATACATATCACAAAAAATGACAATGTATGATAAATAAAATATAAAAGTATTTTTATTTTGAAATTGTTTATTATCAAACAAAAATGATTAAATAACTTTAACGTGTTCCGCAGCGGTGCGGACGTTTCCGTGCACGGGTTGGGGCCACGTCGGCCGTTGGACGTGCGCAGCACTACGAAGGTAGTGTTCGCAACGGCCAACGGCCGACCGCAGCACGCAACGGGTTATTTTAATTACATCCCACAAAACTCATAACCTGTACCCAAAACCTAACTTTAAAAAGCAAATTATTTACACTTTCAATATAAATATTTATCAACAAACTATTTATCATTAATTAAATATTAATTAATAACTAATTATAATACATTTACTTCCCGCCAAATAGCCTTACAAAACACACAACACACTCCTAAAATGTAAGATAACTTTAATTACACAATTAACATAATTAATCACCAATTTAATAATAAATGTACCTTTAAAAATTAATTATTACTTTCTTAAAATGAATTTACTTCCCACCCTCATAACCCTTACACCCTACAAACCCTAAAAACAAAAAAGTAATTGCACAATTAACATAATTAATTAACAATTAAATACATATTATTATTTAAAAACTACTACTAATTACTTAAAATTAACTTTCCACCCTTGACTTCTATAAACCCTGCAGCCCACACCTAAAATTGAACTTAAAAAAATAATTACAAACTTAAAATGATTAATGTCAATTAAATATTGAAAGCTATTTAACAATTGATTATGTTTTAATTTAATTAAATGTACTCCCCACCCTTTACCCCTATGACACCATAATTAATTCTCAATTTAATAAAAATAATAATTAAAAAATAATCATTAATGTCTTATAAATGAATTACTTCTCACCCTTTACACCTATAAATCCACAACCTGCTATTGCACTAAAAATCACAGTATTAATTAATTTGCATTTATTAACCACACAAAATATTAAATAACATAAACAATAATTATATATTTTTTTATATCATATACATTTAAAATATATACTAATATACATAAAAAAAGATACAAACAATACTATAAACAATTATGGGCTAAGAAGGACCGGCCACACTATTACGAGTTGAACTTGTTTATGACAGACGGTCCTTTGGTTTTTCCTATGGCAGTGTCTGGAATACAGGCATCACAATAGAAACAGCAAAAAAAATTCCAGCACGGAATTGACGGTGACGCCCATGCTTTGCTAGAACCTTGGGGGAATACAGACAGGGGGGCAAAATTGGTGCCCCCTGAGTGTATCCCCATGGTATGGCCCCCTTTTTTCCTCCACCACCAGTCATTTCATGGCAGGCCTCTCACCATCAAATGGCTTGTGATGTCGGAACTTGTAATATGCTGAGTGGGACTGCACTAGTCCTGCTCAGCATGTTTCATTGAGGCGCAGCCCTGCCATCACCAGGGAACAACTGCTCCGGTGACTTGTGAAGACGTAATGTGGCAGATGGGCCACTGCGAGTATGGCCAGACTCGTAATCAAGACCAACATTTTTGTAAATGATATTGATAACTTTGATATTTTAAAAATCGATTTTACTTACCTTAAAATCGAAATTCTTGACAATGATATTCTTGATGACCATATTTCCATATCACAATATTTTGGACACAATATTTTAGTAGGACGATATTTTTTACTTCATTTTTTGTCTGAATACCGCCTGTACTCAACTCCCTGTTAGCATTGGCACAGAGCAGACAAGTTTAACGTAGGACACTGTGCAAGTATTTATGTAGTACCAAAGTAGTAATAAAGCCATAATGGCAAACAATAAAAATCCTAAACTGAATTAGAAAAATAGAGTAATATTTAATAAACAAAATGACTGAAATCTAGTAGGAGGAACAGGAAATATAATATTTTTTATTATTAATATTATTATTAAAGGGGTTTGTAAAGCGCCTGGTGACGCCTCCCGACGTGTCCCCGCGCTGAGGAGAGAGAGTTATAGAGGGAGAGGCAGAGATAGATACCACTAGAGAGTAAATAAACGGGTTTTCAGCAATTTTCTAAAAGCTGCCTCATTCGTTTCTAATCTGATGTTCCTAGGGAGGATGTTCCACTCCTTAGCTGCCAGAGTGCGGAAGGACTTACCTCCCATTCTAGCTTTTTTGGGGAGAGATGTTTTGAGCAAGCCCATACCTTTCGATCTAAGAGATCTGTTGGGCTCATACAGTAATGCCAGATCGGATAGGTGGGAGGGGGCTTTTTGGTGAATGATTCTGTGGCACCAGAGGAGTGCCTTAAATAGTATCCTCTTGCTAATGGGCAGCCAGTGGAGGGTAGTCAGGGAAGGTTTGGAGGGAGCTCTACGAGGAAGTCTTAGTACTAGGCGAGCTGCTGAGTTCTGCAAGACTTGTAATCTTCTGATGTTTTCTATGGACGTGCCCAGCAGCAGCACGTTTCCATAATCTATACGGGAGGTGATAAGTGCCTGAGTCATGGTACGCCTGGAATTTAGTGGGAGCAAATCCAGGGTACGATTGAGGGTTTTCATGACTCCGAAGCACTTACCTACTGTTTTTTTGACATGACTGTCAAAGGAGAGCTTGTTGTCTATCCAGACACCTAAGTTTTTTGCTTCCTGGTTGGGAGTCGGTAAGGGGCCCAGACAAGTGGGCCACCACTCTTTCGTCCATTTTGTGTCCTTTCCACCTATTATTAGTACCTCCGTTTTAGTGCCATTTAATTTAAGGCAATGTTCAGTCATCCATGCGGCAAGCTTGCACATGCAGGATTTGAAATGATTGGCCTCAGAGGAGGGAGCTTGGGACAGGGAGATTAGAAGTTGAGTGTCGTCGGCGTAAGAGACAAGCTTTACGCCAAACGATTGTACTACTTCTGCCAGAGGTGCCATGTATAAGTTAAACAGGGTGGGACTCAGGGCAGAGCCCTGAGGTACCCCCTGTTCTAGCGCCATACTGTCCGAGAGGAAAATCCCTCTTTGGACCTGAAAGCTCCTGTTGGTGAGAAAGGCCTTCAGCCAGCCCAGCGCCTCTTTGGTGACCCCCGCTCTGTTTAGACACTGTAGCAAGATGGCATGCGCTACAGTGTCAAACGCGGCACTGAGGTCCAGCATGATGAGAGCCATGGTCTTGCCCTCATCTGCTCCTTCCCGTAAGGTTTCGGTTGCTCTCAGAAGGGCTGTCTCAGTAGAGAAGCTCGATCTGAAGCCTGACTGCGATATATGAAAAGCGCTCTGGGCTTCAAGATGGGCCATAAGCTTGACATTGGCTACTTTCTCTGCTAATTTTGCTAGATAGGGTAGCAGGGAGATTGGGCGTAAGTTCTCCAATGTGTCCTGACTCATATTAGGCTTTTTTTTTGATTGGAAGCACTATGGCTTGTTTCCATTCCGTTGGAAGGCAGGCAGTAGAGAAGGATACTTGAAGCATGTGTCTAAAATGGGGCTCTAACACCGAGATAGTCTCAGCCAAGATTTTAGGAGGCGCAGGGTCTCGTGGAGAGCCAGATTTAATGCTCTTACACATTTTGGCCAGTATTTCAGTGGGAGGAACAGAGAATGAGCATAAACAGACTGGAGTACGTATGCAATCTTCATTCTCTGTAAATTCCGTGCCAGGTTTTAGATTGCTGGAAAAACTGGCATAAATGTTAGTAATCTTTCCCGCGAAATACTTAGCAATTTTATTGCAGGTTTCCACTGAGTCATTCTGAGAGGAGGAGTTAGATTCAATTATTGAGATTTCTTTATAAATCTGATAGAGCTCCTTAGAGGAGTTTTCCGCTTCCGAGATTCGGTTGTCATAATGAGCTGCCTTGGATAAGCGTATTTTTTTGTTATACTCTTTTTGCGCAGTTTTATACTGGGCTTTAATTTCTGGGCAGAATTCGTGACGCCATAATCTTTCAAGCTTTTTACAATCAGTTTTAAGAATCTGAAGCTCCTGACTAAACCAGGGAGCCGTTTTTTTAGTTCTCATGGCACTGGTTACGGTACGGATCGGGGCTGTGATGTCAAGAGCCTTTGTGATGCAGTTTATGAGATGTTTATGTGCCGTCTCGCAATCAGTTCCACTAGGAGGCCCTGCATCCTGAACAATTTTAGTGAACGCGTCTGCCGAGAAATTCTTCCATTTCCTTCGTTTATAACGTTGAGAGCTTTGATTTTGATGCTCAGTACTATCTAGTTGGAATAGTATAGGGATGATGAAATGATCAGACCATGGGATAGGCTGGGGGGGTAGAGTCTGAACTCCCTTCCAGTTCCCAAAAACTGGGTCCAATAGATGTCCTAGTTGGTGTGACGGCTCATTATTTTTTAATTCGAGTTGTAAAGAGAGTAGCTCAGATTTAATATCTGTCGCTTCCTTATCTAGGGGGTCATCAAAATGAGCATTTAAGTCTCCTAGCACTAAAACACGAGATTTTCTGAGTGCTATATGGGTTAGGGCTTCCATGAGAGTGGGCGTGAAATCATATAGCCTTCCAGGGGGACGGTAAACAAGGATGCCTGAGATAGAGTGGTTGGGTCCGGTATTGATGGTGAAAGCGCCCGCTTCACTATGGTCCACCGAGATAGGAGTGAGGGTACATACTAAAGGGGCTTTAATAACAACGGCAATGCCACCACCTCTCCCGTCCTTCCTATCCAATCTGGAGAGGGAGTAACCGGGAGTTAGGGCCTGGATGATATCTGGGTCAGAGTATTCATCCAGCCATGTTTCTGTAAGAAACAGGATGTTGATGTCATGGTCCTCAAGTAAGTGAAAAATTTCTATGCGGTGCTTTCGGAGAGATCTGCAATTAGGCAGGGCTGCTTTAATTGTATTGGTCGAACTAGTAATGGTGGCAGGATTGACCGGGCCAAAAGTGCATAAGGTACAAGCCTTTAGCGCTAGCGCCTTCATAGAGTGTTTGCAACATAAGGGAGTATTGGACTGGATGTCCAATAGTTCTTGTCTGTCATACCTTATGGTGGCCAGCGTAGGAGAGCCAAGGTTTATAGCCCCGCGCCCCGTCCTGCCGCGGACGGGCGCAGACGGGCTAGACTTTGGCTCGACTTCGGCGCGCTTCCGGCGCGCCCGCTGCACGCGTCCGCTGCGCGGTCGCTGACCACAGCACATTTATAGTGAGGGGAGGGGTCGCTAGAGCGCTGACCTGTGCTCCCTGAGCCCGGAAGTGTAAGGCTCCTCCTCACCCTCCGCATCAAACGCCCATGATTGGACGCGGCGGAACGGGGCGGGAGTGGGTGGAAACAAACAGCCTGAAGTGTGATGCAGTGAAAATTACAGGTACAATCAGTAAAGAAACACTGAACGTTTTAAAAGATAGCCTCAATCGCTACAGTCAAACAGAGAACGCTATAATAACAGCGCGAGCAGTGTAACTGACAGAAAATATTAGCGCTAAGTGGTTAGAGCTCGCCTCTGCCACCGGCAACACTCTTCTCCACAGCGCGCACTTGCAGAGCTGACCTTTAAGTAGTCTTCCACTGGCAGCGTCGCTAGAGCGCTGACCTGTGCTCCCTGAGCCCGGAAGTGTAAGGCTCCTCCTCACCCTCCGCATCAAACGCCCATGATTGGACGCGGCGGAACGGGGCGGGAGTGGGTGGAAACAAACAGCCTGAAGTGTGATGCAGTGAAAATTACAGGTACAATCAGTAAAGAAACACTGAACGTTTTAAAAGATAGCCTCAATCGCTACAGTAAAACAGAGAACGCTATAATAACAGCGCGAGCAGTGTAACTGACAGAAAATATTAGCGATAAGTGGTTAGAGCTCGCCTCTGCCACCGGCAACACTCTTCTCCACAGCGCGCACTTGCAGAGCTGACCTTTAAGTAGTCTTCCACTGGCAGCATCGCTAGAGCGCTGACCTGTGCTCCCTGAGCCCGGAAGTGTAAGGCTCCTCCTCACCCTCCGCATCAAACGCCCATGATTGGACGCGGCGGAACGGGGCGGGAGTGGGTGGAAACAAACAGCCTGAAGTGTGATGCAGTGAAAATTACAGGTACAATCAGTAAAGAAACACTGAACGTTTTAAAAGATAGCCTCAATCGCTACGGTAAAACAGAGAACGCTATAATAACAGCGCGAGCAGTGTAACTGACAGAAAATATTAGCGCTAAGTGGTTAGAGCTCGCCTCTGCCACCGGAAACACTCTTTGACGTTCTAAATAGCGATAGTGGCAAAAAGCATTAAATGGCAAGCCATTGCATATCTAGGTAGAACCCCGAAGGGCACTTTTTGGGTATAAAAGAACCACTTCTTATTCTGTGGAACCACAGTAGAAGCTTTCACGCTGACACTAGATACTGGCGCTCAGGTCCCTGCCTGCAGAAGCTCCAGCACACAGTGGTCTGACATCCCTTGCTGGGTTTCCAATTCAAGAACAAGACGGGGTCCTTTGTTCTTTCTCATCAGGTAATGGGGGTTGGCTCTTTCTTAGGGGATTCTTGACTTTACACCCACATACATGATAGGTACACATAGGTACACTTAGAAAGGGTTTGCATCGTAGAAGTATGCATGAGTACTGCAATGTATTGATATGCCTGCATATATTTACTCTTTTAGCACCAGGTGCAAATTCTACCTTTTATTTACTCTCTCGGTACTTGTAATATTATATATTTGTTTCTGCCTAATGCTTATTGAAAACATCCACATCATTTATTCTGCCTATTTCTCGGAGACTAAAGGAGCACGATTGACTGAGCAAAAAGTACTGCACTGTTTCCATGATCCCTGAAGGATCAATGATTGTCATGTTCAATAGTTGCCATAAACTATTTGCTCCTTGGTAAAATTAGGGGGTTTATGGTAGCACTGTGAGCTAGCTGGTCCAAAGGCTAATATATCCTTTGGGGGTGTCTTGATTCAGTCTGGACACCAATTTAATGTTGTCTAAACTCGCAGATCCTATGTATTATTAGGAACTCAACAAAATGGTGTTGCCACCGTTGGTTTGGTTTTTATTTAATGGTCAAATCTGAGTAGTTCAGTCGTGCTTTCTCAGAGGCCCCTACTCACATTTGCTGAGAGGTGTCTGGAGTGGGAACGGAAAATCCACTGCAGGTAAGTAGGTATATCCTATGTATTGGATGTAGGTTTGTTCAAGCTTGAAGGATTATAGTTCCCTACATTGTGCATAAACCTTATCTCTTTTTGAAAATACTTCCTCTCATAATGTCTCAGACTGTAGACGCTGGTACGAGTGGTACTAGTAGTCCTAGTGCAGAGGAAGCTGAGCAAGAAGGTGCTTTCAACATTTCAGAAAATTGCAGATGTGCACTTACTATGATATTATCAGACTATGGGGTCACATCATTGGGTGGGACCATAACTCCAGATAAACCACCATAAGAATACTTTCCATACAAGGACAAAGAAGTCCCATTAACTCACCAAGAGTATATTAATTGGTTTAAAGGCGCCCTCGCCACATCACAGACAAAGTGAGACTTGGTCCGCTCAGCAGAGATGGAGCAACTTGGCCAGTCCTAGCTGTTTACACACTGCATTACAGATAGATACATTGCCAACAGCATAATTACGTCCACATCACAAAGAGGTAATACAACTCTACAGAAATCTTACACAGTTTGTAATGCACACACTCACAATTCAACCTTCAACGGTCACCCAAGCTGGTTAACCGCTAGGAACTTCAACAAAAATCACCCCAGAAACACTGAAAACGATTATGGGAAGAAAGCCCACTAGACATGAGCAGCAGCTGTTCTGGATAGCACAGAAAATAGCACAGCTTGAGGCAGTGTTTTCCCACATAGGCGTGCAGGAAAAACACAGAATACTGACAATTTGCTTGCCAATGAGAATAGGTACCCTGATAGAGGATTGTACCACTTGGGGTACAGTTTTTGCTGCTGTTTACACCAGAACTCATGGTACCCTCTCAAAGCAGTCATACCAGAAGTATTGAAACAAATACAGAATGAGTACGGGGCAGAACCTTCCCTGGACTTGGGGATGAAATTGACAGGCAATTTTGCCCAGGTACCAAAAACGAAGTTAGCCAGCATAAAAGAGGAGGCAGGAGAGGTGGCTATACGCCAACGCTTGAGGAAATGCATTCAAGCACGACAGGAGCGAGAACTACCTAAGCTTATCAAAGATACCTATGTTCCTCTGGGTAGCGATAACTTGGGAGAAAGACCTGTGAAACCTCAATTGACATGTAATCTGGAAAAAGACAATCAAAGCATCCGCTGATTCTTCTAAAAAGAAATGTGACCGCACCAAAATGAAAAAATAATAAGCAGAATGCATCACAATCATGGGGTGGGTCTCCTCAACAGGAGCCCTTTGACAGAAAATATAATCTTAGGAACTTTGATAATATTAGTAAACCTGACAGGTATCAGGATACTGATGCACATTCCTCTTGTTTCTTTAACAGTTCATCAAAAAACTCAGAGAGGGAAGGTCAAAGCGCAGCTTAGAAGAGCCAGCAAAGCCAGGAGACACACATTACACTTTGGACTACATTATCGAACAAGAAGATAATCCCAAAAACAAACCCCAATTTAAAAATAAAAAAAGTAGCTAGTGTTACAATAGGAATGCCCAGGCTACTGAGGACTCTACTACTGAACGGGTAATGGGCTCTGACAATCCTAGACAGCGCAGCAGAAGTAACAATAGTTCACCAGAATCTGATGGAATTTCTGGTGACAGCAGCGTTGAATGAGCATATCACAGTGGAAACACATGATATTAGGGTAAGTGTCCTACATCAGTTATACACAATAACACTCCAAATAGAGGGGGACATACCTAAAAAGGTAAAAGGTCTCTTTTGGGAGAACCTGACTTTAGGATCCGATGTCCTTTTGGCTGAAAAAGATTGGCTGCCTGAGTTCATTGTTCATTGCCCTAAAGGGGCAGAGGTAATATTGTCAGCCTTCTCCGTCCTCTATCCAGAATCACTAAAACATACATACGCGCAGGAGTGGGCATTAGCGCTAGCTACTGCACTTTACCGCGATCATGTAGGGTGGGATGCTGATTCACCTCACCATGAAATCCCAGGTAAAACTACTAAAACATGACGCATTAAAGAATAACATTGTGTGGAAGAAATACAAAACAGCACTAGATATCGCAAATGTATTTTTCTGCCAAAATATAGCATCTGCAAGCCAACATTTGGCAGCATTTTCATCCCTCAGCTCTCAAACCAAATCTGTGGACTTCCCAAAGGGTAAAAGAATATCCCTGGGTTATTCTCGGCAAGAGTAACAGTTACCTCAAAATTATGATGAGGAAGCATTGTCCTTTGTGGATGATATTTATGTGATGGACGATGAGTTATTGGATCACTTGCACAGGGTGAGCAACATCATTTTGGGGTTCACCACTGTGGGTCACCAATTTTATTTTTAAATAATCGAAAATTGCCCACCTCAATGTCCTTTTTTTGAGGACATGAGTTAGCAGGTGAAGTGAAATACCTGGCAGCAGATTTTTCAGAAAAATGTGCACTGCTTCAACCTCCAAAGACTCAGAAACTATTACAATCCATTTTAGGATTCCTAAATTTGGACAGAACATACATTTTGGATTACGTAGAAAAAGGAAAACCTTTCTATGACCTACTCAGACCTGTTTTTTCAGTTCAACATTGGACAGAGGAACACATAGAAATACTCTGTTCCGTTCAAGCTGACGTGATAGCTTCCTAACACTTTCACACATGTGTAAACACCATAAATTAGGTGATCAGTGTAGTCGCAGGTCAGTCAGGGTACACTTACCTAACCTTCAATGAAGGCAAAACTGTACCCATTGCATACAAATCTCATTTGTATATAAACACTGAGGTGCTCTTTGCATCCACTGAAAAAATTCTGACAAGAATACAGATTGTTGTTGTAAGAGAAAGAGCACTAGCACAGGATAAATAAATAATTGTTGTGACTCCGGTACCAACCTTTAGAGGCTGTTACAAAAGCTAGCATCCCAAATGCAAAAGCATTACATCCACAGTAGATACAATGGGCTAATTCTCTCACTGCAACAGATGTGAACTACAAATTTGATTCTACATTAAAAACACAAGCATTGTTGCTGTCAAACAAGAATATCCTGTCCTGAATGAAATAATGACTCTAGATCAGTATGAATACATCATAAACCTTGACGGATCTGCCCAGCCTGTCGTAGGAAGTAAACAGCAATGCAGTGCAGCGTGTGCGAATGTGAATAGACGTCTGCAGGATGGCAAGTTCCGCCCAAGCAATACACAGAAGCAGTTTCTAGGGGATTTAATGGCACACCTAGCAGAACTAAAAGCCCTTATACTGGCATTAAGAAATAAGGATCAGGAATTCCCCACACTCTTTGTGTGCGATTTGTTTTACTGTTTCCAGTCATACAATCAGTATCCTCATTATTGGGGACAGAATGGGTTTAGAGATTCCAAAGGTTCCACAGTAAAGCAAAAGATGCTTTGCGAACAAGTGGCTAAGCTGAAAAAAGGCTTGCTTGCTCATGTAATTCACACATTGAGTCATCAGCATGTTGGTGTACATGTTGAAGGTAATTCAATCACTGGCTGACTAAGTTGCCAAGATGACAGTGAAAACTTCTGCCGTTGCTGTGATCACTCGTTCTAGTGCGAGCATAGATGGACAGATAATAATAGCCGTGAACGCTACGAGCAACAACAGATCAGCCTTTGCCAAAATGTTTCCCACTCAAGTACTCCTACAAGCTAGATGCAACATTGCATATGCTCAAATTTCAGAACCTCTCTCATGTATCTATTTGGACCACTGTGGCTCCTTACAATCTGATGGGGTGTACAGGTACATCCTGGTAGCAGTGGATTCAAGCTCTAGATTGATGCTCGAGCTGTTATAAAGCTTTTGCAAGTCTTTATAGGGACATAATTGGCATGTTACATTCTGACCATCATCACAACAAAATTGTAGTAAACCATTGTGGGACCTAGCAGGGTAAAATTCTGAAAACTAAACAACTTAGAAGGATAAATAGCAATAGTCATCATATAATCATTGCAAAGTACATTTATTGAAAAAAACAACTTATATTCAGCATACAAAAAAACATACATTCATGGGCCTTATTACATGTTTGGCTATCCGACCACCTGTAGATTGAGTCTGCGCCCACCTGTAGCCCACAGTGCTAGCAGTCTTAAGACTGCAGTATTACGATTTGAACAAGGTGCTGGTGGTGTTGCAGCTGGGATCTTGCGTTGGTGGAGATTTTTTCCACATGCATCGATGCCTGGGTGAACATTTGGACTGCAAATGTTTCAAATGTACACATTTCCATGATACATGTGATAAAATACCACCTACCCATTGCCGAAGTCGGGCCGTGGGGATATGGTACAAAAAGGACTTACCTGTAGAAGGCTGTAAACAGAGTGTATTTCTTGGGGTGAAGATGCTGCTTTGAAGGAGGGACCTAGAGAAAGGGATCCAAGTTGAAATCTGCCTGGAAAAACACTCCAAATCGTTACTTCACGCCAATTTGAAGCTGGTAGTCAGAACGTCGCGGTCCACTAGTCAGAAAGCAAAATCCTAATATGGACTGTAGTGGAGTCCCCTAGTACCGACCTATGTCAGCTGCCTTTCCCTGACAGCAAACCCAGCGGTCAGAGGTGTGGTGGTGGTGTCGCCAGTTCAGCCGTGGTCTTTGGAACCGCAATCTGCTTAACTTGTAATATGGCAGACCACCAATCTCACCGTGTTTCTACTGCCACTCCCGGTACGGTGGTCCACGGACCCCAAACTCGTAATAAGGCCCAATATATTTTAAGTCAACAAACTGATTTTTGAAACAAATAATATCAATTCAATAAAATAACAACATAACATAAAACAGAGATTGGTAAATATATAACACTTTAACATTGTGAAAATATTAAATAAAAGAGAGAATGTCAAGAGTAGCATTGCAATATTACTTTAACAAAATGGTGCTCATAGTAATTTCAATAAAACATTAACACTTACACAACTGTAAAAAGCATACCTAGAAAAAATAATCAGTAAAAATGAACAAACATTTAAAACATTAAACTCAGATATGAAATAAGTTTTTAGGTGGAAAAACACTTACAAACACCATAATATCATGTGAAATGTAATGGGAATTGAAACTAGTAAGCTTAAAAACAACAAAACACATTCAAACTAACAAAGCTAAAAAGACATGTGGAGAAACACACATATTGACAAAACATATTAACAACTAGTAAAATGAGAAAAAGAATGATAATGCTACAAATTTACAAAAAAAACAACAGGTGCACAACATATTGCAACAGCTAAATTTTAAACAAAAACAACTTTTAAGTTTAGTGACACATTCAAAGGTATAACTTACCAGTTTCCATTCCACCAGGGATCCCTGTCAGGCCTTCAGGATGTACGATCTACAAGACCTTCTCTTCCTAGGGATATAGTTGTAAGGGGGGCTGAGAGAACCACCACCAATCCCCTGGGCCTCCCGGTGATGCTTCAAGGCCAGGGAAAAGACTTTCCACTGCAAGTCGCTCAACCACTTCCTAATTTCTTCCTGTGTACATAGATTCCCAGCCTTTTCTAAGCTATAGTCGTATTTTGTACTTGGGCTACAAACAGTTATGGCACTCCTCTAATAATAAGTATAACAAAGTCGTAGTCGCACTCCTCGTAGTAGAATGTGATAGAAGTTGATAACGTGGATGGTGCTATCGAAGTACAGCCCTCTGTATTCAGGGCAATTTCATATAAAAAAACGCGGTATCTCCCTTAGGAGTGACGTCCCTTCGATGCACTCGAAAAACAAATGTTTATCTCATTTATTCAGTACAGTACAATAAAGTTTTTCACTAATTGGCTGGTTGTTATTCTTGGTTTTATTTCGTAGTCATTATTTTCCTATTTCGTTATTGCTGCATAACATTATTCAAGACTTTCCTCATGATTGTGCCCAATGCATTTCGGGCATGAGCCCTTCATCAGGGGACTTCATTCAATGCTGTGAATTCACAAACAAGGTAACGTAAGTTCAGTGAGCTAGCGTTCTACTTAGAATCTGTTCACATATTTACACTTTTTAAAAAAACATGCAAAAGGAGAATAGGAAGGGCAGAGTTACAGAAATCCATGCGTAATGTGTGTTTGTGTAGATCAAGATGACAGTGCCTGTTAAGGCGTGCGTATATTGGTCTGTGCTCGATGCATAAGTTCATGCGAAGAAGTGGTACTAGTGAAGTTAACATGAGGGGTGACGGCATGTTTTAGGAGAGGGGTTGGCCTAACGGCTAAGGCGCTTGACCTCGGACCTGGGGATCTGGGTTCGAGTCTCGGTAACAACGCCAAAAAACCCCTGTGATTCTGGGCGAATCACTTAATCTCCCCGTGCCTAAAAAAAAGAAAAAATGAAAAAGTGTGTCCTCATGTAACGTAATCGGTGCTATGTAAAGCGCTCTGATAACTGATTCGGTTCGGTTCTAGTTCGCGCTATATAAAAACTCCGAAAAATAAAAATAAAAAAATAAAAATGCATCAGTGCCGATGTTTAGTGCATATAAATGGCTTGCATGCGTTCGTTCTGACCTGCACCGTTGCTGTGGTGTAAGTGCTTGAATCTATTAAATCGCGATGAGGTTCAATCTGTACCAACAGATGCAGAGGTACGTGCTCTTTCGTAAAGTCGCGCTGTCACCAGCGGCTTACCGTATACAGAGTGAGTCGAAACTGTCCCTGTTCCGCGGTCTCGATCGTAAACGTTTGTCGGATGTTCCGTACGCTAAAAGGGGATTGGTAAGACTCGTGTCTTATGTCGGACGAGGATGAAAGCCTTGTTCTGATAGGTGATTAGTTGATCACGTGATCGCGAGTTTGTAACTTTATAGTTTCTGCCGTGTAGACACTCGTACGGGTGCAATGGACCACTGCTCGGGGTGTATGTAAAACGAAACTGCCATTTTACTGTGAAACTGGTGTATAGAACCTTCATGCGTGTGTAAACAAACAAACGTACATATACCTGTAACAATGTTTAGACTGTAGGTCTATCACTAAATATTTCATACTTCAAAATATTTCTAATCAGGAATGTACATGTTGGTTATTTGCAATAAACAGTAATTCTTTCTTTACAACTAGATCTACACATGTGTAATGAATTTATAGATAGCAACTGTATTCTAGCCGTTCATTAAGTCCTTTCGGTTGGATTGTAGATAGACGATGTATCCAATATAATTCACGTTTCAGCAAATATTGTATATTGTCTCTCCCTGGAAACAATGTTACCATTTCCAGAATGCAAAATTTGAGTTGACTTGGGTTATGATTGAGATCATTGAAGTGGGCTGCAACAGTTGATTTGCCGGCTTTCAAACGTATATTCTTTTGTGTTCAACTAATCGTGTTTTGATTTTTCTAGCTGTTTGTCCCACGTATGAAAGCCCGCACGGGCATTTCAACATGTAAATTAAATTTGAGCTATCACAAGTTACATTCACTCTGAGTTTAATTTTAGTGCCTCGTGACGGATGGTTTATTTCATTGCCCTTAATGATTGAATTGCAGTTCCCACAATTATGGCATGGGAGAGTGCCTTTGTATTCTCTTGTTTCTGAAGGAGTTTTTTTATTCAAAAGTTCTTTGATGTTTCTGGTTCTTTCATACGCGAAGATTGGATAGCTAGTGAAAAGACCTTTAAAATCCTCTTCTGTCGAGAGTAACGGCCAGTGTTTGAGGATTGCTCTTTTGATTTGATGGCTGCGTGTGGAATATTTGATACGAATACTGTCCTTCTTTCTTGCTCCTTAATAGTTGGTGTGAGTAGTTGGTTTCTATTTAAGGCATGTACTTTTTCGGCTGCCTGTATCAGGGTGTCCTCAGGGTACCCTCGGTTTTTAAATTTGTTCATGGTCACTGTTTCTTGGTCTTGGAACTTCCTTTGTGATGATGAAATGCTTTTGATACGGAGTAATTGTGAAAATGGTAGATGTCTTTTTAATGATGGTTGATGAAAACTCTGATGACGGAGTAGATTGTTCCTGTCTGTAGGTTTCTGATAAACGCTGGTTTCTATGGAACCTTGTGCATTGGTTATCATCACATCCAAAAATGGTAATTGGATTGTACTGTAATTATGGGTAAATTGTATTATGGGATTCACCTGGTTGAGTTTCTGAATCATGTCAGTGAGATCCGTAATTGATCCTCTCCATAGGATGAAAATATCATCAATGTATCTCTTATATAAGATAAGAATTTCTTTCCAACCATTTTGACTCAAGATATGATCAGTTTTAAACTGGTGCATAAAAATGTTGGCATATGCTGGTGCCGCACAATTTCCCATCGACGTTCCCGAACACTGGGCAAAAAATTCATCTTCCCACTGGAAGTAACTGTGAAACAGTGTAAAGTGCATAAGTTCCATGAGTAGCACTTGTAGATCCTTTTCTTTGTCACTGTTCAGTAAGATTGTTTCTAATGCTGTGAGTCCAAGATTATGTGGGATAGAGGTATAAAGTGCTTTTACGTCGATAGTACACATGATCATGTCAGTGGTAAATGTAGACTTATGCTCCTCCAAAATATTCAAAAAATGAGTGGTGTCCTTGATGTACGTCGGAATTTTTTGAACTAGAGGTTGTAAGTGTTTATCTATGAATTTCCCCACTGGTTCATGGATGGAGTTAACTGTTGAAACTATTGGTCGACATGGTGGTAAAGTAGAATGTTTATGTATTTTCGGAATCATGTAGATGTAGGGAATGGCTGGGTTTGATTTGATTAAGAATTCTTTTTCTTTGTTTGTGATGATGCCATTTTCAATAGCTGTGTCAATGATTTTGGTGAGAATTTTAGTAAACTCTTTCGTGGGATCATTCCTCATTTTTATAAAAGTTTCTTGGTCGTTTATATGTTCGTTCACTCTTTTTTTGTAGAAGTCGATGTCCATGATAATGAGTGCTCCACCCTTATCAGCTTGTCGGATGGTTATATCTTTATTGTCTGCAAGATTTGATATGCACTGTCGTTCTTTCTGAGTCATATTGGTGGTTTTTGTGCTCTTTGTCTTGATGATCTTAATTATGTCTTTGCTTACTACTTTCTCGAAAGCGTCGAGTACTTTGTGACTGATGGGTGGTATGTACTTGCTGGGGTTTCTGAGTCCCATAAGTATGTCGGGCTTGTTATCTTCACAAATGGAGGGTTTGTCAACGACGTTGTCAAAAAAGTGTCTTAGTCGCAAGCTTCTCATGAATTGTATACACATATCTGTGTTTCTAAGATGTTGGAATGATATGTGGGGACAAAAGAGGTCCCTTTTTGTAATGTTTTCATCTGAAACTTCGTGATGGAATGTTTAGAAATGTTAATTATGAGATTCTCTGACTCCTTGTGTTCTTCGCTACTGATTCTGTAGATGGTCCTGTCCTTTCGTCTGCTTTGGCTCCTCCTGGTTCTTCTGGAGGTCCCCGGCCTATCTCTAAAAAAGAGATTGTCCCTTGTTGTCTGCGATTATCTTCCCTTCCTCTATCTTCATATGTAGAACCTTCCTGTGTGGGTCTTCCATTTCTTCTGTCTTCATGTCTGGATCTTTCATTTCTTTGATATGTTGGACCTTTCCTAGTTTGGTGTGAGTCATCTGATGAAGTTTCATCGGTTGATTTGTATGTAGTGGGTCTCTGTTGACGTCGTCGTGCATAAATGTCCGCCCAATTGTATACTTCGCCTGTGCGATAGTCAGTGGTATCCCGCTTAAATTTGCAAAGTTTGCGATCATTAATTTCTTTTGTGTATGTGTCTAGTTGTATGTTGATATCCTGTAAGGTTCTGTTGAAAATAAAAAAACACATCAGGGGTGTGATGCTTGCATCCATCCAAAAGCCACAGGAATTGTACAATGTTAAACGTGTTATGCTACGGAATCCCTCTGTCAGGAATCCGCCACTAGGACAATGCCAACACAACTAAGAAATCTAAATAGTGTTGGTGCATTAACGCCACCATGACTGCAAATGAGTAATGATAGCCAGCAGAGGAGTCCATCGTGTCAATTAAGGTGAGCCGCATATGGAACAGAAAAGACTTTCTCAACGCGCACAGAGGATTACCCAGCCCACATTTAAATAGGGTCGGGGGGAATCCATCAACTTGACAGAGTACTTGTGAACGCCAACATCAGGGGACAACAGGAAACCCGCCAAGATCTAAATTTAGATAAAGGTATTTTAAGTCTCAATAAACTACAGGAGACACTTAAGGACTCACAGAGTGTGAGGCAGAGGTAAACTAGGAACAGTCCAGGTTCATTTATCACTGGTTAGCGCAGCCAACTGACTCATGTGTCCACTTCTTTGTCCTGGGTTCAAGACAGAGCTGGTCAAGTCTTTCAGGTCTCTTCCCAGGTCACAGACAGCAGGACTAGTCCTCTTGTGATCTTCTGCAGGTCCAGAAAGTGTTTCGAAGTGTGTGCCTACTGGTGCCACATTTATGCCTGGCACTCGCCGATGGGTTTAGGTGACTTCTGAGCACTCCCTAAGCAATGGGGTAAAAGATCCCACTTACTACCCTACCCACTTCAGATTTTTGTGTTTGCTTTACTGAATACAGGTCCGAAATGCCATGTATCAGGGCATTTTCAAGATGGCGTAAGTCTTTAGACATGCTAAACATGGGATCTGTGGGAGTGTCATAGGAAAATTAGCACTGAAATCAAAGTTAAGCAGGGTTAAAACACTGAGGGGCTCATTAGGATGGCGGATGGACCTTCGTCCGTCCACCACTCCAGAGGAGGAGGGACCGTCCGCAGGGGCAGCGGTGGTCCCTCCGTGCTAATTAGGATGTGACCGCCACCCTGGCGGTCACATCCTGTATTTTTAACATTTCGGCAGGTGCTGCTTGAAGCAGCACACGCTGCAATGTTAAAAAACCATGTTTTCCTTTGCGTGCACGAAGCTGCAGGCACCGTGTGGTGCCTGCCGCTTTGTGCACGCAAAGGCAGGGGGGTACCATAGGTACACCCCATGTGCACCCGCAACCCCCTTCACCCCTGGGGGCCCACTACGGGCCCCCAAAGAAAAGTCTGTATGCCTTTCTACGGCGGAAATGCCGCCGTGTAAAGGTATAGCACCGCTGACATCCTAATATGGTTGGCGGTGTCTGATAGACACCGCCAGCCATGTTAGTGCTTTTCCGCCGCGGACGGAAGGCGACCGCGGCGTAAAAGCGGCGGACAGAAAAAAGATCCCCCAGCCATCCTAATCTGGCGGGGGGTCTTTTTTCAGTCCGCAGCGGTTAATCCGCATCCTCCGGGCCGACGGTGGCTTCTGCCGGCCCGGAGGATGCGGATTAACCGCAATCCTAATGTGCCCCTAAATTAGGCTCTATGCATTTATACATCCTGATATTTACACCTATAACAAACACATGCATTTCCAAACATACAATCAAATTCACCCACACATACACACACCGATACCACTACAGTTCTATACACCTAGACATCTCAACACCCAACATACCTTTGCCAGGATATTCCCACCTACACATCTATAGCTACAATTATAAATGTGCACCTTGTCTACACCTGAACTCCTATTACAAATACACATTTACATTTACAAATAATAGAGCCCTACTCCTAAAGATAGACATAGACAAATATACATATACTCGTCTATATATGTACACATGCACAATGTCCCGTATCCTCAGTGGGTTAATACAATACTAAACACAGGTAAATCACTTTTTTTTAAGGAAATGCATAGAGTGCATAATATGTGGGGGCAACATATTGTACCTAAATGTGCGTTTTATAAATACATTTCCAAGATTCCTATAGAATTATGCAAAAATGGTATACAGATATTTACATCTAAAAACAAAACTGTATATCGTTTTAATAAATCATTAGCATTCACATGTTTTGGTACAAAATTAATATAAAATCTACAAATATCAGAAATTAACCTGTATATTTTTATATAACTTCTGCAAATAAAGATTCTAATGTAAGTGAAATGAAATAAAATAAAACCATGAGATGCAAGAAAACTAATGATAGGAAATCACACAAATCAGAATATGTGAATACAAATTACCAACATTTGAGCACTTGTTTTTTTCTGAACTATAGCCATGATGAATTCATAAGTCATGAATACCAGTGGCATATTATTTACTTGCTGGAGGCCTGGAGGTTGTAGTATATTGATAATCACATCAGCAGTCAATAAATAAGAAAGCATTCTACTATATAGAAAATATTTTTGGCTACATTTCTGATGCTTAAAGAAGTTAATGAACCTACTCTGGTATGTTCCTTTTCACTGTTCTCTCTATTTTCTGTAATGTTTGATTATGTACTGTGAAATGCTGTTATACAAAGGTTCTAACATTACACCGAGAGAAAATAGAAGGAAATCTAGGTGGATGAAGTTTTCATTACTAAAGAAAAAAAATCTGCTTACCTTCCCCATTGTCTTTCATGAGAGTGTCTTATCCTCACCATGCCTACACATTCTAGTCAACCGGATAATTCAGCTGAAAAAGTAATCAATTTGCTGATGTTTCTTCACATAACATCAAGTCTGGGTGGTAAACTATGCTCCGCTCGCGGAGTTTGTGAAATTTGGGCAATCCACCCTCTGCGGAATTCCTGAATTTCACAATTTGGACAGAAGCAGAGTTTGTTTTCCATTCGCACGCTCAAGTTTTCTCAACCATGAGTGGCAAGACTTTCAGCCACTGAGAGCATACGCAAGACTTCTCACATCGCTTGCGAGATCCTGCGAGACTTCGCAATCACATACACGGCTTCTGCCTGTGACAGCACCAGTCTAGCATTCTTAGTGCCAATCGTGATGGCAAACGGATCTGTCAAGCAGCTTTTCTGCCTGGGAATAGATCTGAGAAGCATTTGGAGTGGCTTTTCTTCTCAAACTTGCCACTGGGGTTGTTTTTTTTGTGTGAAAAGACATTTGTTTTCACTTTTTTTCCAAACCAGATGAAGCACCCTAGAGACTCCAACTTCCGGTTCCTGTCCAGCAGGCTCCTCCTAGTGCTTTGTCCCTTTCCTGGACACTATACATTGGGATTTGGAGCTGTAAGAATCACTCTCCTTGTCTGTTGCATATAAAGGATGTTCGAAGTTTGTGGAGTCCTACTACGCGGAATTTCATGGAGTCGCAAAAAAACTCTGCCACCCTATATGGAATTCTGCTTTGGGCAGAGTTTACAGGTGCTCCTATTCGTGTTGCTTTGGGAGTGCGTAGTGCGTCCACACACTCCTAAATCACACATGAACGGCACCACACAATCCTCAAGTGTGCTCTTGCATTCTAAATCGTGTGCAAACAGCACCACACAGTCCGCAGGGTCTCAGCAATCTTGTTTTTCTGCTCTCTGTTATGGTGTTGGGCCCAAATTAGAATCTGTCCTTAATCATTGTAATCCTCCTCCTTTATTACTTTTCTAGCCCTATTTTTTTTTATAATAGTGTGAGTCTTTATGTTTGTGTATTTTACGTTTTTGTCTAATACTTTCACGTTTTTGTGACTTTTAGACTTAATTTATTATTTCAATCAATCAATCAATCAAGGCATTTATAGATGGCACTACTCACCCGTAAGGGTCTCAGGTGCTGAGGGAGAGGGGTTAGCTGCTACTGCTCGAACAGCCAGGTCTTGAGTAGCCTCCTGAAGGTCAGGAGGTCTTCAGTCTGCCATAGGAGGATGGGGAGGTCGTTCCAGTACTTGGCGGTGAGGTAGGAGTCGCCGGTGGTCATTCTTCGGATGCGGGGGTGAGGTCGGCGGAGCGGAACTGGTTGTTCGGGTGTAGAAGGGTAGTCGTTTGTTGAGGTATGTTGTTCCAGTGTTGTGGAGTGCCTGTGTGCGTGGGTGAGAAGTTTGAAGGTGATCCTCTTGTTGACGGGTAGCCAGTGCTTTGTCTCTCAGGTGGGGTGTGATGTGGTTGTGGTGAGGGATGTCGAGGATCAGGCGTGCAGAGGAGTTCCCCTTCTTACCTTATTTCTTTCTTCTTTACTTTCCCTTCCTTTTCCTAGCTATTATTTCCTCACCCAGAGCCATGGCAGAGGGGTAACTTACATGCGCGTGGTGCTGCCACCCAGGTGTGCAGCCCCAGGTGATCTTTGGAGAGGAGGAGGTGGCAGCACTAGTTTTTCTTGTGTAGCAATAGCTCCCCTCTATACTAGCAGCAGGAGGAAGGCTCGGTAGCAGGTACACCCTTTGGGAGCCTCAGCGGTTCTGGGGGATGGTGTGCCAGTGTGTGCGGTGCACCAGCCATGTTTGACGCACCCTCCAGCAGCTGAGAGGCATTTGGGCAGACATTCTGGACCGCAAACCGGACCTGCTAGACTTCGAGATTCCAGGTCTTGGTGAGTATTAATTATTTGTTGTTTTTGTGTTCTACAATGCTAAAAATTAATTTCAGAATAGCATGCTGCTTACACTCAGAGGTAAGTTATGTTTAGTTATGTCTGGTATATTATTATTTGATCCAGTTTCTAGTTTCTGCCTGGTGGGTGCTGCTACCTAATTGGACACATCAGGCGCTTGCTTTGGCTGACTAACTAAGAAGCCATTGCAGACTATTCTCTTGTCACTATAGTGAATCACTGATTAGCATGTTCTCTTTGTGACTTTGTTTATGTAGCTCGAATAAGTTCCAGGTTATTTAATTGATTTACAGTGATGATGCGATGTATGCATCAGTGCTTTGCAAAAAAGGGAGACTGAGCTGACGCTTCAAGGGTGTTGAGAAATGGAAATAGATAGAATCAAAGATCATGAACTGCAATACATTAATTCCAAATGTAATTTTTGTTAAGGACATTTGGAATAAGGATTTAACGACAGTCTATAGACTCGAGTCAAAATTATTAGCACTATAGGTGATCTGTTTTAGCGACTGCGTTTCCTTTTCATAAAACATTTTGTGGAGATTATCAACAGAATCACTAATCTATTTTTAATAATATTCTTAATTTCTTTCATCAGCACACAAGGGCAAGAAGAGAGATGATTCTGAGGGTCAAGCTGGTCAGCCAGCACCTACAAAAGGACTGCTGCAGAGTCCTTTTATGATTGTTGTGGACTTCTTAGGGTAGAATGTCGAGGTATTGGAATGTTGGTGCTATCTATCATGAAGATTCAGACAGCAGGCCTAAGTGAGTTAGTATTTTAAATAAAAATCACCATGTATGTTTGGTGAGAAGGCTTTCCTTTTCCTACTTATGCCTAGCTCTAACACAGTTCAGTTCACGGGAGAGTGGCCATGGTCATCATCATGATATTTGGCTAGCTTGTATGTATGTATGTATGTATGTATGTATGTATGTATTTTAATGCTTATTAAGCGCAGCTGTCACCCAGCGGGTATCCTGGCGCTGAGATCAGTTCCACCATCTGCTCTACCATTTATTCTGCTCTAGGGAAGAGAAAGGTTTTAAGGTCCTTTTTAAATAAAATCAAATTTTGACTGCTCCTCAGTGTTAAAGGACGAGTGTTCCACATTGTGGCGGCCGTAAAACTGAAGGCGCGGCCGCCCATTCTCACTCTGTTTATTCTTGGGATTTTCACTAAGAACGCTGAGGCGGATCTCAGAGGTCTGGCAGCCTGATACCACGAAAAGAGGTTTTGCAGTGGTATTGGTCCTTGACCATGCAGTGCACCAAAAATCAGGCACAAAGCCTTATAGGAGATCCTCTGCTGGACCGGTAACCAATGTAAGATTGCCAGAGCTCCGGCAGAAGAAGCCGAGCGAGGCAAGGTTAGGGCTAGTTTAGCCGCCATGTTTTGAACCCGTTGTAATTTATGGATCAAAACCTTTGGGGCTCCTAGAAGTAGTGCGTTGCAGTAGTCTAACCTACTGAGGATGGTACTACGCACTACTTCTACTCTGGCTTCCCGCGGGAGAAGCGGCAGTATCTTCCGTAGAGCACGGAGCAGGCCCATACATGTCCCAACAGTCCTGTTCACCGAGACGTCCAATTGCAGGTTCGGCTCGAACATGACTCTCAGATTGCGGGCCGAATCTGCTGCCTCCACCGAGCCTGGAATGGAACTAGGCCAGAAGTCTTCCGGCAATGGGCGAGGGAGTCGGTCTGAAGAGCAGTGCAATATCTCCGTCTTTGCGCCATTGAATTGGAGTGAATTGGCTTGCAACCACTCTGCTGTGGCCGACATACACTGATGGAAAGTGTCCCTCGACACTGCCTCTGAACCCTCAAAAGAAAAAATCAATTGGGTATCATCGGCATAGTTGATGACTTGAATACCGAAAGACCTTATAAGTTGTATCAGGGGGCGGAGGTACAGATTAAAAAGAATCGGACTTATCGCCGAACCCTGGGGGACACCCTGGTTCACCTGGCGTATGGCAGAACGGAAAGGTGGTAGTGTTACTGCCTGTTGTCTGTTATCCAGATATGATGATAACCAGGCTAGTGCCGAGCCCGTTATTCCCGCATTACCGAGACGGCCCAAGAGGACCTCATGGTTCACCGTGTCGAACGCGGCCGACATGTCAAGCAGTACTAAAAATGCTGACTTGCCCCTGTCGACACGCGTTCGCAGATCATTCAACACGGTAACCAGAGCAGTCTCAGTACCGTGGCCCGGTCTGAAGCCAAATTGAGCTACATCCAGACTGGAGTTGGATTCCAGGAAGTTGGCCAAGGCTCTCGTAACCCACTTCTCTAAGGTCTTTATCGCGAATGGTAGCAGCGAGATAGGCCTATAATTGGCTGGGCAGAGGGGGTCCAAAGTAGCCTTTTTTAGCAGAGGTGTTACAATTGCCAATTTCCAGCAGTCTGGTACAGATGCAGTAGCTAACGATTGGCAACAGATTGAGTGGAGCGGGGGAAACAGCTCGCCCTGGAAGGCCTTCCAGATCTTGTGCGGCATGGGATCAAGAGGGGAGCCAGATGATACACAGTTAGCCAGAGCACAAAACTCCTCCAACGAGGGTATTGGAAAGCTCGGCAACTGACAGGCAGACTCCTTGTTCATACTTGACTCAGAAGCCGGGTAGCCGGGGGACACAGAGGGACAAGAACCAGATGGCATAGGTTGCATAGAAACCTCAAAGCCCTTCAGAATGTTCCTAATTTTGTCATCAAAAGCTGTGGCTAAAGAGTCACAAAGATCCTGTGACACCGGTGGAGATGGTATGGCACATGTAGGGTTGGCTAAGCTCTTTACCAATTTGAACAGGGTCTGTGATTTATTCGATGCCTTTGCCAATGTCTCTTCCAAGAATTTGGCTTTGGCATTTCTTAACTGGAGCTTATATTCCAGTAAGATGCCTTTATAGGTGGCCCTGTCCTGCTCTGAATACCCTTTCCTCCATGTGCGTTCCGCTTGTTTACAGCGTAGCTTCACCTGGCCGAGTTCCTCGGTGAACCAACCATTGGTCCCTCTGGATCTGTCCTTCAGTTTCCGTAAAGGTGCTACCTCGTCCAAGGTTGTTAAGATTCGCTGGCAGAGGGCATCGTAGCTCTCACCTACGCTGTCTTTTAACTCAAATGTTCGGGACAGGAACATAGGTTGCTTAATCTCCTTTAACAGGCGAGTCCATGATCGATTGAATGTAGTACTCCCCGAACTAACTGGTTTTGATAGGGCCGGCTGGGCTACAGTAAAGAGGATCAATGAGTGGTCGGTCCAGCATTGGGTTAAAATGCCCTTCACTAAGATTAGTTCCTTGTCCGCAAACACCAAGTCCAGTGTATGCCCCTTCGTGTGGGTAGAGGAGAGGACAAGTTGTTCAAGTTGAATGTTCTCACACGCTTGGCAAAGTTCTCGAAAGGCAAGATCATGGGGCCCAGAGGGCCACAGATTAAAGTCGCCCAAGACAAGGAACTTAGAGTGGGAGTTTGAAAGATCATATATCAGATCGACCAGGGATTGGAGGGCCGCTGTAGTTGACGAGGGTGGTCTATAACACAACAGGCCGGCCATCAGCGTACCACCTTGGGTCCCGATAGAAAAGCCCATGAGCTCGAATCCCTGAATTTCCTTTATCACAAGCGGTAGGAGGGAGATTGAGTCTCTGAAAATACATCCGACTCCCCCTCCTCTCCCAGAGCCACGAGGAACGTGCCTCACAAGATATCCAGGTGGGCACGCCCAACCGAGTTCTACCTCACAATCTGATGTGATCCAGGTCTCGGTCACAAACAGATAATATACAGATGAATAAGCAGGGCAGCTCCTCTTCTTATGAGGAGTACGCTGCTGCTCACCTACTCTGTTTACTTGGTTTTTGAAGTGTTATTATTATCATTCAAAGCTATGGTTCTAAGTGGGGGTTATTAATTTATTTGTATTCTTTGTTATACCCCCTTTACTTGCTGTATTTGTTACATGATCCAGATCTATCCTACCTATCACTAATCATACCCCCCCCCACCCATGGCATTTTTATCAACTATGACCGAAAAGCAGTATGGGGCAATCAATTTGTGACTGTAGTGCTAGCTGTATAATGTGTGTTGGCTTCAGTTGCAATGTTTTCAATGCATTGCAAACTGAACACACAAGATTTGTTGTCCCTTCGCCCACTCAGTCACCTCTTAGTAATTCACTCCTATATTTTTAACTAAGTTCTTCCATACCAGTCTACCAAATTGGAAAACTCACTAGTGGCATGTGCCACATTTGATCATGCGATATCCATGTGAAGTGATACCAGAACATATTTCATGGTTTCCCATTACAGATTTAATTTACACTTGTTCAGATTTTTCCCTTTCAAATTGTACCATGAATGAATAAGTTAAAGAAGATGAATAGATGATCAGTGTAGTGGCCCCTATATTATATATATTTTTTTTTTAAAACTCTACCCTACCTGTCTAGTCCCTCTGTCCTATCCCCTGCAGTAGAGAAAATCTAGTTTCTTTTCCTTGGTTACTGCCCATCAGATACATTTGCTGGAAATGTGTGGGGGTGGTCGAGGTCACAGAGTAAAGTGGGAGTAAGTGCATTATTTCATGTCAAGTTTGGCATATGGGATACACAGTGAAGAATGTGCAAAATAAAATCTATATCATCCATTCCTTTACCGGTAGTGCAGTCCATTAGATTAATTTTCCTCAAAGCCTACTTACAGAAGACATGATAATATATTAATATCTGGGCTTCATATATGAGGTGTGTGACTGCCGTAGTATTTTATTTATTATTCATCTGCCTCTTTGAAGACTGGGTAGAAAGAGAAATGCATTTGGCGAAGAGCAGGACCATTGAAATTAAAAATAGATAATTGTCAACTACAGCTGTAGACAGTAGCAAACTAGCAGAGGCACTTGCTAGCAATGAGCATGTCTTCATTATTTTTGCACCACATACAACTTGTACTCCATACAGTGCATTATGTCATACTCATCAATAAGAAGTCATTTTCTTTTCAACTCAAACTGCCTGACTCTGTTTATAGTTACTTAAGAAGCCTTTATAATAAAGAAATAATAAAATCAGATTTTTATATCCTGTGATGTTATTCTCCGCCTGTTAATACTTTTCTGCCACATAGTCAATGCTTGTTTATGTTTGGCAAAATGTGGGCACTATTTACATTATTCTCAATATAGCTGCTCCTACTAGTCTGTTCAGAGCATGAACAGGCAGGAGAGAGGGGCCCTTCTGCTTCGGCAGAGGCTGGAGCATATCCAGCAAGAATACCGGTGGCTGTTGATCCTGAAAGAAGAGAAAGAAGTAAATGCACAACAGCGGGCTCCATTGAGCCAGTGCCCCTCAGCCTCCCAGCCATCCCATCACTGGCACCACCACCAGCCAATTGCTGCCAGCCCTGCTACAATGGCAACAGGCCATTGCTGCACTGCATTATGCAGTGGCTGGACACCATCGAGGGCTGGCTTGCCATGATAAAGCAGAGCCTAGACCAACTCCGGCCCGTCATCCACAATGCCCTATTCAAGCTTTTTTTAAGTACTTTGTTTTGGTGGGAGAGAAAGATATCAGCAATATCAGCCCAAGATTTAAATGTTTACTACCTCATCTGCAAGAGTTTAATTTTGAGATTTGTCACATTTCAAGGGGTAAGAATTCCAAAGCGGATCTCTGTCATGATTCCTAGTACAGAAGATGAAGATAAAGAATGGTAAACTGAATGTATAGTCACACGACTGGATGTGGTGGAGCAGATTAGGAACTCAGTGAGTCAAAAGAGTGACTCGAAGCAGAAGCTGAAGAGGAATTTTTGAATCATATAAAGACATGACTGGTATAGGTTGGCCATATGAAAATTAATGCAGTTGTATATTGTGTGTGGAGTACGCTTAGAGATGTTTTGAGCATTGAGGGTGTTCTGCTACCAAAGGAAGACATGCTGTACCTACAAGTCAAAGCGGGAGAACCTTTGACATGTCTTGCTCATTCACAATATTTTGGTTGACACTCACAAAGAAGTAGAACAAGTTGCTTTATTGGTCACTGGTTTATGCGGTTATACTTTGACTGTGAAAACGGCATCAGCAGCACTGAAAACATGCTCAGCGGAGATGCTGGTGACAGGGCAAGCCAGATAGTTTTTTGCCAGACTGCTGAGCACTCACCATTGACCCCTCTTCTCATATCAAAACACCAATGGCTTTTTATCAAGGTAGACCTCTTTGAATCATTGACATAGGCCTGTGTAATATGCTCAATGTTCATTGCTGGTGCTCTACTTTGCTCGACCTCTTTTGCCTTCACCTCTGCACATGACTTAAGCCCTGCCAGTTGAAACCACTCTGTTACAGATTTTGAGGCAGATGTTCCTGGTTTTGCTGTTGGTGCTGTTCTTGTTGTTGGTTTGGCTGCTGTGAGCCAACAGCACTGCCTTCAGGCTCTGAACTTGAAGGCTGCCCCACAGGACTTATGCCCTGAGCAGTGGGCCTCTAATTCCCTGCCGTTCTTTTTCTAGCTCACTGCCTTGCTCAGCTATCCATGTTTTGTATTTTCTAACATCCCTATCTGAAAAGGTAATGAAAGTGGACAGTAACTGTTTGAATTGTAGCACAGATGTAGTATTTGGAAAACACAATGTCTCTTTGCACCCTTGTATTAGTAAACAAGTGGAGGATTACACTCTGCACCAAGTCATACACATCCTTTTTTACTCCACACCTGTGTACATTGCAGACACCTCCTTTAGCTGTTCCTGTAGCATGTGCAACAAGTGGATAGCTTGTCTTCCTTGCTGACTTCCTATGTGAACACCTCAAAAGGAAGCAGCATCTCTGTCTGGCAACTGACTAGGCCATATTGGTGAATCCCAATGATCATACCTCTCATAGTTGCATCCCCTCTTTGTATGACATATTCATTGATAGGTCTGTACTGCTCAAACAGGTGTTCAAACATGTAATAAGTGGAGTGCTAGTGTGTAGGCACCTCCTGTATGAGTGCATGAACTCGCATTCTATTTCAAACTGAATGACCCTCAGCTGTTTCCAGGCTTTATTTGAATGACTGAAATGTGTGCAAATTCTTCTGGATGTGGACAGCAACTTACTTCCATGGTCTTCTTTTTTGAGAAAGTGCTGTACAATGATGTTGATGCAGTGCATAAAGCACAACCCCCTGAAATAACCACCATCTGCCATGGCCTTAACTATATTACTGCCATTGTCCATGGCAACAAATTCAACCATAAGCCCTCTTGGTCACAGCCATTCGAAGACCTTGTTGTTATAGTCTACCCAAAATGTTTGCAGCTGTATGAGATTTCTCCATGGCAAACATCACGACTGTTGCATGTTTCCGAGCAGAATTAAAAATCTTAGCAGTGTCATCACCAGATATTTTTTATCTAGCCCCCACAAAAGAGATCCAGTCTGCAGTGACGCACATGTAATTAGTTCCTTGGCAACTGATCCACATGTATGTTATCAGATGGATGCTAAGAACAGCACTCTGCTGCAAAGCTTGTCCAAGCAATTCGAGCACTTCATGATGTAGTGCTGGAAAAGCGACTCTGGCAAAATAGGACCAGCTGTGACCCTCCCTTTTGGGCAGATGATTGCCACAAACTCAAGAAAACCTAAACCTTCCACCGGAGGATCCAGCTTCATGTTATGCAAACTTGCAGTTGGGTTGTTGCATTTACACTAGCCCTCTGGACTAAACATGGCAGGAGTAGTAGCCTGAATTTTTTTGTTTCCTGATGCCACTGATATAGGTGACTTCTTGAGAGTAGGTGGTGGTAGGCTCAATGTGTTTTTCAGTGGTGCAGTCACTGTCCTCAGTTGCCTTAGTGTCTGAAACCTGGATCTTATGCCAATGCGATGTTACCAATGTGGGCGATACTACTGCACTTCTGGGGAGAGGGCTGCTTTGCGTAATGACAATATCTTCCTCTTATTCACCCTTCACCGTGATCAGATCACATTTGGATTCACTGCTCAGCCAGCTTTCATCTGCTTTACCAAAAACACTTGAAGTTGTTGGGACCCAAAGGTGCGCATCCACAGGGTTTGTACGGGGCTTTCTTAAATGTTTGTTTGACACCCGGTACCATAGTTTGTACCAAGCTTACCCCGACTAACACTTGCCCACAAAGGAAGCATTTGGCAATGTTCGTCTCCATCTGGCTAACCGAAATGATGTTGTCTCTTGTTGTCTTGTTGTGCACCTAAAAGAAAAGAAGCAATAAGGACATCAGTGAAACTTGGAATTGTTGCTGTTCACTGGTCACTGGTTACTCACTTAATTAACAATACAGTGCATACCTATTCGTAAAACAGAAAACCACACCAACCTAAACTTTCATGGTGACTGATTGTACACTCAGGAAGGATAAGAAAGAGCAAAAACAATAACAAAATGCAGATTAAACTGTTTGCTTTATGTGCGTCGATTGGATGTATGACGTTACAACGCGAAATATTACAACGCATTCCGTTACAACAAATTTTTTACAACGCAGGATCCATTACATCGCATGCTTTTACAACGCATGACATTACATAGCAGATGCTATTACAACGCATGCCATTACAATGTAAGTATAGGTAAGTATATTATTTTTTTTTAAATGTAAGTAATTTAAATTTAATTAATTAAATAAATTAAATTATTTTTAAATAATTATTTAGTACATATATTACTTTAAGTTTATTTTTAAAAGAACTTTTAATAATAAAGAACCCCAAGTGCTTGTCTCCTGCTTAAGTCTCAGGGACGAAAGACTTCACCACCAGTTCTCCTCTGAATTTCCTTGCTGGGAATTCTGTCTGCAGAAGCCTGCGTGTCACTGGGAGCTGGAAGCACGATGCATCGAGAAGAAGCGTTTCGCAGTCACAGCTGTTGCCGTCTCATCGCCGGTTAAGCGTGTCGCCACCGCAGAGGTTGCCGCCGCATCACCAGAGAAGCGTGCCTTCGTCAAATCTGTTACCCGACCCATCACCGGAGAAGCGTGTCGCCACCGCAAGGTTGCCGTTGCATCACCAGAGAAGCATGTCGTAGGGCCTGTCGGGGCTCCAAAGCTACAGAGTTTGCCGCACGGCCGCCGAGCGTGCATGCATCATCTTCGCGTCGTCGCATCAAGGGCTCCATCTTATCCCATTGCACTGGATTGTTGCATCGCATCACCTTCTCTCCGGTAAGGACCAAGACGCATCCCCTACTCTGCGCAAGCATTGAGGCGCGACGCATCGTCTCCCCCGAAGCAAGGAACCGACGTATCTCCCACTCTGCGAGCCTTTGTTTTGCGTTATGCATCGGGGTACTTTTGTGAGAACTGTGTTGCATGTATATCAACTTGAACTAAATTACTTCTACCATCTTTAAGTCTATTTTAAGTACAGTATTGGGGATTTTTGTCATTTGTGGACTTGTGTTAATTCGATATAAAGAATACTTATTTTTATAAAACCTGTGAAGTGTGCATCTGTAGTGTTTTCACTGTATTGATGTGTGAATTCACAAATGCTTAACACACTGACTCTGAGATACACCTGTCTGCTCGTGCCAAGCTACCAAGGGGGTGAGCAGTGTTGTCCAGTAGTGTAATCCCCTTTCCCTGACTTAGACGCAAGGGTCCCTATTTTGTTAAAGGTGCATACCATTACCAACTAAGACCCCCAGTTCTAACAATTACCAATTATAGCTACAAATATATTCATATGTAATAGATTGTATATTGCTATGCCAGGTGCACAGAAGGCTGGATGGTGAAAGTAGATTTGCCAAGTGGTAGGCCTGATAACCAGAGGTGGTACTATGATCCCATTCTGCACTTGTGCACAGACACAGCAATGGGAAACCCAGCAAAAATCAATCAGATTTCTCTCCCCACAGCACCTAAACGAAATGATACAAGTCAGGGCACGAGTCACAGGTATGAAAACACAGGGCTGCAGTAGTGTTTCTGGGCCCTCCCGCCTGCTCTCATTCATTCAAGTTAGTGTATGTGCCACAGAAAGCATCATTTTATTGAAAAAGGGGGCATGGCTAACTTCTGCACAGGGACAGAATGAGATGAGGATATTTCCAATGGTGTTCTTGTAGGCCAAAGTTGGAGGCGCCCATCATAAGGCTGTTGTAGACGACGCCATTCTCTGCTTGCATACACTCACAAGCGCAAAATGACATAACTTCCTTTTTCCTGTTAGTAAAATGTTAAACTTTGCCTGTAGTTAATTCTGAATTTAAAGTATACAAAATGGAATATGTGGCAAATGCTTAAAGTATACCACAGGCAGAGGTCCCGTAGTAAAAGGATACAAGTATTTGCACTTTGCTGCAGTAGGAAAATGGCCTGATAATGAATCGTAATCATACATTTTTTTCCTCCATAAATCTCCTTGATATGTTTGAGGTAGCTAGGCCTTTCCAGTAGCAAAAAAAGATGAGATGTTATATGTAACCCCATAAACAGTCAACCATACAATTATAGAAATATAGAAAGTAGTGGTCCATGCCAGATTCACCTGAAAAGAGAACATGTCAAGAAACCAACATTTAAAGATCATTACCCCCTGGTCCCCTATGCCCTAGTCCCATTCATTACAAAGTGAGGATAACCATCTCCCGACATAAAAAAAGATCAGAACAATGCTGGGATACTAAACCCGCCCCTCCCACTGGGAGTACTTAAGGGGTACTTACCCAGCATTCCACCTGTTCTTTTTTCTGTCTGTTGACAGACTTGATTGTAGATGCTAGTGCTGCTCCTTCTGGTCTTGAGTGGCTTCTGTTCCTGTTCTGCCCCGTCCGGCTGTCTGGCTGTGCTGGCAGGGTAGCTGGTTCCTTGCCTCCCGGTCTGCTGGGCTTGCTGGGAGGCTTAGTTTCTCGGCCGGCTCTTTGAATCCCATGTGTGGGGTTTTCTGACGGCCCTTGGCGGCTGGTGAGCCAGCCTTCCGGGTCCTTCCAAGTTGCTGTAGGCTGGTCTTCTTGTGGCTTGGCCGGGTGGAATTCGTGCCGATTTTCTGGTTCTCCTGCCTTCCTGGCGGTCTTCGCTCTCCCCGCTATGGCTTCTTTGGTGAGCGCTGCGGTATGCCGGCTGGCAGTGAGGTGTGGCTGCTGCTTCATGATCGTCCTCGCCTTCGGCATCTTCGGCGGTGTCTTTCTGCTGCCTTTTGTTTTGGATGGTGGCGGCTTCCAGGAGTCTGGAAGGTGCGGGGGGGTGCCTTGTTGCAGTTCACCCCCGGTGAGTCATGCCTAGCAGTATCTTTTCTTTGTTGGCAATGCCCTTGTTGCACGGGTGTTTGCTCTTTCATTTCTATGGTGCTAGCGCTGTAGGTGCTCGGGGAAGCGCGAGTCACTCATGGGCTGGTCGCAGGCAGATCTTACATGCTGCATGGGCTATGGGGGGGCTCCGTGGTTTATTTCGGCAGCGAGCCCCGGAAAAGCAGTGGGACCGCTTAAGCATGGATAGAAGCATGGGCTGCACTGCAGAGCTATTAATAAGCGTTTCTGTTGGATTGGCGCAGGGCTGAGTGAACATGGTGTTGCCCGGGGCTGTGCTTTGGATTGTGCATTATTCAGTCTCTGTCTGTTGTGTCACTCTTCTGCTAGTCCTGTGTGTAGATGCCAAGGAACATGGCGAAGCTTCATGCCTGTGCTATTTGTGTTCACTTGTTATGTTAAGGGCATTGCTCAACTTTTAAGTCCTATGCTCCTGTTTTCTGTTTTCAGCTGCTGTGTGTTCACACTGTAGTTGCGCGTCCTATCCTGCAGGAGGGGCTCTTGTGGCTAGCCTGGGTATCTAGTTGCGTCCCGTAGCATGTCTCTCTGCCTTGCCTGTTTTCATATGTTGCTATCGTTCTGCCGCTTTTGTGTGCCTGAATGGACGATGGAGTCTGTCATGGGCCTTGGGTTTCTGGTTGTGGTTGCTTTCCTCTTTTTCTGCTTCCTCAGGCTGCTGTTACTTGGCGGGCGATGTAGTGCTGGTCTGACCTACTTTAGGTTGCTGGTGTGCCTGAGGGGTGCCCTGGTTGGTCCTCTCTGGTCCTCGCTGCTGCATGGCGTTCTGGGCGCCTAGTCTTCTCTGGTGCCTCAGTGGCTTCCGGATTCCCGTGGTGTGTCTGATGTTTCTCCTCTTGACTGTTGGCTGTGCTTCTTTTCTTCAGCCTGTTCCTCCCTGCTTCTTCTGATATTGTCTGGTTTCAGTGGTGCTGCAGGGTTGTTTTTTCTTTGGTGCCAGGTTGGGTTTCCTGTTTGCTGTTGGCTGTTGGCTGTCTCCACTGGCCTGCGGTGTTCTTCTCCAACTTGATTTACTTGGCTGGGGGGTGCTTGTCCCTACCTGTTCCTGGTGGTTTTTTGGCCTGGGTTGCACCTCAGTTTTCCCTGGGGTCCGGGGTCCGTGTTCGGATCACCTGGTCTGCAGGCTTGCGGCTGCTTCTGCTTGGCCTTCGGCGGTGCCTTCTTGTGGTTGATGGATGACTTCGGCCTTCCTCTCTGTTGGCTCCTGTATTGGCTGGTCTTCTGGTTTCCAGTGCTCCGAACTGGTTGCGATCTTGCGTCATTCCTGGGCTGCCTGATGGGGCTGTTTTGGGGGCTCGCTGTGTGGCCTGCGCCTTTTCTTTTGCCAGTTTCTTTTCTGCATACTCCTCTTCTTGAGCCTGGCCGGGTGGCATGTGCCGTGCTTGCTGTGTTCCTGCTGGTCTCCTGGTGTACTGGACGTTTGGGGGGGCTTGTTCTTGGGGTTGGCCCCCACTCCTGCTGAGTCCCGCTTGCACTGGGGGGTGGCTGTTGTGGCCTCTTGGCTATGCCTGGCCCTGTTTTGGTCTGTCACCCACTCCTTTCTTCCCTGCTTCTCTGGAGTTGTCGGTTTGGTGGCGTCTGGAGCTGCTTGCTCTCTGCCGTTCCCAGCCTTTGTTGGTCCGGGCCTTTGTGCTGTTGCCTTGTTTTGGTATCGGTACTGCCTGGTCCACCATTTTTCATTGCCAGGTGTCTCTTCATCCTTCCAGGACTTTTGCTTGGCCTTTGCTGGGCTGGAGCCTTTCTCTCTTGGGCCTTGCCCCTGGTGTGGGTTGGGCCGCGGGGTCCTACTGGTCGCCCTTTCTGCCCTGGGGGTTTGTCCCCTGGTCGTGCTCTGCCTAGGGTCATGCAAACCCGTGGGGTGTGGTTTGCCTTGGCGATCCGCCCCGGCTTCTGTTGCTTCTGTGGGCAGGGTGATTTTTTGGTGTTTCCTCTCCCCTGGTGAGTTGGGGTTTCTGGGCGGTGGTGTTTGGGCCTGACACACTCCTTCAGGGGCTCTGTGAGTTGTTGGTCCTTGATCTGGGCTGACCTGTGTATTGTTGGTCTTACCTTCTGCCTGGTCTGTTTGGGGGTGTCTCTGCCTGGCCTGTTTCTCTGCTCTGCTTTCACCCGGTTGCGTTTGGGCTTTTCTGCTGTGGCTGTGTATTGGGGTCCTCCTGTTCCCTTTCTCAGGACCTGGGGGTTGGCTTCCGGGTGTTTTTCCTCTTCCCCAGTGCTTTCTCTTTCCCTCTTTCCCTGTTCCGGGGCTCTCTCGCCTTCTGGGCTGGGTGCTGGTCGGCTATTATTTGGTGCTGGCCCTTTTTTTCCTGGGGCCTGGTGATCTTCTGTGGGGGTTCCGGGGGAGCTTACCCTTTGGTCTCTCTGAGGGCTGGTCGTTGGCTTCCCTTCTCTTCTAGTTTGGTCTTGCCCTTGGTGAGCTTCTCTGCCTTTTTGTCCAGTGGACTCCTTTGGTTGTCTCTTGTTGGGGCTTCGTTTTTCTCTGGGCCCCTTGACAGTGGTGTGTTGGTGTTCTTTCCACTGTCTGCGTTCGGCTGGCATGGGTTTCCGGTGCCTTGGTTTGGCCCCTGGTGACCTGGTCTAGCTTTCTGGCCATGTGGCCCTTGGCTTCTTCTTTGGGGGGCCTCCTCACTTTTTTTGTTCTTTCATGCCTCGGTTGGCTTGTGTGTCCGTGCTCTCCCCTTCTCTGGCTGCCTTTGGGGTACTCCTGCTATGTGCTGGTGGGCCTCTCTGGTTGTCGGTCTGGTCGTCTGGCTGTTCTCCAGTTGCCTTGTTGGGCACGTCCCTGCTTGGTGGGGCTCTCTCATGTCTGGGTGCTCTGCCTGGGGTTTTCCCAGCTTCTCCCCTTTTGCTTTCCTGCAATGGCTACCTTGGTGTGGTTTCCTGGGTTGGCTTCTGTTCTGTTTGGGAAGGCCGGCTTTTCTGCTTTGTTATTCTCCACCTAGTAATGATTGGGACTAGGACATAAGGGGCCAGGGGGTAATGCTCTATTACTTACAGGTAATCTTCATTACTTCGGGTCCCGTTGTCCTTATCCCATTCATACCCGGACGACCGGCCTTCCTGCTGAGGGCTTGGTTGATCAGGCGAAATGCTGGGTAAGTACCACTTATGCACTCCCACTGGGAGGGGCGGGGTTAGTATCCCAGCATTCTTCTGATCTTTTTTTCTGTCGGTAGATGGTTATCTACACTTAGGGCCCGATGTAGGTAGGCAAATACCGGTCGGAAACGGCCACAAATACCAATTTTCGGCCGTTTCCGACCGGTATGTGGATATTGAGATGTAGGGGCATGTAAAATTACAGAATCGGTAATTTTACCGATTCTGTAATTTTACCGATTCGGTAAAATGCCGAATTGGTAAAATTACCGATTCTGTAATTTTAGATGTAGGTAGCACTGTTTTCAGTGCTACAAGGGTTTAAGAATTCGTTATTTACCAACTACTAGAAGTTGGTGGTAAATAATATAAACCCTTCAAAAAGCATTTTTTTTGCTTTGAAAATTGTGCCATGTTGCAGACATACATGCCCTAAGGGCTTGTATGTCAGCAACATGTGCACCCATGCCCAATTGAGGGGTGCAACAGGGTGTCAAAGTGACACCCTGCCACCCTTCAATGTTTCCCCCAATTACCAAATCGGTATTTACCGATTCGGTAATTGACATTGATTCGTATGGGCCTCAAGACCCATAGGAATCAATGACAATCTCACACTCGGTAAATACCGATTCCTTAATTACCGAATCATACCGATTCGGTAATTAATTCGGTAAATATACCTACATCCCGATTGCCAGTTCTTAAATACCGAATCGGTATGATTCGGTATTTAAGAATCGGTAATCTGGGATTACCTACATTGGGCCCTTAGTAATGAATGGGACGAGGACAACGGGACCCGGAGTAATAAAGATTACCGGTAAGCAGTAGATCATTACCATAGGAGTTAGAAGGTATGATAAGAAAAATACAAATCCACATGCTAACCAGTAAGGCAGAGTGACCAAGTGTCTCTCAGGGAGCAAAGGAACAATCTTCAATAAAGTTTCCTGTATAGAAGTGAGGGTTAGACTCTCAAATCAGATGACTAATTGAGGGCCTGAAGGCACACCGGATGCAGTAGTAGGCTTGAGGGCGACTTTCATTCTGACTCATAGTTCTCACTTTGAGCCAGTGCAGCTGGCCAAGCCAAGAAGGCTGTCTACTGATTAGCTTAGAAATCTAGATATCCTTGATTTCTGGTGGCTGTCAACCAGATTTGCAAGCACATCAGGACTCCATCCCGGAAAGTTGTGAGTCAAGGCTGATATTCAGAGGTATATTAACTAAAGGTTCCCACAAATTTCAGCAGCATGCAAAGTTGCTGCGCTGCTTTGTGTGAATGGGAGAAGACTGGGGGAGGATTGGTCAGCTCCATGTCTACTAACATGTGACACATTTCTGCTCTATAACTGCGCTAGCACACTTGAGGCTGCCTAGCACCAACATAGGCACCCATGCTCCAATACATGTAGGTCCACATCAAATACCACACTTGCTGATTTCAATGCATTGATCTGCATTCTGGCTTAAAAGTGTTTGGGAGGCTGGAGGTTCAGTGGGTGAAACCACAATACATATCTGTGAAGGGCATGTGCAATATAAATTGTTAAAATGTATTATTGAATAAGATTAAATGGGATGGAATGTGACTCCAAATTACTCGCAAATCTCATCACAGGCCTTTGTCATGTACCAAGTCAGCACTCGCGGCCGGCAGAGTTAAGAGGGGTGGGGAGGTGGGGGAAGGGCAGTGCAGGGCGGGTGGGGCAGGGGCTCTGTGGGTGGGTCGGGGCGGGAGGGTCAAGGAAGTTGACATTAGACAGGAAAAGTAAAATAAAAAATAAAAAAACACTTACCTTGTACTCGTCGCATAGCTGAATCAGTTTTATTTTTTTTTATTTAATTTGACTCATCCCATCATATGACGACTTCCCCGATGCCCATCCTACCACACACCGTTCTGACCTGTGCCGGCTGCCACTGCAAATAAGTCTTCATTGTAGCAGCAGACAAGCTTTTTTCTATTCTTCTGTACCAGTCAATTCTTCCTGGAAAGATGATGCTTTTCAATTTGAAGGACAAACGCAGTGATAGATTGCGGGTGGCTTTGAAGAAAATGAAGGTAACATTCCTAAGCTTTCCATTCTCATTTTCCAAGGTAAGGGTAGATGAAGAGATAATATTAAAATGGAGAGAAGTGTAGATAGAGGAGATAAAAAATACTGCTAATGAGCCGAGTAATGGAAGCAGGGTAAGGAATGATTGGGAAAGAACAATAAGACTCAAAAAAATGCAAAGGAAAGCAAGGACAAATTCCCAATGATGCCGCAAGAAGTCATAAGCAGAATATGAAGATCCACTGTGCTGAACGCGATTGTCTCAGAAAACTAAGAATCAAACAGTGTCAAAATGACAATAGTTATTCAGACTACTGATGGAACAGTCTATGTTGTTTGTGTGAAGCAAAATCCATATTTGAGGGGGTAGGGTGAGTGAGGCTCAAGAGATAGATGGACATCTGGATGTGGATAATGTTTCCTGGAAGTTTCAAGAGGCGACCAATAAGAAAGGCAGCACAAAAGCGACCAATACACGGAAAAGGGGAAAGTCTTTTATGAACTATAAGGAAAAATCATGCTTCAAGGATGTCAGAAAGCACGGAGAGGGCAAAAGGAATTGTGTGTCAAGAAGATAAAGCAGTTGTAAGATTCTAATATGAAGGAGATAAAGGAGAGCAGCAGCGGGATGAACTGTTTCACAAAACCTAAAAATCTGAGATGATGGTAACGTAGAACATTGGGACCTAGACCTAGATAATGTCCCATCTCCTTTGCCTAGTGAGACGGTTTCACTGTGATTCTGTAGTGCACACGATGCTCATCTTGCCAGAGCAATAACTAACTTGTTTATTCTGCATGTTATAGTCATCCTAACTAAAGCAATAGTGTGCAGCAGAGAAACTGAATAAATACTCTGAATGTTACTCAGGACTGATGACCCTAAATTCCACTTTCTACTTCTGTTAGTTGAATTACGTTTTCAGTATATACTCATAAAGCCTACAAAGGTCTACATTTCACTTATATCTGGCCCTTTCTGAGCTCAACACGCAACACTGCAAGTATCCTCAGCAGGGATCAGATTCAGAATGTCATTTGAAAGTATGTTCAACTTACAAGTCCAAATGCCTTAATTAGCCATTACAAATTCATGTTACTCATACAATATTACACCAGAATGGTCCATTTCACCAGTATAGTATATTGCTACTAACCAGCAATGCAGCTTTACCGGTTGGAATGTCATCATTCTAGGGTAGGAAGCTTGTGGGTTTGTGCAATCTTGTCTTGCTAGGGTGGGTAGGTAGCTCACAAACAATTGGTGGGGGTAGGGGTTACGTTATCATGTGCAAATATGCTTTTGGTAAATATTTACAGATGCAAAAATATTTTCTAAATACAATTTGGCATACGTGCTAGAGGCAACCTAAAATATATATTTAGAGCATGGGGAAAACTGGACGCAAACAAACAAGAGGTTTCAAAACCAGGTGGGCCATGCATGAATTGGTCTCAGTCTCTGGTCATTGCTCTGGGCACCATTTCCTTTTTTTCTCACTGTGCAACTGTAGACTCAGCCGACCACATGCAAATTAGCCTTGGTCCTGCTCCAGTAGGAAACATTCCAGCCTGAACAGCCAGACCACATGCTGGCTCAACTTGCATTTTTTTGTGTACATTTGCATATGTGTCAGACGAGGTGACTGATCCTGGAATCCCTTCCAGGCATAAAACTGTGACCAGACTAACATTTTACTAGCTAAGAGTCCGATAACGATCCACACGCGGTTCATGCCATTGAAAATATTACAAAATGTGATTACGACTCCCAAAGAAAATTGAAATAGTGACTGGTGCTGTGGAAAGGAGGAAATGAAAATTCGGTATTTAGGCAATAATCAATAGAGAATGCAGTGTGCAGGGCAGGCAATCAGAACTTGAGCCTGTTGGCAGCATATTCTCAACTTATGCAGGAGAGACTCTTGTCTTCATTCACAGCAACCTTGAACTCTCCCAGCTGCAGCTGTTAAAGAGAGACTTTTGACTAACCTGTCTCGCCACATTACGGCCCTGATGGCTGAGTTCCTGACAAGTACCAGACCTTCAAAGTGCATTTTTTTAATATCAACCGCTGAGTCAGACATGGCAGATGTGCCTGAAATGCTCAAACGGTTGCCCTTAAAAACACTTTCCAGTCTGTGCATTCTGCTCAGAGAGACTACTGGTGTATGCGAAGTAATTGCACCGACATACTTTCACTGGCGAGTAAATACACCTTGTTGCTTCTAGTTCCAGTACCAATAATAGAACGATGTAGACGTATTGTTCATGTACATACTTTCAAAACAACGTTGCTTGCTTTAAACGAGCTCTTTCTGAATTATCAGATGAATTATCGAAAAAATAAGGCAGAAAGCAATTTTCATTGTAGAATATACATTTTTCGACAGCATTGTAACAAAATCAACCCCGAATTCGATAGCGAGCTAGCTATGCAGCATTCTGCAGAAAAACCTAAAATCTACAATGGGGCAGAACAATATAGAACGTATTTACAAATATGGCATTGGTGAGAGGAAGTCCATGTATAGAAATCATGGCATGATGTGGTGCAGTCATGGCAACATATAGAATGCTTAACTCAATATATATATTTTGCAAACATATTTGTACTACAGGAATCGCAAGTGTCCGGCTACTAGTATATTATCTGCTGATCAACTTCTGAATTTGTTTAACTAGACATATATACAAATCAGGTTAATACATAGAAAATGACTATTGGTATAATATTTTTATAATAACAGATACTTTTATTATATTGAATTAAGCACATAAATATTTTATTTATATAGACATATTTATTCAATAATGAGTTTCCCTTAAAAAGATTCAATACTGGCTGTAACACGATGAAATGTTTAAACTCAAGTTTAGCCTATTTCTCAAGGACTTAATACTTTGAATATTTGGACATTGCAATATCTGTTTGGAAGGACAAATAAAGTTATTCAAGCAAAACACATTCAATAAATACTGAATGACATATTGTTTAATTCACACAGGCTCCTTTGCTCTTGCCTCACATTTCTGCAAACGTTTTATAGAGCAATTTGTTTGGCCTGCGATGACATTGCAACTGTGGCAGACCTTAAGCCATCACTATAAAAAGAGCATTAAGAAGCAGTACTGACAAAAATTTGACGGCTCCACTCACATTTTGTTCTTCCTCTCTAGAAACCTTGGTATAGTCCAGAGGTGTGTGTGCTTCTGCTGAAAAGAGTGCATGCATTGCTCATGATATGCTCCTCACAGTAGGACTGAGTTGGATAGTGTGACAGAAAAAGGGATCAAAGCTTTAGGGCTGCCTGGCTCATTGTATAGTGTTATCTTAGATGCCATATGTCTGATCTGTTTATTATTAAAAAAAAAGTTGCAACAAAGGCCCTATTCCCGACTCTCTTATAGTGAAATGCATTTTTTAAAGCCAAAAGGCGTTTAGAGGTGTCGTCTTTTTTCATTACGTTAAAGGTTGTGTACAGGTATTTGTTGGAAAAACACACTATCTTGCAGGGCTAGAGGGATGTTTATAGACCATGCCTAAGTATTATCCCCCGTGAAAATCAACGATCAACTACAAACTTAGGGGTCTACTATGGGATCCAAAAGTGATCCTCTACTCAAAGTAACCTTATCAATAGTACAAGGGTACGATGACAGTGACACTCACAGACCAGATCACAAGATGTGAAGAACCAGTAGCGTAAGTCACCCCTGGTTTAGGATTCCCATCAACGGTCTTGTAATGATCAATATTATCATTTGGTAATCCTTATCGGGTATTGTGTCTCTAGATCATTGAGACCGGCATACCCAGATAACCAGATACGGGGTAGCGACCCACAATCACTCGGTACTACCACATGATGTTGATATGATGGGAAGTGCAGTGTAAAAATATATATAAGTGGTGGTCTAAAAAAGGATAGGGAGCTCAACCAAGGTTATTTTTAATAATTGTTGGCCCCTTCCCTAGTAAAAACAAGAACAGTGTAGTATCATCATCGCAGTCCACACAAATAGCTGCGAGGAGACCAACATGTTTCAGCCACTAAAGGTTAACTCCTCCGGCTTTCGTCAGGGTCTCTGTTCCAATAATATACTACTGCTTAAATGTGAATAAAGTGTGAAAAAATATACAAAAAAACACACACACACAAGTGAAAACCAGTAAAGGATATAATGTTCCTTAGACTGTATCAACTCCTCTCTTCGGCACCTGGTTGAATTTATACCAGGGTGTCCGGGGAGTGGACCTCACCTCTTCCTGGACCTGGCTCAGGATATGTGAGACCCCGCTCTGTCCGTCGTTGTCTCAGGCCGTGACTGAGTCAGGGGGAGGCCAAATAGGTATTTGTTACCTGGAATCTCCAAAAATTACTATGGCAAGAGTTTTATTGTGAGATACCACCTCTGACAGATCTTGTGGTTAGAGGATGTGTACTATCAAAATACTTTTTAATAGAGCAGTGTGGCCGAACCGGCCAACAAATGGCCCCAGTCTCCTAAGGCTCCTTTCCGCATAGGAGCCTTACACTGGCGAAAAGCACCAATTTGAAGCTTGCAGATGTGACCGGCGACGGAACAATGCCAATGCGGGTAATCAGGTATTTTTTGTCTTGGGTGTTTTTTAAGCCCTTTTCTCCCCCACATCACATCCCCTCACTCCTGTGGTTGCCATTTTGTTTATAGAAAGAGCATCAGCTTTGCCTTGCTCCTCCACAATATTTCACATATTAAGTAAGCACGTATTTGTTTTCAAATACACTTTGTGTTTGCCACCTTAACGTATGAACTATGCAGTAACAGCCTCTTTTTGTTGTCTGCACTCCAGATGAACAGTTCTGTTCTTCATCATCATGGAGCACTGGTGAACTTGCTGGATGCTGTTCATTATCCTTCTTCTTGCCTGTTTATGATTTAACACAGCCTCCATATGTCGCTCTCACAATCTGCAAATGTTCATTAAAAAGGAACTCTGTTTCCTTCAAATGAGATTTGCTTTGTGTGGGAGTATTAATCCAGGCTTACCTTGGCCATCTTAGTGAGCAGCTTTTCTCGCATTTGGACATATCTTTCTGCAATACAATCTGCTCAATTCAGTAAAGTCTGTGCTGTGTAAAAGGGGTCCTTTTGCTGCACTTCCTCTGCTCATATAAGAAATTTACCAGGGCTGTGCTTCCTTTCTTGTGACCAACAGATTCTGCTGTTTTCCTCAATTATGGAGCCCTCTTCATCTTCTGGTCAAAAGTGTTTGACCTCATCCTGAAAGATGGCGTATACCTTCAAAAAACTTTACCACCACTACAAAACGACAAACAAGGACTCTTGTTCCTCATCTAAATCTCTGTTACTGTTGACCCTTGAGGACCTTATGGAAGAAATAAAACTTCCAAAACCTTTTGTCATGTCATGACGCTTCAGCTGATAGGAGAAAAATGGTCCAATCCTGAATTTGGGGTGTCAGTGGTTGAGAAACGCATTAGCAATTTATAGGAAGTGGCAGTTATTATTGAGGGTATGGCCTAGGAAAATGTTCTTCTAAAGCAACAAAAAGTATTTGGAGATCTGCATCTGTTACTATAATCTTAGAATTCATGGCATCCCTGAAGAGCAAGAACATTTGGACATGCTTGCCTTTCCTAAGCTGCTCATCCCGAAGATAGTTGGGCTTAATCCACAACATGCCATAGAATTGGTCTTAGTGAGCAGCTTTTCTCGCATTTGGTCATATCTTTCTGCAATACAATCTGCTCAATTCAGTAAAGTCTGTGCTGTGTAAAAGGGGTCCTTTTGCTGCACTTCCTCTGCTCATATAAGAAATTTACCAGGGCTGTGCTTCCTTTCTTGTGACCAACAGATTCTGCTGTTTTCCTCAATTATAGAGCCCTCTTCATCTTCTGGTCAAAAGTGTTTGACCTCATCCTGAAAGATGCCTTATACCTTCAAAAACCTTTACCACCACTACAAAACGACAAACAAGGACTCTTGTTCCTCATCTAAATCTCTGTTACTGTTGACCCTTGAGGACCTTATGGAAGAAATAAAACTTCCAAAACCTTTTGTCATGTCATGACGCTTCAGCTGATAGGAGAAAAATGGTCCAATCCTGAATTTGGGGTGTCAGTGGTTGAGAAACGCTTTAGCAATTTATAGGAAGTGGCAGTTATTATTGAGGATATGGCCTAGGAAAATGTTCTTCTAAAGCAACAAAAAGGATTTGGAGATCTGCATCTGTTACAATAATCTTAGAATTCATGGCATTCCAGAAGAGCAAGAACATTTGGACATGCTTGCCTTTCCTAAGCAGCTCATCCCGAAGATAGTTGGGCTTAATCCACAACATGCCATAGAATTGGTCTTAGGTCTTTTGGGAGCGTCATCAACTGCACATCCAAGAGTAATGATTTTGTCCTTTTTAGAGTATATGGAACTTCTTGTGGTTTTATCAGTGGCCAAGCAGAGGAAACAAAGGCTCTGGTCCAGTCAAAGGGTATTTTTCTCACAGGACGTGGCTCTTGCAATTACTGCCTGTTGAAAGCCTTTCCTTTCATCCTACTTTACGCACAATGAATCAAGATATGGCCTAGTACATCCTTGCTTTTTGAAAGTGACTTACAAAGACATAACTTTCGTGTGTAATTCTCCAGAAGACCTGCAAAATTTCATTTACCAACACATGGGTGAAGAAATGGAACTTGAAACACGTAAAGTGTTTTTATTGTTGCACTTCTATTGATATGTTTTTTTCTACATATCTCTGTTTGAATGAAGTTATTGTTATGATATTTATGCTAAGTTTTTTCTTCAACTAATAACATTTTTCCTTTTACAGATATCTCTTGTCTAACCTGCCATCCTAGACCTATTGTGTACACCTTATCGACATTTGTCAGTAAGTGCTCTTTATTAGTCAACCATGTGTTCTCGTTTTTTTTTATTGGTAACCCCTTATCTTTTTGGTCTTACTTTATGTCTCTAAACTACTGTCTTGATGTGTATTTTAATAATGACTGTATTTATGTCTTACCGTTTCTCATTTTTGTCTTTCATGAGTCTGCTGTTCATCTTTTTTTTGCACTTCTCTGCCTCTCCCTGGTGATGGTAATTCACTGAATGTGTCCTATTTCTCCTATTGCTGAAGACTTCCGACTTTTTGCCAACCGGCCTTTTTCTACCAGGTTTTTTTCCCTTTTTTCACCCACCTTTCTCCCTTCTACTTTCTTCTTTATTGGACTCTTACTGTGATAATATAAGCTACCTATTCTTTTTCACGATATGTTTATCTTTTTCATTGCATCTTCTATTGTATTAAGAATGCATTTTAAATATAAGCTGTTTGACTACTTATATGGTTAAAAAATCTGAGAGTAACAAAGAGTACTTGCACACTTGTCCAGGTTACAGTGTAAGTTTGTCATGTTACTGAAAACTGACCTTACATACATTTATTCATTGAAGAAGCACCTGGTAGACCAGGTATTGTGTTCCCCCACAAAAAGAATAAAAACAGGGTGAGTACCTCATTCTATAAATCACTTTCACTATCAAATGAAAAGGAGGAAAAAGATCAGGGTGGAAGATGACTTCTTCTTCATAACACCATCAATAATACTCCCATCTCCTTCCTTAACTTGTATATCCCCTCTGGCAGGAATGCACAATTTTGGGAACACATGACTCATATTTTACACTCTTCCTCCAGCCCCAGTCTTCTCGTGGGAGGGGATTTGAACCAAATTGTGGATGCCTTTACTGATAGAAAATCTCTTGCCAGATATGTCCTTAACATAATGCAAAACATTTTCAAAAACACCATTCAATCCAGAGCTTGTGTACATGCGTGGAGGATTTACAATCCAGAAAACCTAAAATGTACCTTTTATTCCCCTACAAATATTTCCAAATCAAGAATTGATTACAATTTTATAATACCTCAATTAGTTCCCACACTAGTCCCTGTTGAAATTGCATCTATTTCTAATTCCTGACCACGCTCCTGTTTTTATCGATATAGAAATATCACTTGCAGCCACTAGACCAAAAAGATGGCATTTTAAAAACTAGTTATTGACAGATCAAACTTTTGTTGATAATACTTCAAATCTACCATCCCATATTATCTGGGACGCATTCATGCCATGGCCAGAGGTCACATAATTGATTACGTTACAGCTAAAAAGAAGAAATCCTTGAAGGAATCTGCACTATTGCTCTCTCCTATTAAACAACTTGAGCACCAATACTATACTTTGAATAAAGAAAGATTGTTTGTGCGAAGATGGCTTTAACAAAAAATTGACTGAGGAGGCGTCCGCTGCACTTTTAACAATTAACTCTAAGTTTTACGAGGGCTCAAAAGAGCAGATCAGTTGTTGGCAAACTACCTTAAAGTCAATCCCAAAAATCCCAAATATAATAGATGATGCAGGGGTTATTCATTTTAGAGATGAGGAAACTTTGCAACGTGTTACAGACTTTTATTAGAATGTGTACAAGCTGGCACTACCCCCATCAGATGCTGCCTTAGACTCCTTCTTTGAAACTCTGCCTCTTCGCCCTCATAAGCCTCAGGATTTTTCCGTCCTTGACAAGGACATATCCCTAGCAGATTTTAAGTTGGCTCAAGCCAAATTGCCTATAGATAAAGCCCCAGATGTTTTTGCTGCCAAATCCAATTTAAGATTTTTGCATAATCTACTTCCACATCTACTATCTCTATACCAGTCCTTATTAAAAAAAAAGTAGGCTCAAGGTACATTTTGGGAAGTGATGCTCTGCTTGACTACTAAAACAGACAAAGACCTCACCTCCTGTGCTAACTATTGACCTATCTTCCTCATTAATTTAGATTTTAGGATCTTTGCAAACATATTAGCTCTTTGACTAAATCAATTCATCTCTGACCTCATTGAGATGGAACAAACTGGGTTTGCTGAAGGCAGGCATGTGGTGGATAACTTAAGAGCCTTCCTAAATATTATTCATCTTGCATCTAAAAGGTCTACCCCTATAGCCACTGTTAGGCCTGGCATCTTTGACGTGGTTTCCCCTGACTTTTTGCCTCTACCTCCTGTATTTTGGACGCTGTGCTGGATTTAGTTTTTGCTGGTTTATATGCTTTGGGCACTTTGCCACTGCTGATCAGTGTCAAAGTGCAAGTGCTCCCTAAGTAAATTGTAATTGTTATTGGTTATCCATGATTGGCATATTTGTATTACCAGGAAGTCCCTAGTAAAGTGCACTGAGTGTGCCATGGTTGGTGATTCAAATGCTACTAATGGGCCTGCAGCACTGATTGTGCCACCCACATGAGTAGCCCTAAAATGGTGTCTCAGGCTTGCCACCACAGTGCCTGTGTGCAGTTGCTAACTGCCATGCTGCCCTGGCCAGTGACCACACTGGCCAGGCCTAGCCCTTCCCTTTCTGTACACATTGGAGACCCCTATAGAACACCCTAGATACCCCCATTGGCAGGGTACAGTGTATATGAAAGGTAGAGCATGTAATGGTGTGTGTGACATGCTCTGGTAGTGAATGACAGACAGTTTTCGTTTTCACTGCTGAGAGGGCTATCTTGCCCATAGGCTATAATGGGGAATGCTGAGTATCATGTTTACCTGCATATCTTCCCATAGGAGCAAGATAGAAAATTAAAGTCTGGTATCCCTGAACTCAGAATTTAATAGCACATCTTCTAGGAAGGATGGTTTTTAAATCCTGTGTTTGAGAACAGCACTTTTAGAAAGTGGCTGTTCTCTTGTCTAAGCTTGCTGTGGGCCTTGGCCTGTTTGTGAATTGACTGTCTGGTTTGTGAGTGACAGGGGCTGGAGAGCCCCAGGAGGGTGGGTGAGTCAGCCCTAGGCTGAATGACTGCATCTGCAGCTTGTGTGGTGGGAGGGGATAGCACCTGGGCCTGAATAGGGCTGTGCCTGCCTTCCACAATGCTGGATCCACCTCCTGCTGGGTGGCTGACGACCTTGCCCCTCTCTCTGAAAGGAGAGGAGAAGACAGAAAAACAAAGTGCTCAGGAACTGACCAAGCCATGGCCTCTCTGCCTAAAGAGAACAAAGAAAAGACTGGTATAAAATTAGATCATCCTGGAATCAAGAAGGAACCTCTGACAAGAAGAAAGCTGGAAGACTGAAGAGGAAGGACTGTCCTGCTGTGTACTTGTGGGCTGACCTGCAGTTGCTTTGCTGCCAAGGAGAGAGGAAGGACTTTGCTGTTGCTGTGTCTCCTTGCATGAAGAGATCTCCAAGGGCCTGAGTAGAGCTGGCTCCCTCTTAAGAAGTCCTGGGAACAAAAGGACTTCACCCCCACCTTACCCCTGAACTCTGCTGTATGAGTTTTGCCCTTCCTAGATTGCTTTGTCCAGTTATGGTGCCTCTGGAAGTTGTGCCTGCTGTTTGGGAAGCTGGACAAGAAGAAACTAAGATAATATGCAAATGTTCACACATCTCTCGCTTGTAGAGCGCATCCCCGACAGTGCGAGGAAATTCCCGCCACCGCGAAGATCGAGATCGTCGCAGCGCCTGTTGCCACTGAAAGAACCGACGCATCCTTCGCTTGCGGAACGCATCGGCCCCGCGCAGGAAGATTACTGTTGCTGGGTGTGATCGCCGCATCACTGGCTTGCTGACCGCATCATGACGCTGCAAGCATCGTCGCAGAGCCATTGCATTGAGGGGTCACGAGAGGAGAAGATCGACTTTGCGATGTACCTCGTCGCCGCACCTGAGATCGTCGCCGTCCCAAAGATCATCGCATCTTGCCTTTGCGAGACGCTTCCTACTGAACCTGCGCACTGGAATCCATACAAGTTATTGCTTCCCTCCACATACAGGTCGCAACATGCCCGCTGCGTCCAGCGGGGCTGACGCATTGCCTCTCCAGGGTCTCAGGAGTGACGCATCGCTTGTTTTTCAACGCTGTAGCTTCCATTTGAAACTTTTGTCGGATCTAAAGGTACTTTTGTCTAAACGTGACGCAACTGTGGATTATTTTGAGGCAAACCCAAGAACTCTTTGAAAATCATATTCTTGGGCAGTGTATGTTTGATTTTTGTCGTTTTGGTCTTGTGTAGTTTAAATAAAGATACTTTATTTTTCTAATTAGTGTGGGGTTCAATTGTGGTGTTTTCACTGTGTTATTGTGAGTGTTGGTACAAATACTATACACATTGCCTTTGATAAGCCTGTCTCCTCGTGCCAAGCTACCAAGAGGGTGAGCAGGGGTTATCTAAAGAGTCTATACCTCCTACCCTGACTAGAAGCAAGGGTCCCTATTTGGACATTGGTACCTACCTTTGCCAACTAGAGACCCCCAGATCTAACAGCCACCATTACGTTAGATGCAGAGAAAGCCTTCAATTATGTACATTGGCATTTCATGATGCCTGTGCTCAAATGTCATGGGGTAGGCCTCAGAATTTTCTACAGCTACCTCTGCTTTTGTTGATGGGACCCAATCCTACTATTTTCCTCTCCAACCCTGTACCTTGCCCTTTATCTTAGTTGCATTTGATGTTATCCCTGGCACCCGATTTTACACAGTCTGCTCCATTCACCTTCCTTTCATGATTTCATTCATACAAATATGGAAATTAAGAAATTGAGAATTGGAATTTGTTAGAAGTGCGGTTCTCTAATTGGTAATGGTTTGCACCTTTGTCCAAGTAGGGACCCTTCTTCCTATTCAGGATAAGGGGGATACACTTCTAAAATAACCCCTGCTCACCCCTTGGTAGCTTAGCATGAGCAGACAAGCTTATCTCAGAGGCAGTGTGTAAAGCATTTGTGCACACATGCAGTAATACAGTAATACAGTGAAACCCCCTCAAATGGACACCACACCAGTTCAGAAAAATAAGTACTCTTTGTCTAAACCAAACAAGATCATAACAATGAAAATCCAGCATACAATAATCCAAATAGAACTTTAAAAAGGTCAAAACAGTTCTGTCCATAGCAAACTATAGATGCAACACTTTCAACACAAAGTACCTCGGATGCGTCACAATCATAAACAAAAACAGCTGCAGGAAAACTGATGCATCGGTTAATTACAGCCAAGGAAGGTAATGTGTTGGTTTCTTACTTCAGGAGAGGTGATGCGTTGGTTCCCTACTTGCACACAGGGGAGGTGATGCTTTGGTTCCTTACTGAAAAAGAGGTCATGCGTTGGTTTCTTACTGTGTGGGGAGGAGGTGTGTCAGTTTCTTTCTGTGCCCCCAACAGTGTTGTAGACTTGGTGCCCCGGTACGATGCATGGGAATTCTTGGATGCGTTGGTTCTCCATGCAGCAGCAATAGCGCTGCTTTGATCTCTCAAGCCATGGTCTATAATGCATTGGTTCTTGCAGTCGGGCAGCAGGGCCTGCATCAGAATCAGTGCAGTGGTCTCAGACTTCGGAGATTGGTGCACAAGATTCGGTGTGTGGCGATTTCTTGAGCATCGGGTAGGCGCTGCGTCAGTTTCTTCAGCGGGACAGCTGCAATGCTTCTGAAACAGGTGCGGAAGCATTACGCTTCTTTAATTGCTTCTCTTTTACCAGCTCACAGCAGCAGGAACAACCTCCAGTTGCCCAACACAGGAACAAGCACCTCTTGGCAGCTCATAACTTCCAGCAAGGAAGTTCAAGGAATCTGGTGGTGAAGTTTTTGTGTGCCAGAGACTTCAGAAAAGGAGGCAAGCTCTACTTCAAGCCCTTGGAGATCTTCTTCAAGTAGGATACACCGCACACAGCAAAATCTTTGTCCTCTCTTTGGCAGAAGCATCCACTGCAGGCCAATCCCAGAGAGCACACAGCAACGGGGCAATACTTCTCCTTCAGTTTTCCCAGCTCTTCTCCTTGGCAGAGGTTCCTCTTGAGTCCAGAAGTGTTCTAAAGTTCTGTGGTCGGGTCACAATATTCATACAGAATTTTCCTTTGTGCTCTTATTGCAGAGAGGCTGTATGCTCAGCCAAAACCAGTCCTATCCTCTCTGGTCCAGCTCCAGGTAGGGAATGAAGACAGCATTGTCTAAGGCCGACCAGGCCCATTCAGGTGCAGGGAAATCCCTTCCCCTTCTCTAAATGCAGCCCGGGTCTATTCAGCCCAGTCCTGACTCATCCAGGAAAGGCAGGACACACATCAACTCCTCAGTGGCTCTCTGAGAGAATGCACATCCCCAGCACCTGTCACTCCTAAGCTAGACAGTTAATCCACAAACCAGCAGAGGCACCCAGGATGGCTAAGCAAGAAAATGGCCACTTTTTTTAAAAGTGGTATTATCAAACACACAAAATAAAAATCATCTTTACTGAAAGATTAATTTGTATATTCTGAGTTCAGGTATACTAAACTCCATCTTTCTGGAAGAGAATTTGTAGAGCAATCTCAATTATATGTACTGTTAACTATCCTTTTGAGATTAATTCAATTTTTTGGGGTAGCTCCTCACCTACCGGGAATGGTGCTCATAAACTGGCCAGGTTTGTGGACTTGCTTATTGTGGTTGCTTTTCGAATCATTACATCTAACTGGCAAGATGCTACAAAAGTTACTTTCATTGTATGGTGGAATTTACTCGGCCATCAACAAAGACTTAACACAGCATCGGCCACCTCTACACATCAATTTCTTCAGAAGAACATTTCCTGGTCACCTCTTACTACTCATCTTTCTAATCCTCATTGCATGGATCCGCGTTTATTATTTCCATTGTTTAACCGCCATGACCTTTCATTTATTGTTTATAAATTGTTTATAACATTCAAATGTTTTAAATTATGTTATTCTTGTGTACAATGCTTTTGCTAATCCATATTAACTGCTTTCGGTAAACCTTATTTTATGTATTATTCCATTTTTTATTCCCTTCATTATCTTCTCCTCTCCTCTCCTACCTCTCTTTCTCTTTTCTTTTAATATTCTTTATTTTCTCTCTTAATATAAAATACAAAATTTGTTTTTATGCTACTATTTTTGCTAGCTTTTTCTTGTTTGGCCTGTAGCCTTTAAAATATGTTTTTTTTATATTTACCAATGTTTTAGCTGTATTACATTTCTCTGTATTATTATGATAACAGTATCCTTCTTTTCAGATATTAGACATATTCTCTTAAAATGTACCTTTTTGATTACATTATTTTAATAAGGCTTTCTTAAACTTAAAAAATACTTTTCAGACCTCCTAAGAGGGTTTTTCTAAATGTATTTGGAATATTATGGTTGTATGCCTGCGGGTTACTTTTTTTTGTGGGTATGCTTATGCTTAGTAGAGTAGTCCTGAGTTGATTATGGTCGACGTTTCAGTTTCAAGTGTATACAATATGCAAAACAATCTTGAGGACTGCTTTGTATAGGGAACATTTTATTGACCCTTACTAAGTTTCAGGCTACAATAGGACAGCTGGGCCATATTTTCCATTTGTCATTAACAGTAATGTCTGAATTGCATATATTGTTTTGATAGCAGTTGTAGAATTAATATTGTAATAAGTACTGTTTGGATCAAATAAATGAATTTTACAGGAACACAGCAGCAGGAGCAGCAGGATAGCGGAAAATGAGCAGTGATGCTGTCAGGGCACCTTGAAATTCGTTGGTGGTTCCACTTCTTTGCTCTGAATCATCAACTCAGTATCAACAAAAAGCACGAAATTGCAACATTCTATGGACTGATTTCATGTTAAGAGTCGACTGGTCATCTATTTAAATAATGCTTCTGTTAGATCTATCAGCCTTAAGGTATTCTTCTCCCAAAGATTTTGCTTATATACACCCATTTTTAGCTGAAACTTTAGTTGGCCTTAGCACTCTGTGCACTGTACCACTGCTTGCCAGTTCTAAAGAGCATATGTTTACTCCCCTAAACATGGTTTTATTGACATATACATAGTTGCCATATTCAATTTACTTGTAAATTCCTCATTGAGTGGTATACCATATACCCAGGGCAAGTACATTAAATGCTACTAATGGACCTGCAGTACTTATTGTGCCACCCCCTTAAGTGGTACTTTAAAACATGTCCCCGGCCTGTCATTGCAGCCTAAATGCAGTTTTAAATTGCCATGTTGACTTGGAATTTAAAATTCCTTGCCAAGCCTTAAACTCTACTATTATTACATCTAAGAAACCCCAAGGTTTATCCTAGGTAGCCCCTAGGGCAGGGTACTGTGTTAAAGTTGGACATGTACTTTTAAAACATGTCCCAGGCCTGTCATTGCAGCCTAAATGCAGTTTTAAATTGCCATGTTGACTTGGAATTTAAAATTCCTTGCCAAGCCTTAAACTCTACTACTATTACATCTAAGAAACCCCAAGGTATACCCTAGGTAGCCCCTAGGGCAGGGTGCTGTGTTAAAGTTGGACATGCACTTTTAAGCTTTACATGTCCTGGTAGTGGAAAGCTTCTAAATTAATTTGTCACTGCTGTGAGGAATACCACTCCCATGGGATAACTTTGGGGATTCCATATTCAATCAATCAATCAGGGATTTGTAAAGCACACTACTCACCCTTGAGGGTCTCAAGGCACTGAGGGAAGGGGGATTAGAGCATCTCCTTCTCCAGGTCAGCCAGGTCTTGAGTCTCTTCCTGAATGCTTACTAAGCATGGGCGTAAAATCCGTTCCGCTCGCGGATTTTGCGGATTTTTGGCAAATTCGCAATCCGCGAACTCTCGCGAACCTGCCGAAAATTCGTAAAATCCGTGCGAAGCGGATTTTTTGCTTGGTTGCACTTGCCAACTAGAATACTATACAATTTCGCGGGAGTAAACACTTGCGAACACGTAGATGGGCAAAATTTGCAATTTCGCACAAGAAATCCACCAGCAGGCAGCATAAACCTTGAAAATTATGATTTTTATCAGAATAACTCCTCAGGTTGACATTTGCCTGCACTTTTTCTTTGCAAGGAGTCCATTTTGGGGGGGGGGTGGGAGGAAGGAAGTGCCCCACAGTCTCCAACTTCCTGTTCCTGTCCAGCAGGCTCCTCCCAGTTCTTTCTTCATGTGCTGGTCACTTTGATTTGGATCTTGACCTGGAAGGGTTACTTTTTGTGGATGCTGCTGGATATTTGGATTTTTGCAAAACTGAAAGCACTCAGCAGGTGCAAAAGTTCAATCTTATCATTAGTAACCATTCCCTGTAGTGCTTCCTGAGGGGCCCCTTCATAGTTCAGTTGCCTACTTGCAACTATTCTATGACCCTGCTCTGACCCTCACAGCAGGCTCAGAGAATAGCTACAAGTAGGCCACAAAGGTCCTGTGAAAACAAATTGCACTGAAACAGAAAGCAAATTACAGATAAGGAAGCAGGTGCCAGCCAGACTGGAAGTTTAAATTCAGTGACACATTAATCAACCCCAAATTAATTCATGTCAGTTGAAGCAGGGCAGGTGTGCTTGCTTTTTTTCACCCCCATAATCTACAGTGATAAACCAACCAGAGGGTGGCAGTGATGTACCAGGGGGTGGCATGGGTGTACCAGAGGGTGGCAGTGGTGAAACAGAGGGTGCTGTGAACCTGTGATGATGAACCCGACGTAGAAACAACATAGTCGCGGCCGTTGCGAGCCGACAAGTAAGTTCGCAATTGCGAACTGGTACACAACCCTCGCGAACTGGCAGAAACCCTTGCGAACACAAAAAAAAAAATCCGCAAATTCGCGAGAGTTCGCGGATTTTGCGGATTGCGAATCCGTAAATACGCAAGTTCGCGGATTGCCAATTCGCAAAATCCGCCCATGCTTAATGCTTACAGTGTGGGTGTTCGTCTGATGCTGAGTGGGAGTTCATTTCAGGTCTTGGCTGTGATGTAGGGGAAGGCTTTTACTCCTGTCTGGCTCTGCAGATGCATGGGATTTCAGCTGTTCAAGATCGGTGGAGCAGAGGTTTCTCTTGGGTGCTTAGGAGATTCTTCCATTGAGGTATTGGGGTCCAGTATTGTGGAGGGATTTGTACATGTAAGTGAACTGCTAGAAGGTCACTCTCTTTTTGACGGGGAGCCAGTTGAGGTCTTGTAGGTGCTGGGTGATATGGTCTTGTCGTGGAATGACGAGGACGTGTCTGGCTGCGGTGTTCTGGATGGTCTGGAGTTTGAGGAGTAGAGATTTTTTTACCCCAGCATAGAAGGTGTTCCCGTAGTTATGAGTGTGTGGGTGATGGTCTATCTGGATTCGGGAGGATCCATTTGAAGGTCTTGTTGAGAATGGGGAGGGTATTGCATCACGTAGAAGATAGATACAGTGTTGACCGGTAAGTTCATGGTGAGGGTGGAGATGAGTATGATGTTGAAGTTTTGCGCGTAGTCCATGGGTGTGGGAGGGTTGCCGAGGGCAATGGGCACTTCTGTTTTCTCATAGTTGAGCTTCAGGTTGCAACTTCTTTCATTCCTTCCTGGAAAATGTTTCTGGTGATGTTGGGTTCCTTGCTGGGGGAGAGAATGAGCAAGGTATTGTCGGCATATGATACAAAGCTGAGTCCATATTTTCTGACGATGGTAGCAAGGGGTGCCATGTAGATGTTAAAGAGCCTTGGGCTGAGTGAGCATCCTTGGGGTCCTCCTCAGCTGATCTCTGTGGGTACAGAGAGAAAGGGCAAGAATCTGATTCTTTGAGTATGGCCAGTGAGGAAGGAGCAGATCCAGTCTACTTCCTGTTGCCTGTATGCTGGCGTCATGTAGTCTGGCAGTTATTGTGCAGTGGGAGACGGTGTTAATTAACATTTTGAAAATACCACTGCTAGAAAGTTGCCATTTTCCTGCCCTTTGTGCCTGCCGCTGGTCTTGGGTCACATGAGAGGTGTTGTTGATTCCTCCCAGACAGGCACACAACAGAGGGATTAGGTGTGCCTCAATGCCCATCTGCTGGCAGGATGTGGGGACCTGTGTACAGCCCCACTTACAACTGTATCACCTGTACTCTGATGTATGAAGAAACAATCCATGCCTTTATCATTTATGCCTTTAAAACTGAGTCTTTACCATGCATATGCCATTACCACTCACACCTTTACCATGCATAGGGGTACATTATAAGTACCATTACCACGCATACCATTACCACACTTACTATTATCATGCAAACCATTTACTTAAGCATTTTTCTGTAGAAAATTAATAACACATATATTTCTAAAATAAGCTAATAAATGTTGATAAATAGTAATATAAATATATAGTAAAAAACTCAAAAACATATATATGTATAACAGTGTAATTGTGATGTAACATATTATATTATTAAACATTTCTATAAATAAAATGCTTTTGCATGGCAATTCTCCATGCAACATAACTCAACATAACGCAATGCACCACAAAACCATGCAATGCTTTGTAGCCCTATGAAAATATTTCAAACAGAATATGGCCATGCAACCGAAGCTTAAGTCAAGCAACACTATCCAATTTTCTAAAAAATCATTATAAAGTGACACAACACAACCCAAAATTTGGCAACCCCATAAAAAATAATGTTTTTACAATTTCCAGACAGAAATCAAAATTAAAAACATATCTGAACATAGTGGAATTATGTAATAGAATAGTTAACAGTTTTATTATATATGCATTTGTTGTTTTGTTTCAACATAAGCAATGAAGCTTGTCCCCAACTACAACGGCTGTTGCATGCTGAGAAGATCAAAACCACATTATTATTCACAAACAAACTAGTTATGCAGATAGTCAGGTTCAAAGTGATGAAGATTATACTTTTCAACGTTACATTTATTGTAAATTTTCGAAAAACACAGTAAAAACATGCAAAAGCAGCCATCTACCATTTTTTCTTCAGTGGTGCACTACATTCTGATGTGACCACACGCACCACTAAGAGCAGGAGAGAACAGCACACCAATTTATATAAACTGCCATCTACCTACAAAAGTAATTTTTACCATAGGTTTAATCACCTTAATAAAAATCTAACAATATTACCAGGAGAATTTTTTATACATGAATATTTTTAATTTTCAGCCACTGTCAAGTCATCTTCTAGCTACAGTTTGGGAACATTTACTACAGTATCAATCAAAATTATAATTTATTTAATTCCTTTACCCTACTCAGCAAAGGTGCTGGACAGTGACTGGAGGGCAAAATTATTATTCCAACTCCATGAGGTACTTACCTACGTCAAGGTGCTGCACAGGGCTAGTGGGGGCAAATTACTATGCTAATGCCACTGAGTAGTTACCTCAGCGAAGGTGCTGGACAGTACCGGGGGGGGGGGGGGAATTACTATTTCATCTCCACTGAGTGCTTACCTCAGGGAAGGTGCTAGACAGTGACTGGGGGCAACATTGTTATTTTCACTCTGCCAAGCAGTTACCTCAGGGAAAGTGCTGAATGGTGACTGGGGGCAAAATTACTAATCTAACTCGACTGAGTACTTACCCCTTTTTCTGTCCAATTTTCCATAAAAAAACTAAGCACATTGAAGGAGGAGACAGAACAAAGGCAGTGAAAAACTGAGGACCATCATTAGAGGAAATTCAACAGTATTCCCCAAAACATACAAAATACAAAGATAGAAATACAACTAAAAAAGCAGCACAATCTTTAACATTTTCATTTTAAATTAAAATAGATATTTAAGAAAGAAGAATGTTGACACACCCAAAAACAATTTACCTCAGAATGTTTGAGACCTCAACTGAACAGAGAAAACATTTAGCATGTAAAACCTTTTTGCAATAATATAAACTGCCAAACCCAACAACTTTCTTTCCACAGAATAGAACCACTTTATGTTCTCTCTGTTTCTACAGGAATACTAACCATTTTTCCCCCTCAACCGACTGTATCAAAAGACCATCCAATTATTTTTCATTACCAGACAGATTTTGTCAACGAGAATAAATCACACTTTAGACCATTCCTCTCACAAACATTTTTTTCTTTTTTTTCAACAGATCATTGAAACATGGAGAATACAAAACAAGCTAACTAGATTCAATCATTTTGGTGGAACAGGTTGTTAAAGTAAGGTGGCTATATTTATTATACGGAGAGATTTAATTAGCCCAGAAGTCATCAGAGGTTTGTTCTGTATTTTCCATCCCCATTGCAGAGGCAGAGCAGTTACTTTTGGTGACTCTACGGAAGGTACTGCAGAGAATAATCATGATGCCTCTGCAATGGAGACTAAAGTTAGGGAGAACAGCTAATGAATACAATGGAAGCAGCCTTCTCCAATAAACCCTGTGGCTCAGTTTTGAGCGAGGTTGCCCATTCACATTGCTAGTAGTATGCCCGAAACACTTAAATTAAGGAGAATGGATGAAAAGCAAACAAAGGCAAGTAATACATACAACCCTAAACTTACAGTTTCTTTTATTAATGAACCTTCCCTACTGTATGACAATGAAAACCCTCTCAAACAGTTCCACAACCCATAACCTAGTAACGCTGGAGACATTTGGATGATGGATGAACTTTTATTTCAGCACCCAATTTGTTCACCAAAATGTACACTATTCGTGCCATCATAAACAACGTACCGTCCCTTTAGTGTACAGTTTACTAACTAACAAGCAATTCTCAAATTATACTATTCTATTGGTAATCAAATCTAAAGCAGTCAATAAAAGTCCTAGGAAAATCAAAATTGATGTTGAATTACAAATGATTAATACAATATAAAAATTCTACTGACACCCAAATTCAAACGCATTTTTCGTACTTTTCCTAGGCAAATTAGCAAAAAATAAAAAAAACATCCTTAACTGATGATTAGGAAATTACAATATGAATGAAAAAAACTAACATCTGTGTGCTTTGTAATCAGAATACTTTACCCAAACTGAAAGAAAACTGGCACCACTTCTAAATTATTTCGAAGACACTTGGATTGACCATCTAAGCAGGTTGGGACACATGAGAAGCCAAGGTTTCCCACTGACTGGTGAAACTGTTACTCAACCTGCTTAGAGGGAGGTGCAAAAACAAACAACGCCATAGAGGGATGGCATAATTGATTCAACAAATCTATCAGAAGATCACACCCTAAACTTTCTCATTTTCCAAAACTTTTGAAGAAAGAACAGGATTTCCAAGTAATAAGAATGGTGCACTCATTGTAAGGAAGTCTGAATCATTGTTTTTATAATGAGTTTAAACCAACACCTCCCACCCCAGCTGTAACCCTCAGCCAACCTCAATCCCCATATTCTGTGCAGTTAGGACAGTCACTGCCATCTTCTACCCTCCAGTCCTAAATTCTGAGGTGAGAATCACTAGCCCATTCAAAGAGGAACCAGCACCCAGTAGGAGAGGGCACCCTGAGCCAGAGCAAAGGCCTCTGGGGGTAGGGGCCATGGAAGGGGTACTGTGTGCCTGCTGGGGAAGGCCACTGGGACTATTCACACCTAGGCCACTATCGACAATGCCAGGCATTGACAGAAACACATAAATCAGGGAGATGAAGCAGCTGCAGAGAGACATACACCAGGAGATGGTCACCCACAACACCAACGTGAGCCTATTCATTGGGGTGCTGCAGGACATCAACATAATCATGTGAATAGCTTTTCTACCTATTCCCTATGATCCAACTACATCTGGGCCATCTATATCTGTGGCAGCCACAGGAAGGGAAGCCCAGTAAGAGAAATACATGCCAGTGGACACCCCTATCCCTGCAGCAGCAGAACCCCCTGCAGTCGCAAGCAGGGATATCTATCATTCCAGATTCAGTACAGAGTCCACAACTCAGGAAAGGGCAGCCCCTGCCCCCTGGTACTCAGATACCCTTAGAAAGGAGAAGTCCTTGTGCAGGGTCCTAGAGAGGAGATAGAGGAAAACAAAGGGGGAATCAGACAAATTATCATATCGGAAATCACATAGAGCCTACCTAAACAGCTGTAATACAGTAAGAAGGACATACCAGGGTGCACGCATTGTAGAGGCTAAAAATTCCTCCAGGGAACTTTACAATACCCTGAAGGAATTTACAAATCTTAAGGCGGACGGGCGGCTCCCCCTCTCACTCAGGAACTATGTGAAGAGTTAGCCATGTACTTTACTAATAAAATCGATCTGGTTTATCAGTCTTTTGATGTGACGTCACAGGACCCGATGGAGGAATACCCACCCAAAGACCGGCCACAGGAAGTGGTTTTGTCTTGTGGGTTGGACTCCTTCACTAATGTAACAAGAGAGCAAGTACACTCCCTACTAAGTCATGTAAAATCAGGCTCAACATTAGATCCAGCACCTCCGGCGGTTATGGCAACTCTCAGCACGGTCCTAGCAGACGCACTTGTTAAAATATATAACATCTCACTGGAGACGGATATTTTCCCGAAAAAATGGAAAAATGTGCGGGTAAAGCCCCTCCTAAAGAAGGCGGCAGAACACCCAAATGCGCTACAGAACTACAGGCCAATCTCACTTCTCCCCTGTTGCTCAAAGGTTTTGGAAACTTTGGTGAACCAACAGCTATCCAAGTACCTGGAACAACACTGCCTTCTGGATCCCTCGCAGTCTGGATTCCGTGCATCACACAGCACGGAGGCCGCACTGTTAGAGGTGACGGACACCGTAAGGATGACTTTGGATAGAGGGACCCCAGTGATCCTAGTCCTCCTTCATCTGTCAGCAGCATTTGATACCATTTCGCATAAGATGTTGCTAGACAGACTAAGGGGGATTGGGGTGAAGGGTAGGGCCCTTAAGTGGATTCAAAGTTTTCTTTCCGGTCACACCCAGAGCATCCAGCTGGATGCGTTTGTATCACAGGCCACAGGGGTGGACAGGGGCGTGCCGCAGGGATCCGTGCTGAGTTCTACCCTGTTCAATGTGAATATGAGTCCATTGGCCGACATCATCAGGGGCCATGGCTTTCAGACCATCTCAGATGCGGACGACATGCAGCTAATTGTCCCCATTGGGGAGGACATCACATCCACCCAACTGAAGTTTAGAAGCTGCATGTCTAGCATTGCCATCTGGATGAGAAGAAACTTCTTACAGCTTAACTGCTCAAAAACTGAAATCCTGCTGTTTGGGAAGGCTGAAGCCATTTGGTCTCCTGAGTGGTGGCCCACTGAGCTGGGCGAAGCCCCTCCACGTAGGAGTTGCGCGAAGAACTTGGCCATTAAGATAGATGACAAACTATCCATGGAGGAACAGGTCAAAACGGTTTGAGGGGCGTGTTTTTGACACCATAAGGATGCTTAGAAAGGTCTTTCCCTGGATCCCTCTGTCGGCAAGAAAAACACTTTTCCAGTCACTCCTGGTGAGTCGGCTGGACTATGGAAACTCGCTACTGGGGGGAGCATGGGAAGACCTCTTATCATGACTTCAGGTAGTGCAGAACACAGCAGCCCGCCTTGCCCTCAACAAGTTGGCAAGTACTCCATCGGCCCCCTGCTGCACCAGTTATACTGGCTCCCAGTAAGGAAAAGAGCTATCTTTAAGATGCACTGCGTGGTCTTTAGATCACTACAGGGGAAAGGCCCTGCCTACCTCAGAAACAAACTTAGGTGGTATCAACTGGCCCGACAATTGAGATCTAGCAATACCAACCTTTTGTGTACCCAGAAAATACGGAGGGCACGGAATGGCGGTAGAGCCTTTTCCTATCTGGCTGTGAGCTACTGGAATAAACTGCCACAGAACATCAGGTCCTGCAGTGAGCTAACCAACTTTAAGCGACTTTAAGGACATGGCTCTTTTAGATATGCTTCCCCACCTATCTCCCTTCTGTCACAGCGCCAAGAGATCCCTTCGGGGATGATTCGTTTGCGCTCCATGAATTCACAAAGTAAAGTAAATTCCATCCTTATCACCACAATAGATGACATCCAAATCATCATTGACAGAAATGACACTGGAGCTAAGAATGGCAAGATCCCCACCACCGCCAACATGAAACTTCAACCATACTGTACTCCTTTTCACAACCAATAATACCAAGCCAACTACCTTGGCAGAAAATTCCTCTCCTACTGCTTGCCGGGTGGCTTTTTTTCCAATTTCACAATTCACAATTTAAATCTAGTGATATTCTTCACAAACCCTCTCACCTCCTTGCTCCTATGCGGTATAAAGGTGCAACATTGTTGAGCTTTCTGAAAAAATAAAAGGGGTTCTGCCCATATTACCCTCCCTTTCAGCATTTTTTAGACTCCGCTTTTGTTCACTAGCAAAAAGTTTAACGCAAGTCAGTTTTGCAAAACCATAGAACTATTATCTATCAGTTCTGTATCTACAACCAGCGATGTACCAGCTGTACTAGTGGCAAGTATGTCCACTGCTGTGAACAGCTTTCTAATCTTTAAATCATTTAGGAAAACATCCACTGAAATAATGATAGCTCCAAAAGCATCTCCTACCATTTGCAAAGCACAACTGCCACTATGTTTAGGTCTAATACATGATTCCTTTTCAGGCTTACTTAAACTAGCTATATGATATATCTTTGGGTACACTGAGACAAGTTAACAAGTACCTGCCCAATTTGCCGGCAACTTAATGTAAGCTTTCTGTTCGTACACAAAATAAACTCCAAGAATCCCTTTGTCTTCTCCTATTAGAAATTAAGCAGGGCCATCTAAAATGTAAAGTTTATTTTTGCACGCACTCACTCCCATAAGCTTATTATTTCCTTCACTCTCCCTCCAATAAATGCAGAACTTCCCTTTTTGTAGGCAGACTATCTTTGACCTAGGGTATACTCCATTTTCCTAATGCTCACCTTCCTCCTTTTTCCACGCTGTCTTCAAAACATTGTCTTGTTCCATTGATCGCGGTACATTTTGGCCCTCCTCATCTCTAGATTGTGGATAAACTGCTTTTCTATAGGACACACAGAACATGTCAAGTTCAATCTATGGGCACGATCAGTGCAAATTTTATAAGAGGGTGTTGAGCATTTACCATGCAGTATTCAACTCATCAGCCCTAAGATGGGGATTCATTCAGTGATTAAGTGGATCCTCAGAAAGTATTAGGTCATTATTCAACGCATACATTTCTATATAAATGACTAAGCAGAATTCTACAGGTATGCCATGAGAAAGGGGAAGCTGGTGCTAGGTAACTTCTTCAGCATTGGAGCAGGTGAGTAGGATCAGAGGTAGCAGTTTTCGGCTTTGATTATATGTTTGTACTCATAATGCACGATAGAAAATGATTTGTAGAAAGATCTCCTCCTGACATATCTTGGTGTTAAATCCTAACATCAAAACTAAATTCATATTCTGCAGGATGTCCATGTGTAGTAGCCTAAGTTTGGACCTATTAGAATTGGTGCTGGCAAATTTAACCATATTAGTTAAGCAGCTATGAATATGATGGTACCAATCAGTACTCCCACCATCACTAACTGATCTTTGGCAATAATACCCATGATTTCTTTATGGCCGTGCCTTAGGAGTATAAAAAGCAACAAGCAGGTTTATTAGTTGTGCAGTGTTTCTACATGTACAACTGGCATCAACTACCATCTCTATGCTGACGACACCCAGCTTTACTACAAGATAAATCCCCAAGCCGACATTTTGCACCTCAATGATGCCCTGACTAAGATTCAACACTGGTTCAAACATAATCACCTTAAACTCAACCTCAAAAAATTCTCTTTGCCCCTAAAAACAACCAGCTCCCCATCCAACTCTGGATCTCTGACCTTAAAGCTCTCAACTGCTCTTTGTCCACTTCTAACTCAGTAAACCCCTTGGAATAAACATTGACCACAAACTCAGCCTTTCTCCCCACATAAAAAAATCCTTCATTCCCACTGATGACTTTAAATCAGTCGTGCAATCACTAGTATTTTCTAGATTAGATTATGGTAAGCCCATCCTCTTTGGAACACCAAAAACCCACTTAGCCCCAATCAAATCTGCCCTTAGCGTCACGGCTAGACTTATTTCTGACTGTAAGCGGTTCAACCACATCTCCCCCATCCTCAAAGATCTCAAATGGCTTCCCATATAAGGCAGATCCACCGACAAGAATGCCTGCATTACGCATAAAGCCTTGCATCAGGACACCCCTTTATATCTCTCAGACAAACTACACAAAGCGGGTTGTGCTATAGAAATGAGGAGCACAAATAATTTTGTGCTAGTACCGCCCTTGGTAAACAAGAAAGCTACCTAGTCATGCTCTTTCTCCGGAAATGCTCCCACTATCCGGAACTCACTCCCCAAAGATCTACGTTGCAACCCCTCCTACCTCAGCTGAAAAAAAGACCACAAGCGGCACCTTTTAAACAGATTCTGGAGTCCTTTATACTGCCACCATTCTGGGTTTCAATGTTGGTGCTACGTTCCCATCATTTTTTACCTGACCTATTACCCCCCTCTTCTGTTCCTTTCTTATTCTTCCACCCTCCTTCCAGTAGCTCTTTTACAATCACTGCCTACGCCTTCATGCTTGCACCTCCCCCTTCTCACCCCTCACTTCCTCCATCCCCCCACACTTTCACCCCCTCAGCCCTGATCACCCAAGCTAGCTTAACTATTCATGAACGGTTATTGCCTAAATGTATTCCTTATTTTCGTATTCACGTAATTATGGTTCTTGACATATTGTTATTATTATCATTGTCTTGCATCTTACCTCCTAGTAATAATGTTATACTGCAATTTTCTTCTCCCCCCAAACCTTGTAAAGTGCTCTGATACCTTTGGGTCTAGCCAGCGCTATATAAAACTGTTTAAATAAATAAATAAATAAATAAAAATACATGATGAGATCAGCTTCATGTATACATTAGTCTTCATGAGTCATCCCTAGCCAACTACACCTTCTTCTAGAATCACAATCCTACTCTTCTCCTGGATCTTTGGCCCTAGGGAATCTTCAAAGTTCAAACAAGGCAAAGTTCAATAAAGATCAGTTGATAACCACAATTTGTTATGATGATTACAATCAGTTCAGGAAATCAAACTCTCCTTATTGTGGAAAAATAAATTATGGAGGTTTTGTTGACTCCGCTCACTGATCACCTAAGTGGTAGATCAAGACTACTCTCAGCCTAATATGTCCATCCATGAGATGAGAATCTTCAACAAGGTACCCTCACTATAATCAATCTCCTGAGTACTGGTTGTTCATCTTCACTGTCACTGTCACCCAAACCACTCCACTTTGTCTCCTCAGTGAAAGTTTGTAGAATGCAATCAACAGATAGGCACAGTCTCGGTATCTCTCTCATCCTTGGCTACTTCTCTCTCCCACAAACACCGCTGGTTACTTTCCTTGGCACTTCTCCAGTATGAGTGTCATTGACCATCTGCTCATGAGGCTGGCTAACTGTGGTTACACTTGACTCATTCATATAGCCTCAGAATTCACCTGTTACTTGTAAAACTAGAATCACAAGTTGACTTGGTGCTCACTGCAGCCCCTTCTGCCCACTCCAAAGGACCTTAGGTTTCTGGTTGCAACAACCTTGATTGGATTTCTCGCTTGAATGGTACGGGAAGAAGGTACCCAGTTTGGCAGTCCACCACACCTAACAGCCATGTTAGTGACCAGGATAACCTGGTGAGGACCTTTCCAACAGGGATCCAGGCATGACTTCAAGACATGCTATTTGAGGAGAGCCTAGTCTCCTGGACTGAGGTAGTGACACTGTCCCTGATGCATGAGACAGTGGCATGGTCAACCTGGTGAGAGACAGAATGCACAACATCAGCCAGTCCTTGGTAGAATTTGAGTATTTTATAATCTGTGACAGGAACAAACATATTGCAGGCACAACAGACAATATCATGGCTCTCCCTATGAGGTTCTCATGGGGAGGCAGTCCTGCTTGGGAGTACTCATCATCACCAGCAACATGGTATCCAGTCACTTCAAAGAAGTAGACACACATACTTTTGCCAATAGGGACTTAAGCATCCCATTTATCTGTTCCACAATGCTAGACTCCTGAGGTAGGTAACTACAGTGCAGTCATTTCTCCAGTTGCAGAGTCACACACTGCATTTCCAGGACTTAATTATTCAAATGAGTTCCTAGATCTGACTCCAGAGAAACCGAGATGCCAAAGCTAGGTATCAATGCATAATGCAATTTAGCTACAGTGAGACTCTTGTTCCACCTAATTGGGTTTGCTTAGACCAAATGGGAGAAAACACACAATATAACCATGATATATATCAGCCATTTACACACAGCCTTTTCAATAAAATATAACTGCATTCTGTTGAAGGGACCTCCTGATCTCTCTACATGACTCACAGTGTCTGGGGTCCTCCTCCCTACATTTATCTGCTGTCATACCACACAAACATTCTCAGCAATTATCCCAATTGGGGGGTTAAAACAGTTCTGTCTCAACTTCAAAACTGCATCCCTTCCTATATGTGCATGACCATGAAAGTGTATAGTCAAAATCAAACACGAGTTCACACTTCCTTCTTGATTTTGACTATATATACTAGGGGACTTGAGCTGGCACTCACAAATACTTTGTCCTCTCTCCTTTTGATATATACTTGAAAGTGTATAGCCATTGGGGAAAACAGACTATCTGGCAACACAGTTCTTCCATCAGCGGAAACCCAAATCTCATCCTCATTCTTCACACAAACTGCTCTGACCAAGCTCTGCTGTTCAACCTATGGCAGCTCATTCGGCAATCTCTTGAATTCCTCCCAAGTATCTGCAACATACAACAAGAAACTGAAATTAGTTTCACTTTCAGGTTCATTTGAATTCTGGGGTGGCTTGGTGAGCAAAAGAACAATGGATTTAACCCAGATCTGTGTCAGGGGGTGAATGCTTGACAATGTTCAGTATTCTGCCTTAGTGGGAAGGGAATGCCCAGACATGAGTCCTGTGCACGCTATGCCACTGGATTCAAGGTAGCCTAGCTGATGAGGGGTGATACCCCAAAATCGGTCTCAGGATGCTACCTGGCCTGGCAGTTCGGGCTGGACTGTCCCCATCGGGAACAGGGCCAAGACTGATTTGTATATGGCTGGGTCCAAACTGGGCTGGCATGGTGATCGAGAGAGCAATGGATTTAAAACAGATCTGTGACTGGGGGTGACAATGTTCAGCATTCTGTCATTCAACTTTTGTGTTGCTATAAGTTGCGCTTATTGGGAAGGGTATGCCCAGACTTGGGTCCAGTAAAAAAAACAAAAGCACAGGGTAGGAGGCAATTTGAGACTGCAACCATTGCTTTTTTAAGGTCATGTATTGCATTTGATTCTTTGGTACATAGAACCTGAGGCTCAATACCTTAAACCTCCTAGGATAAAAAAACACATATATCACAAAAACAATTTGGTCCAGCACTCTATATTACAGTTTCTCACGTTATATCACATGGTTATACAAACACATTGATTCTGCAGGTATTATTCCAAATTTACTTTATTCGTGAACTCTTTTTCAAAACAAGATAAAACCATAGCCAACGCATTTCGTCCTCAGGGACTTCTTCAGGGCAAGGGAAAAATGTGTCGGCCTTCTATTGAAGATGCTGTCTATAACATGCAGTCCGTTTTTTAAAATGATGCTGAAAAGACCTTTCCAAGGTAGACTCTCTTCCTCAGTTAGTTACTATCTTTCCGATAACCACTCTTCTGTTTAGTTAAGAATGTTAGTCAAGGAAAGCCATAAGGTAATGAGTGTTATCCCATTTCAACTTTTAGAGTGGTAGGGTGTAGCGTGCATTGTATTCGCAAACCGTCTCATCTCAGAAACGGTTTGTGAATGCAACGTGTGCTACACACTACCATTCTGAAACCTTTTAATTTCTATAGACCCTGCCCTATGGGTTACCTAGGGGCGACCTTACAGATGGCTTATATGCAATAAATGTAGAGTTTAAGGATTGGCAAGGGGATTATTTTTTTAAGTTGAATTGCCAGTATAAAACAGCACTCAGGCTGGAATGGTAGACCTGGGACATGTCTTGAGCGGCTACCTAAGAGGGCGGCAGAATAAGTGTTGCAGTCCCACTTGTAGCATTTAATTTACAGGCCCTAGACTCATGACATATAACTGTACGAGGGACTTATAGGTAAATTAAATATACAAATTTGCTTTAAACTAATTTTACCATGATTTCAGGAGTGAGAACAAGCAGTTTAGCACTGGTTAGCAGTTGTAAAGTGCACAATGTCCTTTGGACAGCAAACAAATTAATTTAGAAAAATAGGATGGTGAAGGTGAAATGTTTGAAGGAAGACCACCCTATGGCTGACAGGTCTAACAGCAGGTTAATCTGCTGTTGGTTAGGTGTTGTGCTTAGTACGGGTAAGCAATACTTCTACAGAGTGAGGAAGCATCACTATAAGAGGATAGCTCATAACTAAATTTTCACTATACAGGATACTGACACCGACTGCTACAATGGTATTAAGGCAGCCAGGCAGTCCTGCAGCTACAGGATCAAGTGTAATGGAGAGGTGTGCAACTAAAGTTTGGAAATCCCCAATCATTTGAGAAAGCACTGACAGAGAACAGCCCCCTCTCACTGCAAAATGACAAAAAGGATTTACTGTAATCTGCCATTCTCAGAGCCGGGGCTTGACGTAGATTTTCTCTCAAATCTAGGAAGGTGATCATACTGTCATTGTTCCATAGTATGAGATCAGACACATCCTTGTCTGTCAACCTCTGTAGAGGTTTGGTCATCAGGAAAAAGTTGGGTATATTCATTGACAACAGTACCCAACCATTCCCAACATCCTTACGTCTCTCTGCATGGTGGGAGAGTTAATTTCCAAATGGCAGAGATTATCTTTTGTGACACCTTCCTTGCTTGCTCCCATGCCTGACACAAGTTTATAATCTGTCTGTTAGCAATATCTACAACTTTGATCTGCTTTCCCGAGAGGGTTGGGTTTGACACTTCTGCTCTTCTAACAGTGGAATGTGTAGCACCAGTGTCAATCAAAAAGGACACTTAGGGCCATTCATCTTACCTTCTAAGAACAGACCACTTCGGTCTACCTCCAAGACTGCACCAATCGTTCAATCTACCTCCCCCTTCAGACCCTGTCACTAAAGCTGATCAGAACAGTAAGCATCAGAAGTGTTCAACCGGTGGAAAGTAGCTTGATTTGCAAAATGTTCTACTTAGCTCTTGGAGCCTGGTGTGCAATGCACCTTGGGTTTCCCATATTCTTCTGGGGCTTTGGTACTTGGGGAACCTGCATCACTGGGGCATGAGGAATGTTAGGATTCTGTGGTCTCTGCATGGGGACATTTTACATCTGTATAGGATTATTAATATGCATTTGACCATCGCCATACATTCCATTTGGGTTCAATCGACAATCTCAATTCTAGTGGCCCAACTTATTACATTAATGACATGGATTAGAGTGCTCCAACGTTACCACATCTATCACTGTACTCGTATTAATTGGATCACTGCGCCTCTACCTTGTGAAATATCGTTTCCACCATGCATCATTTGTACCCTCTCTTGAAATCCTACATCTTGCATTCCACCACCAGTTTCTACATAGAGTCCAATATGAAATTTCTTCTGTGAAAGTTTAGTTTGAGTAAACATGAACTTCTCTGTAAGCCTCTTTTGTTTCATCTCTAGTCCACCACTGCAATACTTAGTTAATATTCAAGCACTCTATTTCATTTTGTGTGAGTTTCCGTTTTAAGAAATGTATCATATGATTGTACTTCTCCATCCCTATACTAGATGGCACATCCCTTATGGTCACTCTTTAAGGCTAGACATTAAGCCACTATAGCAACACCTTCTTTCCAGCTGGCTCATAGATCACCAGGTACGTTAATGCCATAAATGGTATTAACATTTTCCTACACAACTTTCAAAAATGTTTCAAATTGGTCAGCCTGAGTATACCAGATGTTAGGGTTTTCTCTCAATGTTGGTAAATGATTCTGTAAATGTAGCAATATCACCATGACTCCTTTGCACATGCAAATATCCCAAACTACGCAACTCTCTCAAAGAGTAAGTCTTTGCCGTAGCACCATCTGGAGTGCTGGAGGTTTCGTTGTCATTCCCTCAGCTTCTTCCTTTTATTTTTTTTCCTTTTTTCTAGTCCACCTGTCTCTAATGACTTCAATTCTGTTCACAACAGACCAATTCATTATCATATAATGAGTACTCAGATTTGCAATGGCTTCATTGTCCAACTCAGCTCAAAAACTCCTATGCAAAGTCTCATTTCTGGAGAGGTCTATAACTCATTTTCCAATTCTGTTAAGTTGTGATGTACGTGCACTGTACGGTGAGCAGCATCTTTGCTCAAATATATGAACTCTTTCAGGTTAATATGCTTGAGGTTAGGATTTCTCCTAATGAGCTCCACCCACTCTCCCCTCAATCTGGAAATGTTTAGGTGTTTCAAAGTTAACTGAACCAGTGGTTTATTTTCTGCCTATTCTGTTTCTCCACTTTCTGAGGACTCTCCACACAATTCAGGTATCACTTCAAAGTCCAAAAGTCCTGTGGCATATTCCTCTTTGTTTTATTTTTGTACAGGAAAATGCCCCTTGCTGCACAAAAACATGCCTGCCTGTAAAACAGGCAATCTTACACTAAAGTGCAAGGGTGCCTAAGTTGGCACTAGGCAACACACAATGTGCCAGAGCAACCAGTGGTGTAATGCAAAATCATGTGCCCTGCATGCAGAATTTGATAAGGGGCCCTGCATCTACAATATCTAACACATATTCATAGGCTTTGGACTGAACAGAGATCTTCCTGAAGTGTTGGGGCCCTCTTGAAATGTTGCTCATCCCCCTGTGCTCCAGGTGCTGCATGGGCCAGGGGAGCTTTGATCCTGAGGTAACTAGAAAGCAGAGAAGCTCTTTATCTTTGTAACTATGGAGTATTGATGTGCGTTCTCCTTTTCATGCAATGCAGCACAGTAAGTGGTCTTGCTGTCCAGAATGGTAAATCTGTACGATGCTTCACATTGCAACTGGACAAGAAACATTGCATACCAGTATGTTTTAAGAGTGACTGTAATTTATCAGTGGATTGCTCCGAAAGGAAATGTATTCAATGATGGAAGGCAATATTTTCAGTTCATCGCAGAGTGACCTGGCATCCGTGCTGTGCCTCTTTCTGCATTCAACTGTCCTATTTTGCGGACTTAATTTTTGCTGGTCTTAGGGCTTTGCACACTGCTAACCACTGCTAAAGTGCTTGTTCTCTCGCCATAAAACACGGTAGAGTTGGGTTGTACCCATTTGACAAATTTAATTTACTTGCAATTTCCTAGTGAACTGGCACTACTTATGCCCGGTGGCTGTAAATAGAATGATGCAAGTGGGACTGCAACACTAATTTTGCAACCCACTGCAGCCTCCATGTGCAGTTTTGAAACTGCCATTTCAACCTGGAGCCTTCCTATTGAATACATATAAGTCACTCTAGGATAGGCCCCTGGAAAGTCTAGAGGACAGGGTGCAGTGAATTCAAAAAGCTGGCCATGTATTTTTAAGCTTTACATGTCCTGGTATGTAAAAACTCTTAATTTCATTTTTCATTACTACAAGGCCTACCTCTCCCATATATTAACATTGGAGTGGCCTTATTGCATTTAATGAGCAAATAATCTAAATGGCAACAGGCAACCAGTTCATGTTTGGTGTCATTGGAAGTGTAATAAAAAATCTTCTTAGAAAGTTGTAATGTTCCCTGCCTCAGCCATTAAGTGCCTGCAGCCTGTCTTTGGGTCACATGACATTGAATAGTTTACAGTTGGGCTTTGTGTATTCCTTCTTGACAGCCAAACACAATAGAGAACTTAGGTGTGCCTAGATGAGCCATCAGTGGAAGGATGGGTGGGCAAACATGAGGACAGCCTTACTAACACTTCAATAAACTGTGCCCCACCTCCACGTAAAGGGGTGCATACCCCCTGCAGATAGTCTGCCGCCAGGGTAGGTAAGAAAGGAGACTTGGGAACTTCAAAGAGATACCTGTAGAGGCTTCTCTCACTTGAAAGGAGGCACCTGGTATGGGACCTCAGACACAATCTTTTCAGTACATTTCTGGACCTGTGGAGACCTGGTCAGGAAGAAGGAACAATGCTGTACTGCTGCCCTGCTGGACTACTGCCTTGGTGGACTACTGCCTTGTGGTTTGCTTCCCTGCTATCCTCCTGCAGGAATCAGAGGGAGTTGTACATGCACCTGAACCCAGGACACCCAAAGTGACTCCAAGATGTAATCTACTGGCTGCCTGTCCAGAGCCACAGGAACATAAGTGGCTCCCAACCGCCTGCACCAACACCCGGATCAAGCCGGAGCAAGCCATTTATCCCCAAATGATGCCCATGAGGTCGTAGACCCTTGGAATGGGCTCAAAGAGGCTAAATTGAAGTTTTTGTGATTTGGGGGTGCCTGGGGAGAGGTGTAACGTTGCAGCCAGAGCTGCTGACTCCGGACCGCAGGGCTCGTGATTTGATCCCTGGAGCCTGCAGCAGATCAGCATACTGTGACTCAGGGCAATAGCTCACTTAATCTTCCTGAGGGCCCCCAGCGACTTGAAACCCCTAGGGGTGATATGTTTGCACTTTACAAATAGGAAGTATTTATTATTATTCACAACTGGAATGGGTCCATTGGTGCCAAAACCTTGTCACTTGCAACGCCCGCCAACGCGAAATTCCATCATGCTGAACCTCTAGGTTACAGCATCAACTGCTCACAGAGGGGGGCACAATTGCGAAGCTCTAGCCCTCCCTCTTGTGATGACAACAGGATCTTCGTGCTACATGATATTCATCCATAACACATGGCCTGTTCCTCAGACTACATCCACGACCATCCGTGTCACTTCTTTACTCCTCGCAGCCCTCCTCCATCACAATGTGTCACTGGAATGAGAAGGCAACTTTTCAGTGGGACTAACCTGGCTCCTATATATCGGACATACGCTCCATTGTGCTCGGCCTGAACTCGTGACTTTCTTCCAGTCCTGCACGACCTGATAGCCGTGAGTAGCAGTTTGGGCTTTTGGTACTATTTTCACTTAAATCTTCAATATTGCATATCCATGGGTGCACAGTTTTGATTTTTGTCATTTTGATATATCAATTAAAGTTTGCTCTATTTTTCTAAATTGATGTGGGGGTTTTCTTCTATTGTTATTTCACTTTATTACTGTTTGATGTACTGTGTTAATACTTTACACATTGTCTCTAAGTTAATCCTGACTGATTGATTTATTGTCTTCATTCGTAAACGTGGAGGCATCCATTGAATTGTGTATCCGTCATTAACGGATCTACCTACATAGCACATCAAGTAGGTTTAATTGAATAACATTTTAATGCACATCTAAAGAGGACTCTTTTTGATGGTTAGCACTGAGCTACAAAATAACTAACAACCTGGAAGGATGTATTTGTCTAACGTATCTTTTATATTTCAGGCAAAAAAAAACACTAATGTGTGCCATTAGAAATTATGAAATAATTTCATGCTAACAAAGGTACCTATCCACACGAATTCTCACCAGGATACCAGTTGGTGATAGATGAGCTTTACAAGTGGTAGAAATGAATTAAAAACTCCTTACACTGATTTACGAAAACACGTTGCAGAAGTTGTCATAAACATTTGAAATTCTTATTCACCAGGAAAAGGAGTTCTTTTGTTGGCTATAAGAGAGTGCCTGATGACACTCCTATTTCTCTGACTCCCTCCCATATACTATTCCTTTGTTCATTATTAACAGGCGGAGAATGCGTTTTCAGAACCATAAGGGTGTCTCAGTTAATTTGATTTGATTTTCCATGTAATTGTTCCTCATGCGTTAGCATGTGAATATAAACCATTAACTATGATTGTTTTACTTTCTTGTTCCTACTTAAATTCATATCCGCTTACTGAAATTCAAATATTATTGGTTTGTGAACTGTTGTTTTTATTATCTGTAAAACTGTACCTTTTGCAATAAAACCTTTCCTAATTATACTTTAGTGAAAATCTTGTTAGATTGGGGGAGGGGGGGATTTACTAAGATTTTCCGCAATGTTTGCATCTCAAAAGTGAAGCAAATCTGTGCAAAATCTTTTTTCCAATTTTCTTTACAGCACTAAACTTGTTTAGCAGAGAAGCATACCACTGCTTTCTATTACTCAGCTCCAAGGGGGCCTACCTTGGGGGGTGCATGGGCGTTCCCGTGCAACCACCCAAGGTTTCTGACACTAAACCCAATTTACTAAACAAATTAGACGGGGTATAGCATGGGAACATTGTGCCCATTTAAAGTGGGCAAAAGGAAGGAGAAATGCTTCTATTTCTCCTTTTTTTCCAACTTTGTACCTGTGCTGTACAATACAGCACATATACAAATTCGGAAAAGGGTTGAAGTCAATCTATGCATGGTATTTTGTACTGGAAGGGAACTCTTACAGTACAAAACCTATACTAGACTCATTGTGACACCTTTGCACCATGGCGCAAAGGTGTCCCGTGGTCCACAGCAGCTGATTTCACATCAGCCTAAGGAAAGAGGAAGAGAGTGCAACTCCGATATTTAATGTGAAATCTACCATTCTTCAGCCCATTTTTTTGAGCAGAAAGTCCCAACAAGCTTTTTGTCCAAGAAGAAATTCAATTTTGGGCTAATTCAATAACACCTTCAACAGAATTTTATGACACCAGTGAAATGTATCAGGTTAGAACAACACACATCAAAGTATCAAAATGTCATTAAGAAGAAATATAAATTTCTTTAAACAGTAAGTCAGACCTATTTTCAGTGGCGTAGCAAGGGGGAAGCCCTTCAAGAGGCCGCCGAGAGTCAGCAAACGCAGGGACTGCCACGGGCAGCCTTGGGGCTAGCTACACCACTATTTAATCAGTAACGAAAGACTAGAGGTTCATTGTGGCACACCATAGAAAATGCCGAAGTGGGAAAATAAATAAAAACATCAGAACATGTGATGGTGTTTGACTAAAATATTGTCTTACAAGAGCATCAAGAATATTGTAATTGGGTTTTTTGGTGTTGTCTTTAATATGAAATATCACTGTAAACGTATTGTGGTATGTTATGGTATTTTTTCGATATTTTTGAAAATTATTAAGTATTCTTTTTATAAGATGTTGTAGTGAAAAGTTGTATTTATATACGTGAGTGTTTTTTCTAAACTAGTAAAGACATGTGAAAACGAAGGGTTTTTGGTTTATAACAGGCCTGCTCTACTCAACCTACCAGGAAGACAAAACCCTGGAAAAACAACCCTGGTGCCAAAGTTTCATGAACCAGTGCAACAATAAATATTACAAATTGTTGGAGAGTCCAAAAACAGAAAAACGTAATAACACGTTTTAGATAAAAGAACAATTAAATGTATTTCTTGGACATAGCAATACAATGATAATTTCATTAGTTCTTCGTTTTCATTTTGCTAGTTTGTATCATTTTGTAGGTAACATTGCTTCCAAAATTCACTGTTTCTTATTTAAATGTTATTGATGTAGTACAGCCAAACAATGCCTGCTCAAATGAATCGAGCCAATGGAGAGAGGTGAGAGGTGCACTGGGCAGCGGGGCACGGGGGAGTGGCTCCGCTGAGACATGACACGTCAAGCAGGGGACTTGGGAGGCCAAAATCTCTGCCAGCATGAAGCCTAGGCCAGGATTGTTGGAGGGAGGCAGAGCTCCTCCGGAGGGTTGAGTCGGCAGTGAGCGGAAGAGACCCGGCTAGTTTCTTAGTGCAGCTTGCTCTACACTGTGTGCTTCCCCGCCTTGACCTCTGCAATCTGGATTACTCTTGTCAACCCACCTAAAAAGGTGGAGACACCCCGAGGGTGGTACACTATTACCTCTACGTCCCTTGTCCTCGACCCAGTCATCACTAATGAGGTATTCCACTTGACAGGAAACGCTTTTAAGCTCCACCCACCCTCCTGCCAGGGGCTATAAGTACATAGCCAACAGAAAGCATTTCCTGGGGATGCTTGGATAGGTGCTGGGCACTTACCTGCTTTGTGTTGTCCTGTGGGTTCCTCCTTTGCTGGGCTCTGGGGGTGCTCATGGACCTTTGTGGGAGCTTCTGGAGTCGGGCTGCTTGGCTTCCTGGACTTCTTCGGGATCCTGGTTACCGGTTCTGCTGGGCTGCACTGGTTTCCTGGAGTCCTGTTGTCAGGTGAGTCCTTTCATGTTGCACCTCCTTTGCATTGTGGTTTTGGTCCCACCTGCCCACCACTGCTCCTCTTTCTGGCTCTTCCTGCCTTGGCTGCCTGAGATTGGGTCCTGTTTGTTTGTGGAGCACCCGCGGTGGGGTCAGGGCGCTCCATGTGCAGCGGGTCTTTTTCGGAGCACTCAGGTTGGGCTCCGAGTGCTCCGGTCTGCTTGTTTTTTGTACCGCTCAGGCAGGGACATTGTGGAGCACCCGGGGTGGGGTCCGGACGCTCCGTGTGCAGCGGGTCTTTGGGAGCACTAGGGTTGGGTTCCGAGTGCTCCGTTCTGCTCCATTCTGCTTCCTCTCCTGCCACTGTGCCGTGGGCAATGTGGAGTGCCGGGTGGGTTCCGAGTGCTCCGCTGCTTGTGTTCTGTAGAGGGCACCTGGGTTATGCTTCGTGGTGCACCGTGGCCTTCGGGCTGGCCTCTCAGCGGGCTTTCGGCCTTCGGCGGCCTTGATAGGTGGGGTTTTGTGGTTTTGGGTTGGCCACGCTCCCTCCCTCCTCACTTTTGGGTTGTGCTCAGCTGTTTCATATGCTGGTTGATTTAGAGGCAGTTTCCGGCTTGTTTTTTGTATAAAAATAGGGGGGGGGGGGGGGGGGTCACATTCTGGTCTGTTCCTGACTCTGTTGGTGGTGTGCGCTGAGTCCTGTGTTTGGTGTCCATGATGGGGAAACATCAAAAGAAGCGAAAGCATGTATCTCCTGTTTCCTCTTCCTCTTCCCCATCTGAGCAAGGGGATGTGGATTCACCTGCCACCTCCATTGATGTTGATGACGGATACCAGTGCGTCCGGTTGGGGGTGACTCTGGGTCAGTGGGCTATTCAGGCCCGTTGTCTCCGGTCGGAGTCCTGCCGGTCCTCCAATTGAAGGGAACTCTCTGGGGTGGACCGTGCCCTTCGTTTCATCCAGGGTCACCTGCTGGGGTGCATTGTACTGGTGCGGTCCGACAACTCAGTTACTGTGGCTTACATCAACCACCAGGGCATTGCTTGCAGACCTTCTTTGAATCTGGTGGCCTGTGCAATTGCAGGTTGGGGGAGTGTCATGTTCTGGCCATCTCTGCTCAGCATATCAGGGGTGTAGAAAATGTGGTAGAGGATGCCTTGAGTCAGAGGTTTCCGTCTTCTCTGACCCTGTGTCTCTCCCCGAGGATTTTCTGGATGCTCTGTCAGAGGTTCTGGACTCCCAAGCTGGACTGGTTTGCCTCCAGGACCAATGCACAGCTTCCCCTCTTTTGTTTCCGGACTCCGGAGTTGGGTGCTTGGGGGGTGGAGGTGTTGTCTCTCCCGTGGCCCCCTTGGTTGCTGTACACCCCCTTTTTCCCCTGATCCCGGCCTTCATGCTGAAGGTCCAGCGGGTTGGTGCCCGGATGGTGGTTGTCTTGCCTCACTGGCCTCGAAGGTCCTGGTTCCTGTTATTTTTTAGTCTGGCAGTGGGTCCTCCTTGGATTCTACCCCGCTACCTGTCTCCCTGAGGTCACCCTCTCCCTTCCTCATGGTCCCTCTCACGCTGGCGGTCAGAAGGTTAAACGGAGGTCTCTTGGGGTCCGGGGTTTGCCTGACCACCTCATCACTGTGATGCAGGGCTCCTGTCGGAAGTCCACTTTGTCATCCTACACTAAACATTGGGCTATTTCTTCTCCTGGTTTTCGGGGCTTGGTCTGTCTCCTGTCTCTTGCCCTATCACTTCTGTCCTTCAGTTTTTTCTGGATGGGTTTCAGAAGAACTATACCTTGTCTACTCTGAAGGGGCAGTGGGCTGCTGTTCGGGCTTTCTTGGATCGGGATCCGTCTTTGGATGGGTTGTTGGTTTCTCGGTTGTTCCGGAGTTTCTCTCTTTCCTCTCCTTCTGCTCGTTCTCCAGTTCTTCCCTGGGATCTTCCTTTAGTCCTGGGTGCTCTGCAGTCTTCTCCATTTGAGCCCTTTGAGTCAGTTGACCTTAAGTTCCTCTCTTCTTTTAAGGTGGCTTTTCTAGTTGCTGTTACTTCTGCTCGGAGGTTGGGCAAGCTCACTGCCTTGCGTTGTTCTACTCCCTTTTTACGTTTCTTGGATGACGCGGTGGTCCTTTCTTTGGATCCTGGGTTTGTTCTGAAGATTTGTGCTTGGTTTCATTCCTCTCAGGAGTTAATTCTTCCTTCTTTCTGTCCTTCTCCTTCCTCACCTGCTGAATTGTTGCTTCACACACTGGATGTGAAACTTGCGTTGTCTATCTATGTTGCCCGCTCTGTGGGGTTTCATTCTTCAAACTCTCTCTTTGTGACCTTTGGTCTGGCTGGTCGAGTTAAGGCTGCCTTCTGTCCTACTCTGGGTTGCTGGTTCAAGGCTGTTATTTCTTTGGTGTATCTCTGGTGTTTCTCTGTTTTGCCTTGCCTTTCTGGGGTTCAGGCCCATTCCACTAGGGGTGTTTCTGCTTCCTGGGCTGCTTTTCATGGGGTTTCCCTTGATGAGATCTACCGGGCTGGGACTTGGGCTTTTGATACTACTTTTGTTAAGCTCTATGGTCTGTGTTTTGCACTGTCTGACCGGACCAATTTTGGTTGTGGTGTGTTGCATGCTGTGGGGGTTGTCCCCCCCCTTATTCTGTGGGTTAATACAGTTTTTCGCTTGCTGCCCTCCAATTTTGTTTTTGGTCTGTGTTTTCTGTGTGGTTTTCCAAAGGCCTGCTTGTGATTTTTCTTTTGTATGCTACTTTAGTGATGACTGGGTCGAGGGACATAGAGGTAATGCTATGAGTACTTACAGGTAATCCCCATTACTCTTAGTCCTACTCATCCTCGACACAATCATACTTCCCACACACCCTCCCTGTTCAGGCCTTTGTTGCTTGGTATGTCAGGAAGTGCTTTCTGTTGGCTATGCACCTAGAGCTCCTGGCAGGAGGGGGGGTGGAGCCTAAAAGCGTTTCCTGTTTTGTTTCCTGTCAAGTGGAATACCTCATTAGTGATGACTGGGTCAAGGACGAGTAGGACTAAGAGTAATGGGGATTACCGGCAAGTAATCATAGCATTACAATCTACACCAACTATTGATGGAAAACAAAGGAGGCCCGATATAAGAAACTCAAACATACACAAACCAAGAGCCGTTTGATTCAGTGATAGAGGCCAGCTACTGCTGTAGCCAAGATAACATTGAGATATCTCCCCCAGGGGCGGAAGGGTGCTTGGTGTGATTACGAGGTCTACCATAGCAGAGGACATGCACCAGGGAAATACAAGGGTTGAACTCAAAAACAACAATACAGTTGAGACGATCTTGCAATTGGTTTGGCAGACTCAGCAGGGCCACGGTCCTCTCCTATCTGTTCAACAGCAAGAACAACAGACAAGGCCTGAACAAATTGAATTTCCTAAAAATTCCAATGGATGCATTATTCTAACAAAATAAGGATGCAAACCTTCCATACATCTACACTTCTCTCCAACAACTGCTCAACAATCTATAGTTCCCCAAGATGACCACCGTTGCAGTAATCAAAATAGCAAAAGGAAAAGGCGCCATTCCAATGGGAGGAATGGGACATAAAAAGCATGGAACCAAGAGACAAGTAGCCAACCCTGACAACAGACAATCTCATAATGAACGAAACAGCAGTGGAAAATAACGAGTCCGGTTCACATACAGGCAATTGTGGCAGACTCAATGGAAACATGCTCATTTGGTAGCACAGCTACAAGAAAATGTAATGCCATGCCAGCCCAAGCAAAGTACCATGCAGAATAGAGGGTCTCCTAGTTACAACTGAGCTACACCTTGTCCCTACTCAAACAGCATCAGCTATAGAGCCCCTGAACAGGCCAGCTTTGGCTCAGCGGCACAAAGTAATGTTTCATAAAGCTTACCTTCCCACCTAAGTTATCAAATATCTACTTTCACACCGAAATTAGATATTTAAAGCTATGTGGGCAATAATTGTGTGTCATTTTGCAAGCATTTTCTTAAGCAAAGATGTGAATTAAGAACTCTCATTATAAATAGGCCTGTTCATGAAGAATCTACCTGTACCTACAAGGTGAAAACATCTTCTCGATATTTAGTAACCAAGAGTGTAGTTTATTAGACATATGTAAATTGCCCATCTGCATTATATTAAGCACCTAGGTATTTTGCCTTACATGCACACATTAGGGGTGACATTCACATGTAAAAAGATGTATTTGCATGGCAAATGCACTTTTCATTTCCATGTGTCATTTCTGTGCTTTAAAACTGCAGTCCAGTCCGAGCACATGGTGCTATTGGTAGCCATGTATTTTTGTCCTATGTGTGGCTGATGAAATCCACACTGACGACCACATGTGATGTTTAAACTCAAAGACATCAGTGCATTTTTGGGCAAGCTAAATACACCAATTAGTAAATCTATTCCACAATACATGTTTTAGGGGTAAAGCACAGTTTAGCAGTTCTGTGGCACTTAGTGCCCTAAAACCTGAAAAATCAGATTAGTAAAATGAGCGACTGTAACAAAAATGGTGCCATTTCTTCTACACACCAATTGATTTTTTGTACATGAAGATTTATTTTCTCAGAGAAAGGGAGCGCTTAGAGAGTGTGCAAATAAATAGACCCCAATGCTCACATCTCAACAAGAGGTGCCTACAAATATGCTCTAGAGTAGTAGAGAAAATGCTTTCAAGGAAATACAGAATGTCTTAATTGGTGCTATTCATCTGCATCCATGGGTTGAATCCCAACTTTGCAGAACCTAATGCCCAGTGGAAGCAGCTACCAACATTAAAATAGTGCCATGGTAGTACCGGAAAGGATGTATATAGCATTATTAAATATATATATATTTAGAGTAAGTAATTGGAATACTGGTTAAGGGGGTGAAACCCTTCCAAGCAGCAACCACAATTCTTCTCAGGGTGAAGTCACAAGCAAATCCTAAATTAACTTGTGCTCAACCCTTGGCACAGAGCAGCCAGGCTTAACTCAGAGGCAATGTTTAAAGTAATTGTGCAACACTTCAAACAGTAACACAGGGAAAACACAGGGAAAACACACCATAAAAGGGACTTGCAGCAGGTTTAGAGAAATAGAGTATTATTTAACAAATAAAACAAAAAAGAACAGAATGACAAAATCGAATCTGTAGAACTGGAGAGATTCCATTTTATCAAAACATATGGATTCTATCAATGTGTGGAGGTGCAAGATATTTATAAGGATTTTTACGAACATTTTTAATTGAAGTGAAGTGATAGGCTCTCTCTTAAAGATGGAAAGATGAGAGCACATGTGCTTGTTTAAAATACCCCTCACACACTAAAAAAATCCGTTAGTGTCATGCTTCATCATAGGGGTCTTCCCGTCCCTATAACGGGGCGGGGCGTGCTGCGACCAGACGGACTACGCGGGAGCACTATAAATGTGACAGAGCTATGTGTAGGTGTAGTGATGAAAAGTGGAGTGTAGGGATCTAACTAGTGAGTGCAAAAAATACAAAAATTAAAAATTCCCTGGCTAGTAGAACAAATACACTTTATTGGAGTCTCTGGCTGGGAATGTTAAAACAGGGGATGTAGGTAGAGCGATTACTGACTACCAAGTCGACATGTTTCATAGGCAGTCCCCTACTGCCTACTCATCAGGACCAAATCGTGATCCCTACTGTATATAGCTCAGTTCTAAAATAATAGGCCTACTGTCCTACAAATATACCGGCAAAAATAAGCTGGATATTTGTGCCTCAGGGCATGAGCTGGCCCGAGTGAGGCAAGGCATCAAAAAATAAATGCCAAAAAACGATGACCATTGGTCTCTGTAAAGGAAAACGAGGAAAACGAGGGAGAAAGCACAGACATATTCATGTCATTACTGCTGGTCATGAAATGTGCATCGTTGATACGCTTTGATATTCACAACCATAGCCTGTTTGATAAAATTCATAATGCTAGGTACAATCACCTTCACCGCAGGTTTGAATATATTAGTAAAAGAGCACCTCTTGTATCGTTTCCATACTTTGATATTGTCTCGGAAAGGGTTATTTGGATGAAGTATTTTAGTCACTTCTAAGTGGTGCACATATAAACCAGCTATGCTGGGAGCAAATGTGCTTCCCATACTACAGCCGTGTTTTTGTAGATAGAGGGTACCTTTGTGCTCAAAGAAGTTCTCTCTAAGGGCTACCCTCCTCCTGCCAGCTCATGGGGCACTGAGAAAACTACCGAAAAGTATGTATATAACGAGTGTAATTTATGACCACCTACACTGGCATGATTTCCAGAATAGCTATGCTGAAATACGATATACTGTGTCTAGAATATCGATCTTGAAGAAATACGAAATATTTATGTCCTTCTTGATGCTTTTGGGATCGTATGTATGAATGTGTTGAGCCACTAATGTATGTATGATGGGTTATGAATGAACCACGTCCATTTGGATGGTTCCATGACGTACACTCTGTCCAATAACAAGAGGTGCTCTTTTACTAATATATTCAAACCTGCGGTGAAGGTGATTGTACCTAGCATTATGAATTTTATCAAACAGGCTATGGTTGTGAATATCAAAGCGTATCAACGATGCACATTTCATGACCAGCAGTAATGACATGAATATGTCTGTGCTTTCTCCCTCGTTTTCCTCCTTTTCCTTTACAGAGACCAATGGTCATCGTTTTTTGGCATTTATTTTTTGATGCCTTGCCTCACTCGGGCCAGCTCATGCCCTGAGGCACAAATATCCAGCTTATTTTTGCCGGTATATTTGTAGGACAGTAGGCCTATTATTTTAGAACTGAGCTATTTACAGTAGGGATCACGATTTGGTCCTGATGAGTAGGCAGTAGGGGACTGCCTATGAAACATGTCGACTTGGTAGTCAGTAATCGCTCTACCTACATCCCCTGTTTTAACATTCCCAGCCAGAGACTCCAATAAAGTGTATTTGTTCTACTAGCCAGGGAATTTTTAATTTTTGTATTTTTTGCACTCACTAGTTAGATCCCTACACTCCACTTTTCATCACTACACCTACACATAGCTCTGTCACATTTATAGTGCTCCCGCGTAGTCCGTCTGGTCGCAGCACGCCCCGCCCCGTTATAGGGACGGGAAGACCCCTATGATGAAGCATGACACTAACGGATTTTTTTAGTGTGTGAGGGGTATTTTAAACAAGCACATGTGCTCTCATCTTTCCATCTTTAAGAGAGAGCCTATCACTTCACTTCAATTAAAAATTTTCGTAAAAATCCTTATAAATATCTTGCACCTCCACACATTGATAGAATCCATATGTTTTGATGAACTGTCCAGGAGGGTGATTCTATCTCAACCTCTACGCTTCCCTCTTTTGATTTTTTGTGAGATTCCATTTTAAACATTGCAGTAAAAATAGGGCCGAAAGGTAGAATGTGCCAACTATCAATATCTGGTCACACCAGCCTGGGAATAAGTCACAAGTGTGCGCCTGCTACAGGGAGCTGGTTAATCCTGCTGGCCAGAGTACCTTAAATCCTGGTTTGCGGAGCGTTGGGAGTATTCTCTTTGAAGATGTGTCACGGAACTGAAACAATGTGTTGGTTCTGAGTTTTGGCGGGGCTGCGGTGTGAGGTTCTGCTGCTTTGTTATCGAAGATTCCATAGATGAGGGCTTGCGATGTGAGGTCTGGAGTCGAGGATATGTCCTGCAATTGGTGTGGTGTGTCATGCTGTTGATAAAGGATTCATGGGCCTCCACTGCAGATGCCGCAACAGGCTACGATGCAATGTGGGTTTTTTCGGTGGTTTTGATCCATGCATCGGTGCGTTGGTTCTGCTTAGGATAGCACAGCACAGCAGAGGAGATGCATAAGATGTGCTGGATTCACATAGGCTGGCAGGGCTCCTTAAACCCACTTCGAAGGGCCTAGAACTGGAGTGACACCACTTGGCAGGGTAGTCTTACAGATTTTCAGAGTCCAGGTGCAGGAGCAAGATTGTTGGAGTCCCTAGTGGCACTTTACTAAGAACTTTCAAGCAAATTAAATGTGCCAATGTTACCTTTTTTTAAGGAGTCTGCACTTCCAGTTTAATACTGGTTAGCAGTGGTAGAGTGCATAGGCAGAGTCCTAAAAACAGTAAAAATGAGATCAGCAAGAATGGAAGAGGAAGGCAAAAAGTTTGGGCGACGACCAACCTAAGGCTGACAGGTCTAACACATAGCATATTCTACAAAGACATAACGTGTATTGTTCCAAGATAAATTATTATTATTTTGTTTGTGTTGTTTCCCCATTGAGCTTACAATTGTCTGCCTTGAAGACGTCCAACCCAATGAAAAAGACTAATCAATAGAATCTGTCCAATGAGCAGGGTGTGCTTAACTATAGCTGATTGATGGATACTACTCTTCTTCTTGTACCTTTAACCCTTTAAATGTGGGCGAAATCTTCACGCAATGCCGGAAAATATCACGCGTGCGCAAATCTGACTGCTCCCGGCCATCCGACGCACTCGCCACCCATGACGTTTGACAGCCGGGGGCCATCCGACGCATCCAAAGGGTTAAACATTTCATTACAATATAAACATTACTTCCATTTTGTCGCTATTGATGTTATAAGTGTGACAATTCAGACTGTTCAGACCTTCTAAAGCTATAAGAATGGCTGGGTGGCAAGTACTGGTGGTTTTAATGTATAATGAATTGTAAATTACACAAACAGTGCCGTCATGTGGCAGCGGGTCATAGCGCTGGTGTTAAAAGCAAGTGTTGGCGCCAAGCATCGGAAACCACTGGCTCAAAATAAGCACCAGCTACTAAAGAGCCCCTTTTCTGATAAACGATTTTAGAAAATTGGAGCAGTTGTGGCTAGTGCATTAAATGGCCAGTAGCTACAAGGATGAAAAATATAAGGTCACAGAAACAATGTTAGTGCAATAGAAACATGTCAATGCAATACTTAGCAGGAGTCTTGGAGAGTATACAAATACTGTATCCCACATATTGGGAATGCCCAGCATGTAGAGCCACATCTGAATCTGTAGCACATTTGTTTTTTGTTTTTCCTGCTTATTGCCCACAGTTCAGGAACTGAATATTGCCTTTATGCAGGTCATTGGGTATGAGGAGTCACTTGTAAGTCCTTGGGATCTTAAGGACTGATTCCACAAGGCTAGTGTTTTTTTACTGTTGAAAGATACCTACCGGCTGTATGATTTTGGAGGTCTATGTGTATTTGTGCCTTTGTTTACATGGATCGCTAGGCTGAGTATAAATGTGGGGCAATGTTATCTGATTTATTTAGGTATCGATATAACATACCTACGCTTGAAGTTTTCCCTGCCTGTTTAGGACCCTTACTTATATTTACTTTTTTAATGCATTGTTTTGTGTTGGTAATTTTAAACACATTTTATAAATGTTACTGTCTTAAATCAAAATGTGCAATAATTGTTTGTAAGGGACCTGTACTGTACTTCTATGATCCTCTTTTGATCGAAATAAAGCTACTATGAATTAATGAATGTTTTGTCCTCTACTGAAGAAAAAAAGTCCGTGCAAAAACAAGTGTTATTAGGGCATGGTTACTGTACACAAATTTCTTTAGAGATTGCATGATACAGTTACGTGTGTTGGTCTATATTTTCAATATAAAGTGACACATATCTGACACTCTCTAGCAAAGGTATTCTCTTGTGCACTTTTATATTAAATTATACCATAAGTGGAAATTATTCCAATTGTACTTTCTTCTCAAAACATATGTCAATGACATGGGCTCAGCAACTACGCATGAGAAGTAATTCCGTATCTGTTCTTCAAAATAATTGACTTTTGTTCGTCAATTTTATTTGCTGTGACAGAATCAAACTAGAAACGTGACATACAGCTAGAAAATACACCAACAATTATGGCTCAAGCTGTGAAATCCATCTGACGATTCTTAGTAATTTATATTGGCTTGTTGTTTGGGAACGTCAGCAAGTTCTGGCACAAGCTTGCACTTTTTCAGTCCAAAAGCAATTCTTTTCAATGTTGTTTTAAAATGATTTATGTGTGAATAACTACCCAACAGCTTGCAGCAAATATAATTTGAACATAAGTTAAAAGCAGAGCTAATTTACAATGTATTTTGCAGTATTTTACATACTTGCAAGTGGAGCTCTTCTTTCAGAACATATTCTGGTTTTCTCAAAAAAATGTATCAAAATGCAAAACGTTTTTTAGTGAAGAAAACAATACTACACATACTTTTAATATTACTGAATGTTTATTATTTATTTGATGTGTAATCAATGAAGGACGAAGAGATCCGTTGAAAAAATGCATGTACACAATTGTCCTTAATGCTATCAGGAATACTTGATTGACTTAGTGCCATTGATGTGAAAACCGTCTGAATTTCTGGTGTATCACAGTTACTTCTACATAAAAATGAGTCACTATTTGCAATGTTTTTGCTTTCAGTGTGTACATTTTCCCCGCAGGATTTTATTTGCATTTAGCTCAAATGTCATAAGAATTAAAAATGTTCTCTGGAGTAGTGAGAAGAATCATCGGCAGGCAGGACAAGTTTCCTCGAATACTAAAATGTTATTAAAAGTATGCATTTACAATTTTCACGAGATCGATAATTTTTCATGTCTAACCATGACAAAAATGTGTAGTTCAGTGAGGGTGTTATTGATCGAATATTATTTTTTTTTTGTACAAGAAAATGTGCACTTTTATCAATTTCATAGGTAGAAAACCGCTTGCAAAGATACATGAACACCAACAAACAAATGTGTCTGTTGATCTTTGCCCCCATTTATGGCAATGCAGTAAAACATTCCCTATCCCTTGCCAAATATACTGTAGTAGCAGGTGAGGCCCAGACAGGCCGTCACCTCTATTTGTATCTTGAGGGTACCCAATATAGGATGGTGTGAGTTTTGGGTTGAAGGGGCTGTACTTTGCCCCCACTGACTTACTGATCCACGTAGACTTCAGAACAATGCCCTATCTTTCAATTCCTGGCCAAGAAAGTCAGGTCTACCTTCTGCAGGGCCTGAAAGAGCTGCCTGGTGGTTGTTAAGGTGGTTTTCCCAGCTAGAGCTGAAGAGTGTAATGGCATCCAAATAGGAGGCTCAGAGGTCCTCCAACCCACAAGGTCCTAACTGACAAGCCTCTATAAGGTGTCAGGGGCATTCTTTAACCCAATGGGCATCAACCAGAGCTGGCCCTCTGGGGTGCAGATTGCAGAGCTCTCCATGGCCTCCTCGGTTAAGGCAATCTTCCAGTACCCTTATGTCAAATCAAATGTACTCAGGAACTCGGAGCTCCCAACCGATCCATGAGCTCAAGGAATGGGGTGTGCATTGTTCTTGGTGACTGAGTTGAGCTGTCTATAATCTTCGTGAGGGCTCCCGGTGGGACGGCCTTTGGTTCCAGCACCACTGGACTGGGCAAATGGCTATTGGAGTGCTCAATGAACCCTACCTCCAGCATCTCGGGTACTTCTTCCTTAATGCTGGGTCCCCCTTTGCCAGAAAGTCTGTAGAACTTATTCTTCACTGGCATTCTGTCTCCAGTGTCAATGTTATTGGTGCACAAATGGAAGAGCACATGGTTCAGTGAGAGCAGGGAGGAAAGATGTTCCAAAAGCTGGTGTTAGTCTCTCTGATGTTGAGGGGTCTGGAGGAGGGAAGAGGGGAGGGGAGGTATACTCCCTCTACTGATCCATCATGCTCTTTTAAAGAGAGGAGACCCAGTAGAGGGTCACTTCTCCTCACCATCATCTGTCACCAAGTGCATAGTGACCTTGGACCTCTCAAAGTGTGGCTTGAGGCAGTTAACATGCAGGACCCTTAAAGATCTTGGGGATCTGGAGGGACACCATGTAGAGGACCTCCCCCTTGTGCTCCTTACCTTATATGGCCAAGTCCACTTGTCCTGGGAAAACACAGGGCTCCACTAGCTTCCTCACCACACCTTCAGACCAGGTTTAAACTCAACAAGAGTGGCCTACTGGCCATACCATAGTTTCCCTAACTTTGTGGCTGCCTGCTTAATTCGAAGTGGTGGTGTTGAACTTGGCCCTCTCTGCAGGGTCACCCACAAACCTTTTGCCTTCACACCTCCTGTTTTGCTGAATTTGTGTTTGTTGGCGTTAGGACTCTTCATACTTTACCAGTGCTAACCAGTGTTTAAGTGCTTATGCTCTCTCCTTTTAACTTGGCTTATACCCAATTGGAAGATGTAATTTACTTGTAAGTCCCTAGTAAAGTGATACTACATGTAACAGGGCCTGTAAATTAAATGCTCTGAATTGGCCTATAGCACGTATTGTCCCATCCACTCAATTAGCCCTTTTAAACATGCTTAAGGCCTGTCATTGCAGACTGTGTGAGCAGTTTTAAGCTGCCACTTTGACCTGGCAAAACAAACCTTTTGCCAGGCCTAAGCCTTCCTTTTTAATAAATCTAATGCACTCGTAGAGCAGGGTGTATTGTATTTAAATCTTGGACATTTACTTTAAATGTTTACATGTCCTAGTAGTGAAAAGCTCCTAATTAACTTTTTCACAATTTCAAGATTTATCTTTCCATTAAGATAACATTGGGGTACATTATTACAGGAGCGGCCGGTGCAGGTAGGCACAGTGGGGTGAGTGGCTGGGTAGGGGGCAGTTGACGGACAACAACGAGGGAAAATAAAATAAAAAAGACCACTTACCTTGCCCTCATTGCATTGCCAACTCAGCATGCGGCGAGTGCAAGGTAAGTGGTTTTCTTTTTTTATGTTATTATCCCTCGTCGCCTTTTGTCCACTTCCCCCACCCCGCCCCACAGTGCTTACATTATTACACTTAATCAGTAGCGGCCTGTGGAGGGAGTTCCGTGGGACGGTTAGGCGGGGAGTTTTTTGATGCAGAGCGCGCAACGAAATTGCGTTTAATTTATTTAATTGTTTACTTACCTCCGTTCGTCCATATTCCGGTGTTTACTACCCCCCTCCCTGCCCCTCTCCCGCTCCGCCTCACCGCTCCATGAAACTCCCTCCAGGGGCCGCTACTGCACTTTATAAGTGATACTTTTTGATTGGGAGCAGATAGTAAAATCATGTTTAACCCGTTCCGTGCTCGCGTCAGCCAACACAGCCCCGCCCACCCTTTAGAACACCCGCACCGCGCCGCAATGTTCACTGCGGTAAACGGGTTAATGTTTGAGGAATTGTAATTTAAAACCTTCATTTGTGGTAAAGTTGGATTTTAAGTCATAATTCTGAAAATTCCACTTTTAGAAAGTTGGCATTTTCTCCTCCCAACCATTTGGTGCCAGCAATCTGTTCCTGGGTCACATTACTAGGAGTTGTTGGCAGTTGACCTTTGTGTATTCCTCCCAGACAGCATCACAATAGCGGGTCTGGGTGTTAGCAGGATGGATCATCCTTGCTTAATGGGGTGGCTGAGCTGCCTGCTACCAAACTTGCAGTTAAAAGGCACTGGTCCAGCACACACACAAAGGAATTCACATTTGCCTATTCTCCCCCAGTCAGATTGGGACAGGAAAGGAAGACAGAAAATTCCAGACTACTCTGTAAGGGGGACCTCCAGAAGCTTCAAAATGGGCACCAGGTTTAAAAAGGGGACTCGGACCCACACTTCAGTACACTATTTGACCTGCGAATGCTACAAACGAAGGATGCCCTACTGCCCTGCTGCCCTGCTGCTTGAGACCACTTCCGCTTGCTGAGAATGAAGATTGGATCTGCACACTTGATCCCAGGCTGAAGTGACTCCAAAGATCAAGTGGCTGACCTCCTGATCTGAGCTACAGGAACATAATGAGCTCCAGAAGACTTCCTGTTTCTGCCCTGCTGACCGGATATGCAACTGGACCTGCAACTGGAACTGCCTGAGCCCTGCTGATCCCTGCTGGAGTTAATTCCTGATCCCCAAGAGGTGATGCCCAGGTACTGGACACTTGGTATGGCATACGTTGAGCACCTCCTTGATGAAAAGGAGAACTCCTGAGGTTTTGAGGACTCCACAACTACGCTTTGGCCTGTTCATGGCCAGATCTTGCTGTCCAGGCCAACCGGCAATGGGAAACTCCGGTGAACCAGCGACGACTAGCAATGTGAGAGCAGCACTTAGTGCTACAGCATCGATAGGCCATGGTGACCACCAACCTGAGTCTCCAGCACAACCACCTGCAATGCCCAACAGCTTGTTTGATAACTTTTTCAACCGGTTCATGTATCTGGCCCAGGCTCCATCACAGTGTGTCTGAACTTGTGAATGTCTCCCGGTCTCGACCAGGATAATCACGAGTAGCGATTTGTGATTTTTAGGCCATCTACTTACAAGAAATCTTTGTAATTGATATTTCTGGTTTTATTGATGGATTTTTGTTGTTTTGGTGTCAAATAATTAAATAAATGTTACTCTTTTTAAAAAATTGGTGAGAGATTTTTCATGTGTTGTGTTCTCACGTTATTACTGTTTGTGTGCTGCATAAATACTTTACACATTGCCTCCATGTTACGCCTGACTGTTTTTGTGCTAAGCTGCCAGATGGCTACTCATAGGTTAATTTAGTGACTTTTTGTGGTTCTTCCTGTCGAGGGTTGTATACATTTTGTGGTTGGGGTTTCCACTCCTTTCAACTAATAACTCAAATTCTTACATTGATGTTCAATAAAGGGATCCAGTACTTGTGTTTGTGCACTGCCACTCAGTGATTGGTGTAAAACCGAAAATCTGCAAAGTAATTTTGACATCAAATTCACAATTTTTCTAATTCAAAGTCCGCCTCACAGAGGTGGACTTTGTCAGGAGGATGCAGGCTGCAACAGAGGAGGAGGAGAGGATAATCCTCAGGATGAGGAGGTGGACTTGAAAGAAGAGGAAAAAAAGGAGATGGCCTGGCCGTAGTAACTGAGCAGCAGCAACCTGATGAGGAAGACTCACTTGCCCACAAGAGTGATGTACCTTGCCAGTGCAGGGAGTAATGTATCCTCCCACAACCAATCCCCTGAGAAGTTGGAGGACAGGAGGGCTGAGAGGGAGCTCAAGCTGCAGCTGGCCAAGTTGCTTCTGAACAGTGGCAGAGATGGGGATAAGTGGATCCACATTCCTAAAGATCTGCTGCCTAGCTATGTGTTCGGGAATGCTATTGATAAACAATTTTCAGCTTCTGCGGTAGCCCTAAGGAAAAGCTGTCAAGACAGTCTTGAGTAGATTTACTGGATTACAATTGAGAAAGATAAAGCATTTTTAAATAAAATTACATAACAATAAATTAAATCTAACCAGTAGAACCCTTGTTATTGAGTATCAAAGTTGCTATGGAAGTTAGCATGCAAAAGCATAAAGCACCAACCACGGTTATCGGGTCATGCCTGACTGGGACAGGGCAGAGACCATGTACATGACTCATTTCTGCCCACTAGAAAGTGTACCTAGTTCCATTTGGGGGTCGAGATACATCTCCCTGTGTCGCTCTGTATCACGATGTGTTGGTTCTGATGAGGCCACCAATCAGGAGCTACGAGGTGCTCGAATGTGAGGCCCTGTGATGCAAAGTCTTGCTTAAACCCCTGGTAGTTTGGTACAGCAGCATAGACAGCGTAGCTTGAAAATTGAAATCTGCCATCTATGACACCAGTCTGGACATCCCTATTCATTGCTGCAAGGTGGTGGGTCCTGGTTTACTGGCTCTGCATGAGAGCCACAGTATTTTTGTTACAGTCAAATATATGCCTGGAACGAAAATCAAACAAATTAGGTTCTTGTAAGCTGCTGGTTTTTTTCCTTTTGGCAACCTTAAAATTTAGATAACCAAACCACCTGATGGGCCTGAATAAAGTGAAAACAGAACACAAGAAAAACCCACACCAATTTAGCAAAATATAATGAATTTAAATTAATAAAATGGCACCAAAATAAATTATATACAACCAGGACAAACAGAGTTATTGAGTATCAATGTTTCTAGTGAGAAAAGTGGCTGAAAGCACAAATTCCAACAGTGGTTATCTGGTCATGCTGAACCAGGACAAAGTCACAAGTTCAGCGTGACCACGATGGAGTGTGGGACGAGTGCAGGACCAAGTCCAGCCCACTGGAAGCAATACCTGGCAGTACTTTAGGATGAGATGTGAGCTCCTGTGCCGGGCTACATCGCAATACATTGCTTGGATGGGGCTGCCCATAAGGAGCTTCAAGCTGCTGCAATGTATGGTTGTGTTGAGTTGCATTGTGCTGGGTTGGTTCCGAGGAGAAGCGAGACCCTGAGTTCGATGGGGCCAATGATTAGGAGGTGCAAGGTGATATGATGTGAGCTCCTGCATCAAGTTTTGTCATGCTGCATCAGTACTGATTAGGCCGCCGATCAGGAGCTGCTATGTGCTGTAATGCAAGACTCTGCAATGCCTGGCCATGCATAAACCCCTGGTAGCTTGCAGAGTAAAAATCAAAATCTGCCCTCTCTGGTACAAGTCTAGACATCCCCGTTCCTTTCTGCAAGGTGGGTGGATCTTGGTTTACTGGCTCTGTATTTGAGCTGTAGTAATTTTGTGACAGGCATATATTGTGCCTGACACAAACATCAGACAAATGTTGCACCTGAAAGCCGCTATTTCTTTGCTTGGCAGCCTTATACTTTAGATAACCAGACTGCAATGTACTGGTGGGGTCTGAATAAAGTGAAAATACAGCATAGAAAAATCCCACACCAATTTAGCAAAATGAAGTGCATTTAAAATAATAAAATGATGTCAAAACAAATACATTAAATCCAATCGGTTCAACCAGAGTTATTGACATTCAAAGTGTCTAGGGGAAAAAGCACCCAAAAGCACAAACTGCAACAGTGGTTATATGCTCACACTGGACAGGGTCAAAGTCACAAGTTCAAGCTGACCACAATGGTGCGTTGGCCGGGAGAGGACTGAGTTCAGCCTGCTGCAAGGAGTACCTGGTTGCATGTAGGGCTGAGGTGTGAGGTGGCACGCTGCAGCGCAATACATCAGTTCAAATGCATCGGTTTTGAAGGAACCCTCAGTTTGACAAGGAGAAGTACACTCTGATGCCAGCCAAGGGTCCAGGACATGGGGGATACCTCTTGGGATCAGGGCACACTCCAGCAGAAGCCAGCAACAGGGCACAGGCAGGTCAAGTGGGGTCTGGTCAGCTGAGCCGATGGAGGGCACACCTCTGGTATTTGTTGTGTCCCTATAGCTGAAACAGGAGGCCCGCCTGCTAGCCCAGGAGTCACTATGGTGATCCTGGGTTCAAGGGAACAGGGCCAGTCTTCTTCCTCAGATAGAAGGCATTCCTCCCAGCAGCAGGGCAGCAGTAAATGCCTTCTTCTGAGTCTATCACAGATCCAGAAGTAATCTAATGAGTAGCGCAGGTGGTCCAATTATTATACTTTGTGCCAGCCTTGGATAGTGGAGGTTTCCCTATACTACCCCTATGTCTGGTTCTGGAATGATATTCACTTTTACTGTGAAGGCCCCAGTTAGCTTGGGTTGACGACTGGACAAACTGATGCCAGATTCCTTTGTGCGTGCATCACGGAAAGTCCTTCAAAATGTAATTGGGGCAGGACACAGCTCCACCCCCAGTCATACACTTAGTCCCCTTTTGTGTCACTGTCAGAGAGGAATGCACAAACCCCAACAGTAAAGCATTCACAGTCATGTGACCTAGAATACTGGCAGAAATCACAAATGGTTAGGACAAGAAAATGCCAACTTTTTAAAAGGTGCGTTTTCAGAATCGTAAGTTAAAATCCAACTTCACAAATGGAGATGATTTAAAATTATAATTCATTTTATTGTAAAGATCATTTTCAAATCTGCTCCCAATCCCAAGTTATCATTTATTGAGGGTAGTACGGTAACCCAATTGTTGTCATGGAAGAGAGGGGCCTTGCAATAGTGACAATAACGTTAGGATTTTTTCACTAACAGGACCCAAATGTCCTACTTTTTAAATGCCATGTACCCTGCCCTTAGACCTGTTGGGGCATACCTTAAGGTTGGTTTATAGGCTTTAAAAAGGAAGCTTGAGGCCAGGCAATAGATTTATTTTGCCAAGTCGAAATGCCAGTTTACTACTGCACTACTGGCTGAAGTGGCAAGCCTCAGACAAGTTTTAAAGTGCTACTTTAGTGGGTGACACAAACAGTGGTGGAAGCCCACTAGTAGCATTACATTTACAGGTCATGGGTGCATAGTACCATATAGTAGGGGCTTAGAAGTAAATTAAATGTGCTAATCAGGTTAAGGCCAATTTTACCATGTTTTAGCGAGAGAGCACAAGCACTTTAGCATTGGTTAGCAGGAGTAAACAAAACCAACAACAAAAACACCAAAACAAGGAGGGATGCAGGAATAATGTTCGGGGGACTCTCACCAAAGGGTGTCAGATTGAACAAATACTCACTAAGAAATTCCTACATAAATTCCACTATGCTGTCAGAATATCTGATGTACCTTGTATATAACAATCAATAAAACTGAATTCTGGAAGCAGAATTTGGAATTTACTAGTGCAAAAGTGTAAATTATTTTAAACCTATGTGTTGATTATGCGCACAACGTTCTTTGTGAATCCATATCTTTAGTAGTGATTGTAAATTTGCTATCCCCTTACAATGCCATTTGAGAATGTACAAAACAAATTGGTAATGCACAGAAACACCAACAAGTGGAGGAAACCAAAGTCTTTTCTAGTCATACTCAGTTAATTATCTGGTGACAGCTGCGTTGTGAAGCCAGAATCACTTTGCAAATGCTAACTGAAAAACAAGAAAAACGTGGGTGTAAAAATTGGAAAACATGTGGCATAGAATGTGCTATTTTACAGCAAAGTAACCCAAGTACAAAAAGCGCATTCTAAATAAGGTGCCTCACAATATTTTCACCTCGAAGATCAGTCAACTCTTCTTCAGTCTGATAGCCGATTAGATAAGAATGGTATATGCAGCACGGTAACTTGGTGCAAACTCAAAACTTCACTAAATCCACAAGGATAGACCTTAATCTTGAACTAAGCTTGAAATCAAAATGTAATTAACAATTGAATTGACAGTGAAGCAGATTTTACCACACAGTACTGATGGATAGGAGTAGGTTGCAAATCATAAATGTTTATTAACAAATTAGTAAAGTTGCAATCTCTAATCAAATTAATACGACTTAAATGAAATTTCACTTCAATACAGCACACATAAATATAACCCAACTAGTTCCGTTAGTAATGCAAATATTGTATTATTAAAGGCAACATACTCAAATTGAGCCAAAATCTTGTTTCCATAAAGGGAACTCACTAATGCTAAACTAAGGCTGAGGGCAGACCAGTGAAATTAAAAAGCAGCAGGTGTCAGCCAATAGAGCATTAAAAGCAGTTCCAAGTAAAGGTTCTAATTAGAATGAGAAGGAATGTACTTGCTCTCAATGAACCAGAAAAAGAAGAATTGGTTTCGAGAGCAGAAGAGAAAGGACGTCCATCTGCAAAGGTGGACAGGGGCAAGTCATCAAACTAACAAGCTTCACATAGTTAAAAGATAAGTTCCACCCCAAAAATAATTCCAGCAGGTTCCCACGAGGCAACAATCACTCATAATATAGTGTTCTTCTGATACTTGGTGCTGGCTTCCTTTGCACAAATAAAACAATGCCGACTTGATGGCAACCATCACAATATCTTACAAAGGAGTATACAGTGCCTCAGTTTTCATCTCCAATGCAAGTGCTGAAGTCACTCTCTAAACCAGCCAATTGCTGCACTTTGACTTTTAAAGTGTAAATTAACAAAGAATAACATTTCTAAATGAGCAAAAGGTGTCCCTGGTATTGGAAAGAGAATAACTGTTATGCACAGAAAGCAGAAATACAACATTCATTTCAAACATAGAATAAGGCACCTAAGCCAACTCATGCCCAAGTTAAAATTGTACATCTGCTAACTAAGGTTTATCAAAATATGTGATTCATTCACTTTACTAAACCTAAGTATAAAACAAAATACAAAATGCTATGTGAAATATTATGCACAAATAATGAATACATCATGTGCAAATCTTGTAAGCTATGGTTATGCGGGTTAAAGGTTATCAGTTTATGGAGCGCTGATAACTCATGATGGCATTGCATCATCCAGCTTTACACATCAAGTGTTGGCTGAAGGACCAAACCTGCTGAAAAGCCCTGTACTCAATTCTTTGCAGCTAAAAATACCTTCTGTGCAGGCTTTTTTTTTGGTGTATATGGTTAGTTCTGAATTTCCATGCAAAAGGTGATATAGGTTTTGCTTATAACACTAACACTGTTTGATGAATCTACTCAAATAGTAATAGTCGCTATGTTTCAGCAAGTTGAATTTCATGCAGAGCTGTTCAGGGGGAAAAACAGAGGGAAGTGGTGTCAAAAAATAATGTTGTTCATTTTAACTCCCATCGGAATCTTACCTTCCACAAAAGCCAGAAACACTTATTTAGATTACATCGAACTTGGCATGAAAATAGAAGGTACTAAGAGGTGTGCCATTATTTAGTCTGATATAAATTGGCTCATTAAGTCTTAAGAAAATAGTGCCAAAAAGAAGTTGGGTGGGGTTCAAGAGGGTTTATTTTAAAGCCATCTTGATTGGTGATTTGTGGATCCTTCGCAATTTTGTGAATCTGTGGAACTTCTCAAATACATTTAAAATAAAAAATACATGTCATTCAACAAGAGAATGCTGTCCACGTGTTGATTGAGGATCGTCAGGAATGGAGCCAGGACATTAATCCATGTGCTCTTCTTAGTTGGCTGTATAGGAAAATGTACCGAACATGGTGCTCTGGGCAATGCCATGGAAAGAAAAGGGGATACGATTAGCACTACCTGAGCCCCAGGTCAGAGTAGCCCAAGAGGATCTATTTTTGTGGGATTGGTAGATCAAATTTGCAGATCCTGAACCTTCCAAAATGCAAAGCCTTGTGGGAAAACCGAGAAAGCGTACAGCCCAAGGATCTGTGCACCATGCTAGGGTATGTGTAGAGGATCGGTGTGTCCAGTGAATAGGCACACAAACAGGTGTACAGTACATAGTCACAAATTACCAAAGAACTATGGGGCATATTATCAAGGGGCTTTATCTCCGCTTTTTTGGCTTTAAAAGCCAAGAAAGCAGAGATAAAATTATCTCCCTATTACCAAGCTGTCGCTAACACCAGTTAGCGACAGCTAATAGGAGATAGTGACCATCTTGGGCCCCGCTTTGCATGTCAGTGATATTTATCACTAATGACATGCAAAGTGGGCGTGCCAAGATGTTAGCGACTGAAAACAGTCGCTAACATCGCTATCTCCTATTACCAACTTTTGGAGATATTCGCGCTAAGCGCGAATATCTCCAAAAGCTAACACTTGCCCAGGAGCAGTTCTTAGCCATGTTATCCAATGGGAGGTGGATAACATGGCTAAGAGCATTTGCTCGATAATGCATGAATATCGCGGACTTTTCAGCGATATTCATGCATTGCGGCCGTTTTTTATCGCATTTGCGATAAACCTTGCTAATAGCAAGGTTTATCTGCGATAAAAATCGCCGATTTGCGGCGATAATTTTTGTCTCTAAATAAGTGAGAGACAAAAATTATCTCTATTGGTTGGTAATATGCCCCCATGTTACTCTTGACATATTAACATATGTTTACAAGAAAACTTTGAGATTCACTTAAAAAAAACACTCTCAAAATAAGGTTATAGGTTAAACCAGAAAACTGAAGTACATCAGTTACAGCGTGCTCTTAAGTTCATAACATGCACAATAGCCATGCAAACCATGAATCACAACCCAAATACAATGTTTCAATTAATGTGTGTAACACATATATCAGAAGTACTAGGCCACTTTCCCTGATGCAGGTTCTTGCCCAGGATAAGGTGAATATGCAGGGCTGTAGGAGAGGCTAATGGCATCTATCACTACTTCTAGCTGCTCTCTAGCCACACCAATCACCACAATCCCGTTTTCTATCAGTGAGCATCCCACCTATTCCACCAATAGAAGAAATGAATCAGTGGTGGGGTGTGAATGTAAGAGTAGGTACAGGCATTGCTCCGAGACCTTCCCCTTCAAATGCTAACTTTCTGTTTCATTAATTCTGTTGGGGACAAAGAGGTGTAAGGGTGCGTGGTTCTATCTCCTTGCAAGGGTACAGATACGAAGCTCATTCCTCTGAAAATACGTCACTCTCAATGAGAAGGCTTGTTAGATGAAGGTGCTGTGTGTCTGGCCCCAGAAAGGCATCATACAATCTTTATCCTGTGTATTGCTCTAAACATGTTTGTAACTTTTGCAGGAGACATGTGTAAACTCCATGGGAGCTGAGAGAAAGTTAGAGATTGCTGAAATTAGACAACATTCTGAATTCAGCAATGAGACAAGGGCAGGAAATGGTCCTCACTTCCCCTCACCGACTGGACAACGGCAAGGGTACAGATACGAAGCTCATTCCTCTGAAAATACGTCACTCTCAATGAGAAGGCTTGTTAGATGAAGGTGCTGTGTGTCTGGCCCCAGAAAGGCATCATACAATCTTTATCCTGTGTATTGCTCTAAACATGTTTGTAACTTTTGCAGGAGACATGTGTAAACTCCATGGGAGCTGAGAGAAAGTTAGAGATTGCTGAAATTAGACAACATTCTGAATTCAGCAATGAGACATGGGCAGGAAATGGTCCTCACTTTCCCTCACCGACTGGACAACGGCTCTCACTCAAGACCCCCCGAGAAGGGCCTTGACCCCTGCCTCTGCTTCTAGCAACTTTGATCACTGGATTTCCAGCACCTTAGACAAAGTTCTTCCCAAACGCCCCTGTAAACTCATCAGAAGACCTAAAGTTGCACCCTGGTACACTCCTGCTCTGAGGTTATTAAAGCTTGACTGCCGCAGACTAGAGAGAGCGTGGAGGAAGGACCATTCTCTGTCTAGGAAAGATGATTATAGGTCCGGAATGAGGCTCTATAAATCAGAGATTAAAATGGCGCAAACTTCCTTCTATGAAGGGAAAATCAGTGCTGCAGCCAACGCGCCTAGGGAAATCTTTAGGATAGCCAAATCCCTTATTTCACCTCCAGCTGAGCGTCCTACTGCTGAAGGGGCACAAGACCGCTGTAATGAGATAGCTGCCTTTTTTTCCAAGAAAATCTCGACCATATACTCCTCATTTAGTAATCCTACGGTCAACACCCCCTCCGTCCCTTCTAAGCCAGCTGACTCTCCGACTCTCTGCAAGCTGGATACAATTCCGCTTCTTGATGCCGGCAGCCTGGATGGATTAATCTCCAAAGTTTCTTCCGGCTCTCCTAATGACCCGGCACCCCCCCGGATCCTTGTCAAGGCACTGGGCGTTATTCGTCCTGTTATCCTGGAAGCTTTAAACACCTCTATTGTGTCCAGGTCGGTCCCGCTTGCTTGGAAGTGTGCCATGGTGAGGGTGCTTCTCAAGAAACCCTCCTTGGACCAAAACAACTTCTCCAACTACCGTCCCATTTCGTTGCTTCCCTGGCTGAGTAAACTGCTGGAGAGGCACGCCAACAATATCTTAACAGACTATTTGGAGTCCAACTGTCTGTTGCGTGCCTCCCAGACAGGTTTTCGCCCTCAGCATGGCACAGAAACCGCCATGTTGGCGGTCACAGAGGAAGCAAGAATGACTTTGGATCGGGGAGGAAAGGTGGCCATTATCTTGTTAGACCTTAGCGCCGCGTTCGACACGGTGAACCATGCCACGCTAGTACACCGACTGGCGGGCATGGGCGTGTCGGGCGCGGCTCTGGACTGGCTCACCTCCTTTCTGAGTGAGCGCTTTTTCCGGGTCTTCGAGGGTGAGAGAGTCTCTCCTAAACATCCTCTCAGGTGTGGGGTCCCTCAGGGCTCCTCCCTGAGCCCGACCCTCTTTAACGCCTACATGGAGCCTCTGGACAGGATAGTCCATCCCTTTGGTGTGCGTATAGTCACCTACGCGGATGATACGCAGCTGGTGGTCTCGTTAGACCACGCTGATGGATCATCCAACACCTTAGGCCCCTGTCTAGAGGCTGTTGCCAGTTGGATGCAAGCCTCCTGTCTCAAGCTTAACGGGGAGAAGACAGACATCATTCTCCTCGGAAATCCCTCCCCTTCTGCTCTTGCACCCGTCTGGCCACCATGTCTTGGCGCTCCTCCTGTCCCCAAGTCCCAGATAAAGAGCCTCGGGATCTGGCTTGACACCGCCCTTGATTTCTCGGTCCAGGCTACTAAGACTGCGGCCACTTGCTTCGGACTCATGAGGATGCTCCGGCGGGTGCTCCCTTTGCTCCCTTTCCAGGCGAGGAGGATCATGGTCCAGGCCCTGATTCTCTCCCGCCTGGATTATGGGAACGCTCTCTACCTGGGAGCACCGGCTTCGGTTCTTCAGAGGCTCCAGGTCACACAAAACAGTGCGGCCCGCCTACTGTTCAATCTGTCCCGTCGGCAGTCGGCGAGGAAGGCTCTGAGGGACCTCCATTGGCTCCCAATGACTGCCAGAGTGCAGTTTAAAGCTCTGTGCATTATGCACAAATCCCTTCATCGTGTAGGCCCAGCGATTCTGCACCCTCTGGTCACGCCTTATGTCCCTACACGCCCCCTTCGGTCTGGTACTCTGCAGTTGGCCACCTCCTCTAAAATTAATAAAGCCCGTTGGGGTGGCCGTTCTTTTTCCCACTCGGCGACCAGACTTTGGAACGCCCTCCCCTTTGCCATCCGAGGAAATAGCAACCTCCTCTCGTTCAGAAAGGCCTTGAAAACGCATTTGTTTGCTAAATCCTGCTGATCTGCCCTGAGCCTGCGCTAAACCATTTTATCTTCAAGCGCTGCGAGGCCTCAGGGCAGTTATGCGCTATACAAATGCAATTTTTCATTTCATTTCATTTCATTTCACAAAGAAATAAAAAAAAGTTAATACAAGTGGGATAAAAGAGAAATGGATATCAATGCTTTCATATGTATAGGAAAGCTATGCATTTTGTAAATGTACACAGGTATAACATTTTTGTGCCAACAATAATTTGTACAGTTCCAAAGTTTTTGATTCATGATAATGCCATGTGAGTAAATTCTATAAAAAATGTGTTTCTGTGAACACTGACTTGCAATAGAAAGCTAAAATATAGATACATGTAATAGGTAATAGCAAATATCCTATCATCTGGCAATTCCTACAATTTCTGCATTTAAAGCGGCACCCTGGATGTGAGGGTGAGCCTAACATCCATGATAGGAACGCCCTAAGAATTAAACAGAGGAACTTACATTGGGGATTTGGATATTTGCAGTATTTGGGCCCAGAGTCAGCCAGCACCCAGGAAACCAAGCAATCCAAGACATTTCTAAAAACAATACGCATCAGACAGTTGAGGGTGGTGTAGCTTCAGTGGATGCCACCTTCTTTTGTCAACAAGAATCCCCTTCAAACTGTTTCAGGGATTCTGCGGGGAAGCAGAACTGTGCCTAGGGAGAACAGGACGTCCGAATGTAGGAAGTGAGTCTCTCTATCATGTTAGTACCTATATGCCACATTTCCATTAGCTCACAGTGCCTCACCTGAACTCCCAACCTTCTTAGAGTAACAGATAATTTTGTCAAACCTAGAACATGAATATCTAGTCCCCAAGGTAACTATGGAAACAGATCATCACCTTTCATTTCTCACTCATTCATGTCCATAGTAAACAAAATAAAGACACGTAAGGAAGTTTACAAAATATTTATTGAAACTATCGTAGTCTATTTTGAAACAAGTGTGCTGCGATAAGTAAACAAATACAACTGTGGAAGGTAATCAACACTACAAGCAGACTGAATACAATAAATAACCCAACCATGGCAACTAATATATCTATCCAGGCCTACCCTCAGGATGAGAGAAAGTGATATATTAGTGATCTCTGGGATTAGCACCGGACCCTATAACTGTCATATGAAGTTAGGTGGTCTGCATCAAAGGTGTAAACTCAGTTTACGCAAGGCTGCTGCTTCCTTTTCAGGACCGGTCTCTCTGCTAGAATTCTCCTCCTGACCCCCATGGGGGGCGAGACACAGTCCATATGATAAGAAGTACTGTGTTAGGGAACTGCTGCTGTGCTATGCTACTGTGTTGTGTCTAAAAATATTAGGTGATGGTTCTCACCAGGCACAAGAAAACAGAACACCATGTTGTTCAAACGTGTATGAGTAGTTCAGACTGAATCCCAAAAAGAGTCACTCAATAAGAAATAATATGTGCAATGTATTTCTAAAGCAATATCATGTCACAAAAACAAATGTATTATGTGTGGCTGTGCAGAGGCATCCTAAAACTATGTGCAACTAAGGAAAAACCAAAGTGTGCCAAAAAGGGAAAACACTACAAACCCATTCCTGAAAAAACAAATCGTAATCCTAATTCTGTGACTGAAAGTTTCAAAATGTATGCAGAACGGCAAAGTCCCTTCACTCAGCAATTCTTACTTCTACTGATAAAAACAGTAGCTAACGTATGTGGCTACGCCTATGTCAACTGACAGGAGCCGGCCAAAGCTGTTACTGTATGAATCAATATGGTCTTCAGTTACTCACGGTGTTTTCCTATTCCTTTTCAGTGCAATAGGCCCACTCACTTGTGGACTACTATTTAAATATGCAGAGTATGATCATTTGACTTGCAGTCTGCCGCAAGTTTGGAGTTTTTAGTCACAGACAAGCGAAGAATTTCCCCCTAGGCCATTTTGAATAATACAACATGCAAGGATTCATGCAAGCCATGGAGCCCTGCATTCCACTGGGTCTGTAGTTCTTATGAATGTCCACAGATAGTAGGTTTTTCTGGGTGCACGCTGACACTGGATCGAAATATTGCAGTCATCTTGATTGAAGATCCACTTAACAAAAACACTGCTTGGTGTCTTGTGGGTAGATCCCTGCTTAAATCCATTAACAATCCACACATGTCTAGTCACTCTTCACTTAGGATTCCTAGGAGAACACAGATGTGGGTCAAGCCTTGATAAGAGTATTTTCCTACCGAAGGAGGGCTTGAGGGAATTGTCATGTTTAGTGTTAAAATTGTTGATAACATAGCGCACATTATGCCAATCAATGTTTTCTTCTGTCCAGACAATCTAATTGAGGGAAGTCTGGCATGCAGTGATGAAAACACGGGTCGTGGCCACGGAACCGATGAGGGAAGACGCGTGAGTCTGAAGCTCCACGCTGACCCCGACTTTTATCCTGTTTTGGGACTAGCATTTGATCTTTTTAGCACCCATGATGGTGCCTATTGATGAGGAGAGCACCCACTGATGCCGATTGAAGGTTGGGAGCCCTAACCGACTGGAGATCGACGAAAGAAGTGCGATCCTCTGAGGAGCATCTAAGATGGCGCCGCCTGTGGCTCTGAAGGACTGAGTCCGTTGCTGATAACTGGACACTGATTGTAGCGAGGATGTAGAGGACTCCAGAGAGGATAATTTAACCTCAGACTTCCTGGAACCCCTGCGTTGCACTGGTGACCTGAGGGGGCTCTGCAGCACCAGGGAAGGTGGCTGCCGCACCGACGGGAGGGGGCTGGCAGAGTGATAAGGTAGCGCTGCCCAGCATTTGTGGATGCAGCTCTGAAACATTACGGAGCTTGGAGCTGAGCTTGCGGATGGAGACCGCCATTTCAGGGCATATGAGGGCGCCACTTGGAAAAAGGCTGAGAAAATGGCGGACAGCTGGTAGCGCACCGCAGAACCACCCCTGATCTTATCGAGGTGCCTGGAGAGCAGGTATTTGCAGTGACTGTTGGAGAGCACAGCTGCGGGACCTTGCACAGGGATGGCCCGCTATCGCGTGAATGGGAGTGAGGAGATGATCAGGCGGTAGGGTGAGTGATAGTGAGGCCATGAGGAGCTGATCGCTGTAGCACACCACAGGCAGCCCTGTGTGGGGGCAGTGTGCTGATGCCTGCATTGGAATGGTTGTGAACTGTATGTACGGCTGCTCGGCTGGTATTATGATGGAGAGGTGCCACTAGGAGAGTGGTGATCATAGCTTCTGGACACAGTATACTGGCGACTGCTACTGGAAGTGCTGTAGCGGAGGAGGGGACGGTATAGCGGAGCAGTGGCAGCCGCAGGAGGACTTGGAGCGGTGGGAGGTGAGCATGCATGAGACAAGGGCGCTGCCCCTTACAGCTGTGTATGGTTAGTGCCTGGGGATTTGAACTTGAGTGGCCTCGGACACTGTACTGTACCTAAGCATTTCACATTTACTGACTACTGTGGGCGGTATTGGTGTACCTCATAGCACGCAGCGGAAAGGTATTGGAGAGTGCCCACAGAGAGCGGACAGCCATGTGGTAAGAGACGTGTGGAACGGTGGTGAAGAGAGACCCGACTGGCGAGGGAGCTGGCTTGTTTGCCACATGAGATACGTGCCCAGTGGGCAGTTGGCAGAGGGGCTGTACTGGTGCTGGGACTTGCAGCAGAATATTCAATAATGGGGAAACCGCAAGGGAAACAAGGAGGGGTCCCCTGAGAGCAGGATGAAGAACCAGGTGCACAAGACAAGCAAGAGGTGCTTTCACAACATCCGGAGGGGATGATGCAGCAACAAGTAGATCAGATTCTCAAAGCCAATACTGACACTAGAGATGCTCTCCATCAAGACATTGCGTATGTCGCGCAGGGTCTGGGGCTTCTTCGCGCAGGTCATGCTAAACTTGCGGACAAGGTAAAGCAAACTGAAGCGATGCTGGGGACTTTGGAACCTGCCCAAAAAGCACTGGAAGCTAAGATGACGGATGTCACCCATCGATTGCAAGTTTGGAGAGGAGGGAGAAAGACGCTTAAGGAAGAAACCGAAGAAACAACGTCTGCGTGGTAGGGCTGCAGAAGGAGTGAAAGGGGTCAACATACTGGATTACTTGGAAAACTGGCTTAGAACAGAAGTGGCCCCTGAGGGTCTGTCACCCTTTTATACGCTGGAGAGAGCCCACAGAGTACCAGCTCGGCCGCTGGTGCCTGGCAGGCCGCCCAGACCTGTGGTGGCTAGATTACTTCACTATAAGGATAGGGATCTCCTGTTGCACAAGGTCGTACATCAGGACCCTACAAAGTACACAATTGTTACGTGACACTGTTCTTGAATTATACATTCGATGTACAGCGCCGCAGTGCCTCGTGCTTAGCGGTCAAAAAGGAGCTCCGAGAAGAAGGTCTCCAATATTTACTGCTGTTTCCCGCACGTCTAAGAGTGGTAATGGACAGTAAGACATATTTCCACGATAGTCCTAAAGAAGCTTGGACATGGCTTGAATTGTACCGAACAGGCACAGCAGAAGCGGGACGCAGCGTGAAGACATTAGCGGAGGGGCTGCCACGCCAATCGCGACGGATTCGTAGACGTCGTTTAGCTGCCCATAAACCCACAGAGACCCAAACGGAGAAAGAGTGAACTGCTGCGCTGCAGGCAGTCACGGCGATCTCTCAGGAGAAGGGGGAGGTTTGCTGGTGGCAACAGACTTGGAAAAGGGCTCCCTCAAGTCGGAGACTGATGAATCACAAACAGGAAGTGTTAATTTGCCACACGTAACACCTGGGACAGCGGGCGAGATTGCAGATGCTTAAGGACACTGAATAGCCTAAGACTACATGAGGGAGGGGGAGGGAGGGTAGTATTCGTTTTTCTTTTTTTTTTTTGCTGATTCACCGCCCTTGTGTAGGGAGATGCTGGATGATGAATAGAAAGGTCGGTAGAGACTGTTGGGCGTTTGAAATGTGTGGGTCCTTCGTAAAGTATTTCCTCAAGAGAAGTTGAGGTTTATTTATCATCATGGGTACGGGTGCGATGGTGTGCGTCTGGTGGGTCGGTCCTCTATGGCTCTAGGCCGCCTCCTCTATTTTCATGTGGTTGCGGTTCCTCGGTTGTTGCCAGAGGAACACTTAGAGTGTTGGTTTTATATAAGTGCTAGATTTGTAGAGCCTGTTCTGGGGTGGGTTTGTTGGGGACATTTTGTGTTGTTTTTTGGGGTAGCTAGGGCCACCGGGTAGTTGAACCGGGAGCACAGCTGATTGGGAGATTTTGGCTTTGACATGGGGACATTAATTGCCTTTAAATGCATTACCTGGAATGTACGGGGGCTCTGCATGATGATATGACATCATAAGGTGCATGCTTATTTGGTGCGGAGGGGGGTTCATATAGCCTTTCTCCAGGAAACTCACATTAATCAGACTGAGGAGTTAGCGTTAAAGTGCAGATGGAGGAGACAATTGTATAACACGACGTACTCAGCTTTTGTGAGGGGGGCCCTGATATGGATTAGGGCGGGAGTCCCATTTCAGTTGATCCAACAATTGGTGGGTCCGGACGGGAGGTTTGTGGTGCTGATGGGTCGTCTTAATGGTATAGACGTGACACTGAGTAGTATATATCCTACTAATGTGGACCAGATTTCCTTTTTCAGTAGTCTGTCGGGGAAGTTAGCACTGTACTTAACTTGTTTGGTGTTGATGGGAGGGGACTTCAACTTTGTAGCGGACATTGAGATGGATAGGGCCCATCCCCGATGCCTGAAGCCCTATACATAGATTATCCAAGGCTAGGCAAGAGTGGCAAAATGATTAGGGGCTGGTGGACACGTAACGCGCACACAGCACCTGGAGGAGCGGGATTATTCTTACTTTTCCGCGCCACACAAATTACATGTGCGGCTTGATGCGATGTTGTGTACCCCTGACGTCCATACTAGAGTGAGTCACAGTGAATATTTTGCCAGAACTTTATCAGATCATAATCCTTTATTGGTTAAGATGCATTGGGCCCAGGAGAGACCTGTGATACCGACATGGCCGTTACAACCAGAGGCATTGGAGGACCCTGTCTTCCGTGAGGAAATTAGGGCAGGGGTAACTCGATACTTTAATGAGATGAGAGCACAGCATCGACACGAGCGCTGGAGTGGGATTCCTTTAAGGTGGTGGTGCGAAGTTTATGTATAATTAAAATGGTGGGGGTGAGGAAGACACTCTTGAGTGACATAGAGACGACAGAACAGCGATTGCGAATGGCAGAGAGAGCACGCCCGGAGAACCTAGATGCGCAAGGGGAGGTGTCCAAAGCTAGGGAGGCGGTAGCGGCGCAGGTCGAAAGGCTATGCTGCTTTGATCATCTGTCGTATATGGGGAAGGTGCATGAAGCGGGCGCGTTATTGGCATGGCTGGCTAACCTGCACCCCCGGGCACACCTATATTGTGTCTGACGACACCGACGGGAGAGATGGTGTATACCCAACAAGAGATTAATGGGTTGTTCTTGGAATATTACGCGGAACTTTACAGCAGCAAAGTACACAACACTGGGGATTCTATAGGGGATTTCCTACTGGAATTGCCGTTGTCCCAGCTGGATGAGGAACAAGCTGACTTGTTAGGAGGGGAAAACACAATAGGAGAATTAAGGGGCGCAATTAAGCATATGGCACGCAATAATATACCGGGGTGGATGGGCTGCCCGTTGAGTTCTATTCGGTGTACGTTGATCGCTTGGCACTACGGCTATAAGCAGTATTCCAAGAGGCATGCAGGGTGAGGATATTACCGGCAACTTCTGGGGAAGCTATCATTATACCGCTGTTAAAACCTGGGAGAGACCCATCAGATAAGACTGCCTATCGCACGCTCTCAATGTTAACCTCTGATTATAAAATCCTGAGTGGGAGTTTGGCGACAGACTCCTACCGTACATGGTTTGCCTGATCCAATAGGACCAGGCAGAATTCACCCCCACACGGAACACGTCTATCAGCGTGCAACGTTTGCTTCGCATCTTGGGGGAGGATCACAGCCATGTGCCCTTTGCAACGGTTCTTTCAGTTGACATAGAAAAGGCTTTCGATAGCCTGGAATGGACCTATTTGTTCCATGTTATGCGTGTCATGGGTTTAGGTGAGGCATTCATGGGATGGACAGAGATCCTTGATAGATCGCGATGGCCCGGGTGTGGACGGGTGCGACGGTTTCCTCCTCTTGCTCGGTTGGGTGGGGCATGCGGCAGGGATGCCTGCTTCCTCCTTTACTATTCGCACAGGCCATCGAACCATTGGGCGTACAGGCTAGGACAGGGAGGCACTACCCTGGCCTGGAATTATGCGGGGGATGCTCTGAGGGGGGCAATGTCCTTATTGCATGCATTTGGTGCGGCTTTGGGTGAATTGGGCGAAGACCTGACTGTTCCCTGTAGATGCATTTATGTAGGGCCCTACCCAGACAGAGGGTATAAGATGGGAACCTCACTGCTTGCCTTACCTTGGAGCTAATATTTATCATAAGCAGGAAGACCGTTCAGAGGGTAACACAGGCAGAGCTATGAGAGGCATTAAGGTTAGTTTGGTATTCTGAAGTACTCTGCCATTATCAGTAGCAGGCCAGGTGGCACTCCTGAAGATGGTGGCACTCCCCCAGTTGCAGTATTATTTTAGAACATTATCAATCTGGATACCGAACTCATTATTCAAAATGATGAGATCTTTGGTGGGTGAATTCCTGTGGGGGACTAGCAGACAGCGGGTGGCCTTGGTTACAATGATGCGGCCACGAGCTGAGGGGGGTAGGCAGTCCCTGATTTTGAATTGTATTATTTGGCTGCCCAGCTACAATGGCTTACGCAAGCAGTGGCTAGGGAGTTGAGGGGTCCTGACGGTCCGGTGGAGCAGTGGATACCGCGGCATGTTTTGTCCTTTATTATACTTCATCCGCAACCACACCTTGTGTACCTAACTCATGAAGAACGGACACTGAGGCTATGCTGGAATCAGAGCCATAACAGAGGTGGGATTGCCCGACCATATGCTCTGGAGATCCCTCTGGGTGTGTGTACTGCTCTTCCGCATGGGGGGATTGGACGGCTCTGGCTATGTGGGAGGACTTAGGAATACAATAATCGAAGATTAATATAAAGATGGTACCCTTCTAACTTACCAAGCCCTGCAAGATAGATATGGCCTCCCCACGGGAGATTTCTTATTACATTCAGCCTTGGTGTTAGCAATTCAGCGTCAATGGGGAGGGGAGTTGTTGTAATCACAGACTTCTATGGTATGCCAATATGTGACGATGGCAGCGGGATCCTTCAAAGCTATTACATGTCTTCATAGATGAATGGTGCGTGAAGGGACAAAACCCCTGAGCCGATTACAACGGAAATGGGAGGCAGACCTTGGGAAGGAGATTCCAGAGACAACGTGGGCCCGATTAGTGGAGAGAGCGTGGAAGGACACGAGCAGTGCCAGGTTCCAATTGATTCACTTTTATATCCTACATAGGGCGTACTTAACCCCGGATAAGATCAACAGATACTTTAAAGTGGGTACAGCCTAATGCCCACATTGTAACTTAGTGGGGGCAGAGTTTCACCATATGATGTGGAGTTGCCCGCAGTTGGGAACATACTGGGAGGAGGTGGGAAACATGCTCTGTGAGATTATACACGTAGACAGCTAGAGCCTGACATAGGTACGAGCTTATTACACTGGCCTCCGCATACACAAAGAACAAAAGTCAAAAGTAAGTTTTTTGATTTGGGGTTGCTGTTGGCCAAGAGGGATCTTATGGCGCATTGGAAATCTAGGCAAGGGTCTAGCACTGCTAGATGGAAGGCAGAATTACTTAAGTGGGCAACCAGTGAGAGCACAGTTCGGTTCCGGCAAGCTAAAAGCTAAAATGATAAGGCACTGGAAACTGCGAAGGCGTGGGAGGCCTTAGTTGTGTTACTACAGATCCCTGAGGCAGAGTCAGATGGAGGCTCAGCATTGAATGAACCACTGAGGGCACCCCCAACCGATGGAGAATAGGGGGGGCTCCTGACCTTCCTGGGCAGCACCGCTATAACAATGGAGAATGTCAGATTGGACTGAGTAAATTGGAAGTTGATGTGCTACATTAATCTAGAATGGTAAGACATATTGTTTTTTCTTTTATGTGAACGATGAACACACCAGTGGCAAGGGGTGGGGTGGGTAATAGGAGTGAGACTGGCTTTTCTTTATGCATAGATACAAATTTCGGTTGGTTCACAGAGGCCTGTTTTGGAAAGGGGCAGAGAATACCCATAAATGCGAGTGAAGAACGTTCCAAAGTAGATGGGACATGAGAGATAGATATGCAATAATGGAATGTATGGTGCTATAAATGTATAAGCGGGTAGGCCTACAAATAGAATAATATATGTACTGAATGCTGTTATTGCAATGCTAATGTCAGATGTTTGATGGTTGGAACAAATCAATAAAAAAACATTTTTTTTTAAATGCGGTGATGAAAACATCAGACTGTGAAGATGTTAGAATATATGGTTTTAGTGGGCTTCTGTAGTAGTTGGCTTCTTAACACCCCCATGGCAAACCCAAGGAGATAATGGAGGGAGTGCTGAAACGTTTCACACACTCACCCCCAGTCACAGATCTGGGTTGGATCCATCATCATTCTTTGGCTCACTTGCCACCTCAGTTCAGACCCAGCTATATGCAAATCAGTCTTGACCCTGTGCCTAATGGGAACAGTCCAGCCTGAACTGCCAAGCCAGGTCTTCCCTGAACCGGAAACAAGCATCCTGGGACGAGTTTCTGGGTAACACCCTTCATCAACCAGGTTAGCTTGAATCCAGTGGCAAGGTGAGCAAGGGACCCACGTCTGGGCATACCCAGCCAACTTAGGGCAAACAAAGCAAACACAAGGATATAATGGACGGAGTGCTGAAATCTTTCAGACACTCACCCCCAGTCACAGATCTGGGTTGAATCCATTGTCATTCTTTAGCTCACTTTGCCACCTCAGCTCAGACCCAGCTATATGCAACTCAGTCTTGACCCTGTGACTCATGAAAACAGTCCAGCCCGAACTTCCAAGCCAGGTCTTCCCTGAACCAGAAACAAGCATCCTGGGACCGGTTTCTGGGTAACACCCTTCCTCAACCAGGCTAGCTTTAATTCAGTTTCCATGAAGACCATCCACTATAGTACCCCATCCGCCTACCGTTCAGCGAAGCACTGACATCCATCCTCAACATCTCCATCGACTCGCCACAATCCAAGAGACCTGGAAACATGCCACCGTCATGCCCCTGCTGCAGGAACCATCTGCTGACCCAGCCACCCTTTCCAACGACAGACCCATTTACCTCCTAACATACCTGGCACAAATCTTAGAGAAACCATCTCAGCAGCTACGCAGTCCACAAACAGACCCAAAACCACATATTGCCACCTCAGACAACATCCGCATAATGCTTTGTGAAGGATGTACTGCATCCTCATTCTCCTAGACCTCTCAGCAGCCTTTGGGACAGTCTCACACCCCATCTTCAACAGACATCTGCATGTTTATTGAGCACTGGTAATTCATGATGGCATTGCATCATCCAGTTGTACACCTTGAGTGTTGGCTGAAGGACCAAGCCTGCTGAAAAGCTATGTACTCAATCCTTTGCAGCTCACAGTACCTTCTGTGCAGGCTTTTCTGTGTATATTGTTAGTTCTGCATTTGCATAAAAAAGGTTAGATTTTGCTTATAATCTGAACTCTCTTTGAGGAATTTACTCGCATCCTAGGACATCTCAGGACCCTCTCTCCACTGTATGTACACTTTCTTAATGGATAGAACACAAGCCGTTAGCCTAGTACCTTACTCTTTGGAAGCCTGCAAACTCATCTGTGGAGTGCTTTAAGGTTCATTGTTCAGCCCCACCCTCTGCAACGCTGATATAATAATGTTCTGAACAATGTCATCAGCACACACATAAACAGCCTCTCCTATAAAGATGACCCACAACTCATACTCTTCCTCTCGCATAACTGAAGTTGCTAACTGGATGAAAGCCAACTGTCTAAAACTCAACACTGTCAAGACAGAAGTAGTGACCTTTCGCAACAATACCTCACCATGGGACTCCAACTGGCAATCCGACAAACTCACACCCACACCAACACCCGTCGCCCACACCAGGAACATTATATTATTCATCAACAGCAAACTGGAAATGAAAGCAGACTCACTTCATCCTGATTCCACACCTTGAACGTGCTGAGGAAGCTCTTCAAATGACTCTGAAGCAACACTAAAAAAAGCTGTTGCGAATGCCCTAGTCACTAGCAAGTTGGACTGTGGGAACATTATCTATACATGTATCACCAAGCAACACACTACAAGCCTACAAACCATCCAGAACCCAGCAGCCAGACTCATACTTAGCCTCCCACACCGAAACCACACCACACCTCAGAGAGCTCCAGTGCGTCTCTATTCACCGATGCATTCTTTCAAAACTCCTCAGACATACATTCAAGGCACTTGACAACTTAGGCTTCCTCCTGACATCAACCACCCAGGCGCCTTCACTTCGTAGGACTCCTGCATGCACACACATCATGCATACACAGAACCAGACCAGGGGGACATGTATTCTCATACATCACTCCTACCGCATGGCACTTACTCACACCCCACATTAGAGCCTACTTCTCTCTTCATGAATTCTGCAAGAAGCAAAAGACCTAACTTTTTCAATTAACCTACCTAAAAAAAGGCAGGGCTAGGCACACACCTGCTCAGTGTCAGGATAACTTTGTGGGTTAGATTGAGCATTATGAATATAAATTCCGTTACTATCTTATTATTTAAAAGGAGGGTTTAGGCCTCTGAAAAAAGGTGTTATTGTACTGTCACATTAGTGGTGGTGTGATACAGTCCACTAATGGCATTTAACTTACAGGCCCTGGATACACTTGGTACCATTTAATAGGAACTAATAGGTTACGTGAATATGCCAATTAGGAGTATAGCCAATTACGACAGTTGTAGGGGTCAGAGCACATGCACAGGGCATCAGTGTTCCAATATGCAGAGTCCAAGAACCAGCAAGAAAATCTATCATGTAAATTGGAGAGCCAACCGAAAAAGTGTATTTTCACTGGGCCTTTAATGACACCTGTAAATAGGTACACATTGGCCTAGCTTTTTGCCTGCTTCCAACCTTCATCCCTTGTCAAAACGTGACATATGTTCCATCCGAATATTCCAAGTTCATTACAGTCAGTGGATTGCACATAATGGAGGATAGGACATGCTCCACACTTACTCCATCTATAAATCCCTTAGTTTAGCTGGAAGTGCTCTTTGGTGAACTTAAGAGAGTTGGACCTGTAATGCCACCCATGGATGACTCTGTGTGTCCTGGAGAGGTTAGCAGTTTCACTGCTGCCTCACAGAGGAACTTTTGTGTAGAGGCAGAGACAGGAATGGGGCAGCAAAGGGCAGAGGAACAGCTGAGGCACGAGGGAACCTGCCCTGCTCCTCGGAAGACAGCTGATGTGAATGTCAGGATGTAAATGTCAGGATAGTATAAATAAATGCAGATGCAACAGTGAAGACTCATGGAGACTTAAGATGTCCCACCATGTTTTACCAAATTTTCAAATGCTGTTATGTTCAGACTGTCTGATTTAGGAATCAAAAAAGGCATCATCAAAGACATCCAATGTACTATCACACAGTGAAAGTAGTTGGATTTAGCTTAGTGGGTATACTAAAGGCACATGGAAGACAAGTCCTCCTGAGACTAAGCTGGCTGCCGAGGGGAAGAGTTAGTAAAGGGTTCACCTGGCACTTTCACTGTATTATACAGAAATCCAAGTGAGACAGAGACTTGAAGAGGTCAGGGGCGGCCAGCACAGCTCATAGGTGGGAGGGCAGTTGCGGGCGTTGGGGGGACGGGCTCGCTGGAGGCTTGAAAAAACAAGAAAAGAAAACTTACTTGCTGCCGCTGGTGGGTCTCACACCTTCTCTCCTGCTGCCTGTATTCAACTCCAGGTCGGAACAGGACGCAGGCAGCCAGACTCCCACCTCTAAGCCAATCACAATGCATCAGGCTGAGCACCGTGATACGGCGCTCAACCTAGAGCTTTACGGGTGGGCATGATCTCCATGCAGGCTGCAAAGCAGCATGTATGGAGAACAGAGGAGTGTATATGACTGTTTTGCGTGGCCCAAGAGGGTTACAGTTATTGCACACAGGAGTGTCAAGCACTCCTCCCCTGCATCTCCTCCCCATCCCCTCACACGCTGCCTCAGCAGGAGGAAAAAATAAAATGTTAATAATATTCTGATATTGTCATTTTATATTTTCCTTTTTTTTCTGCTCCTGGCAGTGGGGCGAAGCTCCTCCAGCTTAGCGGAGGAGCCACCACTCGAAGAGGTAATCAAAGCCTAGACTTGTTTTCAGAGGTATTTTTTGTAAGTAGAAGGCAGATAGTCATGGCAGGAGTGACTCACAGATCACCCCATCCAAAACTGATAACATAGGTTATACTTGTTGCCTGCTTGCTACCTTCGCACTAAACGTGGCAGATGTTTCACCTACCGTATTACAAGTTCATTACAGTCAATGTACTTCTTATATTGTGGACGGGTATGGACCACGATTTGACACAGTAATCAGACCACTAAACCTAAAGACCATTATTCTTTTGAAAGTTCTTTTTAGCTCCAAAGAACAATAACATTTGGCCAAAATGAAGACAAATTTCATACATTTTTTTTGCCAAAAAGTCTTAGAATGAGATCCCCTCTGTCTAGTCTTAAAAAATGTCTAGATATGGTAGGTTTTCCAGGATGCCCACCAGGCCTGGACCCAAATTCCCCAGCTTGCCACGTAACAAAAATGGGACATTTCTTCATTGTAAAAACTGCATTTCTCCACATTGTGCTTTAATGCCTATTGTGTCATAAGCACTAAACCCAGCCACACAAGTTGGCTACTGGTTTTACTTGGAGAAATATGGGGATGTAAGATGAATCAAATGCAAGCAGGTGTCTCTATAACTCAGAAATTAGTAAACACTAAGGGCCTGATTACACAACCGCCCCACTCCTGCACCACCAAACTCGACTGCTGGCCACCCACCTGCCTGATTACGAGCGTTGTCATTGTCTAGCAGCGGTCCTTTGGGGTTCCCACAGCGGTGCCTTTGAAAAAGGCACCACAACAGGAATGTCAAAGCAAGTTCCTGCACGCCATGGAGTGTTAAGTCCATGCCGTGCCTGAACTGGGCATGCATGCAGACACGGGGGCACACCATGTGACCCCCTGCATGCATCCCCTTGGCCTGAGGCACACCGGGCCCTGTAGGGCCCTCTTTGTTTTCTCCCCACCTGACTGTTTATGGCAGGCTCACAGTTGTGAAATGTGAGGTGGGGAGGAACTTGTAATATGCTTATGCATATTGTGGCTTCAGGACCGCTGTGCCACTACCGGGGATCATGGATCCCCTGTTGTTGTGGCAGTACTCTCACGGTCTGACCACCACACTCGTAATGTGGTGATCGGACCACTGATATGGCAGCCTATGACTATGACCAAACCTCCACCACAGGTTTGGCGGTCCCATGGACTGTCGAACTCGTAATCAGACCCTAAATGTTTGTTTTTTCCCTTTGCATAAGTGGCCAAGAGCAAGGTGGCTTATTCCACTCTTTCGAAAATTGGGATTTCAAACAGCTAAGGATCCATTGACATGTTGGTTTTTCACAAATTCAGTCATATTATAACCTGGCCTTGGAAGACTAGATTGAAAAACAAGACTAAAACAGGAAAAGGGAAGACATTAATGATGTGCATATCACCCAAAGGAATTTCAATGTTGCCAAAGGTTCTCATTCCACTTGATTGACTCATGCTGGAAGATATTTATCAACACAAACAACAAGGTCATTTAAAGGTGCAGATGGCTCAAAAAGCTGGGAAATTGAATGTACAACCCTAGACAGCCCTCTTCTTCACATTTTCATCAAATCAAGTGATGTATAAATCAATACTGAAAAAGGAATATATGCTATTAACCACTGAAAATTGAAGGAGAGTGTGAAAATAGTCTCCATGGATATAGTGTTTTGAGCAACATCCAGAGCAGCAACTAAATGTCTCAGCTCTGTCTTATCTTATTACATTGTCGTAGAAGAGTTAGAGACCAATTGGGGAGCACCAAAGCCCGAATAGGGACTATATGTAGGAAAGTGCCCCTGGAGAAAAGTCAATCTCAACTCCTTTTCCTCTGATTTTAATCCACCTATTTTGGAAGAGCAAGATAGCATAGATCTCGCTCTAGACGTCTTGGAGCCAGCCATCACCCAGACTCTTTACATAATTGCACCGAGATCAATGGCCATTAGTAAAGCAAACGTTAAGGCCAAAACCTCACCCTTGTTTACCGACTTACTGAAAATAGATAAGCAGGCAAACAGAAGAGATGAACATGAGTGGAGGGCAACAAAAACCATAGAGGACAAAATAGCCAATAAACTAAAGCATAGACATTATTTAAATACAATTTAGGAAGATAGGAAATTCTAAATTGTCAATAGGATAGACAGAGCAGCCAACTCCCCCAAAAAACTACACAGATTTATACATTAATTTACTAATCCTTCATAATGGCAGAGTGCCGGCCCCTCCTCATAAATCTAGGCAGAAGAACTCTCGATTTTTTTTAAAGAAAAAATTGACAAGATCTTGAATACCCTCTCTAATACCAAGATAGTAAATCCAAAGATAGGGTACGACTGCATGTACACATGCAGGACAGTATGTCTTGACCTGTTTACCTAACTAACTCTGGAGGAGGTTGGAGTGGCGTTTAACAAAATCAAATCTGGTTCTCTGGAAGATTTAGCCCTGCCTCACATCTTTTCTACTCTGTATCCCACAATACTTAATAGTCTTATTGAGCTTTTTAACCCTGGAGCAAGTCCCCAGCAAATAGAAATCATCAAGGGTCAAACCACTCCTAAAGAAATAATTGGCAGATCCAATAGAATTTAATGCCATATCGGGCACACTGAAATAAAAATCAGAACGCGACTAATTGAACACAAGAGCAATATAAGGACTGGCAACATCAAGTCTACCGTAGCTGCGCATTTCTTAGAACAAAAACACACAGTGGCCCAATTAAAATATCTCATACTGGAACAAATCACACCTACACATAACAACAAAAACACCTTGTTGAAAAGAGAGAACTTTTGGATCCGCTTCATGGCGACGATGACGCCGCACGGATTGAATGACAGAATGGAATTTTTGTGTTACCTTTGAATCGTACATCCTTTTGCCCATTAACTGTTGATTTGTGCGTTTAACAGTCTGTGTATGCCATTAATTTGCTGCTTCATTATATCATTACATTTTATTTCTCTGTATTTAGGTTTTCAGTTAGAGAATAATGAGTTGACACCGGTATTTGTTGATCTTTCCTTATATTTTGTGTAACGAGTTGTCTCTGCACATCCTTGTTGTGTTTCAATAGTTTTTGATTTCTACACCTTCCAAGATGGCGCTCTCCTAACATTGAGCACAGTCCTTTTTCTATTATGTTTACACACATCACTTTCACATTAACCCACTTCCGTATTAACTTCACTGGGATCTTTGCGTGTTGGAGAATTCAAGTCTACCGTTTACCGAGGGAGTCCACCGACGTCATTTACTGTGAGTACCTCTACTGAGGACCGATTGGAATCGCTTTTACATTTTCCCTCGTTTACCGCGTGTGGTCCTAACGTGACGTTATGCATTCTTGCAGATTTTAACCACAACGCGTCACGGATGTAATCATCCCGTGAGTATCGGGCACATCAGTTATTTATCCTTTGGCTGTTGGAGACTGTGTAGCACGCTTTTTGATTCTTTTTACACTTGGGTGTAGTCGTGTCTAAGACTCTTCGATTAATTTAAATTCAGCATGTTCAGGCTTTTCATTTGCATTTCACATTTTTAGTTTTATGTACTTTATCCACACTTCGGTGAGCAGTGCTTCACCTTTCATATGTTTTGATACCGGGTCACGTATTGCGCATGATAAACGGGTTTCTACTTATCACACTTGTGGCCAACAACACAGCATTTTCGTCATGTTGTAGTGTAAATTGAAGTTTGATACATGTATACTGTTGTGACATTAGGCTGTTTTCTTTTACGTTTGTAGAGCTGTCCCCTGAGGAAGGGCGTGTCATCTGCCCGAAATGCATTGAAGGGCGTGTCATCTGCCCGAAATACATTGGGAGGATTTATGATTGGATGACATTTCATTTTTGATGATGTTTGAGCTCCCGCGAGCATTGATGAACTGTTCATGATAACAATGGATATGAATTAAAAGCATGAGGAACCTCTCAAACTTGTGGATTTAACTTTTGATGAACAATATATGATGTTGTAGACTCTTCAGTCTATTTTGCGCTGTGCTCCAGGGACTCTTCCTCCAAGTGGGGGGAGCTGTGTAATAGTCTCTTTCCAATCTCCCTGCTGCCATACTTTGGAAAAATTATTAAATCCCTGGTTAATAAACAGCTCCGGCACCAACTACATGACCCTTCCCAATCAGGTTTCAGGGTACTGAAGCATCCCTGGTAGAGGAAGTAGACAACATAAAACTCTACTTAGATGATGAGCAGCCAGAATTGCTGTTCCTGCTGGACTTATAGGTGGCCTTTGACACCATCTCTGGTGCAATTTTAATGCTTGAAGAGCCAGTCCTAAACTGGCTGAGAAACATTCTAAAAGATCGCACCACCACTGTCCAAATTGAATCTTTAGTATCCAGCAGCTCAAAGGTTGACAAAGGGTTCCCCAGGAATAAGAACTTAGCCCTATCCTTTTTAACATGTATGTAGAACCCCCAGCCAGGGTAATAGGAAGATATGGTTTATGAAGTAATCTTGTATGCAGATGCTACTTGGGACCTAACCCTAACTACACAAGATCCAGATTTATCAACTGTATGTCTCACATAGCCAGCTGGATGCAAAAAACAAATCTACGACGCAATGCATGCAAGACCAAAGTGACATTATTTGGCAAAGCACAAGCATTCTGGTCACCTGAATGGTGGTCATTTAAACAAAAGGAACCTGGAGCTTTTGGATTGGTCCAGCACATGTGCTCCCTTAGTTAATAGCTTGGATGCAAGAGTGTGCAGTTTCTTAGTTGAAAATAAAGTCTGTATGATCAGTGGAATGCGCTCCAATAGGATCAAGTTTCCTCAACCACCCAAGAGGTGTCATGCTGCATTATCTGGGCTTCCTCCTCATCAGGCTGGTGCTGCAATGCCCAACAGGCATCCGTGAAGGGACTTTTTGCCGGTGATCTTTTTGTTTAACCGTCTGATGAGTGTGGGTGTGCAGAAAGTTGTGCGGTGAAAAGGGATATTAAAATAGGTTTAGTGAAGCCGGATTTAGATAAATGTTACTAGTAAAGCTCACTAACCTAATTAAAACCAATATTGCTCATGTGGGATACGAAGGTTCTAAAGTGCAGTCATGATTAATTTCTAAAGAGAGAGGTCAACATGTTTCATGCCTACTTTAGCCCCAAAGGGATCTATTGGCAATTTGTCAGGGCTGAACAATATTTAACTACACTACAGCGTGCCTGATTCTTCAATATATACTGATAAGTCAAACAATCAGTTGCAACCTAAGCAAAAAAGTAAGATTCTACCTTGTTAGTGAAACTGACCTGAAAGACAAAAAGACAGGCAAAACAAAGAGAACACATATGAGGTGTTTTAGATTCTGGTAGACGTGGGGGGAAGACATGTATTACAATTAGTTGTTTCACTTTAATATCACCGTGTTTGTCTCATGCCCATATCACAGTTCACAGTGACTATTCTGTGAAAACCAGCTACTTGCACCACCAGTGTGCAATAACATTTTTATATATTTCAAATCAGACTATTCATTTCTTTATATCGTGCAAAAAGGGGTGAAACTGGTTGTGAGGAGACTGGTTTTCTGTAATGCCCTCTCGTCCAATCATCATCATCAAAATACTTTATTCGGTTTTACAAGTATAAAACCATAAAAGCAATGTTACAGCAATAAAAAGAGCTCAATAAAAAAAAAAACATATACATTAATCATTGAAAGATGTTATAAATAATTCATTGGAACATTGTTGTCCATATAATATGTGCAAGCTCTAGAATAAAATGTAGTTAATACAATAGCCACAGTAAGGGGATCCATTCATTCGGGATGCTTTTTCTCAGACTCAGTGTCGATTTTAAGAATCCAACCACAAATAAAGTACTTTCTAGTTTAAGCAATTGCAAGAAGCAAAGGGCTGGGCGGACCTGGGTAAAATTCATCTTTTTTAAAAGGGGTTTTAAAAAGAACCTCCGGGGGACATCATAGTAGTGGCAAAAGAACATAAAGTGTGTCAGATCCTGTGGAGATGAATCATCGCAGCCACAGGGAGACAGCACCTGTCCTCTGTGGCTTCACTTTGGAACAGCAAGTAGAGATGGTAATAATCAAACCTGAAGCTAGTTAATAGGAACCGCTCATAGGGAGAGAGGGGCCATGTAAGATATGGTTCCAGCGATGGAACAGTTTTAAGTAGCATGAATTTTCGCACCCTGGATTTTGCCAAATCTGCCCCATCTCTATTGATTTTTTGCCATAGAGAAAAATACTTTTTTACATAAACCACATCCCCAGCGGTGATCATGTCAGGGCTTAAAAAAAGGTACGGACGTCCCAGATCGTTAAAGCAGGTTTTTAAATATTTTAGCCAGGGGATATTAAGCATGGTATCCAAGGACAAGGCCTCTTTAAGCAGCTGGTGATTAAGGGTAAGATCTTTGTTTAACCAGCACTTAAGCCAGAAGAGCAGAGGGCGCATAGCTAAAGTGTCACCAATGAATGGGAGCCCGGTTTCTTAATGAGTGATTAAATTTGAAGTCCCTTTGGGTACTCTCAGTAGCTGTTTTAGAAAGTTGTTCTCCGCCACCTGAATGCCCTTGGCTGCTACTTATCCCCACAGCTCGCTGCCATAACTGCCAATTGCAAAGCTTTTAGCCTGATATAACTTCAGCATTGCGGCAATTGGGCGCTTGCCCATTTTGTTCACAAAACTGAAGACAGCGGTATTCGCCGGTGTAATGTCTCCTTTCCTCTCAACTAGGGCGCCCCAATTGGGTGATCATCAAATAGGACTCCCAAGTAGGAGAATGTTGTGGTTATGGGCACTTTTTCGTTATTTACCATGAAAGGATAATTACGCTTCGGGCAGGTCCCAACTGTGAAGAACCTTGTTTTAAAAGAAATTGCGAATTGCAAATGGATGAAAGAGACTATTGATGATGTGCACTGATGTGATCTTCTTTTTTCCCAACCTGTAATATGTAGGATTTAGAGTTGTTTATGGCTAGATCGCGGTCAGCCATAAAGCTACGGAAGGCATTCAATAAAGATTGCAGGCCTCTTGCGGTTCTAGCCAGAAGGACCGCATCGTCCGCATAAAGCAGAACTGAAAGGCCCCTATGCCCTACATATGGGAAATCCACCCCAGTTTCGGTCAAAGACTTGTCCAGCTCATTAATATATAAATTAAAAAGAAAGGGGCTAGGATGCATCCTTGCCTTACTCCCCGGTCAACAGTGAAGTCCCTTGATACTCCGAGGTCCTGGGAGAATCTGATGTTTGCCCTGGTGTCCCTGTGCAGATCCCAGAAGTTGACCAGAGTGACGTCCACCCACCGTCCAATCTCAAATTCATCTGCACATCAAAAGGCGCCATTTTCCATGATCCGTGCTCAAATCAAAGAAGTAACCAGCTGAAACTGAACCCCTTGTGTGCACACTATTACTTACAGCCTAAATTATACGTAGCATGTCTTGACCCAAAACACAACACTACGTGGTTAGAAAAATGTGGCACTCACCCGTTTATGATTCAGTGATGGTCATATAAGAGCAAGGCGGAGCAATCCGCTCACTCGCTGACCTGGGGGTATAACAGCACACCAGAGAGGTTAAATGTAAACATACGCCTTATCTCAGTTGTTGTAAATAGTATCCTGATGGGTCTTTACTTACTAGTTTGTGGTGTGGCATGTGCAGGTACACCTACCCACGGCTCTGTCTCCCGTGTTGAGGTGAGTACAGGGGGGTGGAGTTATAGGGTACACGTACTTCCTGAACACTGGTATGGTGACCTCGCGGATATCTTGGGAGGGGCGGGTTTAAGTGTTCCTATTCTTTATATTTTCGAGCCAATGTAGCATGACTGGAATGTGGCTGAAGTTATGGAGCCAACATATACGGACTCCAGTGATGGAAGGTATTCATCACATTAATTTACTCAGCCAAGCCACTTCAAAATAGTAGACGTATTGAAATTACTTGATACATTTTCACATTCAGCCCAAACACTTTAAGAAAGTAGACTTATTAGAATTACTTGAGGCTCATCTAACATACCAACCTTCCTCTGTGTATATGGTTGTGTGGAAAGGGGGGATGGTTCAGCACAGCTATTTGTGTGATTAACAAATGGATTTGTGAGGGTAATGACAGTGGTGTGATCTTTTTCCATTCAAGCGATATATTGTTAGTAGGTTAGTAAGTTCTTAACACTAGAGGGATGGACGTAAGGTTATCTCTTGAGCTCTCTCCAGTGGATGTCACCCTTGAGCCTAACCCTCCGTGTGGACAATCTTTCCTCATCTGTTCCTTTCTGAAAAGAGCTTCCTTTTCAGGTCTGTGGGTATGGCTCTAGGATAGTCCATTTTAGGACATCCGGTGTATGTCCAGCAGTGGTGTAGTGGGAACACAGCTTACTGTTGGTCTTTTTGCACCTGATGTTACTGTGATGCTCAGTGATTCATACATTGACAGCTCTTGTAATCATCCCTACAACTTACATGGGCAAGTAATCAAATAAATGTAGTTGCATGAATTAGAATTTTTGTGTTTCTGTTGTCAGGGTGTCAGTCAGCAGGATCACCTTCTTTGGCTGAGTCAAGGGGCAGATGTTACAGTAGCCACAAGGATAGTGGCCTACTACCATGGGACAAATGTGTTTTTGGCCTTGTGTTGATTATCATGTCTTCTAGGTTTGCTGTTCTTCTAAATGCAAACCACTGGGTTGAGTGTTAATTTGCCAGTTTGCAACATTTTCCAGTATTTGTTAATTACCTGTTGGATAAAGTTAGACTCTGGAGTATATGTGGTGAAATACAAGGAATCCCGTGGGGTAAACTTAATTGTAACCTGACTCAAAACCGTACATCAGAAATTCCCACTTTCACACTACTCAACCACTTTACTCCCCAACCACACCGGTAGATTGTGCCATATATATCATAGGGACTCTCACAAAATTTAAAAATATACAAAGTAATTTATTGCACATTACAGAAATTTCATAAAAATATATAGTCTCACAGTCCTAATAATGATAAAAGCCACACGGAAGTGGTAACAGATTACATACAATTCATAAAAACACACAAACAAGAGAGTTCTGAAGTCAGACTGCTATAATCAGTCTTTTACATTTAGCACATCTACTATGGCCCCGTTGTACTTGCACTGTTAGATAAGTTCAGTTGTTATTAATATTCTCGCAGTGCTAAGTTGGTAGATTGTGCGTATTCATGTGGCGTCGAAGCGTTTCGATGGATCATTAAAACATTCTTTCCATCTTTATCAAGACAAGTTCATCTCTCTCTTGAGTTTGGGGCACAGTATGTCACAGAGAAACACCTATAAAACATAAAAACTATTAGGACTATATTATGCTGTCCAAGCCCATTATGACAGTTTGTTAACTTATATGTAATTCTCCATTGAACCTAACAGTATTGGTCACAGCTCTCTATTTCCATTCTACTTAAATAAAAAGACAACACGAAATTTGGAAATCATGATTAGGAAATACAACCTGCTCATATAGCAATTGGGTCATTTACTGGTTATATATGGCGCAATCATCTAGTGTGCTAAATTTCACCCAAATTCAACCACACCATCTTTCGCATACTTCATCCACAAATCATCCTTCTTCTTTGCCCTCATTCAATTTTTGCATAGGACCGTGGTATATAATCTGGTCTCTCATAACTCCTCACCTTAATAATTGTCGAGGGTGTCCTATTCTTATTACGCCCGTCTCTCAGATCACTTCACGGGTTTTCCAAAAATACCCTGAATTCGTTTTTACATTTCAGTATATGTGGTGACACACGTTAATTCTTCTGTATGGGGTCTTATTTGAGTTTCTAAGAGAGACTCCCTATTGTTGCGTTCTCTTTCCGGTGCAGTTTTGATGTGTCTGAGTGGGTTCTCACATTTGGCCAAGTGCACTACTAGGTCATGGGATTGTTTCATGAAGTCATAAATGTTACTGCATTTGGGTCATTAACGCAGGAACTGCCCATTGTTCAGGTTCTCCTATACAGCCTTTGGATGATGACTACTAAACATTAATAGGCTTTTGCTGTCAGAGGGCTTTTTGAAGGTTTCAGTAATCAGTTTTCCATCAGAAATACTGATTAAAAGGTCTAGGATTGGGAGTTCTTTCTCTGAAACACTGACCGTGAATTTAAGGTATGCGTTCAGATTGTCAATCCATTCCCACAAAATTGGTGACCGTGTCTCTAGTTCCGTTCCAAAAGATTAGGACGTCATCAATGTATTGACCCCTTAAGATTATATTTTCTGTGAATGGCTTAGAAGGGGACAGGATATGTTTCTCTTCAAAATCTGATGTATACAAACAAGCAATGCTCTAGTGAAGGTGCTGCCCATTGATTTCCCCATGGGTTTGGTGAAACTGGCACGCTTCAAACTGAAACTTTTTCAGTTAGTGCTAGGGTGGCACATTCCACTATGAGGCTTATTGGTGTCAGAGATGTCCATTTTAAATTTTTTTTTAAATATATTTACATTTTTTTATTGAAGCCAAGGTTTGTCAAACATGAACATTTATATATTGCAGCATTATATCATAGCAAAAAACCAAACAATGAAAATCTATTTTAACAAACTGAATCGCTGAGTCACTATCCCACATCATGGACTTGTTATACATTTCATACAAAAGAATTAGCCAGGTACAGATATACAAATATCCCAATGAAAAGCCCCCCTGTAAACATTCACCCCATAAATAGATAAATAGATAATTAACGAGGTCTAAAATCTCATACCCCCCCTCCACCATAAAAACAAGCAACTGTAGCCACTCCCTCTGCTTTAATCAAAGCTCACGCGCACGCAACCTGGGCTTCATCCTGGACTCCTCCCTCTCCATGACCAGACAAGTCAACGCCGTCTCCTCGTCGTGCTTCAACATCCTGCGCATGCTACGTAAGATCTTCCGGTGGATCCCCACCGAGACCAGGAAGACGGTCACCCAGGCCCTCGTCACCAGCCGTCTGGACTACGGCAACTCCCTCTATGCCGGAACCGCCGCCAAACTCCAGAAGAGACTCCAGCGGATCCAGAACGCCTCAGCACGACTCATCCTGGACATCCCCCGTCGCAGCCACATCTCCGGACACCTGAGAGACCTGCACTGGCTCCCGGTCAACAAGAGAATCACCTTCCGTCTCCTCACCCACGCACACAAAGCCCTACACAACCAAGGCCCAGGATACCTCAACAGCTGCCTCAACTTCTACGCTCCCAAACGCCAGCTTCGATCGACCGGCCTTGCCCTCGCCACCGTCCCCCGCATCCGAAGAGCCACCACAGGGGGGGCGGTCCTTCTCCTACCTCGCCGCCAAGACATGGAACTCCCTCCCGACTCACCTCCGCCTGACCCAGGGCCACCTCGCTTTCAGGAAACAACTCAAGACCTGGCTGTTCGAGCAGTAGCGGACCCCCTCCCCTAGCGCCTTGAGACCCTCTGGGTGAGTAGTGCGCTATATAAATGCCCTGATTGATTGATTGATGTTTTATTAAATTTCTTAAGTCCCCCATTTCTTGCTGCAAAGGTATATTCACTTTTCTTCACCCTTCTCATCTTCTGCCCCCATTCCAAGGCTGACGGAATTGAGTCGGAACTTCAATTTTGCAGAACCAGTGACCTAGCAATTGCCATAGCTATATACAAAAATCTAGTCACTGAATCTAGAAAAGTGAGATCCGGGTCAAAGCCAAATAAAATTAACCTGTCATTTACTTCCAACTGTAAATTACATTCCTTTTCGAGATACTCAAATACCTCTACCCAATACACATTAATCTTTGGACAGCAGAGCATGATATGTGACCAATTGGCAACCGGATAATTCAAACATCGGAAGCATTGAGAAGACTGATTGGGGTACATCTTTGCGAGGGCAACTGGGGTTCGATATTGCAGCCATTTACTAACAGATAACATCCTGCGCCAGTTTGACCCTCTTAAAGAGCTTAAAGAGCTTAAATTTAGCCTGTTGATAGTGGTACAAATATGGGGGAGATTTCACAATTATCCTGCTCTGACCATTTCCTTAAAGCTTTAGATTCAATTTCCTGCTCTGATCATTTCCTTAAAGCTTTAGATTCAACATCCAACCCCCTTACAGAGGTCAAATATTTCTTCCGGGCACCAGGCTTCCTGTCTGATACCTTAACTAAAAGATCCTCCACCAACTGATTTTGAACCAAAGAGGAGATGACACTTGTTTCAGAAAGATATTTAAATAAAGTGCCATAAGTGTTCATTAGAATAAAATCATTGGTCAATGATTGGCGCATATCTACTATGGACACCCAGTTACCATTCCGTATAAAACAAAACATTTTAACATACCCCGCTTCTGCCCATTTTGCGGCCAGATAACTGGGTTGTCTAACACCTATAAGGGGGAGGATTTCTTCTAACAAGGAAGCAGAGTTAATTGCCGGAATGGAATATTTTTTAAAGAATGCCTGCCTTCTTTTAAAAAGCCATTGCAAGCTCTTATTGCGAACCAGCTTTGAAGATTTAAACATTAACAGGGGAGAATGAATTTGGCTGTCCTGGCACATAATATTGATAAAAAAGCTGGTAAAAAAATGTACTTGTAGTGCGGGCTTGAACCTCGATAAATATTGTGCAAAATACGCATCATAGTAGCTTTTAAGATTGGGAAGTACTAAACCACCCTGATCCAAGTCTTCATATAAAGTGCTAATTGGTAGACGTGGGATTTTTTTTGCCCAAATAAAGGCTGTAAACATTGACTCAACCTGAGAAAAGAAAGAGCTTGATAAGGTGTACGGAATTGAGGCAAACAGGAAATTAAATAACGGTAAAACAGACATTTTGATCAGAGCCACAAGTCCCATTATAGACAAAGGAAGTAAGTTCCATCGGGAAAACAGCCCTTCAACTTTCTTTATTAGGGGAACAAAGTTTATATAGATCATTAATTAGATTGGAGAAAAATATTCCCAAATATCTCTTTGCGTTAGAGTTAACAGAGCCCCGAATATCAGGGCGTAAATTTATAGTGTCACTCCCACACTGTATAACTTCCGTCTTGCCTTTATTTATTCAATATCCCCCTAGAACTTCAAAGTCCTCAACCAACTTGAAGACCTTGGATTGCACCTCCACTTTTGGCTCAATTAAGAGCAAGATGTCATCTGCAGACAGCTTTATTTTGGGCATTGATGTGATTGGAGGACGAATATCGATGCAGTTCCGAATAGCTGTTGCTAGGGGTTCAATAAAGAAAGCGAATAGGACCTGCGATGAAAGGGCACGCTTGCCTTGTGCCTTGCTTAATTTTAATAGATCCTACCACTTCCGAATTAATAATTATATTAGCCACCGCATTCTTATATAGGCTCTGAATTAAAAGTATCAATGACCATGGGATATTAAAAGAGCGCAAAATCGAACATAATGTCTCCCAGACCACAAGGTCAAAGGCCTTTTCTGCGTCAATTAATAAGACTAGAGCCGGAATCTTCTGACCCTCGATGTAATCCAAGGCTTCTGCAAGAAAGTGGGTGTTAGTGGCCAATTGTCTACCAGCCAGAAACCCGTTTTGGTTGGGGTGGATCAACTGCTGCGAATCTATTGAACCTACAAGATAAAAGTTTTGACGATTTTGTAGTCCGAATTCAGCAGCGTGATCGGACGATAGGAGCTAGGATCCATCTTATCCTTACCCTTCTTTGGGAAACTAACGATGTTCCCCAGCCTAAAAGATTCTGGGACTGGCCCTCCTTCTAATAAAGAATAAATCAGGGCTAAAAAAAAGTCTGATAATGCTCCAAAAAAGACCTTGAAAAATTCTGCGGGTAGTTCGTCTGGACCACAGGCCTTACCATTCGCCAGACTTTTTACAACTTCCTCCAGCTTTATCGAGGAAAAAGAGCTCGTCATAGATTGATTATCTATTTCAGACAGAGTTGAAGATGGATTTTCCTGAAGGAATTTAGCAAGTAATTGGTCATCAACCCTTTGTAATTTACCATAGATAGAATCGTAGTGGGCCATCATGATGTCCCCAATTATCCCAGGATCTTCTGTGGGAACTGCTGTCAAAGGGCATTTTAATGCTTTAATTTGATTTGCTGCAGCCTGCTCTTTGGCCTGCCACACCAATAGCGTACCTGTGAAAATACTTTCCTCATATACTTTCTGTTGAAAGCGTGGAAAAAAGATCTCACTTTGGATGTTATAGGCAGAGCAGAGCTCACGTTTGGCCTGATCAAGAAGTTTTTTATTAGAGACAGAGGGATCTTTCAAAAATATCTCATTGAGGGCATGGACCTTGTCTTCATGCTGTAACTTCTCCAGCCTAGCTTTCTTTGATTTGGCTGCGTCTTTGCCTATTATTAGCCCCCGCACAAATGCTTTGAGTGACTCCCAAACTATATGTGGTGCAGCAGACAGAGTATTCTGATTTAAAAATTGTCTGATCTCTGAATCCATAAACTTTACCCACTCTTTATCATTTAGATACTGTTTATTGAAAACTCACCGTTTGGGGAGTCACAATCCTTCCCCCAGATGGATTTCCAATGTCAGCATTGCGTGGTCTGAGAATGCATTAAAGAAAAATTTTTGTTGAGAAAACTCTAACCCCTGGGAAATCCAAAAAAAATCAATAGGGGAGGAGGAACAGAACCGACCAGATCCACACGTGTATTTCCTTTGAGATGGAAACGCTAATCGCCATGGATCATGTAATTCAACATAGATTCATAATTCTTCAAAACTCTAAAAGATCCGGGCTTTGTCTGCCTCTTCCCCTGTACTGTAGAATCTAACCGTGGATCCATCAAAATATTAAAATCTCCCCCTAAAATTAAATCCCTCGGGATCCTGATCAGTGCTAGAAAAAGTTCCTCATAGGGTTTTATATTGTCCTCTACCGGTGCATAAAAACTCACAAATGTGAGAGGGCAAGGTTTGGATCCAAACGAAAAGGAGGCCCAGCACCACCTCCCAGATGAATCGCTACCGGAGTTAATATACTCTGCTTGTAAATTTTTATTATTAAAAATAGCGGTCCCTCAATGGGATGCTGAAGAAGATGAGAACCCTCTATACCTGCCCATGATTTAAACATAGAAAATTCAGAGATCTTAATAGTCGAAATATGGGTTTCCTGTAGAAGAATTACCCCTGGATTTTCTGTTTTTACCCATGCTTCAATAGCACGCATCTTTCTCTTGTTATTAAGCCTGTTAACATTAAAACGAAACAAGCTTTAAAGTTGACATATTAGCCATACATAAACAGTAGTGACTTTTCTAGCGAAAAAGATGAAAGAAATAAACAAAAGCAATAGAATATTAACAATAGATCGGCTTAATTTTTTCCCCTTTGCCAACCACTCCCCACTCCCCGAAAAAGTGGACACCCCCCGCACCACACCTTCCACTTTCCCCTCCCCCAACTCAATTTGGGTGTCATGTTGCTACACCCTGGTAGGCTTCACTACCGCCCCCCCCAGCAATGTGAGTCACACTTTCTCTTCTGCGCCTTGCAACTAACCATCATTATTCAACCTACTCAACCTACTCAACCCAATATTCAATCTCACCCTCACTATACACTAGGCTATGATTAACCATTTTAAGAAACTTTGCTGGGCTCGGGAGCCAACTTGCTCCCTCTAACACCAAAGCGGTCAATCCTGACCTTTGACTCCGATATTCAATCATCCCTAATCGATCAGTTAAGCATAAAATATCTGATCTGGCGCACTAGATTAGGGAACCATATCCACTTTGTCAGCCCCTGCATCTTAACAATAAAGTTTAGAGATTAAGCTCATTGCTTGGCTCACCACCGCCACGTTAGACCTTTCTATCGTTAGATGCTGAAGAAATGCCCTCCAAAAACCCCTGAGCTTCGTCAACGTCTGTAAACATAAATAACATCCCTTTTACTAGAACTCTTAGCTTGGTTGCTGGGCAAGTGATGCTTGTGCCCCTTTGGCCTTGAATAGTTGCAGCATTTTATCAAATTCTTTCCCGCGGCGTCCCGCGACAACTGACATGTCAGAAAAGATACGACATTTTGTAGTCTCATTAACAGCAAATTGCCTTTGTTGTATGACTTTTGTTAAAACGGCTTCCTTTACTCGAAAATCAGCAAAACTAATCAGGATCGTGCGAGGAAGTGTCGAGTTGGGGAATGGTTGCGCCAGGACACGATGAGCTCTTATAATCGTAAGGTCCCCTTGGTAGTCCGGCATGACCTTTTGTTTGATAAAGGTATTCACCCAACTCAGAGTCTGAGAGCCTTCCACCCCCTCGGGTACTCCAACTAAACGAAGATTAGACCTTCGGGAGTGGTTTTCCAATTCTTCCACCTTAGTTTCCAATAAACATAACCAGAAAGAACTAGACGACCTGACCAAGGTCTAGCACAACCAAAACACAAGTGTAATCAACGTCGTATTGGTGCGGCACTGTCAATGTGGTTGTGTCATGCTTCTTCGCTTAGTTAGTACATTGGTCATCTTTACGGTAAATTTATGGGCGCTCCTTTTCATTTCTAGGGCTCCTGGTTAATTATTTGGTTGGTATAGGAGACTTACGCCTAGTCCCATGTTTGCCTAATATATGTGTTTTGTCTGTTGGTAGCATCGGTATATTGCGTGTCAAGTATGGCCGCCCTTATTGTGGCCGGTGATCTGCACATTACAAGATGGCTGACAGCAATTACTTTTGATGGGTGGATGACATCGCCTTCTGGCGAGTCCGCCCTTTGTTTCTCCGCACCAATCTCGGTTTTCAAATACGTCCTCGCTTTCACTGACGTCGTTAATTGAAATGTCCGTTTTCGCGGGAAAACTTTGGGCTTTAAATATGTAAGAATGGGCGTGTGTACCGACTGCTCTCTCCCTGTTACTATGCCGGGGGATGTCGTATCGTATTAAGGTAAGGAGTTGATTGGGCTGCTTTCTCGGTGGGGTACTACGCGATTTCAGTAATTTTTGAGATGTTTTATCTGGGGCTTCTCTATGGACACACTGGTCTAGAGAAGGGGGACGTTACCTAACTAGGATGCGTGATGTTTTTTTCATGCTCTGGCTTTTTCCTCATTATGGTTTTTTGGACAACCCATGGGAGCATTGGGTAAGGGGATATGTTCCTTCGTGCGATTTCCGCCCGCATGAACATTTTGATTTTTCGCCGCTTAAAGTTGGGGAATTGGTGCTTTTTTAACTATTAATACACATAGTATTCTGTTAAGATCTGGGTGTAGCTGGAGGCACGTATTGATCATCTGTATTTCTCGTTGATTCCTTAAGTAGTTCGCATTGCCGCAGAAGAGCCGAAATTGATCTTTTTGTATTTCTCACTTGTTCCCTGACAGCTCTTATTGCCACACAGGAGCCGTCATTAGGTGCTTCCATTGTTTTATGACTGATGTCTGTTTGGATATTGTTTTTCCGCCAGGTGAGAATGATAATCCCTTTTTTGGGCACGGGTGGAATACAGGATTAACTGTTCTGGCTATGGGATTACTATCATGCATTTGATCCTAGTTAGAATCAATGCCCAGCGCTTTTACGAAGCCATGCAATACTATCTCAGGGGGGACACTTTTTTAGATCAGATTCGGACTCGTATATGTGCTATCGATTCTCTTAATTATTTTTTGGGCAGCCTGACTTTTACATGGGAGCCGAATAAGCGCTTACCTTCTGTCATATTGTGACTTCGCAAAAGATATACCATTCCGCAAGGTGAGATTTTTTGACATATATTGATCAAGGATGCCTTTTGTGTGTGGCCTCTATAACCGTGCTGGCTGCATCCATGCTGGGGGGATATCCATGGACAAGGGCATTGTCTTATAACACCATTTGTCTTACTTACATCTTTACAGCTTTCACCACTACGTGAGAGCCAGCCGAACTAGGCGTATCCCTGGGCTCGGATCCCATCTATCCGTGGATAAATTACACAAGGGGCTGATATCTTATGCCTCTCATTGCACCCTCGACGGATCATTGGACCTATTTTTTGGCAAGGTGGGAGTTATTTAATCTGACTGCACCATTGGGAATAAGGATTATGCGTAGCATGTGGGACACTTTTCTTACTACTTTTTTTGTGTCGAGTTTCTGATATTGCCGATAATGATAAGGATGCTCTTTAGCATTTTTTCGCATTTTCCGTGCAATTATATTGCTTGTGTATTATTGCAGTGTACTCCTCGCACGAATAGGAACCCCCTTTTCCCCTTTGTATAATATAAATTTGGTTATCACTTACTTGCTAATAACCAGGTGCATCTGTTTAGGTCGCACCCGTCTAAATACGGGTTTTTTCAACTTTTGCCTACAGCTTAAACTTAAACGCCTATCGCTTATTGGAGTTGGTGGTATCTATCGGAGACCCTCACTACATTGGCTTTTCTACTAGTGGTTCTAACACAGTTTCTTTCATGGTGAGGGGATATCTACCTTTCTTTCAGTCATACTTACACTGCTGTTGTATGAGAAATCTTGGCCTATTGAGTGGACTAAAAGACTTGGGTATAGGAGAACCTTGTGTACTCTCTGATCAAGTTCTATCCTGTGGACACCTGGGATATATGTGTTTGTACATAGTTTGGCGCAGTGTTGTCCCTGATGTATTAAGAAGTATATATATATTATGTATTATAAAAAATTCTTCTTTTCTATATTGTTTTCCTCGGTTTCTTTCTATCTCGTTTTTTCCTTTCCCTTTTTTTTTGTTCTACATTTCTAGAATAATCTTCTTTCAACCCTCTGCATAGTAGGTGGCATTTTTTAAAATTTCCTAGTCACTAATTAGGAACTTCTCTTAAATATCGTAAGCAAGTTATTAGGAATCATGACGAACTCTGTCGCATGAATACTTGTCTGCTACAGTACTTCTTTATGTGTACTGATGCTTTGATCTCGCAATTCATCTATAAAGGTTAGGTGAGCATTGGACACACTGACGCACTGTCTTTTTATTCTTATAGATGAGATGTATATATGTAATTGGTTTTAATATTTTTGCTCTATCAAGAGCAAGTTCTGTTTTTAATCCCATTCTGTGCTGTTTGTGATTGTTTTTATATGTGTATGTTTTTGTGTATTAATGTGTAATTTTATGATCATTTTTCAGCCCTGACGAAGTTCCATCACGGAATGAAACGCGTTGGCTGTATGTTTTGCATGGTTTAATTACCGAAATAAATAAGTGAACCCTTTTGGACTAAAAAGACTGCTTTTATGATATCTCAACGAGTGCGCCTTCCACCCTTTGATAAAAACCTTAGTTTCCAATGTCTGTTTGACTTTGGCCGCTATTTTGACCTCCTTCATGACAGTGGACAACTGATCCTCTAATACCGAGATTCTTTCCTCAGCCTCTTGCAGTCTAGTAGGAAAGCTCCCCATTGTGTTCTCAATCTTTTCGAGACACAGACTGAGACTGAGGGAGACCAATTCCGCTTTCTGTACCTTTTTTAAGTCACAAACTTCCTCCAGGATCAGATTGAGCATATCGTTAATGCTCATTTGGAAGGCCCCAGTTGTCTCTACCCTTGGATCCGTACTAGCCTCGGAACTTAGATCGGTCTGCAGAGAGAACAAAGCCGACAGGAGGATTGTACCAGAGGGAGAAACTCTCATCTCCACCTCTTCTGCCTCCTCCGAGTGATGGGGGGGTGTCTGAACCCTAGCTATCAAATCCGGCCCATGACTCCTCAGAGGATCAGGGTGTAGAACGCTACCTTGCTCCTTCCCTGAATTAAATAGATTGACTACAGGAACTCCGTTCCGAATAATGGGAATAGCAGAGATTTCTTTATTGCCAACACTCAGGCTACTTGAAACCTGTATACTGGGAGAAGCCGAGACTGCCGGACAGCTTGCATTTAATAATGGACCTTTGGGGCTCTTGAGATGCTTGTGCAATTCTGAAATTCTCTGGTCTCAACACCTCTGCTCCAGTGTCGATGGAATTCTGTACGCTAGATTTAGGGGTACAAGGGCTGTGAGGGCTAGGAGAGGAAGCCTGTACAGTAGGTATAGTAGGTATAGTAGATTTTTTTCCAAAAAAGAGCAAATTGCTTAACCCCCTTCTGTGCCGTCTCTTTCTTCTGCGCCTCTAATTCACAGTCGACTTGCTGTAGACTCTTCTGGGGGTGTAGGGAGATAGCTGTGGTTATTGAACTCGAGCTTGAACGCTCACAGGGGTTTTCCCCTGGTAATGCGAATTGCTGAATTATTGCTGCTGGGCTCCCTTCTTCTATCTCCCCCTCTGAGCTTTCAACTGTAGAGTCCAGCGGATGTGAGGGGGGAGTTTTCTATTCCAGCCAAGCGCGCCGCTTTTTTTGCCTCTCTGGCCTCTCTCACTTCTTTCGCCAACAGGCAGCGGGCTTTAGCCTTAGCGAGGCAATAAGACTTCTTCATCTCTTGGGGGGTCAGACATTTTTTAACAAAGAGAAAACAGAAAAGGGAAGATACTGCTTTTAATGTCTTGGCGGGTCAACTCCTCAGGCTTCGAGCACTATGCGTCAGCAAAATGTCTCCAATTAGCCATCATAGATCCTCTAGCCACATCCAGTGTCAAATGTCTTCCCCTGGCTCCTCTTTATCTTTTGCCCTTCACCCCCTCTTACTTTATTTTTCCTGCTGACTTTTTGCTGTTTGGCACCTCCTCACCTCTGTGCAGGGGAAGGTCAGAGGTTTCACAAGGCAGGGACTGGCCGCTCTTAACTCCGCTGGAGACAGCTTCGCTCACCGAGCTCCGTGCCTCTGTGCCTCCTCACTGCTTGCCGCCGCACGCTGGGGTCACATTCCCCCAAGTACTAAAAACCCAGATTACGTCCTCTGCCTCCGTCCGCGGAATGCGGGGGGGAAAGAACGCGGCTCACCCGGTCCAACAGGTAACCAAAGGACAGCTTCGAGAAGCCGCCAGGAAAGAAAGGTTGCAAGGAAACGCTGCCGTCCACTACGCGCCACTGCTCGCCATTACTGAGAGGCGTGGTACTCCGTAGCCATTTCTTGAAGTCTCGAGGTCCAGTTGCTTGACCTCAGGAACTCTTCGTCAACTTCAAGAGTAGCCTGCTGGGGGATGTTCGTGTTTAAGGCCTCTACATCCAGAGTGACTATGAGATCAATCTATGATTGTACAACATTTGTCAGTGCAATCAGGATCAATATGTCTCTTGTGTCTTGCACAAACAAAGGAGTCTTTTTCACCAATGGTTTCAAAAAATTATCACAAAATTTAGACAAAGGTTCCAATAAGGAACCTATCCCAGAGACTATTGGTCCTCCAGATGGAGGTCGGGACCCTTATGAATTTTAGGTAAAGTTTAGTGGTAGGGTAAGCTGGGATTTTTATTGGTGAGGAACTCTGCCTCATTCTTTGTAAAACACCCTTGACTCTGGGCAGAGGTAGCCATGCTATTGATGTGTGTTGTCAACAGCTGTGGGAACTTCCACTAAAAATCTGTAGAAGCAGAGACACTCCTCTTTGTAATGCTTTAAGTACATGATTACAATCGCACTTTCTTTATAAGCCTATTTGATAGTGATCGAAGTGTCATTGGCCAGGGATCAAATGGCTCGGGGTTCCATATTGGAAGTGTTGTGAAAGGTCTTGTGAGTTTTGTTGCTATTTATGTCTTTTAGCACGTGTTACTTTGTTGGGTACAATGTTTGTTTTTTTTGTAAACTTTATTTATTGATTTTAAGTACCAAAAAAGGGTTAATTACAGTGCAACATACATTAAGTTGCTTGATGATTGCTTGAGAACATGCAGGTGCATACAGGGTATATCTGAAATAAAAGTAATGTGACAACAAAAGGCAGGCAGAGCAGAACACTGTATATACTGTACAATGGGTATCATACCATATCCCCCACCGGGTCGACCTTTCCATTCACAGGTGGTACATTCATGGATTGTGTATTTGCTGGTGTGGTTGGGGTATCTGATGTAGCCAGAAGATACAGGTGTAATGGTTGCCATATGTCTAAGCATCTCACTGCAGGTGGTTGTAATTGGGAATATATGTCCCTCTTAGGGCGGCAGTATCTCATACTAGGCAGCCATGTTTTGGTCGTAGGCGTGCACTTACTACCCTAGTTTATGGCTTCCTCGCGCTTAGCAATAAGTAATGCAATGGCAGCATATCGCCGCTTGGATCTAGGAAGGTCATGAATAGATCCAAGGAGCGCCATTAAGGGCCGTCGGTGCCATTGTACAGTCAATCATCTTGGAGAGTTCCGCGAACACAGCCAACTAGAATCTCCCAACCTGTACACAAGTCCAAGTAAGATGTGCGAAGTCTGCATCTAGGGAATGACATTTCGGACTAAGTGTTGTGTAGATGGGTCAATGCAGTGTAGTGCACTGGGTGATTTCTGCGCCCTCCACAAAAACTTAAAATGTGGCAGTTTATGCCTATGATTTGGTGTGATTCAACGGATTTGTGCACATCACCTACCCCACAGTGTATCAGTAATGGGGTGCCCAAGATAATTCTCCCACGCACTCCTGCATATCGGGAAGGCAGCAGCGCCACCTCGGCTTTCCATAATCTGGTCACCAATTATGTTCCATCCCTTTCCTTAATAAGACCAACTCTGGTGGTTCCAACTGGTAGCTGTATACAACGGCTTTCAAGGAACCCTGCAATCTCTGGAGTATGCAGTGATCCATAAATGTTGCATCACGTAGGTGAGGGTCCTCAGTACGGGAAAACACATGCCCCTTAGGGAAAAGGTCAATGAAGGTCGCCATGTGAAACTTGGCCAATGTGCTCCTCACCAGCGCCTCCTGCAGGATAGGTATCCACCCATTACTCGCCACTGGCAATGCGGAGGTGTACAAGATCCGAAAGCCTGTCAGTTTCACTAATTCATGCCATGCCCAGCTAATTGTGGACAGGGTTTGGATAACATTAGGGTCCTGCGGGTATCCCACAGGAAGCAGGGATCAGCGGGATGCAGGAAGTGATAGGGTATACAAATATCCATGTGATACCAGAGTTGGGCATAACTTGCCTGTGCCACCAGGTAATACACCTGGAAATTTGGCACCCCAAACCCCTCCGTTCATAAGGCAGCATGAGGACATCCCAGCTGATGCAAGGTTGTTTACCTCCCCACACCACCATATCAATACGGTGCAGAGATTAGAGAATAAGCAATTGTACAATCGGATTAGTGTGTTATTAAATAAGTACAGAAACTGGGGGAGGGCCACCATTTTAATAAGCGCTATTCTCCCCACCATAGACAGGGGCAAGGCCAGCCATCTATCTATATTCTGCCCTAGCCGCTCAAGCACCGGCCCGTAATTTAATTGCAGAATACGATCTTTGTCCCTATGAATCTGGATTCGAGGTACTTAACACAATCCTCATTCCAGTGCAGGGGGTATTCACAATCCATACGGCAAGGTGCCACTGTGAGCTGGAACACCTCTAATTTCTCCCAGTTAATACAAAACCTGGATAGCCCACCATACCTGGTGACCTCATCATATAGGATAATGTAATTTGCATATAATGTAAGTAACAGCGGCCAGTATTACATTTTAATCCCCTATGGGAATGTTGCTCCAGTAGGTGGTGCACCAATAGGTCCAAGGCTATAACGAACAGCAGTGGGGACAAAGGACATCCCCATCTGGTGCTGTGTTCAAGGAGGAATTCCGACAATAACATCCCATTGATTCGAATGCGCGCATTTGGTTGCGTGTACAACAATCGCACAATCGCCAAGAACCGGTCCAGCACTCCTAACCTGCTCATTGTCGCGTGAAGAAAAGGCCACTTGAGTGAATTGAATGCCTTTTCGGCATCTAGTAACACTGCGCTCACAGGAATAGTAGGATCTATTCTATGCAAAGTCGCAAACAAGGTGAGAAAATTTAGTGCAGTAGACTTATTGGGGATAAAACCGGACTGTGCAGGGGAAATCAATTTTTCAATGATGAGTGCAAGTTGTGTGGCCAGCATTTTGGCCAACACTTTGTTATTGAAGTTTAGAAATGACAGGGGTCTATAAGACCCACAGCGCAAAGGATCCCTACCTGGCTTTGGAAGTAAGACTATGACTGCCTCCGTTAGGGTGGCTGGAAGCACCATGGCATCCATAGCCTCCTGGTATACATAAATGAAGTGAGGCGCAAGTATATCCTTGAACTGCTTGCAAAAGCAGCCAGTGAATCCATCTAGGCCCAGAGCCTTTGTTTCATCCAATGCATCAATGGCCTCAGTCACTTACTCCACCGAGAAAGGTTCCGCAAGAAACTCTTGATGTGCCTTTTCCATCCAGACCATGGTTACCTCATCCAGATAGTCCTCGAAGGCCCCTGAATGACCTGTCTCTCTAGTGGAGTACAGTGCCTTATAGTATGCAAGCACTTCTTCTAGTATAACCACTGTACCAACTATGTTCTATACATCTCTGCCTGCCAACGCCCCAATAAATGTGGGCTTACGAGATTGCCTTAGGATATTGGCAAAGGTCAGTCCGGGATGTTCTCCCTCACCATATCTTCTTGCTGTGGCATATTTACCAAGGAAATGTGCTTCACTCTCAGCCGACTCCCAAAATTCTGCCATAAGTGTCACCGTTGCCGTAGATTAGAAGGGGTGAAAGAACCACCGTCCAGTTGGTCAAGGTGGCCAATTGGGATTCAATGTGGGCAAGGGTGTGTCGGAGGTCTCGCAGGATCTCTGTATTTTCGGATATGCACATGCCCCTGATGTATGCCTTGAATGCCTCCCATAGCGTGGCCTTAGATGAAACAGAGCCCTCAGTCCGTGTAAAGTATTCATTAATTGCGGCTCCTATTTACGCGAAAAATACTGCATCTTTCAATGCCATGTCGGGGAACCGCCATGGGCCCTCCATCCCCCCACTAGGGACACACGCACATTCAATTCAATTCAATATGCTTTAATTCGTTAACTTTTTATTATAAAAGCTTTGTGCAAAATTTGTATAAAAACCAATAGATCTGTGAAAATAACACTGTGTTTTAAGAGTTCATATTGCACCGTGTAGCATAAAAACAATAATCTAAAAGCTGTACATACAGATTTCTGTAAATTCATACCATAAAATCTTGCGTGAATTAACAACAAGTATTTAAAAGAAAGGATAAAAACATAGCAGTACAACCCAGCGGTATTATATAAAGTGCCTGTGCTTTTTGATTCTATGTAAACTTCCTTGCTTAGTGCAAAGTCCCGGTGTGGTATAGAATTAAGTAAGTGATGGATCCCTCACAAGGATTTTGCCTGGCTATACATCCAAAGCTTAAGTTTTAGTTAGCTCACAAGTAAAAGCTCTATATTCGAGTTTCAATATATACAGAGCCACCCGGCGGCTTCCAGTATCACCCAAAGCATAAAATTAAGGCACCCCTTGCAGGGCTTTGTGCCTGGCTATCCAGGCATGGCTTAGGGACTTATTCACCGCACAAGAATAAAGGGTACTTGGGTTGGATTTCAGGATACGCAAGGCAGCCCTGTGGTCACAGGTGCCCATGATTCAGCAAATTGGCACAAGCACATTCGCCATCACTGGTGAGTGATCAGATAATGTACAAGATGGGTTTGACATTGCCGTCACCCATAGTGCCATACCGGGCGATAGCAACCAGTAATCGAGTTGTGTCCATGTGTTGTGGGGTGCGGATCTATGAGTGTACTCATCCTGTCCGCTATTGCGGTGCACCACCAGCCCATAGCTATAAAAAATGTCTGAAAGTGCCTTCCTAGCCCTCGGCTTTGTGTCAGCTGCGAAGGAGGTGCTATCCTGCTCTGGGTTAAGCAATAAGTTGAAATATCCACTCCTACAAATAAGTCCCCCCATGCGTATTACGTGTGTGCGTGAATAGTTTCAACGAATTCCGGGTCATCAACATTAGGTGCATGCACATTAACAAACAATACAGAGTGCTCCAGCATGAAACCCTTAAGTAAAATGTACCGACCCCCACGATCACGGACCACCTCTAACTCCCTGAATGGCACTCTCCTATGTATTAGTATCACTACACCCCTGGCGTATGAACTATATCCGATTCAAAAGGGGGTGGTGATGGACAGAGTATCTGAATTAAGCAGAACACTCCTACCCAGTCAAAAGATCAGGGCATGATCCATCACCGTTTTTTAGCTCACTGCACCATCCCAGTTCAGAACCTGGCAACATGCAAATTAGTCTGACCCTGGCCCAGTGCATCATGGGAACAGGGCAGACCAAACTACCAAGCCAATTCTTTACTGGAAAGGAAACAAGCTTCCGGGGACCGGTTTCTGGCATTACAGCCGTCTTCGGCCCGGCTTGCTTGAATCCTGATGGTGCAGTGAGCAAGGGACTCACATCTGAGCATACCCTTCCACACTTGTGGTGGCCAAAACGATTCAAAAGGGGGTGGTGATGGACAGAGTATCTGAATTAAGCAGAACACTCCTACCCAGTCAAAAGATCAGGGCTTGATCCATCACCGTTTTTTAGCTCACTGCACCATCCCAGTTCAGAACCTGGCAACATGCAAATTAGTCTGACCCTTGCCCAGTGCATCATGGGAACAGGGCAGACCAAACTACAAAGCCAATTCTTTACTGGAAAGGAAACAAGCTTCCGGGGACCGGTTTCTGGCATTACAGCCGTCTTCGGCCCGGCTTGCTTGAATCCTGATGGTGCAGTGAGCAAGGGACTCACATCTGAGCATACCCTTCCACACTTGTGGTGGCCAAAACGAATCAAAAGGGGGTGCTGATGGACATAGTATCTGAATTAAGCAGAACACTCCTACCCAGTCAAAAGAACAGGGCTTGATCCATCACCGTTTTTTAGCTCACTGCAGCATCCCAGTTCAGAACCTGGCAACATGCAAATTAGTCTGACCCTGGCCCAGTGCATCATGGGAACAGGGCAGAACAAACTACCAAGCCAATTCTTTACTGGAAAGGAAACAAGCTTCCGGGGACCGGTTTCTGGCATTACAGCCGTCTTCGGCCCGGCTTGCTTGAATCCTGATGGTGCAGTGAGCAAGGGACTCACATCTGAGCATACCCTTCCACACTTGTGGTGGCCAAAACGATTCAAAAGGGGTTGGTGATGGACAGAGTATCTGAATTAAGCAGAACACTCCTACCCAGTCAAAAGATCAGGGCTTGATCCATCACCGTTTTTTAGCTCACTGCACCATCCCAGTTCAGAACCTGGCAACATGCAAATTAGTCTGACCCTGGCCCAGTGCATCATGGGAACAGGGCAGACCAAACTACCAAGCCAATTCTTTACTGGAAAGGAAACAAGCTTCCGGGGACCGGTTTCTGGCATTACAGCCGTCTTCGGCCCGGCTTGCTTGAATCCTGATGGTGCAGTGAGCAGGGGACTCACATCTGAGCATACCCTTCCACACTTGTGGTGGCCAAAACGATTCAAAAGGGGGTGGTGATGGACAGAGTATCTGAATTAAGCAGAACACTCCTACCCAGTCAAAAGATCAGGGCTTGATCCATCACCGTTTTTTAGCTCACTGCACCATCCCAGTTCAGAACCTGGCAACATGCAAATTAGTCTGACCCTGGCCCAGTGCATCATGGGAACAGGGCAGACCAAACTACCAAGCCAATTCTTTACTGGAAAGGAAACAAGCTTCCGGGGACCGGTTTCTGGCATTACAGCCGTCTTCGGCCCGGCTTGCTTGAATCCTGATGGTGCAGTGAGCAAGGGACTCACATCTGAGCATACCCTTCCACACTTGTGGTGGCCTGTTCCCATGATGCACTGGGCCAGGGACAGACTAATTTGCATATAGCCAGGTTCTGAACTGGGATGGTGCAGTGAGCTAAAAAACGGTAATGGATCAAGCCCTGATCTGTTGACTGGGTAGGAGTGTTCAGAATAACTCAGATACTCTGTCCATCACCACCCCCTTTTTGAAAGTATGAACTATATCCAGCATAATACTGATGCGGTCCCCACCCGCCCCCAAAGGCTGACTTCATAGTAAGCATGGACGTAAAATCCGTTTTGCGGGCGAATTTGCGGATTTATGACGATTTCGTGGTCTGCGAATCGCGCGAATTTGCCCAATAATCCGCAAATTCGCAAGCTACGAATTATTTTGCTTGGTCGCGCTTGAAAAATGCAATATCGAGCGCGCGGCATTGACTCTGAGCCTGCTGAGTTGTTTTTCTCCCGGTTTTGCGAGTGCTGCGCCATTTTCGATCTTGCTGCGTGATCGCGCGAGAGTTTTTCAAACACAATCACGTTATCGCGGCTTGCCATCTTGCACAGTGAGAGTTTGACAACGCGAGTACGTCATAAAGGTCCGCAATCACGCATTGCGGGAGTAAACAATACCGAACACGTAGAAGCTGCGCGCAGCTGACTTCCGCCGGGAGATTTGAACAGCTCGCGTTCCCGAAATTGCAAAAATTGCAATTCTGCACAAGAAATCCACCGCAGGAAGCATAAACCTTGTGAAAATGATGATTTTGATCAGAATAACTCCTCAGATTGACATTTGGCTGCACTTTTTGGTGCAGGAGTCCATTTTTTGGGGTGGGGTGGGGTGGGAGGAAGGAAGTGCCCCAGAGTCTCCAACTTCCTATTCCTGTCCAGCAGGCTCCTCCCAGTGCTTTGTCCATGTCCTGGTCACTTTTCATTTGGCTGTGGAGCTGGAAGGATTACTTTTTGGTGCTGCTGCTGGATATTTGTATTTGAGGACTTTTTAGACTTTGGAGTTTAGATCACTTTTGGACTTGAGATTTTACAAGTAAGTTGGTGTTGTTTGTTTGGGGCATTGCAGTTGAGGCAACTCCAGTTCTAAAACTTTTTTCACAACTTTAACAAAATATATATTGTGGTGGGTAGCCACAGTATCCAGTAGGCCCAGGGTTAGTCATGGGTGAATGATACAACTGTTTCTGTGATTTTTTTTTACTTAATTCTCATTTATGTCATGGAATTTTAGCTCATTGTTATATATTGATTATTTTTTTATTTTGGGGTGCCTGTAAAGCCTCACTAGCCAGTAGGCCCAGGGGTGGTGAGTGGTGCATGGACCAAGTCTTTCTGTGGGGTGTCTTGAATTTAAACATCATTGAGGGCATGGATGGCATTTGATTGTGGTGATTTCTGTGTGTTTTTCGAGTTTTCGGGGTGTTGTTGTGGCCTGGCCATGTGGGTGGGGGCATTTAAAGGCCTGGTCCAGGCAGGGCCTGGCCATGTTGCTGGCGGTCAAGGGTCCATTTTGATGCCAGGCAGTGTGCTCAGGCCTGCACCCAGTTTGCCTTGCTTTCAACCATTATGCCCAGGGGTACTCAGTGGTGCATGGGCCTAGTCTTTCTGTGGGGTGTCTTGAATTTAATCATCATTGAGGGCATGGATGGCATGGGATTGTGGTAATTTTTGAGTGTTTTTTTACTTTTGGGGTGTTGTTGGGGCCTGGCCATGTGGGTGGGGGCCATTTTGAGGGCTGGAACAGGCAAGGCCTGGCCATGTGGTGGGGGTCAAGGGGCCATTTTGAAGGCAGGCAGTGTGCTCAGGCCTGCACCCATTTTGCCTTGCTTTCATCCATTATGCCCAGGGGTACTCAGTGGTGCATGGACCAAGTCTTTCTGTGGGGTGTCTTGAATGTAAACATCATTGAGGGCATGGGTGGCATTGGATTGTGGTGATTTTTATGTGTTTTTCGATTTTTTGGGGTATTGTTGGGGCCTGGCCATGTGGGTGGGGCCCATTTTGGGAGCTGGTACAGGCAGGGCCTGGCCATGTGGTGGGGGTCAAGGGGCCATTTTGAAGGCAGGTAGTGTGCTCAGACCTGCACCCAGTTTGCCTTGCTTTCATCCATTATGCCCAGGGGTACTCAGTGGTGCATGGACCAAGTCTTTCTGTGGGGTGTTTTGAATGTTAACATCATTGAGGGCATGGATGGCATTGGATTGTGGTGATTTGTATGTGTTTTCGATTTTTTTGGGGTGTTGTTGGGGCCTGCCCATGTGGGTGGGGGCCATTTTGAGGGCTGGTACAGGTAAGGTCTGGCCATGTGGTGGGGGTCAAGGGGCCATTTTGAAGGCTGGCAGTGTGCTCAGGCCTGCACCCAGTTTGCCTTGCTTTCATCCATTATGCCCAGGGGTACTCAGTGGTGCATGGACCAAGTCTTTCTGTGGGGTGGCTTGAATGTAAACATCATTGAGGGCATGGATGGCATTGGATTGTGGTGATTTTTATGTGTTTTTTGACTTTTTGGGATGTTTAACTGATGTTCCTCTGGCTTCCATTGCTTTTAGGTGCACAAGAGAACCACCAGTGCCAGGAAGAAGTCCTGCAGCGGTGTGTGCAGCACAACGTCACATGACGTCACGTGTGGCCACAGAGAAGACATCTCTGCAACTCGTGCAACTGCGGCCTGCTGTTCTGAGTTGACATCAGAAGAAGATGGCCCCACAGAAAGGTGGCCGTAGCGCCTCAGCGAAAAAAGTTGCCAGTGCCACTGCCAGTAAGAAGGAGCAGAAGAAACAAGTGGCACCACCTACCAAGGAGACTGGTGTGCCCACCGACACATTTTTTTGGAGAAAAAAAAAACTACGCCTGCAGCAGCAGCGGTGTCCGCCGGGGACCAAGCTGGAAGCAGGACCTCCTCTTCATTGGGCTCAGTGCCACCACGCAATGTTAGGCCCAAGCCCATGAGTGCCGCAAAGGCAGCCACTCTGGTTGTTCAATCACCATCAACCAGTGATGTTGGCTCATCACAAGAAAGTACCATCCAATCAATGCCGGGTGTAACTCAGCTGGCGAGTGTTCAACAACCACAGCCGCAACAACAACCACAAGTGCAACTAGTACAAGCGCAAGTACATGGGCAAGGAGAGGCGCAAGTACATGGGCAAGGAGAAGCGCAAGTACATGCACAATGAGAGCCGCAAGTACATGGGCAAGGAGAGGCGCAAGTACATGGGAAAGGAGAGGCGCTAGTACATGGGCAAGGAGAGGCGCAAGTACATGCACAAGGAGAGGCGCAAGTAGAGGTGCATGGAGAGGTGCAACTAGAGGTTCATGGAGAGGTGCAACTAGAGGTTCATGGAGCGGCACAACTGCCTACAACGCTTGTTCCTCCAGAAGTAGGGGCACATCAGGAAATTGATATTCAAGTGGAGGTATCATCCGACGTAGCCACTCTTCCTGAGGATGATCCATTGTCTTCCAGATCCCCAGCAAGAAAAAGGTCAAGGAGGGGTGCTACTTCTACTACTACAAGTTCTTCTTCAAGCCCTCTTCAGTCTGATGACCTTGATCGTGATTGGAACCCAGCAATGCAGTCTGACAGTGAGGCACGCCATGAGCCGACAAAGGTAGCTAAGCCTAAAAGGAAGGTTCCCGCAAGGATTCGACTTATGGTTGATGACGATGAACAAGAAGTGGTGTCTTCTGCTGCTGATGAACAGCCTGATGATGACCCAGTCATCACAGATGTCACTCCAGCCACAGCGGGCATGCAGCAGACAAACATTTTCACCCTAGCCCGAATGGATGCTGAGCGGGATGTGGGCGACCTACAGCTTCCATATTTTCTCATCAGAAGGGCCGGCAGGGACCTTCATCCAGCTCGACCTCCATTACCTCAAGTAGTGGTGCTGTAAGTGAACAACAGAAATAAATTCATCCACGCCCATCCTCCACTTCATCTGGCATTGCAAGTCAAAGTAGCACCTCCACCACCAGCAGACATTTCCATTCCCCAGTTTGGGACTTCTTTACTGTTAGCCAAAAAGCAGAAAACATTGTCATTTGTTCGATTTGTAAAGTGTCAGTTAGTCGGGGTAAGCTTGGTACCAACTATGGTTCCGGAGGCCAGAGAGGTCATCTCAAAAAACACCACCCTATCCAGTGGCATGCGCACCTAAGTAAGATCCAGGAAATCCAAAGTAGAACTGATTCAAATCAAACGTTTGACACGGAGGACGTTTTTCAAGCTACTCGCAAACATGCAACAGTAGGCATGCTTGCCATGCAGAAATCTCACACTGCACCTAACCTTTTGGAGGAGTTTGATAGGAAGGTCTCTGAATGGCTGCATCCAAGAAATCGCATAGTTGGTTATGTTTCCACGGATAATGGCAGTAATATAGTTAAGGCCATGCAGCAAGGTGGCTATTTCAGAGTGCCGTGTTTGGCGCACAGTATTAACATCGTGGTGCAAGATTTCTTGAAAAATAAAAACACAGTCAACAAGTTACTGACCACCTGCCGAAGAATCTGCACACATTTCAGCCATTCTTTTAAGGCCCGGAAGGAGCTGAGGACCATTCGACATGAACTTAGACTGCGAGTCAAAGGACTCTTCCAGGAGGTGGCAACACGTTGGAACTCAACTTTTTACAGGGTTGAGCGTCTGTCTGAGCAGTGGGAGGTAATAAATGAGTATGTCTATAAACTGGGTTCTACTCACAAAGAGATGAGGCTAGAGTTGGAGGAATGGAAGCTAATTGCAAGCCTGACAGACATGCTTCGTCCTTTTGAGCTCTTCATGCGTGAAGTCAGCAGGGAGGACTGTTCTTTGAGCTAAGCTATCCCATTGTTGCGCATGCTAGAGCACCAACTGACGGACGTGTCTTCAACGTTCAGAGATGATGGTGAAAAGCGAGAAGCATATGATTTGGCGGAGAAGTTATTAAGGCGCCTACTTCGCAATGAAATGCTTACAAACATACATACAGAACAACATTACATTTGTGCCACTATTCTGGATCCACGGTACAAAAAGGCACTGGCTAGCAAAGCATTCATTCCTTTTGATGAAGCAGATGTTTCAAAGTACAAACATTGGCTAGCTGTGTCAGCCACTCGGTTCGAAAAAGAGCGGCAGAACCTTCAAGGAGGCAGCACAAGTACAACTGAATCAGCAGGCCATCCGACGTCAAGTTCCACTTCTCAATCCGTGGCCGAAGGAAGTCACTTTCCCTCACAGCCGTTAACTACACCAGCAACCGTAACATCATCCTCACCTGCACCAGGCCGCCCAGAAATATTGTCGGAAGGGGAATGGCTAACTCATCACAGGTTTGCTCGTTACAGTGCTGCAAAGCCTACAGAAGGTACGCAAAGTAGAGCACCCGTGGAGAACCTTGAGTCGATGGTGCAGGCCTATCTTTTGGAGGAGTTTGATAGGAAGGTCTCTGAATGGCTGCATCCAAGAAATCGCATAGTTGGTTATGTTTCCACGGATAATGGCAGTAATATAGTTAAGGCCATGCAGCAAGGTGGCTATTTCAGAGTGCCGTGTTTGGCGCACAGTATTAACATCGTGGTGCAAGATTTCTTGAAAAATAAAAACACAGTCAACAAGTTACTGACCACCTGCCGAAGAATCTGCACACATTTCAGCCATTCTTTTAAGGCCCGGAAGGAGCTGAGGACCATTCGACATGAACTTAGACTGCGAGTCAAAGGACTCTTCCAGGAGGTGGCAACACGTTGGAACTCAACTTTTTACAGAGTTGAGCGTCTGTCTGAGCAGTGGGAGGTAATAAATGAGTATGTCTATAAACTGGGTTCTACTCACAAAGAGATGAGGCTAGAGTTGGAGGAATGGAAGCTAATTGCAAGCCTGACAGACATGCTTCGTCCTTTTGAGCTCTTCACGCGTGAAGTCAGCAGGGAGGACTGTTCTTTGAGCTAAGCTATCCCATTGTTGCGCATGCTAGAGCACCAACTGACGGACGTGTCTTCAACGTTCAGAGATGATGGTGAAAAGCGAGAAGCATATGATTTGGCGGAGAAGTTATTAAGGCGTCTACTTCGCAATGAAATGCTTACAAACATACATACAGAACAACATTACATTTGTGCCACTATTCTGGATCCACGGTACAAAAAGGCACTGGCTAGCAAACCATTCATTCCTTTTGATGAAGCAGATGTTTCAAAGTACAAACATTGGCTAGCTGTGTCAGCCACTCGGTTCGAAAAAGAGCGGCAGAACCTTCAAGGAGGCAGCACAAGTACAACTGAATCAGGAGGCCATCCGACGTCAAGTTCCACTTCTCAATCCGTGGCCGAAGGAAGTCACTTTCCCTCACAGCCGTTAACTACACCAGCAACCGTAACATCATCCTCACCTGCACCAGGCCGCCCAGAAATATTGTCGGAAGGGGAATGGCTAACTCATCACAGGTTTGCTCGTTACAGTGCTGCAAAGCCTACAGAAGGTACGCAAAGTAGAGCACCCGTGGAGAACCTTGAGTCGATGGTGCAGGCCTATCTTTTGGAGGAGTTTGATAGGAAGGTCTCTGAATGGCTGCATCCAAGAAATCGCATAGTTGGTTATGTTTCCACGGATAATGGCAGTAATATAGTTAAGGCCATGCAGCAAGGTGGCTATTTCAGAGTGCCGTGTTTGGCGCACAGTATTAACATCGTGGTGCAAGATTTCTTGAAAAATAAAAACACAGTCAACAAGTTACTGACCACCTGCCGAAGAATCTGCACACATTTCAGCCATTCTTTTAAGGCCCGGAAGGAGCTGAGGACCATTCGACATGAACTTAGACTGCGAGTCAAAGGACTCTTCCAGGAGGTGGCAACACGTTGGAACTCAACTTTTTACAGAGTTGAGCGTCTGTCTGAGCAGTGGGAGGTAATAAATGAGTATGTCTATAAACTGGGTTCTACTCACAAAGAGATGAGGCTAGAGTTGGAGGAATGGAAGCTAATTGCAAGCCTGACAGACATGCTTCGTCCTTTTGAGCTCTTCACGCGTGAAGTCAGCAGGGAGGACTGTTCTTTGAGCTAAGCTATCCCATTGTTGCGCATGCTAGAGCACCAACTGACGGACGTGTCTTCAACGTTCAGAGATGATGGTGAAAAGCGAGAAGCATATGATTTGGCGGAGAAGTTATTAAGGCGTCTACTTCGCAATGAAATGCTTACAAACATACATACAGAACAACATTACATTTGTGCCACTATTCTGGATCCACGGTACAAAAAGGCACTGGCTAGCAAACCATTCATTCCTTTTGATGAAGCAGATGTTTCAAAGTACAAACATTGGCTAGCTGTGTCAGCCACTCGGTTCGAAAAAGAGCGGCAGAACCTTCAAGGAGGCAGCACAAGTACAACTGAATCAGCAGGCCATCCGACGTCAAGTTCCACTTCTCAATCCGTGGCCGAAGGAAGTCACTTTCCCTCACAGCCGTTAACTACACCAGCAACCGTATCATCATCCTCACCTGCACCAGGCCGCCCAAAAATATTGTCGGAAGGGGATTGGCTAACTCATCACAGGTTTGCTCGTTACAGTGCTGCAAAGCCTACAGAAGGTACGCAAAGTAGAGCACCCGTGGAGAACCTTGAGTCGATGGTGCAGGCCTATCTGGATGACCCAACAGAGGTCAGTCATAATGAGAACCCATTGGTATATTTGTATAGGAAAAGCTCTGTATGGCGACTGATCACCAACCTGGCTCTAAATTATTTGTCTTGCCCACTCGCAAGCATGTCTTCTGAACGTGTTTTCAGTGCTGCTGGTTCCATTGTTACTTCAAAAAGGACCCGGCCTTTTGCCCAAAAATGTGGAGAGGTTAACAATAATCAAGATGAATCAGCACTTCATACCACCCGATTACAAAATACGTGAATGCATGCAGGAAGAAGAGGACACCGACTTAGGGGACTCCAACGGAAGTTCTTCTCTGTCACCAGACCTACTCCCGTCTCAATTCATAGACTGTGAGGACGAGCTCTACTTCCCTGACACCGAGGCCTGAAAATTACTTCCTTTTTTCCCCGTACTTATTCACTTTTATTCCTGTGTGTCTTTCTTTGTTATGCAACTTTTACCACAACAAGACTCTAATCACCTAATCACAACAAGTCCATCATCAGCACTGTCTTCATCTTACTTTCCTTATTGATTTGAAGGTGCCGCAGTCTGCATTCCTGATGTTCACAAGTTCACAACTCAATCATTCTCCTCTATCCTCCTCCTCCAGACTCCCCCTATCCATTTCCCTCAAGGCAGATGGATGGATTATGGAGAAAAATTAAACTTTGTCTTCGTAGACGAGTCCCCTCAAGTGGGTCTGAAATAACTGACTGACTACATGCTTGCTGATTGTTGACAGACTTACTTCTGAAATTTACAGGAGAGGCTGCCCTGTGGGCCCTCACTTTCCGAAGAAGATGCGGACAAAAAGTAGAACAGGTAATGAATAATGAGAAGATGGCATGCAGTGGACAGCAATGGCTGTCTGTCTCTGTTAAAACCAATTGCTGTTTGTTTTTTGTGAACAGCGCAATTTGCCATGTTTTGAATATCCCAGTATTGCAGGTTTTTGGGGGTTTCTTTGGGGGTGTTCTAGATTTGCGGTGCTGGGTCGGGGGGTCTGGGAGCACTGCTAGCACAGTCTAATTTTGATTGCATTTGTTTTTCAGGAAATCCATGGTGGAAAAGGGGAGTTATGGCCTAGCTGCAGAGCGCGCTTGGAGTGATTTTGGAATGAGGCCTAAATATTTCTAAGTGTGAGTTTTTCCGGTATTGCTTTTTGCCTGTTTGGGGGTCTTCTACTTTTTTTCGCCTGGGTTGACGGGTCTGGGGACATTGCTGGGAACGTCTAATACCGGATAAAAGTGGTTTGGACTAAATCCATGGTGAAAAAGCTTTTCCTTTTTTGCTCACTTGCCTGTTTTTGGGGTGCTGTTTGGGGGGGGTTCCTGGTTTTTGGGGGTGTGTTGGGGGGACTTGTAGCAACGCTGGGTATGGGTAGTTTTGATTGCAAGTGGTTTGAAGAAAATCCATGGTGGCAAAGGCGAGTTAGGGCCTAGCTGCAGAGCTCGCATGGAGTGATTTTGGAATGAGTCCAAATTAATTCTAAGTGCCCGTTTTTGTATTTCTGCTTTTTGCCTGTTTGAGGGTCTTCTACTTTTTTTGGCCTGGGTTGACGGGTCTGGGGGCTTTGCTGGGAAGGTCTAATACCGGATAAAAGTGTTTTGGATAAAATCCATGGTGAAAAAGTTTTTCACTTTTCAGAGTTTTCGCTCACTTTCGTGTTTTTGGGGGCCTGCTTGGGGGTGTTCCGGGTGTTTGGGGGGGTTGGGGGTCTTGGAGAAATGCTGGGTATGGGTAGTTTTGATTGCAAGTGGTTTGAAGAAAATCCATGGTGACAAAGGGGAGTTAGGGCCTAGCTGCAGAGCGTGCACAGAGTGATTTGGGATTGAGGGCTAAATAATTCTGTTTCACTTTTTGCGGTTTTGCTTTTTGGCTGTTTAGGGGTGTTAACCTTGTTTCCGTCTGGGTTGACGGGTCTGGGGGCATTGTTAGGAAGGTCTAATACCGGATAAAAGTGGTTTGGAGAAAATCGGAGGTGAAAATGTTTTTGCGTTTTTGCTCACTTGCTGGTCTTTGGGGTGCTGTTTGGGTGGCTTCTAGGATTTTGTGGGTGGGCTTTGGGGTCTGGGAGAACTGCTGGCACAGTCTAATGTTGATTGCATTTGTTTTTTTAGGAAATCCATGGTGGAAAAGGGGAGTTAGGGCCTAGCTGCACAGCGCATTTGGACTGAATTCCAGGTAGGCCCTAAATTTGCTCTCACTTTTTAAGGTTTTGCTTTTTGGCTGTTTGGGGGTGTTAATAGTGTTTCCGCCTTGGTTGACGGGTCTGGGGGCATTGCTAGGAAGGTCTAATACCGGATAAAAGTGTTTTGGATAAAATCCATGGTGAAAAAGTTTTTCACTTTTCAGAGTTTTCGCTCACTTTTGTGTTTTTAGGGGCCTGCTTGGGGGTGTTTGGGGGACGTGGGGGGTATTGGAGCAATGCTGGTTATGGGTGGTTTTGATTGCAAGTGGTTTGAAGAAAATCCATGGTGGCAAAGGGGAGTTAGGGCCTAGCTGCAGAGCGCGCACGGAGTGATTTGGGATTGAGGGCTAAATAATTCTAAGTCTCACTTTTTGCGGTTTTGCTTTTTGCCTGTTTGGGGCTCTTCTACTTTTTTGCAGGTGGGTTGGTGGGTCTTGGGGCATTGCTGGGAAGGTCTAATATCGGAATCAAGTGGTTTGGACAAAATCCATGGTGACATTTTCTTTCCAATTTTTGCTCACTTGCCTGTTTTTGGGGGGCTGTTTGGGGGGTTCATGGTGTTTGGGGGTGGATTTTGGGGTCTGGAAGCACTGCTGGCACATTCTAATTTTGATTGCATTTGTTTTTCAGGAAATCCATGTTGGAAAAGTGGAGTTATGACCTAGCTGCACAGCGCGTTATGACAGAATTGAAAGAAGGCCGAAAATATTCTAAGTATGAGATTATCCATTTTTGCTTTTTGCCTGTTTGGGGGTGTTCTGCTTTTTTGCGGGTGGGTTGGCGGGTCTTGGGGCATTGCTGGCAAGGTCTAAAACCGGATAAAAGTGGTTTGGAGAAAATCCAGGGTGAAAAGCGTTTTGGCACTTTTTTAAACTTAGGGCTTGTTAGGGTTAGCAGCAGTATTGCATGTGTTTGGGGGTGTTCTAGATTTTTGCAACTGAGTTCTGGGGTCTTAGAGCACTCGTGGGAACGTGCAATTTTGGTTGCAAGTGGTTTGAAGAAAATCCATGGTGGGAAAGGGGGGATTTGGCCTAGTTAAAGAAAGCGTTTGGCACTATTCTTAACTTAGGGCTCGTTAGGGTTAGCAGTATTGTACTGCATGTGTTTGGGGGTGTTCTAGATTTTTACGACTGGGTGGGGTCTTGGAACACTTGTTGGAATGTCTAATTTTGATTGCAAATGGTTTGAAGAAAATCCATGGTGGGAAAGGGGGGTTTTGGGCATACTTTCTGAGTGTGTTTTGGCACGATTTGAAATTAGGCCTCTGCGAGGTAGCAGCAGTATTCTGTACGTTTTTGGGAGGGTAATGTGGGGTGTTATAGATTTTGGGGATTGTCATCTCTGAAAATGAAAGTATATTTTTTGCAGTACACAGCGTGCCTTATATATTTTTTTCTCCGAGGTGTATTTATCACTTACTGTTGTGTTTTTCCATCATCAATTACAGGCAGGCTTTTACCCTGTGCCATTGATGTACTACTCAGGCTTACAATTAGCGATCCGCAAATCCGCATCAGGCAGGCAGTGGACAGTGTGTCTGGTCACTAAGATTGATCGACGGAGCATCCGATGGAATGAAGGAGTACCGCGAATAAGAGGAATGGCTGGATGCATCAACTTCACAAATTCAACGGGACAACTACAAAAAACAGTAACAGTATCCACAATTCTCCTTATCTTTTAAATGATATTCTTGTGAACTTGAACTTACTTCTACTAGTGTGACTCTGTGCGTTTGTTTGATCTCTGCTTCAAATTCATCCCTCCAGCTATTTGATACGTCTTTGCTATGTTTAACACTAATTTAATGTTCTAAGTGTTTATTCTCTCTGAGGGCAGAGAGGCAAGTTAAATTGCGTAAGGACTGCAGCCCTGTACTGTCAACTTGTTTCTTCGTAGTTACCAGTAAGTTGCAGTAAGTAGTAGTACTACTTTTCAGTAACCTAACCATCCATTTAGTAAACAACTTCTGGCATGCAGTAGTGCACTACCTTATGTCCCTTTAAAGATTTATCAATGTCTTCAACTCCAAAGATTTGTTTCTCTTCATTTGTTGTTTGACTGTCCATGCTGTGTTTTTTTCCTCTCTACCAAACTTTTGCAAAAAACCCCATTCCCATCCAATTTTCAAACCCTAACCCTCTCCCCCAGGGCTGTGTGGTATTTCATTGAGGTTCGACTGACAACAACAATACATTCCACACACTTGCTGGGGAGGATAAGGTCAAAGCAACCAGACGTTCATGTGCGCCATCGTGGATTGATAAGAACATCCTCCTCCTACACGACATGAACAATCAAATGCTTAATGCTTACCTTACGTTGGCACTGCTTAGGCTACAATTTAGGGCACTGTTCTGTACCCTACTATCTATTGAACTGTTTCTAATGCTACGCTCAGGCCACTCAATGTTTAATTTCCACTTTTTTTCATATGGTGAAACTGCCAGTGTGTACCACTACTGCTACCAACACAACAATGATATTGCATCCGTCGATGATTCAAGTCAACAACCAACCTTAATCACCATCTGCAATGCAGCCAGCCCTGGGGCTACCCCGATTCTCAAACACAAATCACAGGTAAGATAAGCATATTGGAGAGGTAGGAGAATATTGGGCTAGAAGGACTAAGTTGGGAGGAGAGCAGAGACTGACAGTACTTCTAGTAAAGTAAAGTACAGTAGTAGGGCTACTAAATTTACTAACTCGAATACTTGCATTTTGGTAAATTTCAGGACTAGATGTTTCATTCATGCTGATAAGTTTGAAGTAAACAAACGTCCAGTAACCACCGCCCACCCCCACACAAAATAATATGAACGCGTATTCTATGTTTTGCTATGAAAAATAATTATTAAGAAACAAATATATTCATGTAGTACAAAAATAAAATAAATTAACCCAACTCACCCCCCTACCTAACCTAAACAATGTCAAAAAGTTCAAAAGTCCCCTTTCCCAAACACCCAATTCCCACCCCCCCAACAGTCTTTAAAAAAGGGGCAAGGGACAGTCACTTCCTCCGGTGGCATAGTTTGGCAAGCTGTTGCTGCATGTCCCGCTGCTCTTTGCGGAGGTCCCGGAGCTGGCGCTGATGTTTTTCGGCAAATCGCTCCAGGTAGTCCACTCTTCTACGTAGCTGACGCACACGAACCATCCAGGATATGGGGGGGGGGTGCTGATTTTGTTGCTGCTGTGCGGCGGCGGCGGGAGGCTGTCGGGCCACAGCTCCGTTTGGCTGGAGGCTTCTGGCTGGTGGACCCGGGGGCAGTGGAGGAGAGTGTAGAGGTTGATGTCTCCTCATGCTCCCGAGCCCACAACCGCCAATACTCGGCACAAATAGCCTCCAGCTTACGGGCCCGGACAGCCATCTCCTTGCGGGTGAGCTTTTTGGGAGCAGCATCTATGAAGAAAGAAAGAAAAATACTGTAGCCAATAGTCTTTAACATAAAGTCAAAATAATTCAACGGAAAGTTGACACTCAGTAACACCAGCAAGTAGAAAAAACAGTATAACATTTTGGCATGTATCTTTCCACTGTCTTTGTAAGCCTGTGACATTACTGTGAGTTTCAGGAATTCCACTTGCAGCACTATGGGTGGATTCACTACTACATACATAGTCAGAGAGTACTAAAAAAATGACTTTTTTACTTCTTTTCTCATGTTTTGCAAAATAAATTACTGGTACGTGAACTTGTGGTAGCCGCCATAATGGCAGCTCACTCAGCTTTCACCCAAGAAATACAGACACAGGCCATCATGATGCAGACTCGCAGTACTTTAAGCAGTACATGCAGGTGGGGATAGGAATGTCTTACTTACTGGCCATACTTCATCCACTCAGCGTCTTCACTACTACATCATACACCTCATACACCTCTGCTATCGACGAGGAGGATAAAGAAGATAACATCCAGGCTTCCAAAGTACGTCTATGATTCTTCTTAATGTCTCAAATGTACCAAATATATTTTTGTCAACAACCAACTAACACCCTTTTCATTATATTTTGGAAACCGTCGTCTTCTCATGTTGAATTACATTCAACACAACCATTCTTTACAGTCATAAATATTAAGACACGCTCGTCCTTCGTTTCACCCTTCTTTAACTTTTCGTTCTTCACATCCCTAAACTACATCTGATCTGACTTGGCTTCACAATAAAAATTTGCCAGCTGAGCTGAAGTGAAATAGAGGGGGGCCATTGGTTACCAGAGAAGTACCGCCGCTAATGCTATTACAAGTCAAGGTTGATCTTCTTCTCCGTGATAGCCCAAAAAGTAGTTCTAAATTAGTAAATGTTCTTAACAGTATAGTGTACTTATACTAGTGTACTGTGTACTACTGTACAGTACATCATACACTCCTTTGCGAGCCTACTCAAAATTTTTTCAATAAGTAAGGAGTAAAATAACTTACCACCGTCCGTCGCCGCTGAGTCTTCCCCCCCAGCTCCTCCTGTTGGCGCCGCCGCATCCAGAGTGGACCCCTCCACACTGCTGGCCCCGGCACTGGTGGTCATCTGTGCCGCATCAGATGTTGTGACGTCTACGGAAAACATGTCATATTTTCAGAAGCCCTACACAACCCCCTATTTTGTCTCGTAATGGAAGAAAATGTTACATAACACATTTTTTATTACTGGGATTGAAAAAAAGTAACGGTTTTGGGGAGGGTGTTAACCTTTTATATGCTTATTCCATTAAATGCTACACTTCTTCTTATGACAACTGAGGAATGCTTGCTTAACGTGCACCATTTTTCTCATTACAGAAAGAAGATTCCATTTCCCTTCTGCCAGACGATTCACTAACTGCTAGTAAGTCATCACCAGCAGTACTTTAAGTACATTAAAGAAGGTGGGGACTCCCGCACAGTTATTCTAAAAATGTCATGTGTCTGTTAACTAATATTAAGTTTGAGTCATACTAATTTCATTCATGGGAATGTTGTTTGAACTTTAACGTCATCTTCATCCATCACCATTGCTCGCTCAGAATACTACGCTATTAAAAATAAAGAAATAACATTTTCATTTCTTAATTGAAAATAAAACTTTAAAACTAACAAACACTGTGTGGTTTTTGTTCTCGAGTGAGTGAGCGGAAAGGTTTGAACTACTGCACTTGGCAATCATGTTTCTTTCAGTGACTCAGATAGGCCGGGACTCGGCGGTAGTCTTCTTCTGTTCTTCTGGGTCGTAAAATCATTGGTCAGACACACTAGATAGTCGGTCAGGGGATTGGAGGTTCAACTTTTGTTCGGACTGAGGTATGTCGAAAGTCGAACTGCACCTATCATCAACAATGTCCTATTTATCTTGTCCATACTTTTTTGTGTGCAGAATAGTCCCTGAAACACTAGCAGTATGGGATGTGCTCCTCTCAAATCAAAAAGGCAACTGCTACCTTTTACTTGGTGTAAACAATGACATTTTGTTGTTGGAAATTGTTAAAGCACTTAGATTAAGAAGACTGGAATAGACAGCAAGGGCAACCCAGAAGACTGCACTCAGTGCCTAGAGCTATTGCTGTATCAGAGTTTTGTTTCACACCGTTTGCCGAATGGGCAAGCTTAGCTACCTACACAGACCGACTCATAATCGTAAATAGTAGTAGCACAGAGAGTGATGGTAGAGGCAGGATAAGAATGTAGAAAGTAGTCTACATTAGAAGAAGATCAAAGACTATTTTGTAAAACATAGAATTATTAGGAAACAGTTTGTAATGAATAGGAGCTGTAAGAGTTAGGGAAGTATAAGTATTAATATAAGAATAGAACAACTTACTGGGGCCAGCAGAAGAGCCTGCAAGGGACTGATCCTGTCCACCTTCTGCCACCGGAGTCTCAGTCGCCGCCAGCGCCTTGCCCCTGGGAGTTGCTGGTGATCATGAAATAAAGAAACACAACTTGGATGATTGTTTTTTTAGAAATATTTGATTTCTTTGAACACGATCTAAAATTAACAACAATTGCATCTGATCTAGTCAACTAGGAGGATAGTAGTACAGTATTGCAGGATTCGCAGACCGTCTAATAGGAAAGGTATGTAATTTACTAACTACATCAACAACAAAAAGGTTCTACTACGACTGCCATCACTCAGCAGCACGAGACGTCGCGTGACAGACACAGTCCGTCATCATGATTGCAGACCACTAACAAATGTCATATAACAAGTAATAAATAATATACTCAACGTATCAATCCACCACTATCTCTTCAAAGTGGCAGCAGCAGGAGTATAAATAAGTACTAGACTTGAGTCTACTGTCTCTAGCATTACGCAGTAATGCTCTCAAATGACTAAGAAGTTGCAAACAAGGAAGAATAGTAGCAACGCCAATAACCAGGCGAGCACCTGCAATGGCAGAAGCTATTTAAACATTAATTTACCTGCAATGTAATCGAATCAGCAGCATTCGTACTATTCAGGAAAAAATAGATTAGCGATATAACAGAGCAGAAGGAAAACAAGTAGTTATTAAATAGCTACTTACCAAGGCCAGGGATCTCCAATCCTAGCAGGTCGAGCATGTCATGCTCCCAGTCCAGGATGTCACACCACCGGTCCGTCACTTGCTGGTAGGTGCGCCGGACCCCAGACTCCTTACACATGCACCGGCACACCTTCTCCCACAGCTGGCAACGCTTCCGGAGGCCGTAACCGGAAGCAATCCGCACACCTGCTGCCACGGTCTTAGGGAGGTGGTCATGAACAAAAACAATCAAGGCGGCCACCTCCACCGCAGAGAAGATCTCCCTGGCCTGAACTTCCTCTCCCCTCAAATGCCCGCAAGGGAGCCGGGTACGGGGTGCCTGGGCCCTTCCCCTAGCCCTGGTCCGCTCCCTTAGCCATGGTCCTGGGCACAAGAAGCAGGAAAGAAGAATAGATGTGAAAAAAATAAGAGAGATAGTGAAAGAAATAAAGTAGGTCATAAAGTAACAAAAAGTAAAAAAAAAATATATATAGATGTAGGAAATTGTAGAGATAGATAATAAGCAAAAAAAGCAAAAAAAAGTTCAGAAAAACATAGGATTACAAAGATGTAAGATGGATAGAAAGGTAGCATGCCCAAAAACCATAGCAATGAATGAAAAACAAGATGGCCGCGCCCGTAGAGGACCGCTTGGGTAAGTTTGCGCGATATTTCCCCCGCGAGCATGCAAAAACGACCACGAACCCGTAAACTCACCACGCGCACAACACGAGCACGCAGCTAGCACCCGGAACCGGAAATATGCAACGCGAACAAGATGACCGCGCCCATGTACGACCGCATGGGTAACTTCGCGGTCATTGCGCTCCAAGCGGCCCGCGAAGACGCAAAAAACCCCGCGAACACGCAAAAAAACCTCCGCAAATTCGCACGAATTTGCGGGTTGTGAGTTCGATTTCGCGCCCTGCGAATCTCGCGAAATTGCAGAAAAAAGAATTTTGCACAACAGAAAGCACTTAGCAGGTGCAAAAGTTCAAGCTAATTTGTAACCATTCCCTGTAGTGCTTCCTGAGGGGCACCTCCAGAGTTCAGTTGCCTACTTGCAACTATTCTCTGACCCTGCTCTGACCCTCAAAGCAGGGTCAGAGAATAGTTACAAGTATGGCACAATGCTCCTGTAAAAAAATAACTGCAACAGGAAGCACTTACAGCTAAGGAAGCAGGTGCCAGACTTGAAGCACACATTCAGTGACACTTTAACCAGCCCCAAATTAATTCATCTCAGTTGAGGCTGGGCAGGTGTGCTTTCCCCCATAATCTACAGTGGTGAACAAGAGGGTGGTAGTGGTGAACCAGAGGGTGACAATGATGAACCAGAGGGTGGCAGTGGTGAGTGCTGAACCTGAGGGTGGCAGGGGTGAACCAGAGGGTGTCAGTGGTGAGCCAGAGGGTGCTGTGATGAACCAGAGGGTGGCAGCGATGAACCAGAGGGTGGCAGTGGTGAAACAGAGGGTGGCAGTGATGAACCAGTGGGTGGCACAGGTGAACCAGAGGGTACTGTGATGAACCAGAGGGTGGCAGTGATGAACCAGAGGGGGACAGTGATGATCCAGAGGGTGGCAGTGGCAAACCAGAGGGTGGTAGTGATGAACCAGAGGGTGGCAGTGGTGAACCAGAGTGTGGCACTGGTGAACCAGAGGGTGCTGTGATGAACCAGAATGTGGCAGTGATGAACCAGAGGGGGACAGTGATGATCCAGAGGGTGGCAGTGGCAAACCAGAGGGTGGCAGTGATGAACCAGAGGGTGGCAGTGATGAACCAGAGGGTGGCACTGGTGAACCAGAGGGTGCTGTGATGAACCAAAGGGGGACAGTGATGATCCAGAAGGTGGCAGTGATGATCCTGAGGGTGGCAGTGATGAACCAGAGGGTGGCAGTGGTGAACCAGAGGATGGCAGTGCTGAACCAGAGGGTGGCACTGGTGAACCAGAGGGTACTGTGATGAACCAGAGGGTGGCAGTGATGAACCAGAGGGGGACAGTGATGATCCAAAGGGTGGCAGTGGCAAACCAGAGGGTAGCAGTGATGAACCAGAGGGTGGCAGTGATGAACTAGAGGGTGGCAATGGTGAACCAGAGGGTGATGTGATGAACCAGAGGGTGACAGTGATGAACCAAAGGGTGGCAGTGATGAACCAGAGGGTGGCACTGGTGAACCAGAGGGTGCTGTGATGAACCAGAGGGGGACAGTGATGATCCAGAGGGTGGCAGTGGTGAACAAGAGGGTGGTAGTGGTGAACCAGAGGATGACAGTGATGAACCAGAGGGTGGCAGTGGTGAGTGCTGAACCTGAGGGTGTCAGTGGTGAACCAAAGGGTGCTGTGATGAACCAGAGGGTGCTGTGATGAACCAGAGGGTGGCAGTGATGAACCAGAGGGTGGCAGTGATGAACCAGAGGGTGGCACTGTTGAACCAGAGGGTGCTGTGATGAACCAGAGGGGGACAGTGATGATTGGGTGAGAGCAGCGTGAGATAGGCGCTAGTGGCGAGCGATGTTTTAATCAGGATTCTAGTCGAGTGTGTGGCTGAATTAAAAACCACCATTCGTTTTAATTCATTTGTACAACTTGTGAATTTTAATACTAAGATCGATTTCTTAAAACTGTGTGGGTGATTTGCTGCCATAAATTGTACATTGCACCTTTGCACTTTGCCTATTTGCACTTCCCCGGTCGGTCCCCGTTCCGTCACGGCTATCTGTGCAGCTTGAACGGAGGGACCCGACTCCTCCCCCTGCAGACTACAAAAGCGCCAGATTCAAACAGCCTCGCTGGTGAGAGCAGCGTGAGATAGGCGCTGGTGGCGAGCGATGTTTTAAGGAGGATTCTAGTCGAGTGTGTGGCTGAATTAAGAACCACCATTCGTTTTAATTCATTTGTACAACTTGTGAATTTTAATAATAAGATCGATTTTTTAAAACTGTGTGGGTGATTTGCTGGCATAAATTGTACATTGCACCTTTGCACTTTGCCTATTTGCACTTCCCCGGTCGGTCCCCGTTCCGTCACGGCTATCTGTGCCGCTTGAACGGAGGGACGCGACTCCTCCCCCTGCAGACTACAAAAGCGCCAGATTCAAACAGCCTCGCTGGTGAGAGCAGCGTGAGATAGGCGCTGGTGGCGAGCGATGTTTTAAGGAGGATTCTGGTCGAGTGTGTGGCTGAATTAAGAACCACCATTCGTTTTAATTCATTTGTACAACTTGTGAATTTTAATAATAAGATTGATTTTTTAAAACTGTGTGGGTGATTTGCTGGCATAAATTGTACATTGCACCTTTGCACTTTGCCTATTTGCACTTCCCCGGTCGGTCCCCATTCCGTCACGGCTATCTGTGCCGCTTGAATGGAGGGACGTAATTCCTCCCCCTGCAGAATCATTTCCCGGGGCGTTTCCTTATATTGTAATGTGCCCACGGCCACGCAGCGGACGTGCGCAGCGGGCGCGCCGATGGCGTGCCGAAGGCGCGCCAAAGGCAAGCCCGTCTGCGCCCGTCCGCGACGGGAACGCGGCCAGGGCCTGCCACGCTGCCGGTCTGAGTTCAGGCACAGCCAGGATTGTCTGGCCTAGAGAGGAGCTGCTGGCGCTGGACTCTGAACAACTCTGCAAAGCCTATTCATTTGATCCTGCAGTCGACCTGAGTCCTCAGGACTGCCCGCTCTGTGGTATCTCGTTGAGATGGGCCACTCTCTCTGGAGCATGCTCTCCTCATAAGTCCAACGTTCAGCCTGACTCTTGCCGTTGCAGCATGAAAGTGGGTCTCTTAAACTGCCGGTCCCTGCCTAAACATGCCGATGACATCTGGCTACTGCTTGAGGACGGTGAGTGGGATGCGCTGTTTCTAACTGAAACATGGCTGAATGACCACACTATGTCCGCCGTTGCCCTAGCGGTACCACTTGGCTTTAAAATGAGCTTCTCTAACCGGGGGGATGGAAGAAGGGGTGGAGGCGTGGCCCTTCTCTTTAGAGATTGTTATAGGCTCACGTCCTCATTACCCACTACGATTGCAGGGGTGGAAGGCTTGCTTTTCTGCCTACAAATTAACCCACGTCAGTCACTGGCGGGAATGGTTATTTACCGTTCTCCAGATTGCACAGAGACGACCTTTACGGCGCTCATTGACGCCATCGTCCAAAGCTCTATCCTTCACTCTTACTTTATAGTGGTGGGGGATTTTAACATGCATGCCGAGATAGCGGCCTGCCCGCTGGCAGAGCGGCTTATTTCGACACTTAGTGCCGCCAACCTGACATTATTCAGTACAGCTCCCACACATAAAGCAGGACATATGCTTGACCTGATTTTCTCTAACATCAGTGACCTGTCGGTGGGTACACCGCAACAGCTGATTTGGTCGGATCATGCACTGATCCCGTTTTCGGTCAGGCTATCCGGGGAAGGGCTCGAGACTGGGAGACGCTCCTTTTTGCAGAGGCAATGGAAAAGATTGGTCCCTGGAACCATAGGACCCATCCTGGCTCGAAATCCCCCAGTACTTTCGTCCGATGTAAATAAGGATGCAGCGGCTATGTCCAAATGGATAGGCGATATGGTGACTTCTATTGCGCCTGCTAAACGGGCAATGTCCCGCCCTCTGCACCTTGGTTCTCTTTGGAACTAAGGGCGGAGAAGTCAGCCTGTAAGAAGTTAGAGAGTCTTTGGAGGGCGAATTATTGTATTCTGGCGAGGGCTCGCTATAAAGCCGCCATCCGTGCTTTTCACAAATCTATAAAAATTGCAAGGAAACTCTTTATTTCCACCTCCATTCAACAAGCAGAACATTCCATCAAAGAAGTCTTCAAGATAGTGCAGTCCTTTTTTAAACCTACACGCATTGAGCTGGATGTGACTCGGTCAGACAAACTATGCGACAATATTTCGGAATATTTTGAGAATAAAATTCTGAAAGTGTTTGACTCTTTTAGTCCTGCAGGTAGCACTGTAAAAGCAGATGTAGTGGAGAATAGAGCTCCACAACTGACCTTAGGCCAATTCCATTCAGTTACACTGGATGTGGTCATGCAGGAAATAAACAGATCTAAATCAGGATCTCCTGATGATCCCTGCCCACCAAAGCTATGGAGTTTGATGGCGGAATTCGTTGCGCCGACTCTCCAACACATATGGAATACGTCCATTTTTACCGGAGTGTTTCTGGAGAGTTGGAAGCACGCCACCATACTCCCTTTGAAAAAAAAGCCAAATGGTGCTCCAGAAGATTTAAGTAATCTCCGCCCCATCTCTTTACTTGCAGCTCCGGGCAAAATGCTAGAAAAACTAATCCAGCGGCAACTAAACAAATTTACGGAAGAGAGTAATGTTCTTCATGAAACACAATCAGGCTTTAGAGCCGGTTTTAGTACCGAGACCGCCCTGATCGAGGTTGCCGAATCAGTCAGGTGGTCGCTGGATTCAGGATCATCGGCAATGCTGGTGCTCCTGGATCTATTGGCCGCCTTTGACACGGTGGATCATGACAGGCTACTGCAACGCCTGGCTGAGATTGGCCTTCGGGCCCAGGCACTGGGATGGCTTCACTCATATTTGTCCAACAGATCTCAGAAGGTGGCTTTAGGCGCCTTCTCCTCGGATTCCAGGAGACTGTACTGCGGGGTCCCACAGGGTTCAGCTCTCAGCCCGCTACTTTTTAATATTTATTTGGGCCCGCTGTTTACGTTGATTGCCAATTGGGGAGTCACCGCAATTTCCTACGCTGATGACACCCAATTGGTTTTCCCGTTTTCTGAGGTATCAGAGGCAGCCTTTTCTAACTTCAAGGGCTGCCTTCGTGATGTGGCCTGCTGGATGAACACCAACAAACTGAAATTAAACGCGGGTAAAACGGAGGTTATCTTTTTTGGCAAAGGCGACCAGCCTCCTGCCAAGTTCTGGTGGCCGCCCGAGATGGGCCCCGCACCGATTCCTAGCATAAAGGCAAAAAACTTGGGGGTTACATGGGATGATGGCCTAACTTTCGTCCCCCCGTATACAGCAGTTTGTTGGAGATTTCTTCGCCTGCTCCCAGAGGGCGGCCGAAAAACGGTTATTCATACCATGATTACCTCTAGGCTTGATTATGCCAACGGCCTTTATTTAGGCCTCCCAGAATTTTTGTTACATCGGATGCAAACCGTTCAGAATTCAGCGGCAAGATTGTTAAGGCACGTCCCTTTTAAACACCACTTTTCCCCACACCTACGTATGCTACATTGGCTACCTGTGGCCAGTCGTATAAAATTTAAGGCGCTTACCCTGGCCTACAGAGCCTTACATGGGACTTGCCCGAACTACTTAAATAAACGACTGCCTAGATACTCTCAGGCCAGACTCCTACGTTCTAACTACAAGGTTCATCTCCACGTCCCTCGAGTGAAAAGGGCGCGCTTGGGTGGTAGAACTTTTTCCGCAAGCACAGCACTTCTTTGGAACACCCTTCCACCGGAAATACAACAAGCACCCTCCGAACCCAGTTTTAGGAGATTACTGAAAACATGGCTTTTCTAGCAATAATTCTAACTTCTTCCCACCATGATTCTTACTGCTCACCCTAGCGCCGGGACACTTCCTCTGGAGGTAGCCGCTCGCGCTTTATAAAATACAGTATTATTATTATTATCCACAGGGTGGCAGTGGCAAACCAGAGGGTGGTAGTGCCGAACCAGAGGGTGCTGTGATGAACCAGAGGGGGAGAATGATGATCCAGAGGGTGGCAGTGATGATCCTGAGGGTAGCAGTGGCGAACCAGAGGGTGGCAGTAATGAACCAGAGGGTGGCAGTGATGAACCAGAGGGTGGCAGTGATGAACCAGAGGGTGGCAGTGGTGAACCAGGGGTGGCAGTGATGAACCAGAGGGTGGCACTGGTGAACCAGAGGGTGCTGTGATGAACCAGAGGGTGGCAGTGATGAACCAGACGGGGACAGTGATGATCCAGAGGGTGGCAGTGGCAAACCAGAGGGTGGCAGTGATGAACCAGAGGGTAGCAGTGATGATCCTGAGGGTGGCAGTGGCGAACCAGAGGGTAGCAGTAATGAACCAGAGGGTGGCAGTAATGAACCAAAGGGTGGAAGTGATGAACCAGAGGGTGGCAGTGGTGAACCAGAGGGTGGCAGTGATGAACCAGAGGGTGGCACTGGTGAACCAGAGGGTACTGTGATGAACCTGAGGGGAACAGTGGTGATCCAGAGGGTGGCAGTGGCAAACCCGAGGGTGGCAGTGGCAAACCAGAGGGTGGTAGTAAAGAACCAGAGGGTGGCAGTGATGAACCAGAGGGTGGCAGTGGTGAACAAGAGGGTGGTAGTGGTGAACCAGAGGGTGACAGTGATGAACCAGAGGGTGGCAGTGGTGAGTGCTGAACCTGAGGGTGTCTGTGGTGAACCAGAGGGTGCTGTGATGAACCAGTAGGTGCTGTGATGAACCAGAGGGTGGCAGTGATGAACCAGAGGGTGGCAGTGATGAACCAGAGGGTGGCACTGGTGAACCAGAGGGTGCTGTGATGAACCAGAGGGGGACAGTGATGATCCAGAGGGTGGCAGAGGCAAACCAGAGGGTGGCAGTGGCGAACCAGAGGGTGCTGTGATTAACCAGAGGGGGAGAGTGATGATCCAGAGGGTGGCAGTGATGATCCTGAGGGTGGCAGTGGCGAACCAGAGGGTGGCAGTAATGAACCAGAGGGTGGCAGTGATGAACTAAAGGGTGGTAGTGATGAACCAGAGGGTGGCAGTGGTGAACCAGAGGGTGGCAGTGATGAACCAGAGGGTGGCACTGGTGAACCAGAGGGTGCTGTGATGTACCAGAGGGGGACAGTGATGATCCAGAGGGTGGCAGTAGCAAACCAGAGGGTGGCAGTGGCGAACCAGAGGGTGGCAGTAATGAACCAGAGAGTGGCAGTGATGAACCAGAGGGTTGCAGTGGTGAACAAGAGGGTGGTAGTGGAGAACCAGAGGGTGACAGTGATGAACCAGAGGGTGGCAGTGATGAGTGCTGAACCAGAGGGTGTCAGTGGTGAACCAGAGGGTGCTATGATGAACCAGAGGGTGCTGTGATGAACCAGAGGGTGGCAGTGATGAACCAGAGGGTGGCAGTGATGAACCAGAGGGTGGCAGTGATGAACCAGAGGGTGGCAGGGGTGAACCAGAGGCGGCAGTGGTGAACCATAGGGTGCTGTGATGAACCAGAGGGTGGCAGTGATAAACCAGAGGGTGGCAGTGGTGAACCAGAGAGTGGCAGTGGTGAACCAGAGGGTGACAGTGCTGAACCAGAGGGTGGCAGTGGTGAACCAGAGGGTGCTGTGCCCATACACGACCGCATGGGTAACTTCGCCGTGCAAGCGGCCCGCAAACATGCAAAAAGCCCCGCGAACACGCAAAAAGTCCCGCGAACACGCAAAAAACCAAAAATCCGCAATTTCGCACGAATTCGTGAATTCTGCGGATCGCGAATTCACTTCCGCACGATTTCACAGACCGCGAATTCGCAGATTTTGCCCATGCTTACTTCATAGGTGTATTTAACTGAGTCTCTTGTATAAATGCAACGTCAACCTAGTGACGCTGCATATAGTTAGCCACCAACTTGAACTTGCGAGCTTTATTAAGCCCCATTACATTCAAAGTCATAATCCCAATCTGCACTACAGCCTGTATCATGTTGACCATTACCCATTGAAACAATCGTGGCCTGCATCTGCATATGTAGTATCAAACTTGCACTGTAGTGGAACAAATACATTAAGCTAGAAAGACATCAATTGTTAAAATAAACCCCGATCACCCCCACCTCCATCATCCCCCATAGGAAACATATGGGTAAAATCCCAAACCCAATCAACTAAGATGAAGCATATAAACCTCATCAAGCATAACAATACAACGCCAATTGAAGTAGTGCATATGCATGTAGGGGGTGGCAACACCCCACCACAACATCTCGATAAGGCGTATTACAAAATGTAGAAGACAAAACAATTCTAATATCCCAGGGTATATGGTGATAAAGTACAACTTAAGTACACCAATATTAATGCACAACCTCACAGCAAGCAGACACATCCGGTCTATTGTCAGTATGTAGAGAATATGGTGGACACTCAGGTAGCCGTGAAAAGATCTGCGCTAGTGCCTGAACACTTTACATTCTGCACTGCTGCACCGACTTGGAGTAGTTCTGGCAAAATTCCTGGGCATCATGTGGTGAATCAAAGATGTGGGATCGTCCATCCTCATCCACCTTGAGATGCGCAGGGCTCATCATTCTGTACCGCAGTTCCTTTTTACAAAGAATTGACTTGATTCCATCGTATTTCCTCTGTGCCTCCTGCACCATTGCCGTAAATTCCGGATATAAGGAAATGGCCATTCCAGATCGACCTTCTCCTGTCCCATTCTTAGGACCGTGTCCCTGTCTCTGAAATTAAGTAGGAATGGCATTATCATTCTCGGTGGGCAGCCAGGGTTGGGCTGGTCCAATTGTCCAATGTACATGTTCCACCACGTAAGTGGGAGTGAAAGACAAATCTGTCCAGCCACCCTGTGTTTGTGGACACGGACACACCAACGATGCGAACATTATTGCGAAGCCCTCTAGCTTCCAAGTCTTTGTTTTTCACTGCAGCAGTCTTACGGATCTTCTCCACGCATTCCAGTCGCCTGGCAGTCTGAGCAGTTCCATCCTCCAGGTCCGATATCCTCCCTTTGGCTGTAGTTAGAAACCCCTCTTGTTCATCCATTTGGGCCCCCAAAGCCTCCATCCTCCTATCAAGGCTATCAAAACGTGTATCGAGGGTCTGGAATCCAGCCCTTAGTTCAGCAAGGATAGCATCAGGCTCGCCCCGGTTCACTGGTCGAGGATCCTCCCTACTCCGCCATAGTAGCGTGCTTCGAAGCCGCCGTGCTTCCAGGAGGCTTGAAGGGGAGGGTACTCTGTTTGGGATCCTTATGACCCATGCCTCAATCGCAAATCCCACAGTGCTTCACCTGCATGCTAATCCTAACCACAGGGGGGCACAGCGCCAAATGCGCATGGGTGTAGGCCACCTGTAGAAAATGAGTGGTCGTATACCTGTATCCAATGCTGGATGGGATCAGAGGTACCAACGGGATGGCAGATTCAAGTCACCAGAGACAGTGGCGTATTTCGTTGCCCACTTTAGCAGCATCCAGGTGTTACCAAGACCATGCAGAGCGAGGCCGCACATTGGACACCCAGCTGGCCACAACAGTACATAAGCAGGGTTGTGAGTGGGCCCTCAAGTACCTATGTGTGTTCCAGTGTCCAAGGAGGGGGCCATTGGGGAGCAGGTCTAATGTGCGGTGCCAAGGAGGTGTGGTAGCTCTGACTATGAGGAGGGAAGAGGGGGAGGCCACCAGCTAGGCCACCACAGCACCCGGTCCGACGGCCGGTCCCCAGGCTCACCCGCGGCCCCTGTCACCGTGGGGCCTTCGGGATGTGCCTGTGTGCCAAGGAGACAAGAGAAGAGCACTACGGCGGCCCCTCACCTCAGCTCCTTACCACCGCCTTGCTGTCTTGCCCATGTGTTCTGATTCTGTCCTGTTTCTTGTCCCCCACTGAGGGACCGCTGTCCGGATGGCAGGATCCCCGGCTTCTCTCCACGCCACTAGGCCCCACCAGTTGTGTCAGCCGCAGACGACACAGCTCTGGATCACCGCACTGCCAGTCATGCTGATTGACTCCGGAGCCGTCCTTACGCCACCACACACCACAACATGCCCATTAGACATACGTGTCTGCCCCCGGGCAGGTGCTATGCCAGAGATCCACAGCGGAGCTTCAAGCCAGTGCAGCCATGACGGTTGGCCGCTTGGCCACGTCCCCTTTTTGGGTATAATGTTGGAATTAGGTGTGAAGGTCAAGGAATTTCGTAGTCCTGAGTCTGTTGTAGCCATTTCTGGATTGTCTGAAAACAAAGCTTGCAATCTAATTTGTCAGAAAAGATTATGTAACTCACAGTGAGTTCTGAACTGATCTTGTTTTGGAGTAGGAACACATCCTAAACCTTTCCTTAATACCTTAGTCTCAACTTCAGTCAGGGTTCTAGGAGATAAATTGACAATTACATTTTCTTCCCCGAGTGACTCCTGAGCTGCATGTGTTGAGTTTGTGGTGGATCCTGCCATTGTACATATTTCTGTTGATGGACGCTCCTTCTTTTTCCTCTTCCTCCCGCCCCAACATCTGCCTAAAAAAGGTGGGTTGTAGGGGGTGAAGGTTTGTTGTTGATCTTGTGGAAACCCTGAGGATTGCCACATTTGGGAGGTATTCTATATCCGTACATGATTGGTGGAAGTTTTCTTCTCACATAAGTGTCCCTCAAACTATCATTGCTAGAGTTACTGCTATTGGAGGAGTTCATTTTATGTGATGCTTGGCTGTCGTCAGAGGAAATATCCTCGTTGGAGGGTTGAAAGTCCTCTTTCAATTAAGGGTATGATTTCTCTTTACTGAATTTTTTTATATCTTTCTGAAGCTTTGATATCTTTTGTTAAATTAGGTACTCCTTATTTTTCTATAGTCGTTATTTATTTAAGCCAGCCTACATGGAAATGCACTAGGGACTGGCTAGTCCTCATAAAAAATACCGAAAAACAGTTAGCTGATAATTTGAAAATAAAAATCCCCATTGCCGAAGGAGCGGTAAAAACTAGCCTCATGATCTCGACCTTCAAAAGTAGGCTGGCTGAAACAAATAACGAAATATCAGAAAATAAGGACTACCTAATGAATCAAAAGATATCAAAGTTTCAGAAAGATATTAAACTTTCAGCTCCGTCCATCATCTCTTTGTGTTTGCTTTGATTGCCTTAAGTGAAACCGGTCCCAGGATGCTTGTTTCTGGTTAAATGAAGACCTGGCTTGGCAGTTCAGGCTGAACTGTTGCCATGAGGCACAGGGTCAAGACAGATTTGCATATAGCTGGGTCTGAACAAAGGTGGCAAAGTGAGCTAAAGAACGATGATGGATTCAACCCAGATCTGAGACTGGGGGTGAGTGTCTGAAAATTTTCAGCGCTCCGTCTATCATCTCTTGGTGCTTGCTTTGTCCGCCCTAAGTTGGCAGGGTATGCCCAGACATGGGTCCCTTGCTCACTTTGCCACTGGATTCAAGCTAGCTTCGATGATGAGGGGTGTTACTCGAAACTGGTCCCATGATGCTTGTTTCCGGTTCAGGGAAGTCCTGGCTTGGCAGTTCGGGCTGAACTGTTCCCATGAGGCACAGGGTCGACTGATTTGCATATAGATGGGTCTGAAGTGAGCTGGTGAAGTGAGCTAAAGAATGATGATGGATTCAACCCAGATCTGTGACTGGGGGTGAGTGTCTGAAAATGTTCAGCGCTCTGTCTATGATCTCTTTGTGCATGCTTTGTTCACCCTAAATTGGCAGGGTATGTCCAGACGTCAGTCCATTGCTCACTTTGCCTCTGGATTCAAGCTAGCCTTACTGATGAGGGGTGTTAACCCAAAACAGGTCCCAGTATGCTTGTTTACGGTTCAGCGAATACCTGGCTTGGCAGTTCGGGTGGACTGTTCCCATGAGGCATAGGGTTGACTGATTTGCATATAGCTGGGCCTGAACTGAGGTGGCAAAGTGAGCTAAAGAACTATGATGGATTCAACCCAGATCTGTGACTGGGGGTAATTGTCTGAAAATAATCAGCGCTCTGTCTATGATCTCTTTGTGTTTGCTTTGTTCACCCTAAGTTGGCAGGGTATGCCCAGATGTGGGTCCCTTGCTCACGTTGCCACTGTATTCAAGCTAGCCTGGCTGATGAGGGGTGTTACCCAAAAACCGGTCCCAGGATGCTTTTTTCCGGTTCAGAGAAAACCCGGCTTGGCAGTTTGGGCTGGACTGTTCCCATGAGGCACAAGGTCAAGACTGATTTGCATATAGCTGGGTCTGAACTGAGGGTGCAAAGTGAGCTAAAGAACAATGATAGATTCAACCCAGATCTATGACTGCGGGCGAGTGTCTGAAAAATGTCAGTGCTCCGTCCATCCTCTCTTTGTGTTTGCTTTGTTCACATTAGTTGGCAGGGTATCCCCAGACATTGTTCCCTTGCTCACTTTGCCACTAGATTCAAGCTAGCCTGGGTGATGAGGGCTATTAGCCCAAAAACGGTTCCAGGATGCTTGTTTCTGGTCCAGGGAAGACATGGCTTGGCAGTTTGGGCTAGACTGTTCCCAGCAGGTACAGGGTCAAGACTGATTTGCATATACCTGGGTCTGAACTGAGGTGATGAAGTGAGCTAAAGAATGATGATGGATTCAATCCAGATCTAAGGCTGTAGGTGAGTACATCATCTCTTGGTGTTTGCTATGTACTCATTGCCTCTATTAAGGAAGACCCATATACTTTACTGCAGGTAATGCATAATTCACTTGCTAGACTAATCTTAAATGTTCCATCCTGATCACCTTTGATATCTATAATGAGATCACTGTACTGGCTCCAAATCAGGAAGCGTACCTTTTTCAAACTTATGTGCATTGCCCATAAGGCACGCTATCTATTATAAAAACTCAAATGGCACTCACCAGGAAAGAACCTCAGGTTGGAAGGAAAATACCTACTGACCCCTTTGAGAGTTTGAACCACTAGAATTGGGAGTATAACTTTCTCTCACCTGGCCCCTCAACAATAAAATAAGCGTCCAACACATATTCGTGTTATCTCAGACCTTAAACAGTTTAAAACGTAGCTGCAAACCTGATTATTCTGAAAACATTTCTCCAGGTTGTAGGACCACCCTCCTAAGGTGGCCCCACTACAGCACCATGAGAACCCTTGGGGTGATATGTGCGCTTTACAAATGGCCATAACAACTGCAAAAGCAGAAAGTTCTTTCTCAATGAAGTGAGGTCAGTTCACACTGGTGACCACTCCTGCATGCTTTTATTTATACTTTGAGATTACTTCCCAGAAATCATATAGGAAGGTGCAACCTTCAAAAGGGCACAGTGAAAAAATTAGAACCTCACAACCTGCCACCAGGGATCCAAATCTAAAACTCTAGCCGCAGTTCATAAAGCCACTTCTACATATACGTGATGACTGAAGCTAATCATTGAACCAGAAAAGGAACATCAGCACTGTAAAAGAAACTAGAGTGCAAAAACTATCTTTTAAAGGCACAGTATCTTTCCCTCTCTGCCTCCTTACTCTTTAGTGCATGTACACTTAGGTATAAGGGAGCTGCTCTATCATTTACTGGGTCACTTCACAAAAATAAAAGAACTGGTCCGTGTTTAGAAGGATCAGAATATGTCAAGGACATGGACAAAAGGATCTCATTGTTTTTCACACCCCCTGCTATCTTATGTGGTGGTGAGTAACCTATAGCTACTCTGAATTCTTCTATGCTCCTGCACCCTGCCTTGGAATTTGTGGGATTTTGTGTGGTCCCTCCAGTTTTTTCTGACTTTAGAACTCTATGGGCTTGA